>NC_047661.1:38096177-38781493 GCF_011762505.2 Arvicanthis niloticus | reverse complement strand
CGTCGGGTGAAAGAAAATTTTAAACTAGACATGGTTTCACGTGTCTTCTAAGCAGAAAGAGTCAGTGTGGAGGACCACCAGTTTGACTTCCAGGCCAGTCTGAATACCACAGTGACATTCTGTCACAAAAACAGATACAAGGACTTGAAACCGTGTATTGCCAAATGAGAGCTTTAAGGCAAATGTCACTTTGCAGTGAACTGTGGCCAGCATGACTCACTTTCAAGCTTAAAGATGCTCTTACAGTGGTTTGCTCACATCATGGGTTTTGCTAATGATAGAACGCTGCTGAATTCTATCCATTCCCAATTTCCTTTCATCATAGGGGAAGAATCACAAGAATTTAGTTTGCTTCTCTATAGCTGCAAAACATTGATCAAAAGCAATTTGGAGGAAACGGGCTTTATTTGGCTTGCAAGTTATAGTTCAACAACAAATGGAGGCAAGGCAGGAGCTTGGAGGCAGGAACTGAAACAAAGAGTGTGGAAGAATACTGCTTGCGTGCTTGCTCCCAGGCTCCTGTTAGCTTCCTTTCTTATATAGCCCAGGTCCGCCTGAGGATCGCATTTCCCACGCTTTTCACTTTCCACTTTCCACTTTCCACAGTGGGCTGTGTCTGGGTATACCCATTATCAATCAAGAAAATGCCTCATCATCACGCCCACAGGCCAAGCTGATGGAGGTGACTCTTCAACTGAGGACCCCTCCTCCTACACTATCTAGTTGACAACAAGACTCACCAGGGCAGAGCTGTATACAATAGCCTTTTGAATGGCATTTTCCCCCAGGTATGGGACTGAGATGCCGATGCCCCGTGGTCATTGTTAGCATCTCCCTCATCTGCAGTTTGGCTATGGCTGCCTCTGGGGTTTTGTGTCTTTGTCTGTCTCTGGTAGCATTACTATGCTTATCACATAGGTTGTGAGTTGGGTGACTATAGTGTTCTTTACTGACCCAGGTGCAATAGCATGTGGGGTACCAGGGGTCTCTCAAGATGTCTCATTTCTATATAAGGGCTTGGCAGTCATTTTTTAGGGGAAATTTCTCTAAGGGTTTGATGATCAACATTAAATATGAATCAGATGTATCCATACCTGTAAGTGTTTTTTTCCCCCTGCCATTGAAATCTTGAGAGCATGGATGGCAGAACTTGTCCTCTACATCACTCTTCTTTCTCTCTCATTTCCAAGCTGACCTCACTTGCCTTGACATCTTGGCTTTCTCTACAGGTATTGGCACCATCTATCCAACCATTTACAAGGCACACCCCTTTTCTTATACATACGTTTTAAAAGTATGAATGCATGGTAGATGTAAGATAGCTCATGGCACAAACATACAAAAATGAGTAAGACATGGGCTCTCACTCAGACAAAACAGAACACTAGTCCCCAAAGCACAGTATGCCTTTAAAGAGAGGGTGGTGGACTGAGCCTGTGCAATTGTACGACCTATGTCCCAGTGCCACATGGAGTTTATCCAGAATGATGAATTCAAAGCCTTGTTCTGAACTCCAACACTTTTAACATGTTGAAGTGTACCCAAGCCCAAAGAGACAAGAGGGAAAACCAACATTCCTGAGCCCGAATCCAGAACAGTTTCTTCCATGGCAGCATAAGTACAGTGTCCCTTAGCATACTCCTTTTGGAACTAGTGTGGACAGACACAGGTAAAAGATCCTAGAAACCAGTGTCTTGGCACACACCTACAATGACAGCACTTGAGAGGCTATGGCAAGGAGATTTTGAGTTTGAGACCAGCCTGGGCTGCACAGTGACATGCAGTCTCAAAGTAACATGAACCAACTAAAATGTAGAACTCGAGGGATGCAGAGGGAAGAACTACTACTCACTCACTCCCCAGGGAGTCATGTTTCTTTAGCAAAATTTAGGTACTAGTTTATTTGCTGAAACTGTTATGATAGGCCTACCATGCACCAATGCTATGACTTTTTTTTTTTTCAAATATCTGGTTGAGGGCTAATATAGTTCAGTGTATAAAGTTCTTGATACACAAGCACAAGGACCCAAGTTTAAAGGACAGTTACAGTAGAACACTTGTAATCCCAGTGTTGGGTAAGCAGAGATATGTAGAGGCTAACTGAAAAGCTTGGAAACAAGATAGAGGGTGTCCAAAGAGAAATGGTACCCAGGGTTACTTTCTATACATTTATCTGTATATGTACAAAAGATACTCATGTGCACATACACAAAATTTCATATAGATCAAAAATGTCATTTTCTAAAGGAGATACGTTTTCCTTCCTACATACTCTACCGTTTTCATTACAGGATATCGGGTGACTACTCAACCACATTCAACCATGTTCGTATGTTCTTGTTAAGTGGGTAGATAACTAGCGAGACCACAACATGTTATAAGTAGGCTGCAGCCAACGAGATTCCACCATCCTGATGATGACTGTTCTCCAAGCTTTCAGCTCAAAGAACACAGAAGACAACAAATGATCCATCTTGGACAGTTTAAGCACAACCCTGTTGGCAAGTGAGAGATGAAACGTGATGAACTTTTGATGTTCTTTCCAACGCTAGGATTCCAAGAATATGAAAAGAGCACAGTGGTTGCTAAAGAAATTGCCTGTCATCACACAGCAGAGAAGACATGGGGAAGAGTCATTCCAATGTCAAATAACATGTACATCATTTACCGCCCAAGCTTCGGTGGATGGAGTCAGTGGAAGTGCTGAACTGTCTGACACCCGAGAGCTTTCTGCTGTGCTCATTTTGCCCCTTTCTTGCTTATAACATCCCACTGGAAAATGGCTGTAAGCTCTGTAGATGAAATTTAAAAACAATGCCATTCCTTGTGAGAAGCTCTGACAAAAGGGTGGAAGGCAAAGGATATTTAGATGAAAGATGGATTGGGGCAAAATTGGAAGGTTTCAGTTACCCACGCTTTCTTGCTCCATCACTGACTGAGAGACCACTGAAATGTAAATGAATAACCGGGGTAGTTCATACCCCATTTTTCTCTTGGAAAATGCAGTATGGGAATTTTCCTTGAGGTATTTCTGAACATTCTGGCATCAAGGAGTTATAGAAAGTAGAGAACTGTAAAACGAGTTTTGAATAATACTCCGATCTTATATCTATTGAGTGTTAATCATTTGAAAACATAATGTACTCAAAACCATCAGCTTGGTTACCAGCTCTAAAATAAGTTACGTTTACAGGTAAAGAACATGCTTCATGCTACAGGGGACCTCAAAACACACAGGTGCTTATGATTGTCAGATGTGCTAAAAGGAAAAAAAAAAAAGCCATTGAGCGTGCTGATGAGAGCTAGTGACCAGGGATCAGGATATCTGACTTCCTGTTTAGTTTTTGTTACTTGGCACAGCTACAGTCATCTGGGAAGATGAAGCTCAACTGAGGAGATACCTCCATGGCCTGTCTGATGGTAGGTAAGTCTATGCTGCACTTTCTTGATGAATAACTAGTGTGGGGGGGGGTTCAGCACCCTGTAGATATTGCCCCAGGTGGCCCTCTGGTGTATTGGATTGCTGGCTGAGCAAGCCATGAGGCCAAACCAGTGAACAGCATTCCTCCATAGTCTTTGCTTCAGTTCTACCTTCAGCTTCCCTAGGTGATAGACCATGATCTAGGATTTGTAAGATTAAATAAGCCCTTCCCTCTCCACATTGGCCTTGGCCAGTGTTTCACCATAGCAACAGAAAGCAAATCAAAGTTCTAAGCTCACTTGCTATAAGAAACTTGGAGGCATTAATTTAAATTGCCTTATCAGCTTCTGCATTGCTTTTAATACGTTGTATCTGATAATTAGGTTAAGTGTGTGTGTGTGTGTGTGTGTGTGTGTGTGTGTGTGTGTGTGTGTGTGTTTGCTGTAGCATCAAGAGCCACTTCCCTTGCTTCTGTTTGGGCTGGTGCTATGAGCTGGTGTGCTGCCTCCTGTGAGTTAGGCAAGTGCCCACCCAGGTCCACATTCAATCTTCCCCACAGTGAAGGAGCCAGACTGACCAGTGCTAGATAACTGGCCGCTGTAGCTCGAACTGAAATCTCATCTGTCCTAGTTAGAGTTCCTATTGCTGAGATGAGACGCCATGACTAAAAGCAACTTGGTGGTATTTCACTCACAGTTCCGTATGACAATTCATCATCAAAAGTAATGAAGGCAGGCACTTGAACAGGGCAGGAGCCAATGCAGAGGCCATGAAGGGCTACTGCTAACTGGCTTGCTCCCCATGGTTTGCTCAGCCTGCTTTCTTATAAAACCCAGGACCACCAGCCCAGGGGTAGCACCATTACAGTGGACCTTGCCTTCCCACATCAATCACCAAATAAGAAAATGCCCTACAGGTTTGCCTGCAGCTCTTATGGAAGCCTTTTTAAATTTGAGGTTTCCTCTTCTCCAATGAGTATAGCTTGTGCCAAATTGACATAAAACTGGCCAGCACGGCCTCCTAGCATGGTGTACTGGGAGTTAGTAGATGTTAGTAGACACTCCGCCTGGTGGCAGGTCACTCAGGGCACAGTGCACCCTTGCTCCTCCCATCTTCTCTTTGGGTTCCTAGCCACGGCTTCGCTTTCCCCCGTTCCACCATGACTGATACTCAGCCTCATTAAAGACCCCAAAGCAATCACCTATGTACTGAATCCTCCCAAACTGTGAACCCAATCAAGAGGTTGATTATGTGTTAGTCACAGCGATGAGAACACTAAATTACACTATGGTGTTATGAACCCCAATTGTAGACAAAGAAGATAGCCTAGGAATAGAAGACATAGAAATTTGAATCCAGGTCAGTTAGAATTCAAATAGAGGCTCTTAACTGCCAATCTACAGCAAAATAGGTCCTTTCAAATCCACAGAAACCCGTACCCTAGCACGTATGTCTCAGACATTTCAGTTGATGAAACAGTTACTGTAAGTAGTTATCACATATAAAATACATTAACAATATAAGCAAGCGTCTAATTAAGAACATTGCCTTTTTCCTTTAAAATAATTTGAATTATCTCTTTGGCTGGAGGAGAGCGCATTTCTTTTTCTAGCTATGAACTCAAGCCTTCTCCATTGCCTCATCATGCCAGCGCATTCGTCTCAGGAGACAGATGTGTACAGAAGAAACAAAACCATGCAGACAAACATGGACTTCCTCAGCTCTGCTTCCGGCCTGAGTCGCTGTGCAAGGGCAAAGACCGAAACAAAGGCAGTAAAGGCATCTGCTGGTTACACATTTCTAAATCGGGACCACGGAATCCATTGCCCCTCGCTGGAGTGTGGTCTCCATGGCAACAAAAACAGCAGGAAGCTGGCCTAGATTCTTAGCAGGGGCCTTAGCGAGGATATTTTCTTTACAAGAGCGCCCTCTACACACCAAATGGTGGATAGCTCCCAGACGTCACTGGACGCCAAGGAGGACCCTTCAAACGGTAAGAGAACTTTGTAAAAAATAAACATAAAACAGTATAAAAATGAAAGCCAAGAAATTCAGTCCATTTATTGAACTCATTGATTATGGTATAATCCTTTAATTTTCTTTTCAAATATATATGGGTAATTTTTCACTTTTCCTGATACAATAGATGTAAAAGTTTTGTTGCTCATGTTTTAAAGATCTATTTTCATTTTATTGATGTGTATGTGTGCCTGTGGCGCTGGAGTTTGAGGTGTTCTGAGTTGCCTGATGTGGGTTCTGGGAATGAACTCCAGTCCTCTGCAGGCACTGTTAACTGCTGAGCCATCTCTCCAGACCCTGCTGGCCACATGAACTGCTACTTAGGGAAGAGAAATACTTTTTTTGTAAAGTTAAAAAGCGTTCTCTCCTTGTGACTTAAGAGGGTGCATCAAGAGGGATTCATAATTCATTCTGTGACCATTGCAAACAGCTGTCAACTAAAACGTGGCATATACAGGCAGGCCCCTCGGTCTCCAAAACAAAACAGAGAGAGGGCTCTCTGTTTCATCCCACGCTTGGCCTCTATTCTGTGTTAACACTTAGTGTTCTTATACAATATGGTGTTGTAAATCAGCTATTATGAACTTTTCTCTTTATAATCAGATATGAAATGTGTCTACAATCCATTATGTACTCACACAAAACTTTATAAAGTGTTATTCTCATAAAAATACATTATCGTTGTGTTTTTAATTTTCTCATTTCTTTGATGATAACATTGTGCAAATGGTAATACATTTCATAATAATTCTTCCTAATAAAACTTTCAACTTAAAAAAAATTAAAATTTTTCCTTCCTGGGCTGGGGAGATGGCACAGTTGGTTGCTTGCTGTACCAACAGGAGGTCATGACGGAATCCTTAGGACCTGTGTATAGTAAGATCAGCATAGACTCATCCCCGAGCTGGGAAGGCAGAGGCAGATCTCTGAAGCTCATTGGCCAATCTGTCCAGCTGAATCAGTGCACTCCATAAAGTAAGATGGAGAGTGGTTTTGTGTGTGTGTGTGTGTGTGTTGTAATTGTGTGGTGTGTGTGGTGTATGTGTGTGTGATATGTGGTGTGTGTGGTATGTGTGTGCTGTGTGGGGTGTGTGTGTTTGTGTGAGGTGAGTGTGTGTGTGTGTGGTATGTGTGGTGTGTGTGGTATGTGGTGTGTATGGTGTGTGTAGTGTGTGTGTGGTGTGTGTGTAGTGTGTGTGTAGTGTGTTTGTGTGTGGTATGTAGTGTGTGTGTGGTATGTAGTGTGTATGTGTGTGGTATGTTGTGTGTATGTGTGGTGTGCTGTGTATGGTATGTGTGTGTACGTGTGTAATGTGCGGTGTGTGGTTTGTGGTGTGTGTGGTATGTGTGTGCATATGTGTGTTGTGTATGGTGTGTCATGTGTGTGGTATGTGGTATGTTGTGTGTGTGGTGTATATGGTGTGTGTGGTGTGTGTAGTGTGTGTGTGGTGTGTGAGGTGTGTGTGTGTGATGTGTGGTGTGTGGTTTGTGGTGTGTGTGGTATGTGTATGTGTGGTATGTCCTGTGTGTGTTTGTGAGGTGAGTGCGTGAGTGTGTGTGGTGTGTGTGGTGTGTGTGGTGTGTGCATTATATTTGATTGTGTATGTGCTTATGTGTGTAACTGCAGAGGTTAAAGAAGGGACACCATGCTCTACTGCTCTCTGCCTTGCTCACCCACCTAATAATGTCACTGAACCTAGGTGGCAGCCAGCGAGCCTGTGCAGTCCCATCTCTACCTGCTGTAGCAGGAGGGTTCCAGGCACGCACCGGGCCCTGCCTGGCTTTGTATGACTACTGAGGTTCCTAACCCAAGCCCTCATGCATGTAAAGCCATTGTTGTTACCTACTTGGCCATCTCCCCTGCGTCTTTCTTTTCTCAACACGGCAGCAATTTCAACAGAGAAAACAAAAAAGATTGTAGAATTGAAAGTATCTTCACTCATTCTCCGAGTCCGAGTATGTACTCAGCGGCTGTCCTTTCTGCAGATACCAGGTAGAGCCGGTCACATCCAGCCTTCCAAGCTGCGCAGTCTTAATGCAAAAACCAGCCTTTTACAGACTTCGACCAAAGACAAGCCGCTGCCAAGTGACTAGTCCTTTATTATTCCTGTTTTTGTTTGTTTGTTTTTTTAAATAACTGGTGGTGCCATTTACAATTATTTGATTTATTATCTTAATTTTCTGACTTTACAGTAGTTTGAAGCCATTATGTATCCAGGTAGAAATGACCTTAGCATACACTGACTGCATGTAAGATAATGGTGGAGACCCGTCGGACTGCCGATTTTTAACTTTTAATAAGAGTATTCCTTAAGTTACGTGGGGTGCTGAACACTTTACGATACCATAGGCTTTGTGTTTGTTAAATGGCTTTTCTCAGAGGTAAGCCAGTGTGAGTGTTCTGAGCACACAAGATGTGCCAGTCTAAGCTGTGATGTGGGGCCTGTGAGTATGGTACATATGCAGTATTAGAGGCTTAAAATATTTTCAAGTTTTAATGTGACTATTCCTTCTTGATTCAATGGGAATCCACACTGACATTTCTCCTTTTCATGTGTCTTTCTTGGTCCATGTAGGTTATGGTAACAAGGTATCATTGACAAGGTAGCTTAGAAATAACAGGAATTTAGTTCTCACAGTTCTGGAATTTGTAGCTTAAGACCAACCTGACTCAGGGTCTGATGAGACCCATAGACTGCATCTTCTCACGTGAGCCTTGCCTGGATGGAAGGTCTTTGCACTCCTCTAGGACCCTGTATAAGGATTCTAACCCAGTCATGAGCACCCTCAAAGGTCTTTCATTCTACAACCATTACCTCTGTTGGGAGGGGGAGGCCAGGATTCCAGTTTATAAGTTCCCTAAGCTAAAGCACCGTGCAAAGTGACCTCCAGCAACAAGCACTGGGCTTTGATGGTACTATAGGCTTGATCCTGGGAGGCTATTCAATACCTTCAGACCCTACTTTCCTCATGTATTAAATTCAAATTTATTTTTTTTATTGCATATGTGTGTCTTTGTGTGCGCCCACAGGTTTCACAAGACAACTTTTGGGAACTGGTCTCCCCTCTCACTATGGGATCCAGGGATAGAACTCACAGTACAATGCTTGAACGGCAGGGGCTTTTACCAGATGAGGCATTATGCCTGCCCTGTTTTCTTGTATTTAAATAGAACTACATGTCATATTCTTGGGGGGATGTGATGAGACAACGCATGGTTTCATCTCATTGAATGGCTTTCAGAGAACCCAAAGTATGACCATATTTACTGTTCCTGGTGCTGGCATAAGTACAGGATAATGGATAGGTATCTGTATTGGGCATCATTCTGGGTTATTTAGATCTATTGTTTAAGAAAAGAAGAGCATCATCTGCCCTGGAATAGCTAGGGATGAGAGGAAGGAGAACTAGGGTTCTCTTCAAAGCCTTACAGTCTTTAACTCTTCTCAAAGATGTTTCCATGTTTGGTTTCTCCTACTCCTTTGGTGCTGTCTGCCACATTGTTAGTCACTTATACTATACCATTAGACATGAGTTCATGGAGGAATTAACTCATAAACCAGCGTGGTGGTTTGGATATACTTGGCCCATGGGAAGTGGCACGATTAGGAGGCGTGGCCTTGTTGGAGGAAGTGTGTCACTGTGTAGGCTGTCTTTGAGGTCTCCAAGTGCTCAAACTCTGCCCAGTGTGAAAGAGTAGTCTCTTCCTGGCTGCCTTTGGATCAAGATGTAGAACTCTCGGCTCCTCTAGCATCAAGTCTGCCTGCATGAGGCCATGCTTCCTACCATGATGATAATGGGCCTGTGAAAAATGTAAGCCAGCCCCAGTTAAATGTTTGTCTTTATAAGAGTGGCCTTGGTCATGGTGTCTCTTCACAGCAATGAAAACCCTAACCAAGACAACCAGGAAGGTAGAAACTATTTCACAGTAATCAGTTTGGAGCAAGTATAGTCAATCTTTGATCTGAACTCAAGAGCCAACTCCTAACAGTTATGTAGGGCTGGTATTCAAAAATGGTAGCCACACTCAGGGATTGTTCAATCAGATATTTGAACAATCTGATTAAATTCAGATTATTCAGTCAGGGCTATGAAGGAATTAAATGTATAATCTCACACCGAGAAGACCTCTCAAATGATCCATGAGCACAGGTAACTGAGATAGTGGTCTGACTTCAAATGAGGCAGCTGTCTCTTTAGAGTCATGCAAACCCATATGCAAAGAATTTTTTTTTCTGGCCTGGATTTCATCCAAGCAGTGTTTGATCTGTAGTTCAAAAATAGCTCCACCTTAGAAGAGATTTTCAAACGTTTATTCTTTTATAAATGCTTGTTTCATGATCCTGTGGGTGTGAGGCTGTCACCTGTAAAAGGCAAGGTGAGGACAAAGAATTCATGTTCTGAAATAACCCGAACAAGCTCATAAGGAGCTGGAAGGTTCCATTACTCAGGGAAGCTCAGAGCCAAATGGACAGACAGCCCAGAAAAGGAATCACTAGTAAGCTATGATATCCTGGTCATTGGTGGTCTTGTCATGCTAGTAAAGACACAAAGGTCAGGTGTCAGATCCAGAGAACAAAACCCAACCACAGAATCTGTGTGTGGCAGTGTCCTTAGGTAGTTATCAGAGTTAATTTTTTTTAAACAAACAAAAAAATGCATTTTGTCTTTCTGCTTTAATTGCTGACACAGGATCTTGTCCAGAATGCTGCCCAGGCTGGCCTGAAATTTATAATTCTTCTCTGTCCACCTCAGCTTCAAGTGCCAGGTTTGCAGTGACAACATTGCCCTGTGCTGGTCACTTTCCATTCCCATTGCCTCCATTTTAACTGTTTCTTCTCTTCCCTCTAGGGCCTTGGGCATGCTAGGCAGGTCTTCTCCACAGGGATGCCTTCCAAGACCTCTTTAAATACTTTTTCTTTTATCTTGAGACACCATTTCACTAAGTAGTCCTGCTTGGCAATGATCTCACTGTATAGCCAAGGAAAGCCTTAAACTCGTGAGCCTCCTGTCCGTAGCCTTCTGTATAGCTGATAATATAGGTTATTTATGCCACCAAGCCCAACAGCAAATGTTCTTATAAAGATTTGCAAGAAAATCATAGCCAAAAGTATTGATACACACACACACACACACACACACACACACGAAAGATAAAAACATAATCACTTTTTCTTGTATGTATTTGTGCACTGGATTATTGTCATAGGTCTCATATAATAATATTCTCCAAACCACAGATTTGTGTTCCTGCTGGGGATATTTATAAATGTTGCTTGACATTAAAGCATGGAGCTGGTTGCTTTAAATATGTCTATATGTATTTCCAACTTTTTTGTCTGCATATATAGCTTGACACTAAAAGAGATATTTTTATACAATTCAGATTAGTTTTCTCAAGTGATGAGTTCCAAGTGACAATTATTCCATGAAGCTGATATTTCCAGAAAGATGGTTAGCAACACCACCGTCACCATCACCACCATCACTGTCAACACCAGCCTCATGGTCCCATGGCCAACAGCACTCCCAGAAGCCCTACTGCCATCCCCACCACCATCATCACCATCTCCGTCATCACCACCATTTCCATCCTCACTGCTCTCATAGGCATCACCACCACCACCAGCACAATCATCACTAGAACTACTATCTCTATCAAAGCCTCCACCATCATCATCAAAGCAACCACCACCACTGCCGTCACTGCCACCGCTGTCATAGCTACCACCATCACCCCCCACTCACACCCACTGCTACACACCACCATCATAGATGCCACCCCACCACTACGACTGCCACATTATAGCCGTCATCACCCCCACTCCCTGCCATCATAGCCACGACTTATATCACCACTGACACTACCATAATCTACCCCATCATCCCTACCACCACCGCCTCTCCTATCACCCACAACATGCCATAACCCCTTCTTCTGGTATGATTACCACCGCGTCTGCTATCATCCCGACTGCCACCATTGGCCACTACCTCCCTCCCACCGTCATTACTACGATTGCTATCATAATCATTGCTTACAGTGAGCCACCTCATAAACTTTTGAAGTGTAGTATTGTGTTTGTTCAGTGCTCTGAGATCACAGTCTTTTGTCTCTTGTAGATTCTATGTGGCAGTCAGCTAGCGTTCTGCTTGCTGGGTGCTTATTAGTTTATAATTGGTAATAATCATCCCAGTAGGAATCAGTACAAAATTAAGCTAAAATTATATTAGAAATAAATTATATATTTTTTAACCCATGCTCTTATGTAGCTGGCATATATACATATATACATACATACACATGTGCCTATGTGCATATATATGCATATATACATGAACACACATATATATGCACATATACATATATATACATACATATATACATATATATGACTCTGAAAGTACTATTGAAAATAATTATTCTACTAAAAGATATCTGAGAACCAATCAGCTTTTAAAACTACAAATGGAAACACTCTCTGGAACTGTTTGAGTAATAGCGTTACTTTGCATGATTGCGTTTGCATCTAAGCAGAGCTGATGAAAAGGTGAGAAAAAGATGCCAACAATACGATTGTTAAATAGCATGAATATCTTGGAATGATGAATTGGCTTAAAGACATTGTGACTTTATAGTAAATGCTGATATAAAATGTAGTTATAAACCAGGCTTGGAGCTATCCTTTCTCAGTGACATTCAGACATTATAGATATGAAGAGATGGCTCGGTCAGTGACTGAGCTGCACATGGATGAGGACCCATGTTGCATCCCTAGAACTCATGTAAAAAGCTGGGCACAGTGACATGTACTTGTAATCCCGGTGCTAGGGAAGTCAAGCGGAACCTAGGACGCCCCTGAGCCATCAGCCCAGTTAGTGTAATAGGTGAATTCGAGGCCAGTGAGAGACCCTTGGGAACAATAGCTGATATTGTCCTCTGGCTGCCACATGAATGCACACTCACACACACATTTATAAACACAAGGGTGAATTTATCAGTATTTCTTTTGTCTTATGCCTGTGTTGTGTATATGAGAGTCTACTCTAAACCTCAGAACTGGCTGCCATGTTCTCACAGCCTGTGAGCTGAAGGAGGGAGGCTTCCTGCCTGCAGAAGCCTGGCAAGTGAAACACCCAGTCAAGAGGGCCAGGCATAATAAAACACAGCCAATGAGCCTATCAATGGCTCTTAACACAGATAGAAAATTGACGGGGGCTGCACTAAACTGTAACACTCTTCACCCATCTAAGTAAGGCAGTTCAAGACTTGTCATGCAACCAACTAGCCCAGATTGATTATTTTCTAAAGAAAAGCAAAATAGGGTTTTTTCTTGAAAATGTCTCATTTGTATTGGCTATGCTCTTTCTCCCTCTCCTCTCCCTCTCCTCCCCCTCTCTCCCCCTCCCTCCCTCTCCCTCTCCCTCTCCCCCTCCCCCTCCCCTCCCCCTCCCCCTCCCCCTCCCTCTCCCTCTCCCTGCCTCCCTCCCTCCTTGCCTCCCTCCCTCCCTGCCTCCCTGCCTCCCTGCCTCCCTCCCTGCCTCCCTGCCTCCCTCCCTGCCTGCCTCCCTCCCTCCCTTCCTTCCCCACCTCTCTCTCTCTCTCTCTCTCTCTCTCTCTCTCTCTCTCTCTCTCTCTCTGTGTGTGTGTGTGTTCACATGTGTATACATGCACATGCATGTCCATGTGTTATGATGTGTTCATGATGGTCAGAGGACAACTTGCAGGAGTCTGCTCTCTCCCTCTGCCATGTGGGTCCCTGGGGTCAAATTCAGGTCTTCAGGCTTGAAGGCAGGCACCTTTACTGAACCATCTCACTGGGGTGGAAATCTGATTTTTTAATGTAGGCAACAAATGAAGTTTTATGCACATCATTTCCCACTCCAAATAAAACACACCTATGACCTAGAGAGGACTCACAAACACGCAGAACAATATCGGAATTCTATTCTCAATTGTCATTGGTTGTGTTTACTATGCACTAATGCTAATCAGATGGCTGGAGATAGATGGTCTGGCTTTCTCTCCCTGTTGTAATTCCCAAAGAAAGAATAGGATACATTCAAGCCCATTAAAAAAAAAACAATGTCAAGTTTCATGTGTGTATATGTATATGTACATATGTGTGTGGTATGTATAAGCCACAAAAGCTTATGTTAGTGTGAATGTGTCAACTACAATTGTCTTCTATGTCTTTTCTTCTTTTATCTAGATTTTGCCATTATCCCTTTTCTCTGCCACAAAATTTTAACATAAGCATTACCTGTGCAATAAAGATAGAACATAGTTAGCCTTCACTGTAAAAGCTCAGAGTCCCACTATACTCTGGCTACAGCAATGGACCATAGTTTCAAAGCTCTCATCTTTGTCTTTGTAGTAAAAAGTCTGTCTCTAACCATACAAAGCCACCTGCGGTAATTTCCCTCACAGCCGTCTTCTCTGCTCAACTGTGGAAAACACTGCAAGCTACTGAAAGCCATTAAAAACAGAGCTCCAGCTGAGAAAAAGTGAGCTATTGAAAACACAGTGGCTTGGAAAAGTAGCCTTTGGGCCTTAGACATCAAAGCGAGAGAGAAGATAGAAAACCACCTGTACAGACAGTTTCTAATGGTTGGTTCTTATTTATTGGTTATCTCGAGTGTCAGTAATAAGTTGAAATGGTTATTCTCTCCTACAAAAGTGTCCGGTATCGATGATGGCCTTCTATCAATGTGATGCTAGGCTGTGCGTGTCCCCAGAGTCCCAGGCTGTTTTTACAAGGAATGACCACCTCACAGAAAAAAAACTGCTGTTCACATCTGGATAAAGCCATGTCTGTTTATCTATTTGAATGTTATAATTTGCGATCAACAGTGTATTGACCAAGGACTTGGACTCAGCTCCATTAACAGGTACAGTGGGCCATCTATTCAGTGCTAAGTAACCCCCATTTCTTTACAGGATGCATGTAGACAACCTAGTACTGTCTTAGTTTGGGTTTCTATTGTCGTGAAGAGACACTATAACCATGACAAATCTTATAAAAGAAAACATTTAATTGGGGCTCCCTTACAGTTTCTGAAGGTTAGTCCACTATTATCATGATGGGTAACATGGTGGCATGCAGGGCAGACATGGTGCTGGGGGGGCAGCTGAAAGTTCTATATCTGGCTCTGTAGGCAGCAGAAGGAGACTGTGTGCCACAATGTTAGAGCCCAGGAGACCTCAAAGCCTGCCCCCACAGTGACATACTTCCTCCAACTAGGCCACACCTACTTCAACAAGGCCACACCTCCTAATAGTGCCACTCCCTGTCGGCCGAGCATTCAAACACACGAATCTTTGGGAGAAGGAGCATTCCTATTCAAACCATCACAACTGCCCTCCTAGGGTGATATAAAGAATTCAGAATTTGATCAGATAATTCACAGGTATGTAACAGACATCATGCAGCATCCAGTTTGTCTTTCTACTGTATTTTTTTTTTCAGTGAAAATGGTTCTAACAGCTGCCAGACTGCAGACAACTGCAAGGAACAGGAACTGCAATCAGCACGGCATGAAATACAGCATCCTCTCCCCTGCATATGAACTCTCTTCCCTTTGCACACAAAGAACACAGAGCAGCAACTACACTGATAAAAGCTCTCACCGTACGATCCCTAAAATCACATTCGTTTCAAGCATCTGACAAAGCAGGCGACTGAACAGACCCTCTAGGCTAAAACACTTGTCATGCCAATCATAACTTCCTTGAAGGCATGAAGCAACATGATGAGCAGCAATTTGAAGCTTTGAAACCGTGAGAAAGCCATACCCATTCAACGTGGAACTGGAAATCGAGGGTCTCTGCTGTTTGTCAATGGATCGACTTGCATGTGTCATTCACAGATTTTAACTCTGATTCTAATGCTGTCTGAGTAAATACTGCTAGGTTAAGATGCTCAAGCACAACAGCTTTGTCTATAAATACAATTATGGAAAATCATCACAACTTAATTTCTGAAGTAACAGAGCCACCTGCTTTTCTCTGCCGCACTCCATCCTTGTCAAAATCCCCTTCAGGGTACAAACACATGAAATGTCAAAATGTTTTGAAGCCAGTTAATGGCTTTATGTGAACTTTTACAGGTAACAAAATACTTGTCTCGTGGTTGGGAACATCTTGGTGAACAGGTTTTCTTGAGGTTCAATTAAGAAAAATCAGGCCATATTTGGAAAAGGGCTCACTGCTGATATAATTAAACATTGAGTAATTTGGGAGTTGGGTGGACCCCTAATCCAGTATGATTGGAGCTTCACTTTTCTATTGGCCTTGTGTTCTAGAGAATTCTAGAGACACTCCCTACAATCCAGAACATTCTGCTAAGACACTGTCTGTGCTCTGTGGTCCTGAGGGGAAGGTGGGCATGGCTTAAATCTTCTCTCTCTCTCTCTCTCTCTCTCTCTCTCTCTCTCTCTCTCTCTCTCTCTCTCTGTGTGTGTGTGACATAAACCACACTTCCCCTAGGTAAAGGGTTGTTTGTTCTCTTTTTCTTCTTTATCTCCTCTGCATTGTTTATTGTTAGCCATTTCCCATTACATAAGCAGAATAGTGAATTAAGAAAACAAGCCTTTATGAGACAACTCCTTGGGGATGGAGAACCGGCTCAGTAGTTAAGGGCACTTACTGCTCTTGCAGAGGACCCTGATTTGGATCCCAGCGCCCATATCAGGTTGCTCACAACTCACTGCGATGACAGATGATCTGATACCCTCTTCTGGCCTCTTCAGACTCCTGAATGTATGTGATGCACATAAACTCAACACACACACAGACACACACACACACACACACACACACACACACACACACGTATGCACACCCACATGCACACACTCAGAGCACACACACACACAATAAGCTTAGTGTAAATAGGACCCTGGAGTGTGGGATTAGTAAAATTCTATACTCTATTCTCCTCATTTGGCTTTTTTGGACCAGTGCAGCGTTTTTGTTTGTTTGTTTGTTTGTTTGTTTGTTTTTGTTTTTAAAATTGGATATTTTATTTACATTTCAGATGTTATTCCCTTACCCTATTGCCCACCCCCTGCCCAGGAACCCCCATCCCATCCCCTCTCCTCCAGCTTCTATGAGGATGTGCCCCCACCTACCCCCCTACTCCCACCTCTCCACTCTCGAATTCCCCCACACTCGACATCCAGCCTTCATGGGACCAAGGTTCTCCTCTCCCACCTATGCTTGACAAGGCCATCCTCCCCTACATATACTGCTGGAGACCCTGGGAGCTCTGGTTGGTTGGTATTTTTGCTCTCCTCATGGGGCCACAGTGCAGTGTTTTCAGAATGTCCAAACTCCAATTCCGTCTCCTCAGATGAGAAGATTGCCTTGAGTGGAGAATGCTTTCCTTTCACAGTTTACATAGGAAATGTGCAAAGGGCAGACTAGGAGGCAAGTGTTTCTTATTAGCTTCCAACACCCAGACACTGGCTGATGGAAGATGAAGCTTTGTTACATTGCTGTGGAGCTTCTGAGTGAATACCATGGGGACGCAGGAGAAGATAATGAAAGCTATGTAATGTGATTTTACTGCTCTTCTTAAACATTCTGGGAGGGAAGGAGACTATTGGCAGCTCAACTTAGCCATGTCCTTGGACTTTGAAGACTGAGATTGCCAAGAATTTCTTTCATGCTGTGAGATCTAATGCTTTCCATCAAATTTTAGGCAAGCCCTAATTAATAACATAGAATGTAACATCCTAGGTGTTTCTAGAACTGTGAAATAGCTAACTTCTTGCCACTATTATAATAATTTAGAAAGACATGTTCATCTATGAAAGGATACCTCTAGCACCAAAAAATACTGGTGAAATTTTACTGTTAAATGTTGGAAATACCATCTTTTTCCTGATAAAATTCTTTAAGATGCAGTAAGATCATTTTGCATTAAATTATAATAATCGAGGATAATCAAGAATTATTATAACTTAGCTTCTCGGCTGAAATGAATTAAATTTAGAAGATAAGTGGGCGTCTAAAAAACCACAGAATTAAACGCATTGAAAAGGACTATGCTAGGAAGTGCCAGGTACTGAGAATTTACAATTTGGGGTTGTGAGGCAGAAAAAAAAAACACATTAGCAATGAAACTAAAAGAATCCCAGAAGCAAACATTTTATAAAAGAAGAAATAACATGCAAATTACATGTAAATCACATGAATGCATGATTTCAGGAATCACAGTCACGGAGGCCAACACACTCCATCATGCCTCGCTTTGGACAGGCTGGTTTCTACATGAGTCTCTGCCTTGGTAAGTTCCTTAAATCAGCTGACCAGATCATGCCAAGGCATGCAGAGGAAACATGGGTTTGCACTTCAACAATTCTAAACTTTGCAAATGATTTCTCAGAATATGCTTTTTATTTTGCTTGCACACAAATTTTCCTTCACATGAAAAAGAATAAACCATCAAAAAATGTCTTGAAAAACATGACATGAGCTAAATATGGCCTTGTTGCCTTTAAATATTTGTTTTATTTATTTTATTATTTATTGAAAAATTTTATGTGTATATGTGTTTTGCCTGTGTATATTTCTGTGTACCATGTGCATGGCTGGTTCTTAAAGGGGCCAGAAGAAGGCATTGGAGCCTCTAGGATTAGAGTTACAAATAGTTTTGAGTCTCCAGGTAGATTCTGGGAATTGAACCCAGGTTCTCTTGAATTATAGATAGTGCTCTTCACCACTGACCTACCTCTTCAGCCCCAGGAAGAGAATCCATTCTACACACACACACACACACACACACACACACACACACACACACACGAGCACAACCTGATCATTTGTTGGATGTGCACTACACTCTGTTCAGATAAGCTTCAGAAGAGTGTTATCCCTCAAAGGATAACTCCACTGATTCTTTGACTGACAGTTAACAGAGTTAACAGAACAGCTAGGGGTTTGGTACTGTGCCCACATGGCTTTCATTCCATTTAGTGTTAGCGGGCTGTCTCTCTCAGCCAAATTTCACTCACATTGTTGTAAACTACATTTCCACAGTTAAAAATATTTATTTTAAAGATTTCAGTTTGTCCATTGTTCTGTCAAAGCACACAAGAAAACCCTTGCTCCTGGAGAACCACTGCCACCCACACAAAGCAAGCTCATTGACAGCCATAAGAACAGTGATGAAACCACATTGTGCTGGCTAGTTTCATGTCAAGTTGACATAAGCTCGAGTCATTTGGAAAGAGGGAACCTCCACTGAGAAGATGCCTCCACCAGACTGGCCTGTGGGCAAGACTTTGAGGTATTTTCTTAATTAGTGATTGATGTGGGAGAACCCAACCCATTATGGCTAGTGCCACCCCATAGCCTGGTGGTTCTGAGGTATATAAAGCAGGCTGAGAAAGACAGGGGTAGCAAGCCAGTAAGTAAAAAGTAGCAAGATACTCTATGGCCTCTGCCTTCCCTGTATGACATAAGGTGAAATATATCCTTTCCTCCTAAAGTTGCTTTGGGCCATGACGTTTTATCTCGGCAATAGAAACCCTAACTAAGACAGAAACTGGTACCAGGTCATGTGTTTTGGGGAGGATTTCACTGTCATTGGAACTTTGGACTGGGCAAGCCATTGAGTGCTTACAGCTTAGTGGGCTGCTCTGTGGGAGCTTGGAAGACAATGCTGAGAGCAAAAGCAGACGGTGGAGGCCTGGCTTGTGAAGTTTCAGAGGGAGGACTGAGAGTCCATCTAAGACCATCTGACATTTTTAGTTTGGAATCCCCAAAGTGAAACCTTTGCTTTGCTGGACAGTTGATACGGGGCAGCTGGGGCTGAAGGGGCTGCGACCAAGCGGAGACCAGCACAGTGCACCAGGACACCTCTTCCAGGAGAAGCGTCTGGAAGCTCCTGAGGATCAACCCACACTGGATCCCTCTAGTCACCCATAGTCACTTTCGCTCTCTTTCTTCTCCTTTGTAGCTCACTGCATTTTTGCCAGTATTTCCATCTCGCCACGAGGAGCCCCTAAAAAGTAAATCTTGACTCTGTCATATATGTTTTTATTCAAAATCGCTCAGATATTTGAATGTTCTGAATAATTGTTCAAGCATAAACAAAACGAAAGCTCTTCCGCGCCCTGCCTTCAGATTCAAGTCTCTCCCCTAGGCATGTCTATAACTAATTTGTTGCTCCCATAAAAAATATTGATATGATGCTGACATGTCTATGGTCCATAATTACTTGGCAATGCCAGGAGATAGAAAAGGGAGGGAAGACTTCTCTCCAAGACTCTGGAGGAAGTGGACCCTTATTGTTACCCTCAACATTGGGCTTATGGGATCCATGATGGAACACAAATACATTTCTGTTGTTTCCAGCCAAGTGGGTGGCACTTTGCTGTGACTGTCATAGTAAGTACAGGCAGCATGCTCTCCAGGGTGAGCCATTTCCTCCTTGGGAACCCTCCCTACTGTAGGGCCAGCAATGTCCCTCCCAACACACACTTGGGTGTCAAACAAGCAAAACAAGACGTCTGCCATGACCTTAATGTGTAATGTGCCCCTCCCCCAAGCTCTTAAATGCATAGTTTGGGTCCTCACTCACCGGAGTGTAGTAGAAGTAAGAGATAAGGCTTCTGGGAAGGGTATTATAGATAGGTTCCTCTTGAATGGACTGGTGCCCTTCTGAAGGAAGCCCCAGACAGAAGCCTTTTCTGGTATGTGGGGGTACACCATGAAGGTGCCATGCCCTCCACCAGCCAGCCAGCAGTGCCCTCACTGGACAGGGAGTCTGCCATCATCTTGACCTGGCATGGACTTCGCACCTCTGTTGTTGATGAACTGCCCAGCTCCTGGGGCATAGAGTGCCTTTTAACATTTTGTTGTGACTAAGGCTCAAGTTTTTGTCTGTAGTTACCTTTCACTTTCCTTTAACAACCATGATGTTTTTTTCAAGCTTTTTTTGTTTGATTTCTAGGCTGCCCCACTTTCCCAGGACAATCCTAGATTTACCCCAGACAGCGGTCATTCTGGTGCATACCAGCAGATTAAAAGCACATATTCTCCCACGATGGAGACCATTCTCTTGCTTTGATGCTATTTTTTTGTGAATGATAGGATTTCCCTAACCAATCAGATTTTGAATATTTTGCCCAAAAGAGTAAAAGTTAATTTCACACATATTTTTAAGAGTTTTATTTTATTTTGACTAACACATATTAATCTAAGACACTGCTGGGATTTTCATGATGTTTCCTGACTTTTCTGAAATTCAGGCTGAGGGGGAGTTGGTGGTGTGGGGAAGCAGAAAGCATAGTCCCAGCTCAGGGTCCTTGATGTTAGTCACAGAGTAGGTCTACACATTGGGTAGTAGGAGAGGAGGAACTTGGGTAGCCTGGGACCAGCTAAGGGCAGGGAAGCAGCACTGAAGAAAAATGGCTTCATAGAAAGAAAGACAAGCTGCACCCAGGCAGATAGCACATGTGTTAAGTAAGAGCAGATTCCCATTACATCAAATTCAGCTTGAAAGAAGTGAGTCACAGGTCATAGGTCAGACCACCAAGCAGAGCTGTCAAACCGACTGCCTGTCTGTTAACCCAACACCCTTCTTATGATTGCCATTAGGGCACAAAAGAATGGCTGAGTTCAATGGAAGTGAGAAAGGAGGATTAAAAGGAAGTTTCCTGAGGAAAACCTGTCTATCTGATGATGCTCAGGGCAGCTCTGGAATAGGAGAAGGAATCTGATCAAGGAGCCAGAATGAAGGCAACACCTAGGACCCAAAGGTTGCCTAGACAACCCTGGGGTAAATTTCACTCCTGGTCCTTGGATACACTTGGCACGAAGATAAGAATCATGTGACAAACACCCCTGCTGCCCACTAGTGACAGTCCTGCATAGAAAAGCTGACTTCTGTCTGATCCAGCTCTTCCCCAGCCTCCAGTCCTGCATGCCCCAGGAGTCTCCTTTTCCAACTGCAGACATAAAATCCTCTGCTGAGGAGTGGTGACCACTGACTCTGAGGTCCACCTCTTTCCACTCCACAGTGTCTCCACCCGTTGCTGTCCCTGTGGCTCTCATAGGCACACCTCAAACGGATGCTCACCTGTACAGTCTGAAGAGACTTCTCGCCACAGCCTGGCCACATTCTCCTCATCTTCTCACCTAGTCTCCAAACACTTCCAGCAAATTCTTTCCTCTTGTAGGTTCTCAATTAGCCAAATCAATCAACTCGACATGTGATATTGATGGCCTACTAAGTGCTCAGCTGTGTGAGGATACATGTGTGAGGAGGGGAAGAGAGAGAACTAAACACTTTATAGATGGTGTCATCAGAGATGAGAAGTGGGTGGCAACCAGCAGACACTCACCTTCTCACAAGTATGGGGACTGGAAGCCTGAGAGATCACTGCCCCAACAAGATGGCATTTCCTGTAGCACCAGTGCTCTGTTAATGACCATGAGAAAGGCCCTCTCATCCCTTCAACTGCCTGAGGTTGGAAGCAGGGCATGGCTGGACACAGCACTAGTAACACTTGCAGGCAACTCAGTTGGGCAGGGCTGAGATGCTCCTCAGTAGAGACCCTGTGTGTCAAAGCTTCAGAAGCAACCTGGAGGTTTAAGCTTTATGGACTCTGGACTTAATGATCTAGAGAAATAAACTGGAAATATTCAACAACCCTCATCGGATATTATAAAATGGTCAAAATAACATGCTGCATTTTGGGGTATGCATGCATTCAAATTGTGTCAGCTATTCCTCAGTAGGCCTTCAGAAACTGAGCACAGAGCCGTGAACTTCACAAAGGCTGTGGGTGACGATCCTCAGAGAGTGTACACGCAGATCCAGATGTGGTTGGCACCATGATTAAGTCACAGTCTTCATATCTGAGCCTCTTTACTGGGAGTGGTAAGAGGGACAGGCATGCCAACCACCTGGCGCTTGCCCCAAATAAGGTAGATCCAACCACCTTTTGTCCTCAGCCTCCTCTGAGCAGTTCTGCCAACATATGCTCTGACTGGTTTGACCCCACTGGGTATCCCTACTAGGATTATTCAAGGAGACTGAGGAAAAGAAATGACTGGGTCTAGAATATTCCATATCAGTATTATCAGCCGTGAGTCCTCAGAGATTAAGACTGTGATCAATAAGCCCAGAGATGCATTGCCATTCTCAAGGAAGAGATCCAACTCTACATAATACCCCAAAGGTGTTTCGGTGGCAGGAAGACATTTAATTCTTTCCCACAAGCAGATTCAAGGTGGGAAGAGGCGGTGCTTGGTGAAAGGATGGTCCTGTTTTTCAGCAGGCTGTGTTAACTGACACCGAAAGCACAAAACCATGTTCAGATGTGTAGATTACAGGAACCAGGATGGCCATTTGCCCCCAAAAGGAGGGTTTAATGGCTCATTACTATTGCTTTATTATAAAGTGGCATCAATTTCAAACATGTCAGTGAATTTACATGATATTAACAATGTATGTTAAAACCACACTCTGAAGAATTGATTTGGGGGTGGTGGTGGTACAACTTACGTTGTCCTCTTCCATATAATCAGTAAGTCCATTTGTGTGGTGGTTTGAATATGCTTGACCCAGGGAGGGAGTGGAACTAGTAGGAGGTGTGGTCTTGCCGAAGTAGGTGTACCTTTGTTGGAGGAAGTGTGTCAGTGTGGGGGTAGGCTTTGAGACCCTCCTCTTAGCTGCCTGGAGGCCAGTCTCTCCTGGTTCCCTTTGGATCAGTCTCTCAGCTCCTCCTGCACTATGCCTTCCTGGGTTCTGCCATGCTCCTGCCTTGATGATAATGGAATGAACCTATAAACCTGTAAACCAGCCCCAATTAAATGTTGTCCTTTTAAGCCCCAATTAAATGTTGCCTTGGGCTGGGCGGTGGTGGCACACGCCTTTAATCCCAGCATTTGGGAGGCAGAGGCAGGCAGATTTCTGAGTTCGAGGCCAGCCTGGTCTGCAGAGTGAGTTCCAGGACAGCCAGGGCTACACAGAGAAACCCTGTCTCGAAAAACCAAAAAAAAAAAAAAAAAAAAAAAAAAAAAGAGTTGCCTTGGCCATGGTGTCTGTTCACAGCAATAGAGACCCTAGCTAAAACAATGTGTGATGATTTTATTATGCACTGGTTTTAATTATTAATCCTTAGTTAGGTTATAACTAAGGGGAAAAGGTACACAGTAGAATGTTTTTTCCATTTTAATAGCAAAATAGAAAATGTAAATGCTCGAAGAAACAACATGTAATACCATAATTGTCCACAGGGTGACAGAAGAACTCCAGAAAAGTAAAGCTTGACTTGCAGCAATTCCACTGAATTCTACCCCCGCCCCCACCCCTTTTATAAGCTCCATTTCATAAAGAAATACTGCAGGATGACACTGGTTAGCAGAATCGCGTGGCTGTATTCTAAAGCATTATGAAATAAGCTTAAGTCTTAACAACTTAAAATCTAACCCGAGAAAGAACTCCGCATTTGCCGAGTCTGGGGACTGTGAAGCCCCACCCATACATTGCCTCCTCTGGTCCTCTGTTCCTCAGAAAACTCTCTTTCTAAGTGAAAGCCAAATATGTTGTTTTAAAGACAAGGAAAAGAAGCCCTTCGGAGTTTAGTCACTAGCCAACCTGTCCCCAATCTTGCGCAGGGCTCTGCTAAGCAATGAAGCCTGGCAAAGGGGGCTCGAAATGTCAGACCATGGCAGAGGCAGTGGGCCAATGGCTGCAAAGCGGTGCCAAATGGCTTCCCAAACAACCGGAAAGTGATGGATGATAGAGCCCTGATACAGAGATGTCAGCCAGCCCATCCCGTTCAGGGGGGCAGGACCAGGACAGGCAGAAAGCAAACGTGCAGAAAGGTTGAGAGGCAAAGAGCATGGATAAGCACCGTCCTCACGTGCTGCCCTGCTTCATCCGAGGCCCCGCCTCTCCCTGCTTTCCAGCTCCAGTGCCAAAGTACTGACTCACTTCAATCTCAGCCCAAGGGAACGAACTGGATACTTCTTTCTTTGAAAAAGATGCTGAGTCGGCTCCATCGTCAAGTGGTGTTGATTCATGAGGAACAAATCCCGGTGGCCGCAGGCCAGCCCTGGTCATTTACCTCATTCAAGTCTGGGAAGCTGGAACGCAGCAAGCTTTTTCAATGTGTTACCCTGTGGTAAGTGCTCAAAGTCATCTTTGTCTCTGCAGAGGGGACCACATGCAGGCCGCTGTGCCCCTCTTGCAGTGAGTATGAAGGAGTCTCCGCACAGCAGTGCATCGAGCCTGCTGGATCCCAGCACACTGGCCCCTTTTTAACCTCAAGTAAAGAATGTTCCAACCTAAAGTCTGCCATCAGAGACATAATGGAATCTCCTAGTCTGGGGTCAGTTGGAAAAACCGTTTATTTTTATAGTGTGGTAAAAAAGTCAGCACATAAAAAGTTACCATCATGAATATTTTTATTACTAACTTTTTTATAGACTACCAACACTGCTCTTGAATCCTGCATCTTTTGAAACTGAAACTAGATTTCGACTGCCTCATCCTTTTCCTCCTCTGACCTTGGAAGACACGGGCTACATTCTCTCTCTATGACTTCTAATGCTCCAAGCATCTCAACAAAATCAAAAACAGTATTAGTCTTGTCCTCCCATAATCTCCTCACAATTCATTCGTTTGTAACCTGTGATGAAATTTCATTTTTATCTTATTATTATCTTGTTATTGGTAAGCTTTCATTGTTTCGGACAGCTTTAGGTTTGCAGCAAGCTTGAGCAGCAGTTGAAGTTCCATCATTGCCACACATATGCAGCCTCGCCTCCTATCAACACCCCCAGCAGAGCTGTGTGTTTGTTACACATGAAGAACTCACACAGACACATCACTACCACTCATTGTCACAGTCACATGATCCGTGACCTCTACTGGGCTTACTTTTAGTATTGTATATTCTGTGGCTCTGAATAAGCTTAGGACATGCGTCCACTATTAGAGTGTAATGCAGAATAGGTTCACTGCCTCAAGAAAGTGTCTGTCCATCTTTTATTAGTAAATACTTGTATATTTTTATTTTATGCATGTGCTTGCCTGCCTGTATGTATCTAAGTATACCACAAGTCTACAGTGCCCATGGATTCCAGAAGACGGAGTCAGATATCCAGAAACTAAAGTTCTGCAGCCAAACACAGGCTGCACCTAGTGGTCATTTCAAAGTCCTTTATGAACAGAGTTTAGATGAAGGGTTTGCATTCAAGAAGAAACTAGGGACTGTAAAAGACAGCACTGGCTCCAGCCATCCGGTTTACTCAACCTCCTGTACTGAGGGCATACTGTCTGACATCCTTGGGCCCTGAGTTTATAAAATGGGCAGATGCCAGTAACTAATTACCACTATTAGGACAAGCTACTTGGTGTGAAAACGGCATGTGCATGGTGGGGTGTCACTAGTGCCAGGCTGGAACCAGGGAGCTACCACCATTTGTGACTAGTGACTACAGAGCAATCGTGGGAGGTTCCCTTTGTCCACGGCCCCTCGGAATGGTGCCTGACTTTTAGCTCAGAAACATCTTTAGCCATTTAAGGAGTGTGACAAAGAATAGCGTAGACCGCACCAGGTCGGCATCCTCCCACGGCCTCTGAAAGACATTGGCAGCCAAAACTGGGCCATCGTTTAGTCATCCCCTCAGACCAGATGACATGGTTGTGAGACAGCTCTGGGTGGTCTTCATCCTGGGATAGAGCTGAACAGAGCCCGGAGATAATTAACAGCTTCACATGACCTAGGACCTAAGCATCGAGAGGCAGATGGGAGACAGTTTGTCTCTTCTCCAGCCACGATGCTGAGGGGGAGGAGGCGGCACACTATTAACCCCAGAACTCCAGAAAATTAGGAAGTACAACCACCTCTGCTTTCTAAATCCGCTTTCTTTATCATCTGTATTCTGCCACCATAAGCCTTTCAAGCCCAGGGGGGATGTTCGGCAGAGAGGAGGGGTTTCCGCTGTGTTTGTCTTTTCTAGTTTCTATTCATAGTTCTTTTCTTCCATTTTCTCGAATTCCCCTGATCCAGTTCTCACCTCTCCCCATTCTTCCCTCCCCAGACTTCTCTAACATTTAAGCTTTGCCTTCCTCTCCTACGTCCCTCACTTCCTGCCCCCTTTGATTTTTACAGCTTCAAGCCACCCTGACACACACACACACACACACACACACCAGTAGGCCTCCTGTGGCAGCACCCTGGTCCCAGAAGCACCATAATCCTCTCTCTGCAGTGCCTCTTGTCACCATGGAAACAAGCATTCACAGGCACTACAGACAGACACAGCCATTACTGGCTGGTACCTGTCAATCCACATGTGAGTGTGTGTGCTTAAAATAGAAACTCTGCAAATAAAAAACAGCAATTAGGGAGACCTGCACATCTTTGTGTATATGCAGCGCCAGGCTGACAGTGGCTTCCCTTTCCTATCATCTCATCCACTGCTGCTCTTCCCAGAGGCGTGCGGAAACCAGATAGCAGTTTCTCCCTGGAAACAGTGCCCTGGCTAAGGGGATTAGCCCTCCGCTGGGACTCACGGGTTAGGAGGATCAGGAATAGCAGGTGTGACATGGGCAAGGCCCTCAGAAAGGCTGAAGCTGATTCCGGTGCTTTGTGCAAAACAAACTAGGGAGAAAGAAAGCACTGTCCGTGTGAACTGAAGGGCAAGCAGTGAAGTGACAAATAGGTTCGGGGCATCAATGGTGAGGAAGCACATGGGGGGGGGGGGGAATGAATGAAGGAGGCTATAGAACTTTTGTTTGGCAATTAGCAAAGGCAAAGTTACTCAAAGGTAACTGACAACTCTCCAGGCACCAGTCAGTGGTAACCTGCCATCAGGTCCTTTTTTATGTCACTGCAAGGGAGGACTTTGGCCCTCAAGGAAGGCCTTGTGTTCCACAGAGACACCAGCTGTGGGAGGCCCTGGAGTCTCTACGGTCTCTATCCTCCTCCCCCCACCCCTGGCAGGCACACAGTGCTAACTAGCAGATGGTTAAGGGGTTCACTCTACAAGCAATACCTGCCTCAAAATTAATGTTATACAGACAGTGCAGACAGTGCAGGTTATATTTAGGAATGAATATATGAATATATATATATATATATATATATATATATATATATGAATATATATACATACACATATATGTGCAGATATATGCATGTAATAATAACTAGTAAAAAGGGTATGAATTTGAAGAGGAGCATGGAAGGTACATGGGAGGGTTTAGAGTTCCTCAGAGAGAGGAAGGGGGAAGAAATTCCATAATTATCTCACAATCTCAAAAAGAAGAGAGAAAAATTTAAGTATATTCCAAGGAAGAACTAGTTTAGCAAGACTAAACTAGTTTAGTGTTTAACCCACAACAGGACAGCAGGATTGCTCTTCCTTAGAAAGCTTATACTCAGAACTGGGATGTGGCTCAACTGTTGACCCTGGCGTGCATAAGTTTGGGGTTGGATCCCTAGTATCATATAGAGCGTGCGTGATAGTTGATGCTTGTGATCCCAGCACTTGGTGCAAGGGAGTGAAAAAAAATGGCCAGCAAGAATTTATGATTTGCCTAGCTTTAGCTAGCTACAAGGTATTCAAGGTAGGTATAGCCAGTCTGAGGCCAGCCTGGGCTAGATTAGACCCTGTTTAAAACCAAAACAAAAACAGAGCAAAACCAACAGCCACTAAAAACAAAAACAAAACTTCACACAATGACCATGTATCAAGCTAGAAAAGATTCTAAGAGCTCCTTAGAAGACCTTGAAAGCAAGCAAGGCCAGGAGGAGGCCGTAGCCAGTCCTGAATTCACCCAGGAGGTGACTGCCTGCTTGGGAGCCCCAGACTACATAGCTACAGCAGTTTCTCTTCTCATGGAGTGTCTTTGACTTGCTTTGCACTCATTCTTTAAGCCAGATAAGACTAGCCAGCAAAGCTGTGTAGAAAATGAGAAGAGGGTGGCAGGGCCTCTTTTATGCACACACGGCAGTTTGCATGGTCTGACTGTTACCGGCTGTGTGTGCTGGTCACTGTCAGCTTTCTGTATCTCACAGAGAAGACACTGGGGGTGGAGGCTGGTGTGGGAGGACTGTCAATCCTGACAGGCCTAAGATGCTTTTCTAAGCACAGGGCTGCATTTTCCAGCTGAGTGCATCCCCTAGGGGTTTAAGGCTCAGAGCTAGCAGACCAAGTGCAGGAGAGGGGTGTTCTTCACAGAAGATGATTCATGGAGGGCAGACCACATCTACAAATGGGGCAAGACTGGAGAAAGGCAAACCTGCCTGCCTCAAGCGATGTGGACAACGGTGTTAAAGAGGCATCCTTGTCAGCACCAGAGAAGGTTAAGTGATGTTCTTATAAATACTCCATATTCCTAAAAAATAGGTTGTGTAGAAAAACATTAAGACATCTTCTCTTCCAGTGTTCTCATTAATTGAGTAGAGAAAGGGCAAAGGAGTGTGCTAGACAGAGCCAGAGACCATATAGTTTCAAGGATCCCCAAGAGATCAGAGCCTGCCTGCTGAGCCATCACCTGGCCAAAGCCAAAGGGCCACAACTGTCCCTTGCTCTGCCCAGGGAATTCTTATAACCCTGCTCGGTCTAGCCACTTCAAGAGACATATAGATACCAAAACCATGTTCTTTCCTTCTACATATGTTTTCTCACTTCAAATTCAAAATGCCCCTGAGGGTGTTGCTGCCTGGCCCCACAGATGAAGGAGGCTGAGAGAGAACACAGCATCTGCCCTTTCTGTGGCAAGACAACAATGGCATCCACCTGCCTCCTTTTTCTGCTGCAACTGGCTGTGCATAGACAATGGAAGTTTATCTGGCTCATGGTCCTGGGAAGTTCAACTGAACATCCAGCAAAGGCTTTCTTGCTGTGTCATTCCATGGAGGAAGCAGAAGCGAGGGGAAGAGTGAGCAAGGAGGGTCTGCTTTTAGAACAAGCTCTCCCATCTCTGGGTAACAGGCATGCCTACCATAACATTAACTCATAAACAACGGAGTCCTATAAACCTCATCTCATGAAGGTCCCGTTCCCTAGCAACACTGCAGTGGCAAGTGAGATCTAGCCGTGAGTTTTGGTACAAAATGGGCACTCTAGCCCCACGCAAGCATCAGTGACACAGCAGGGCCAACAGCCTGGGCATGTGGTCACCCTGTGGACGCAGTTACCCAAACTACAGCACAGGCTCGGCTCTGCAGAGCTGACTTCTGGCTCACCTTTTCCTCCCTTCTAATTGAACAACATCAAAACTCTGAAGCTGGGGCTGGAGATGGGGCTGGCTCAGTGGTTTAGACCAGTGGCTGCTCTTCCAGGAGACAGAGGTTTGGTTCTACATGGCCACGATGCAGCTCACAGCCCTCTTAACTCTAGTACCAGGGATCTGGTCTCCAAAGGCACCAGGCATTGCATATGGGACACAGACATGCATGAAGGAAAAACACTTGATGCACATAAAATTCGAAAAAGGAGTCAGCTGTTTACACTATTATTTTGCTAAATATATTCCTGAGGTCTACATGGTTCTGGAGTTTTACTGTCAGGTTTCCATGTTTCTGCCCACATTTACTTCAATAAGACAAGGGATGTCCCATCCAGAGGATCCTCCAGTCCCAGCACAGCCTCTAGCACGCTGTGCTGGGGATGGTCCCTCTTGGGGCTAAACAGCTGGCTCTCACACTTCTCTCGATCACTAATCCCTCCTTCTGGCCAGTGTATTATGTTGACATCAGCACCCACAGGGTGACCGCATGCCCAGGCTGTTAACCATGCTATGTCACTGATGCTTGCACGGGCCTAGAGTGCCCATTTTGTACCAGCACTGTGCAGCCAGCTGCTTTCCTCTCCTTACCATCAGTGCCAACCTTCCTTCTGGCACCCCAGGGAAGCCACCTGGAAAATATGTGAACTGTATTCTTCACAGTGCAGCTCACTCAGTCACGGTTTGGGGCCATGGCGGTGGCCAGGATATTAATTCGATTTTCAATGTGAATCTTACAGCTGAGTATTGACGGTACCACTTATGAGCTTTTTGTCTTAATTCTGAAGGATGGCCTCGCACAACACTGCATGCAGATGGTGTTCCCTGTATTCATTCTGTCTCAATCTGTGCTCCTTAAATCTGTTTTCAACAGCTGACCTGAAGTTTGGAAAACTGATTGGGCCTCACAGTCTTCTGAAATGTTAGTGGGCCTTGATAAACAGCCGTTTCCATGGAGATGGCGGAGAAGGAACGTTATACCCATGTTGCAAAGGAGCTTCTGATTTTATCTCGAGCCATTAGCTTCCACGCACGCTTCATTCATTATTCATTTGCCAGGAGGAAATGGCAGTAACCCAGAGCATTTCAGGAGACCTGAATCAGTGAATCAGAGCAGCCATGGGAGCACTCACAGGGTCTCATCAGCTCAGCCTGGGCCACAAGGAGGCTGACCCAGGATTTAAACATCCCTCAGAAAAGACAAGTGGGTGGGCACTCACCTGCAGGCAGTCTCTGGCACACAAATTCGCAACAAAGGAGGACTTGGAAAAATTTCAACCTCCACTGAGATTGAGGGGGTCGCAGCACAAGCCTTCTGTTCCTCACCCCCTGCAGAGTGTTCCTTCCAGAGTTGGGGAGCCTCCCATCGACACCCTGCAAGCTCTGCGACTGTACACGAATAACCCCCAAAGCAAGCGAGCTCCATTTTGTAAGAAGTACAAAGATTTAAAACCATGACTCCATATGCAAAGGTGGTTTTTAAAAAACAATGTATTTTAGGAAAAAAAAACCCTATAGTATCTTAAAAACCTAAGAGTTATTTAATCATAATGAACTAAGTTTTCTCTCATATGTAGTACACAACACACACAAAGAGACACAGACATACATGGACACAGACCCATAGACACACATATACAGACACAGACACACAGACACAAATACACACACAGAGAGACAGACAAAGACACAGAGAAACACAGGCACACAGACACATGCATAGACACAGACACACAGAGACAGACACATACATACACACACTAACACACACATACAGACACACACACATACATACACACACTAACACACACATACAGACACACACATGCAAAGATATACACAAGTACACACAGAGAAACACAGATACATACACAGACACTCAAACAGACACGCAGACACACACACAGAAGAACACACACACACACACACACACACACACACACACAGATAAAAACACACAGACATACCCAAATATTTACACTTGTAGATGTGCTTTTGGTTGTAGATCAGGAGACTAGAACACTCATGCTATGAATTTGGAAAGGGAAGGGTTAAATGTGGAAGGCAGAAGAGACAGGGAAAGGGGAGAAGAGAGCAGAGGTGCACCAACAAAAGCATATCATATATGAAAACACCATGATGACACCTATCACTTTGTACAGTCATGTAAGAAAGAAAGAAGCAAATAAAAATATAAAAAAAAATAAAATGCAAAACAATCTGAAATGCAGTGCATCTCCTAGGTCTTCTCAATTTACTAAACTGGTGTTCATGCAGTCTATAATCACACTTCATGGAGCGTTCTACTTAAAATAAAATCCAATAAAGTGGCTTTCCTTTTCCTGCTCCAGGCTAAAAATAAATAAATAAAAGGTAAACCAGGAGTCGATGTAACTTTCTTTAAGAAAGCATGACTCTAGGGGTAGGGAGTCTTAATGACACTTTTTCATAAATGTCTCTAAAATAAAATAATTTCTAAAGGCAGCTTGTCTGTGAAAATTGTAATATAGACCACACATTCACAGCCTGGGCCCTGGCTCCCAACCACACTTCCCTCTGTAGACATGAGTTCATTGTCCCTAAGCGTATCTTTCTGCTGTATGATCCTCCTTAACATTGGGTAGCACATACTGAGAGCAACCAATGTAGTATGTAAGCAGTCTTTACATATATGGCTTTTATTCAATGGCTGTGTTTTGGAGCAGGCGTGATCCACAACCCTCACCATTTATAGTCTGAAGCAATCTACATCCTGCCCTAAAGCACCATAAAGGCTGCACAGCTTTTAAGACAGCCCAAGGTTTCTCCAAAGCTCAGCTGCTCTGTTAATAAATCACAGCCAGGACCATTTCTGGGTAGGTAAGGAGTTTAAACTTAGCAACACATTTGAAAGCACGGCGATCCCTGACTGTTGGTTCTAGAACCTCTAATTGGAACAGCGTTCACAGACGGTGCTCAAGTTCTTTATATGCAACCTCAGACATTATTTGAAGATAATCTGCATAGATCCTCTGTGTCCTTTACACCATCTCCACACTATGGATTGGAACTTCATATGCTATAAATGCTGTGCAGTCCTTGTTTGGAGAATGACAAGTGTCGGTATAAAATCAGTACAGATATGATAGCTTTCACTTTTTCATCCTCGTAGGCTCAATCCACAGACTCAGAACCCATGGACCCTTTACTGAAAGTTCACTGGAAAACTTTGGCCCCAGGCAAGAAGGTAAAGCATGCAGTTATTATGAGGTAAAATAACTTTGCCGTCCTGTGAATATGGAAGGGTCACCAGCATCCTGCATATCCTTGTCTACTGGGACTTTGGAACACATCTTCCCACAAAAGGGACACTCTGGTGCCACAGACACGAGTCCCATCCACTCTTGGCTCTCCAGTCCATCTTCTGTGGTCAAGTCTCTGGCCTCTGGCTTTGCTCTCCACCGCAGCCAATGTCTTGGTAGTCCCAACTGTGCTGGCTCTGAACACTCCTCAGAGCTTGCTTGGTACCAAGAGACAGTAGCTCTTGGTGCTTGTGAAATGTGTGTTTGGGCCACAGGTACAGCATGCATTAACTCCACCTGGGCTAGGAGTTCATGGGATCCCTCACAATACTGGGGCAAAAGTGTGTACACTCAGGGAACACTCTGACTGAGCTGAGAGCAGATGGTCTTTAAGCATTGAAACCCAAGTAAGACATCATGTGCTACTGTGTTTTGTGGGTTTTAGAACAGATATCTCAATTCTGGAAATGTTTTAGAAAGATATATTTTAATATTTCTTTCCCATTTTGTTGTTTTGTTTGTTTGTTAGAGTCCAGTGGATTCTTCTGCATATAGTGTTTAGTAGGTCCTGGAGACTCTCAAACTGACTGTAGAGAAAAATATTTTCAAGCTCTGTCATATGTAATGATCTCCTAGAGCCTACCTGTGGATTAATTCATGACAGAGTTAGAGGACATATCCATTCCATGATGATGGGCTTTTGTACAGGTTACTTCCTAATATGGCACCTTGGGGCTTGGAGATAAGCCTCAGAAGTTAGGAGTACTGCTCTTGCCAAGGACCAGGGTTCAATTCTCAGAACTTACTTGGCAGCTCACAACCACTTGTAACTTTACTTCCAGAAGGCCTGACACTTTCTTCTGGCCTCTGTGGGCACTAGGCATATGTGGTGCACATACGTACATATAGGCAAAATTTAAAAAAAAATAAAATAATGGCATATTGGAAATTGAAAAACAAAAGAGACAGAAAGAGAAGCAAAGACACAGAGATGCCCAGGCGAATCCACAGACAGGCCTTGCTGAAAATGACCTGCACATCGCTGTAGACTCTTGCCCTTTCTCTACTGGTATTTCTTCTTTACCAAACCTAGCAGAGAGATACACAAGTCCACGTGCTACATACATAGAGTCTTCATTTCCTTATGGAGGCACTCATGTGATAGAAACCATATTAAAGAAGTTTGTATGTTTTTTTGTTATTCTGCTCTTGTCCTTGTTTTAGTGGCCTCAGAAGGGTACGCAGGAGACTCTTTCCTTCCTCTACACTGGCAAGCTAAGGTCTGACTGGAGCTCACTCTGTGAGCTGCCTGCTCTGTCCTATCTTTATAATAAATGGCTTAGGTGTTTGGCAGATGATAAACAGGCTTTCAGGGAGCTTATTTTCAAATGCCTCAAAATGACGACACACATTACTTAAAATGTCAAATAAAAATCTCCATGACATTTTTTTTTTTAAATCATGGAAATTGTTTTTATGATTACATTGGCCCAAGACTGTTTTGGCTTAATTGCTTCTCCGAGAAGTCTCTGGGCAATTGGTAAGAAATGGGCAAATCTTTTCTGATCTACAGCTTGATCACAGATAATAACTTGGTCCCCAACGCTTTTGCCTTTCTGGCTCACACTTCCTCCTCCTGCAAACCCCAATCGTTAACATCTATCTCCACAGCCCACGTTTAGCTTTGCGGTTTTGAAAGCTAGGGCTCTACTAACCAATTTAGGAAACAAACCATCTCCATTTCTGTAGGGAAAGGGCAAGGCTTTCTTTTGACGAGCCAGACCCTAAAAGAGCATGAGCTCCCGATGACCTAGCCAGACATAACTTTGCAAACTAAAGAATCAATATGTGCAGCATCTTGGCACTACCAGTAAGTCCCTGCCATTCCTTTCTTGGCCTCCCTCATGAGAAAGTACATGTTCAAGTCTGGGGCCGGTAGAGGAGGGAAAGTTAAGTCAACACTATAGACAGACAATTTTTTTTTGTGTGTGTCCCTCTCTGGAAAAATATGGCATCCACAATCATGTCAGAGTTTAAATGGCACAAGCTATATGTCCTCACTGGATTCCGTTCTCTATCAATGATGCTGTGTTCACCACCATCTCAACCCGTTAGTGGTTGTTAGTGTGCTTGTGTGTGCAGGCTGCTTGGAGTAGTCTCATTCTGTGCTTGCTGTCCTTATCAGTAGCGTTTGCCTTGGGGGTTTCCTAGCATGAATGATGTCATATGATCACAGTGTCCCCTTAAAGTCCCATTGATGATCCCTTTGTGTTACCAGGTCATTCATTCCTTTATTTCAATTCTTCTATTTTTATAAGACTCTAATTCAGCACTCTTTTGTCTGGGAATCATCAAACCTCTAATTGATCACACCTGTGAAGCTGCCACTTTAACACCCGACGTCTTCTGATCCAATGGAGAACATCCACATTGGGGCCTTTAATATCTTTCCAATGGAGGTTCTTTGCTGAATCTTCAGCCTTGTTTCCATTCACTTTTCCACCTACCATGTGGGTCTGCAGATGTGTTGGTTCTGCCCTACGCACCACTGTGCACATCTACAGCTGTGATGTGGGTATCCCAGAGGTTCTATTTGCAGAGCCAGCCTCCTTCAAGGCTGACCGGAAGCCTCAATTACTCCCTTATGCCTCCTCTGACACCACTGCCTTTTGTTATCTGTCTTGAAGGACACTCCTGCAGCAGGCATCCTCAGACCTGACCAGTGCTCAGTCCAGCCACTTCACCTCACCCTTTATCTGCGACATCTCTGGGTGTGCCTGGAGCTCACCAAGAGCATCAGGCTCCCCTCATAGAGTCAGCTTGCTTTATCTGTTAGTTCTATAACCATGGAGTCAACCAAAACCAGATAAAAACTATTCAAGGAAACATGCATAAGATACAGATTATCTTATCATCCATCTCTGAACAATACCATTTAAGACATACATGGCATTCCCAGAGTTTTCATATTATAGGAACGTCACAGATGACTCGAAGCAGAGCAAGAATATGCATCTGGACCAGGCAAACACCAGATTGTTTTATGTAAGAGATGAGCATCTGTGGGCTTCATATACACATTTGAGAAGCAATAAAAATTAAAGGGAAGGGCTGAGGAGATGGATCCACAGCTACCAGCACTGATTGCTTTTGCAGAAGGTTCAGGTTGGGTTCCAAGCATCCACACAGTGACTCACAATCACCTATAACCTCACCCCAGGGAATTTGACACCCTCTTTTGGCTTCTGTGAGCAGGCATTGCATGCATGTGGTGTGTATACATACATGCAGGCAAACACTCATTCACTATATATATATGTGTGTGTGTGTGTGTGTGTGTGTGTGTGTGTGTGCATTCAAAAAAAAGCAGTAAAAGCAAAGGAGAACTTTGTATGATTCACCTCAGATCTGCCAGATCTGCCACATAGATCCTTCCTAAGTTGGTACCACAGGGCTAGAATTCAATTGCTTTCATTGATAATGAAGTAAAGGAGTTAGGGAATGTATCAGTCATGAAGATAACATGCTCACGTCTCCCTTTCATTATAGAAGTCTTTTAAGACCTGATGTGGAGCATGAAAGGCAGAGAGCACGAACAAGAGCCCAGTTAAAACCTTTGGTCCTTCTGGTGTCTCAGGCAACTTTCTTTCATCTGCAAACATCTTTTGGTGATGCTGGACCCAGTGCTACAAGCCCTTTGAAAAGAGGAAGATAGAGAAATCACACAGCCTCAGAATGTAAAGAAAGAAAGGAAAGGAAAAGTCAAAGGCATTCACCGTGTGGCCATTTTGGAATATATTATCAGCTCCAGGCTGGACTGAGGTGTTTGATAAATGCTTGTGGCAGGGGTCATGTGAATTAGTCAAACAAAATGTAAGCATGAAAGTAAGGAAGTGGTGCTGGTGCTGGTTTTCTTGCTACAAGCTTCTCACACCTCAGCATAGTCAATCACACTGTAACCCTAGGTCCCAAACAACAATGCCCCTCAAAACACCTCTTACTTAATAAGGCTTCTTCACGTCAGCTCATGAGAATATAGCTAACAAACGACACCAATTTTGTAAGACATTTTGTCTCCGGTAACCACACTAAAAGTAAAAGCAATCATCTAACTACTCATGAGGTTATCTGTTCATTTAGAAAATATAATCCATGGGCTTAGTTTCCTATGATTTGCTTGGATGAATGGGAGGTTTCCAGTAGCTTCTGCTCCAAAATGAGGCTTGAAAAACATGGCATGATTTTGACAGCATGCAAGCTCTGATTCAGTCTTCAGATGTCTGGCATTGTCCATAAACTTCTGAACCTGACCTGCAGCTATTATGGGTTTTAAACTTTCAAGCAATTGTACCATTAAGCAGCCAGCGTGTGACTGCATTACTGTTTTATCCGCTGCCCACAGACCACAATGTATCTGAGGGCAATTGGTGTAAATCAACGATGAAAGGGGCAGAGGATGGCAGAAAGAAGCATCCTATCATTAAGATCCATTCAGTAGCATCTGAGTTGTAATGGGAGCGCAGATTCAGAAAGCTATGAGGAGCCATTTGTGAATGTTCTCCAAATAGCATATTTTCTGAGCAATTTACCCCCAAGTGTTCCCCAAGGTTGCTTCACAATAATAGGGTTCCTTCTTTTTTATTTTTATTTTTAACCTTTGTTCCAAGCAAATAGAAAAAGCTTCTATGTATCATTATAACCATAGGGGTTTATTCTAACATCACATTGACAATATGTCCCCATTTCTCCTCTATCATATTGGAAGGACACAATTTAAATGCCTGGGCTTATAAGCCTTCAGTGGGGGAAATATTTACATGAGCTAAGTTCATTAAAAAAAAAATAAACCTAACCATAATGTTAAAGTGCTAAACCAACACAGTAAATGCAACGGACATAGTTACAAGGTTAATAAAAAAGAGACCAATCCTGGAGTCTTGTTAGCATAAAAAAAGAGCATTTCTTACTATTATATAAAATAATTTTTTTTGTTTTTACTGAGGGTAATTGGAACGTGGAGGGACAATCTGGAAGTCTCTTAGTTTCACCAACAATTAACAGGAAATGATTCTGAATGAAGGTTTTTCTCTATTCTAAGTCACGCATTAGCATGCATTGGTTTTTCTGACTGAATCACAGGTGTAGAAATAAAAGAAGAAAATTGCGTATTTTAGTGACAGGCTGTGGTAAAGAACAGAAAAGATACCGGCTTTCTGAAATCATTCAGTTTAACTGGTCTTTGTTTACTCACTGGTCTTTTTATTTAAACTTATTTTTAAAAATTATGTTTGGGTGTTTTACTTACTTGTGCTTGTATACCATGTGTGTGCAGTGTCCATGGTGGCCGGAAGAGAGAGCATCAGATACCCCGGAGTTACAGTGGTTGCGAGCCAACATGTGGGTGCTGACAATCAAACTTGTGTCCTCTAGACGAGCAGCCAGTGCTCTTACCTGCTGAGCCATCTCTCCAGGCCCTGCTTTTAAAACACTAATCTGTGGGAGCATCCCAAACCTAGTGAATCCTGTTAAAAGTTTATCTGAAATACCTTGTAAGGTAAAATACTTTTCATAAGGACAAGTTATTTTAATCTATTTTGGTCTCAAATAAATTTAACAATTTGGTAAGTAGGGGGAAGTGACATCAGTTTCTCTTCTTTGTGATTTGTCCAGTTGGGCTGCATTATTCCACACGTGTGGTACTGTGGACGGCACTGTGGCGAGCACTATCCATGCCACAGTTAATTTCATGTATTGACTCAGTCCAGATTTGTGGTCATATTGTTCTGCATGTTTCTATGAGGACATTTTCAGAATATACCAACATTTCAGTCAGTGGCTGCAATAGTGCAGATTGTCCTCCCAATTGTGAGCCTTACCTATTAGTTGAAGGCCTAAATACACCGAAGAGCAACATAACCAGGCAAGAAGCCACACTGCCCCAGACACAGACTCGGCAAGGCTGGTTCTCCCAGCTGTCCAGTCTCTTGGCTCATCCTCATTGTTTTAGACTTTAAATAGTTTCCACAGTCCTGTGAACTAATCCTCTAGAATAAACCTTTTAATATATGTGCAAACTCTACTGGTTCTGTCTCCCTAGCACACCCTGCCCTATGAGCCTCTTACAAAAAGCTCTGCATCCACTGGGAAGCAAATGTTAATTTGCACCTTCAGCATGGAGAGTTGAAGTAATAGCTCTCTACTCAGAACTTTTAATATCCTAGTGCTGTTTGTTTGAGTTAGAAGCAAACCATTGAAGCCACATAACCACTTCCCTGAACTTGGGGGAAAGAAAGCAGTCTGCTCCTTGACTCCGGTGAAAGGCTGGCTTAAGGTAGGGTGGGAAAGGCCAAGCAGTTTTTAGAATTGCTATTCTTTCCTGTGATGTGAGGTTCGTTCCAAAATGAGACTCGTCCACATACAAATGCAAAGTCAAGGCTCGCCTACTCCCGATGACCTCATCCCCGAGCATGAACACATACTGTCTTTTAAAGGATGGGAAATGTGAGCAGCACTGTTGATGAAGATAGGCTCCAATCCAGCTGAAAGCTACACTGTAAGAATAGCTCCAATCTCCTCCCCCATCTTCTGTTTCCATAGTGTGTGGGGAGCTACAGTATGGCAGAAGGTGGGAAATTTGCTTTGAGGTCAAAGAACACATTCACTTTCCTGTGTGAACCAATCAAGCGTGGCTCTGATTTCAAGGGTTGATTTCATTCTGAGGATGGAAAGAGTTAAATCTCATGTTCTCTCTCATCCACCAATACTTCTTAATGCCTGTGCTCGAGAGGTGGTGTTGGCTTGATTAGGTTTTTTGACTAGATTGAAAATGACTTTTTCTCCCAATGAAAACTCTTATTTCCTTCCAGAAAGTTCTAAATAAGCTTGTAGGTCACATGACTTGCCAAGGAATAAAAATAAAGAACTACTCCTACACACAAGAAAAACTAAGCAAAACAAACCCCAGAAAACGAAAATATCGTTCTCATGGATTAATTGCAACTGGTCATGGGATTCATTGTTTGGAAAGACTCCGAGACATGAGAATGCACAGGCCCTGAAATGTTCTGGTTAGCTCAGGGCAGTGGTCTGACATTTATCCTGGTTGTTTCAAAATTTATTACTAAAAATTAATCTTACATCCAGCCAGGCTAGCCCTTTTCTTGCTCAGTCAGCTGCTATGTTCTAATTGCCGACTTGGACCATTGATTTGCTGGTTTACTCGTAAATTCTTTCTCCCAGCTGCCTCGGGTGTTCAGTTACAGGCACTCTTTGTATTTCCTGTCCCTTCAGCTGCCCTAGAGCTGCTATCAACTATCATTAATAATTTTAATGTAAAAGCCGTAAGAATGATCCGTACACACAGGCATCATGGAAAGGATGCCAGATACCCCGTGATGAAGTTTACACAAGCATACCTGCTATCTCAAAATACTAAGGTATTTGATATATCGTGTTAATAACTGTTAAAGTAAAAAGTGCTGAAGATCAGGTCTGGCTTTTACCATTCTAACAGACATTTAGACAATCCTAAGTTCGTGGCTTGTCTTCCCCTTCATTCACTTCTCCCACACACTGGTGACATTTTATCTCTTTCTATCCCTATCCTTCTGTCCTCTCACCTCTTGAGATGTCCTAGGAATACTTTTAATGTTTTATAGTTTTGAAATATTTTTATTTATGCAATGAATGTCTCAGGGTGAGATCGTTAACCTAACCACACCATTCACCCATGCTTCATGTGTGCCTTTGTGCACACAGCTACGGTAATTTTAAACAGTGTCTCTCTCTAACGAGCTTCATGAGAAACAGAAGGCTTATGGTGTGGCATTTTCCATTTGTATCATGTCAGAATCCATATATTTCAGATTTGGGTGCACTTTAGACTTCAGATTTCTAGATTAAGAATTCCCACCCTACTCCCATTTTCCCTTCAGTTCAGCCACACAGAATCATCACACTTAACATCAGCCTCTGATGTGCTAACTACAAGCTTCTTGATTGTTTCCTGTCCTTTTGGGTCTGCTTGCTTCTCTCACAGATACCAGCTAACATTTCCTCAAATCACAGCTGCTGGACACCTGTCTGCTGCCTGGCTCTGGCACTGTGGTTATGCTAGGAGTCTTTATTTTTTTCAATACACACCCAGAAGTATTTCCAGATAAAAGGAAAATGCACATTGCAGAGAAATTCAGTTCATGGCAACCTTGATCATTAAACTTTTCAGAAAAAAAAAAAAAACCTCAATAACAAAAACCCACAACAAACATTGACTCACTTCTATGTGCTATGTACATGAACTATGTTCTATGTATGCCAAAATATATGGACATGGGATGAACAACTTTAAAGAGAAAATGAAAGAAAAGGCATTTTCATGAGCAACTGTCAACCATAGTCACCTAGTCACCAAATTAGATCCTTCCTCTCTGAAGTAGAACTTCTTGTGGACATTTGATGAGTCAGGTTGAAGCTGGTCAGATCTGGAGTGGGCTGAGTGGTTTCCTCTCAAAGCCTCTTAAAAGTCTAATGGCATCAGTGCTGGCATTAGAGGTCTCAGCCTTTTCCCTTCTCTTAATTTCTTTCCCTTCTAGGACATTCCAGAATAGAAAAGCCCTGTTCTAAGGGTCAGGTCCAGCAGAATGTAGTTTCTTCCCTAGCCGAACAAGATCTTCCATTCAGAATCTACACTGAGGCCCCTCACTTTCATTCCCTCTGGCCTTGGTTGTCTTGACCTAAACAGAGAGCTGCAAGGAGACTGCAATTTTAACACAACGGCATTGAATACAACTAAGTTTCTACCCTGATTACTGCTATCCAGAGACTTACGATGCTCTAATACTGAACTATGGAAAGGGTAGTTTGGCAATCAAGTGTCTGAAAGGGCAATGGCATGTGTCTGTGGTCCTCTCCTTGGGAACTGAGTCCCAGATTACTGTTTGCAGACCTACAGATTTTACTCAAATGCAACAATAATTGCTGAAGTCTTCCAGACCGCCCTCTATAATTTTCAGCTTAGTGGTGTAAAACTCTTGGACCTCTGACAGTCATGCTGGGAAGAGGATCATACTGAATTGTGGCTGGAAAAGGAAGTCACGCTAGGCCTCCAGCACTTGGCCTTGACATCACCTCCTACATCTGGTTGATGGGTCCTCTTCCCTCCACACCCCTGCTTACTCTCCAGGCTCTAGATGGCTATAGTAGTGCCCCTCTCACTCAGCAGAGCCTTCTTCTCCCTCAGGCCTCATTATCCATTCTCTGGTCTGGCTTCATTTGGGTGATGCTCATTAGATACCTGGCTACATCAGCAGCTACCAGGTACTAAGGGGTCAAATTCTACAACAAAATAAAGTTTTGATTTATTACATCCTCACTTGTAAATCAGCTTAACGGCAAGGAAGCCAAATTTCTATACCTAAAAACAAATCTGTTCTTAAATATCGTTGCATAAATTTGCTTTTCATGTCATTTACAGGCCATTAAATGTCAGTACTGAAGTGACTAGAAGTAACCAAACATCAGAGTCGTTAAAAGTTCATTAGAAATGTGTTTCTGAGGAACATTGTACACAAACAATTGTATACTAACTACAAAAGCAAAACAACAAAAACCTGTGTTATTTCTTTCCTTCAGTATTAAGGGTTATCTACTCTTTGACTTTATACTGGCAATAGGCAGTTCGTAGCTTCCAAATAATACCTGTTACCCACTGCAAGAAGATATTATGATTATTATTGTACACCTATTGCTATAATCAAACATCCACGTAACTGGCTCCTTAGACACACTGACAAACCATCTAGAGAAGCATCTAAAAGCAGACTGGTGCATTTTGGCCAGATAATTCTTCCCATGCCACCAATCACCTGTCTGTGAGTCAGGAGGGGGAGAGCAAAAAAAAATGTTTATGTAACTTTGTGGAGGTCATTTCCCTTCCTGAGATCTCAGTCCCATCTACAAAACAAGGGGCTGGGCCAGGTAACCTTCCAGCTTCTTTCCAACCCTGACAATCTGAGGTTTCCACGGCTCCTTCAGTCTGGACCACTAGTAGCATATTCCTAGTTTGCTGGGGACCAGTTCCCTGGCTTTGAAGTTGAAATGAGAAGGACAGACGGCATGAAATAGGATGTGGACTCTAGATATGCCCAAGTCAGGAGGCACAAAACCAGCACTGTTTGGGGAACACAAAATAAAACCTTTATGACTCATCACCCCAGAACGTCTCTGAACAAAGCTTGCTTTTCAGAATTTTTTAAAATTGATTTGTACGATTTTTTTTTTTTTTTTTGTCTTATTGCAAGATGGAAGGTCAGAGCCATGGTATCTTATTGAGTGCCTTTTAATTAACTGGGAATGAAAGGCCATCATTGTACAGATCAAATTCATTGGAAGCTTTGCTTGGCTCTTTCAGTATCAGCTGGATGAGGTTAGGATGCACTTGTGCCTTTTGGGTCCTACACAAAGAACTGTTTAGCTTTCATTACTCACCTTATTTTTCGAGGTCGAGGAAGTCTCATGAGATTTGGGTTAGTCTCTTTTAAAAACAACAACTGTACTCATAGAGCTGGGGATGATGTGATAAGAAATATCTAATTTTCAGATCCAGTGATGGCCAACTCAAGGCTTGGTTTAGGCAAGAACCAAAATCCACAAACATAATGTCTTGGGGCCATTTTTTTCTGTTTTGTGTGTGTGTGTGTGTGTGTGTGTGTGTGTGTTTGCTTGCTTTTTGTTTATTTGTTTTTGGTTTGGTTTTTTTTTTTTTTTTCGTTTTTTGGTTTTACATTTTCCCTTTATTTAGCCAAGTGAAGGGAAACATATTTTTAAAACAAGTATGAAACATGCTCTTAAGTATCTATCTACCACACGGATTGTTCACAAACATGTTCTTTTAGATGAAGTAACCCTTTTGTAGAGTTCCAAACATACTAAAGCACTGATGCTATACTTAAGCTTTGTTTGGTTTAAAGAGCGAGCATTCAGGTGCATGCACAGAAAAGTTGGAGTACAGTTTTATGTTAGGATACAGAAGTAAGATGGTACTTTCTGGAGGATTGGAAACTACCGAATACTGAGGTCAACAGGAAAACACCATCTCATGGCTCATTTGCAAGTATGTACATGCATGTACATGTATGGATGTGTGTCTGACAAAACATGTTTCTCCAGTGGACACGTTGTTCACTTCAACTTGTGGTAGGCATCCTTGTGACATAAATGAAATGATTGTATAATGAATCTATTGTTTTAATCTCTGTAGGAAATTAACAGAAGACCCACTGTTCTTAAGGAACCAAAGTAAGTGGGGTTCCTGAAGTAGGAGAAGCTTTTATTGAACCCCCAGGCTGGAGAAAGCCCATTAAGGCTAGACCCTGCTTTGACCTTGGCTCCTTCCCCTCTGGCACTTGTGTCTGGGGTCAGTGATTTCTGGCTCCTCATTTCCGCTCTTTGTGCACATGTTAGAGAAGATCTCATCTGATGCTGGGAAGCCTGTTACATCAGCTACTGACCTCTGATGCTAAGCAGATAACAATCAGCCTGGTGCTAGAGAAAACCTGTGTTGAAAACCTTATACTCTGGGAGGGAAAATGACCTTGAGGACTTTCACTTGTCCCCAGATTCTCATGTGGAGAGAATCAAAATGGCATCTCTAAGCCTGGAGAGACAACTGAGCAGCTGAGAACAGCGGTTGCTCTTGTGGAGGAGCCAGGTTCAGTTTTCAGCATCTACATAGCAACTCATAACCGTCTGCAACACCAGACTCATGGGCTCTCGTGCCTTTATCTGGCCTACATGGGTACTACACAGACAGTATACATACATACATACATACATACATACATACATACATACATGAATACAAAATACCCCCACCCCCACATTAACAAAAGAAAATTATATTTCTAATTTGCCTTCTGTGTGTCCATGTAATTCATCCAACCTGACATTTGTAGGTTAAGGGTGGATTTCAATAGCTTGTCTAGCATGACCAAGAGCATATGGAGAGCCACGTTTGTCAGAAATCCACCCAGAGCTACCACTACCACTGCCACTACTCTGGTTTAGCCAAGACAAGACACCCCTCCAAAAAGGTGAGAAAAAAAGCACAAATGGAATAGGCTTGTGGGGCACAGCATTAGACTCTCTAGAACTGGAGATAACAGTTTTGAACTGCCTGGTGTAGATGCTGGTAATCAAACCTTGGTCCGCTGCTGGAACAGAACAATCCAGAACCACTGGGCCATCTCACAATCCCCTGTCTGGAAGCTCTTTACTTCGTATGTTCTTTAGAATTTTTTTTATACAGACCAGCAATTAATATTTTTACCATTGTTTTGTAGGCCTTCTCTTTTGTATAGGCTTATGTTAGTTCGTGTTGTCAATGTCCTGTGGGTACCCATATAATTCATTTTCACTTTTTTTCTATTTTACAAAAGTACCCTGACCATGAATTCTAATCCCATAGCAAACATCAAATATTTGATTTTGATAAATTATTAGGAGTTAAATTGCACAGGCTGGACATCGTATGGCTCTTGACTTTGGAGAAAGGGTCAGAGCAGTGAATGTTTAAGGTCTCATCATCACACCAACGGCCTCTGTTGAGTGACAGACTAGAACAAGGGTTAGATACTCCTTCTAGAACATTGCTCCACAAAGATAGAAGATTCACAGACTCCCAGGTCACTGCAAAATCTCCACAGACTAAACAGAACACACCAAGAAGTAAGAGCTCAGAAAATCCCTATTGAGTGAATCAAGAGCTAAGAACTAGGGGCAAGAGGAAGACAGGAAATGAAGAGAGGATACACAAGAAAACTGACAAGTTTCCAGTGATTTTTGAGGGACCATGGACCATCCTCAGAGGAAAACAAATGCTCATTTAAAATCTGAAACACAATTGTCCCTGTACTTTCTACAAGCCCAAAGTTGACACAAGCATAAATTTAAAGTGCCTCAACCATACCCACCAGCAACCTGCTCAGCTACCTGACTATGGGGCACCAGTGGTTTCCATGTGGGTCACTGCAGCTGCCGAGCCTGGCCAGATACAAGGTTATGGAGTCCTCAATGGAGGAGACAAGGACCAAACTCAAAATTCTAATTTCAGGTTCTATGGAGTGAGAATTCACTTTTGCATATCAAAAAAAATAAAAAAACTCTTAAGCCTAGTCACGATGTTGGGAGCTATCTATAGAATATTTACTTGCTTCTGAGTGCAGCTGCCTTCCTGCTTTATCAAATTTAATGTTCACAACAGCTTTTTAAAAGTATAGATATCTTTACAGATTGAATACGAGAATGGAATTGCAATTTTAAATAGCTAGCACAAAACTAATATGAAGAGACTGATAAGAACCCAATAGAACTTGGGTGAGACACCATGGTATAGGGTTCTTTCAATAGGAAAGCAGAATATAAATTACAAAAGCCATATTTAGGTAGAGACAAAATCAGATAACTGCCCTGTGCTTCATAAAAGATGAACAAGGGATTTGAGTGTAGGCTGGCTTTTTTTTTTTTTTAAAGCAGAATATAATTTAAAGGAGCCAGTGAGAGCATTTGGGAAGCATAGATGATATTCAGTTATCTAATCTCAACATGAAGAATGGCAGTCACAAATGTCTGTCAGAAAGAAAAGACTTTGCAGCCATTATCACACGTTTTCCTCCCTGGTTGTAGGCAGGGTGATGAGAATTTCAGATGACTGGGGGTTTCAAAGATGCAAAGTTTAATACATAATCTTTCATCATAAAAGGAACATTGCAGACCTCTATTGCTTTAGGTCAAGGCAGAAGCAATTAAAAACCTCTAAAGACAGGAGAAAATATTTAATGATAGATACTGGTACTTTGCAGGTATCTATGGAAAAAAATATCACAAAAGGATGTAGGAAATGATACACCATGCTAATGGTGATGATGATGTCATGAAGTGGCCCAGGCCGGAACCTGAGGGTCATTGCAGAGAATAGCAGGGCATTACACTGGCACCAGGATGCTCACATTGGAAAGGTGAAAGGAAGGAGGGAGTTGGGGGTCACAGAACACAGAGCAAAGGTTAGGGAAACCAAAGCCTTGCTTAAACAGGACCAGACCTCCATAGTACAGTCCAACAAAAGTATAGCCAAAAAGACAGCTCAGCTATTTAGAGCAGGTATTGTTCTTGCAGAGGACCTGAGTTCGATTCCCAGCACCTATGTTGTATGGTTCACAACAGCTGTCATTACAGCTCCAGAGGATCTGATACTTCCACTTTGGTCTCTGTGAGCACCTACCTCACATGCACATACCCACCCACACCCCTTCCCCATCCAAATTCCCGTTCCTGTGATTTCCATATTACAGGGTTAGGCCTGTATTGTCATATAAAATATCCAAGTTTGTACATAAGCTTTCTATTAATTTTATATTTTTGCCATCAACTAACTGAAAACAATCTCCCTTAAGGTAAACACATTTGATTTACTCTCATAGATTTATCATTCCACTTTGTTATAGAGCCTCTGATTCTAGTTTATAATGATCTCAACCTGAGAAATTAGGTTAAAATATTTTTTGAGTATTAAAAAAATCCTTAATCATCGTTAGTCACCCTCAGACCAACTCTGGCAAATGTTTGCAATTCTTCTTTCCAGGACTGCTCAATCAAGCAATTTTTATGAATCAAAATTTACACTTTTTTTTTTACATGCAGCAAGATCCTAACAAGTTTGATTTCAAATGTTGCTAATTTACTGCTGTCATTTTTGTAAGGCTATAAATAAAGGTTGTCCTCATGTGATATTATTTATAGGCGACTATAAATTTTTGATGGGAAAAAAGGAGCTATCAAAAATTTTTATAAATGTTTAAATATTTCACGTTTTAATGCTGTCTCATCAAAACATTTTTTCATTTGCATTTGATATGACTTTATAGAAATCATACACAGTGTAAGTCAACTTGTACGGACATTCTTCTCTAAGTTTATTTTAATATTTAGAAATTGCTGCTGGTTCTTTCTATATGGCCTTTAATTGAATACACTTGCTTCCTCTAAAAATGTTGATAGCAGCATGTTATATACCATCATGGAATCAACTGGTGATGTCAGAAGTTTAAATTTATCATGAATTGTATGTGGAATCCTTGTGTCTAGTCAGTATGCAAATTTATTCTCATTTTGTTTTTTTCTACATATTTTACCAGAACAAGTTGCCTTTCCTCCAAGATTAATGTCAAAGACATTTTCTGAACGAATTTCTTATTGTCATTTTCTCCAGCATTTTAGTTAGGATGGCATTTGTTTATTTAGCTATTGTTGGTACATGTTGGTTCCCATAATCAACACAAAGCTGTTCTATAGTCCATTGTCTGCTCATGTAGTTTAACATAGAACTTTTTGATTTTGAGTTTTTTAAATATCTTAGCCATTATCATCTCTAGTATTAGGCCTTTTTTATTGAAATGTACTCTTTCTAGTCTTAAATGCCAAATGTGAAGACATGCAACTGACAGATTAACAAATAATTATTTATTCTGAATCTCACCAAAAGGTTTGATTTCTTTTATTGCCATACAATATATATGTACACTAACATGTAACTAAATACATGATGGAGTCACTTCTTTACATGTGACATCTCTTCTTCTTATATCTAAACCACTCATGTGTCAAAACATTTGGCAGTTCCAAAGACTATTAATGTAATTCACCTATGAAGTGGGTTTTTATTATGCTGGAGATTTACTTCATATCTATTTTGTAACAACTCCCATATTCAATGCCTCCAAATGTTGTTGATAATATACAATAGCAATTACAAAGTTAATTAATATATTTAATATATTGTTTTATGCTGCATAAAAGTTAGTCTAATGCCTCTCATCTTTTTCAGTTCCTAACAAATATCTCAATAATAATGTATAACTCCTAAAAGATGACTGTGCTTTCTGGGTTGAGAGAAACAAACAATAAAAAAAGACCTTGTTTTAAATCAACACATAGTAAGAAAATATTTCTAGGATGTTTTCTTCATAAATCCAATAAAAACAAGGACAAAGTTGTTAGAATAGATAATTTTAGTAAGCTGAGAGCCCAACAAAAGCTTGCACCAATCTAAGGAGCACTTGTAAAGAAACAGCTAACCTCAGATCCCCTCAATGAGCTCTGTGGCATTTTCTTTGTTGTATTCCTGATCATATCTTCCCTAGTCAGTGAAAATTAGCAGAAGAAAAATGAAGAAGGTTCAGTTACCTACAAGATTGATATCAGAGAACACACAAACAAATGCATAGAGGACTTTGAAAGGGAACGGGCAAAGAGAAAAGGTAGAAGAATATTCGAGGAGACGATGGTTGTAATTTTCCCTAAATGATGAACGTCCTTGACATGAAATCTGAGAAGCCTACAATGAAGCCCAAGGAAGACAATTCAAAAGATTCATTATCTAGATGCATCATGGTTAAATTATAAAGTATAAAAACAATAAGGAGAAAACGTTTCACCACACATGGCAGATCCTAGCAATAGTAGAATAAGAGTTATCATAGAATGCAATGGGAACCAGGGGAAGTGATATACACTTTAGCTGTTGAACATTATAACTCAACTCAACATTTTATATCCAACTTCAACTCAACTCTTCAACACATCAACTCAAAATTTTATATCCTGCTCAACTGTCTTTCAAATAAAACCAGAAGGAGATATACAGAAAAAAATGGTTACTAGCAGTTATGTCCTAAAAAAACAATATCAAAATTCTTTCAGGATGAAATTAAAATATTAGACCTTAACTGTGGTCCACATAGAGAAATCAAGAGTGCTGAAAGAGGTCACCAGGTACAAAGGTAAATATGGTAAATATGCTCTCTCTCTCTCTCTCTCTCTCAGTATATATATATTTCTTTCCCTTGACTCATAATGTAACAGCATACAGCAGTGATGTACTGTATCAATTTATTTAAAAAGTGTGTGATAATAATAGCATGTAAGTGGAAAGAGATAAGATAGCTATATTGGGATAATTTGAAGAGTTGCAACTGATATTAAGTTAGCATGGTAACAAAACTGTTTTGTTTTTAAAATGAGAATTATAGTCCTCAGGACGCTCATTAAAAAAAATAACCAAATATATAGTAAGAGAAGTAACAAGTGTTGCTTAACATTTTGTAATTATGAGACTGGACATATGGCTCAGAGGTTAAGAACACTAGCTGCTCTTCTAGAAAACCTAGGTTTGGGTCCCAGCACCTACATGATGGCTTAGAACCACCTGCAACCCCAGTTCCAGGAGATGTAATGACCTCTGCTGGCATTTGTGGGCACCAAACACACACATGCTGCACAGATAGACATACAGATAAACACTTATACATGATAAATAAATAAACATATAAATACATAAATAAATAAAAATTATATATTTAATCTGTCAAGACAGAGTAATCAGCCCTTAATAATTCTTCATCACTAGGTCTGTCAGATGATCCTGGGCCAGAAGGCTGAAGATCGGATGCTCCAACATTCTGTAGTATAGGGACTGTCCAGGTGTCCAGCGGTCTCTATAAATTGGCTATGTTTTAGAAGCTATGCTTTGTGCTTTCCATAATCTCAGTTAACTCAGTCATTCTGGATTTCTGATGGAGTTGAAAACTTATAGTCTCATAGCCAATCCTTGCTATTTACTTTGAGAGAAAAGATTTGAGAGGATGGTTTTCAGCTGACATTCATTCTAAAGCCAAGAAAAAAAAAGCCAGGCTCAGAACTAAGTCTTTTATTTAGGAGAGATGACAGAGGTTCTGCTTAGTCAACAAAATGATGGACTGGGTATTAGGTCTATCTTGCACCTTACTGACATAAATTAATATAGTTACGCTCTAACTGTATTTTGAGAAAAGTTTTATTTTAACAGGAAGGGTGATATGTAGGAGGAGCTAAGGTGGGAGGAGTACAGAGAGGAGGAGTAAGGAGAGGAGGAGGAGAAGGAAAGGAGGAGCTAGGTGATGAGAGAGAAAGAGAGAGGGGGGCCAGACATGGAGGCGGATATTCACATGTCTCCGCCAGTCAAAGATAGTTGATATATCTAGTTTGGGTATTAGGTTACACTTCTGATTGATATTGAGCATTACCAAACTATAAAGCCTTTGGTTGACATTTAAAAAATGTATAAAAGCAAAAAGGAGAAGGGGGTATGGGATAAGGGTTTTCTAGGGAGGAGAAATGGGGAAAGGGGAATGGCATCTGAAATGTAAATAAAATATCCAATAAAAAATAAATTTAAAAATTATATATTTAAAAATATTGATTCAATAGAAACTTTGACATTCATTATAGAACTACAGAAGTTTTAAATAGAGAAAATAAGTATCAAAGTGGCAGGTGTAAATTTTACTTGATGTAAAGTCACATCACTAAACACTTAAATAAAAGGCAGATATTGATAGAAAGATTAAAATATGATTCAACTATATGCTTTATGCAAGAGACACAGTTTAGATTCCAAGATAAAGAGAACCACTAACAACCAAAAAGCCACGTATTATTTAATTCCATTTACATCAAATGTCTAGAGTCAGTGACAGTATAAGATATGCTTGGTCAAAGAGCATTTATGCTAAGGGTGACAAAGGGAGTTGGGGCAGACAGAGGGGGTGTGGCACAGCTCAACTCATGTGTAAGGATCTTGGATAATGTTTTGAGAAAACAAACGAGTTGAAGTATTTTGTTTTATATTTTGAAAACCAGCATTGCCTAATCTGTGTTTCTAGCTCATCAGCAACACAGGGAGGTGGTGTGGGAAGGTGAGGGTAGACTGTAAATAGTTAGAACTACAGCCATTTCCTAATCAAAGTTGGAGAAGATTAGGCTTCCACTTGGGTGGAAGAAGAGCAAAGAAAGAGGCAATGAATCAGGCAGCACTGTCTTTTTCTCTTTTTTTTTTTTTTTTTCTGAACTCCCACCAATTCTCTTTGATAATTTAGCTAACTATGTGCATTAAGGACACTCATGACCCTGACATATCTACTGGTCTCATATACATGATTATAATGAAGTCTCGTGGATAACCTACAGGTTTTTGTGTCATTCAAATATGCCTATAACCATGAAGAGTGGATGACCATGTCACAAATATGGGCTCCAAATACGTTAATATCTTTGCAGAGATTTTTGTCACAGATAACATAAAACCAACTTATAACCTGTCAAGTTTTGTTTTTCCAACTTGACACAAATTAGAGGCATCTGAGAGGAGGGCACATCTGTGAGAAAATGCTTCAATAAGATGACTGCCTGTAGGCAAACTTGTGGGGCATTTTCTTAATCAGTGATTGATGTGAGAAGTGGTTGACGTGGAAGGGCCCAGCCCTCTGTGTACAGTACCACCCCTGAACAGGTGGTCCTGGGATGTTTAAGAAAATAACTGAGTAAGCTAGGAAGAGCAAGTCAGTAAGCTGCATTCCTCCATGGTCTCTGCTTCCATGTTCCAGTCTTGGCTTCTCTCAGTGATGGACTGTAAATAGTAAGCCAAATAAACTCCTTCCTTCCCAAGTTGCTTTTGGTCATAGTGTTTTCTCATAGCAGCAGAAAACCTAAGACACAAGCTGATTCATATATAATTGCCACAGATTTGAGACAAATAAGATTTTTCTATCTATATATAATTATATATAAGCAGCGACGACAAAGTCAAGTCAAGCCTTCACTGGATGACCCACACTAAATTTAAGACATCGGCCTTCAGCTGAAAGCAAGTCATCATCTCTGTACCATGGAAATGATTGTTTCAAATACTTCATAGGGTGGATTAATTAAACAGTCTTCAAGAGCCTAAGCTTTTGTCCATTGCATTAAAGCTTCAAGGGCTTCAGAATTCCCATTTCATAATGAGGTTAAATGTTCCTGGCCAGCATTTCTGCACTGCCTGGGGTGTCTTTTCTTTTCAATGAACTGCTTTATTGGAAATATAATTGCTTCAAAATCAATTTGGGCAGGAATATCTTTTGCCAACGGCTTCTCAGGAAGGAAGATAAAGCAGTTGATGATTAGAAATGATATACTGTATTATAGTGTGTTAATATAGTGTTAGAGGGAAATATTAGCTTCTTCTGTCAGTCTACAAGAAGCTATATTGACATGGGGACATCCTATCCTAGGATCTAACTCTACCGATGAAAATTAATGAAAAGATACTGATATTTTAAAATTTGTTTTCTAATTTTACTTTGAAAATCCAGCTCAAATAACAAGGATCTGAGCTATTCTCACATAGTGGGATCCTCTTGGCAGCATTATTTTCTGTACAACATGAACCGTGATGAAGTTGATCATGCCTTACTAGCCCACAATCTCAGAATAATTATGACTTTTGATGTGACAGTCTGACAGCCTCAATGTGTGCCTGTGCTGGACAACGTCAGCCCTCTAAGATCGTGACTGCTGCTCTAAGGTGAAAGGTGAGTTAAGGTAAGTACAACTAATTTTATACTGTATTATAGAATATATAATACAGAAATATAAAATAAAATTACTTTCTAGTCCAGAACATTGGTTGGGGTAATCAACTTATTCCCATTCTTTTTAGAAGCTCTATTAATAGATGAATTTTGTACATGCACACATGCATGCACTCACGCACGCACGCACGTGCACACACGCACACATGCACGCACGCACGCATGCACACATGCACGCGTGGAGTTCAGATCCCCTGGAGCTGGAGTTACAGGTGGTTCTCAGCTGTGGCACATGCGCACTAGAACTGAACCTTGGTCCTCTGCAAGAGCAGCAAGTGCTTTTACCCAACGAGCCACCCATCCCTCCGATCCCCTATTCACTTCTTAATTAATCTGACATTTTAAAAAAACCTGAATTTTTAGTTTTTTTCAGTTTTGCTCATGTCACTATGATATATAATTTGCATTTCTTATAGACTCACAGATTATGAAAAATAGAAAATCAGTGGTTGTTTGTAAAAGATGTACCACATATGGGTAAGATTTGCTTTTTCTGGAAGCCAAACACTTTGTGAAGTTATGATTTGATCTTTGATTAATGTGGTGACATATTCTGCTGTGACTATCTACAAACAGCTCTGGTGGAGCCCCAAAGCCAGTTTTTTTTTTCACATTCTGTGCCAAATAAATCACTTATAGGCTTAAAAAAGCAATGGCTTCCCCTCAGTCCTCACAGGAACTTTCAAGTTCACATTTCCTAACCTCCCCAGCTGGAGGCTCTTCCTCATAGTTCTCTTACCTTGAGCTTCCTGATCCTCTACTGCCCTTGTTCTCCCTCCTTCAAGCCCTTGTGCAGACACCGGAATCTGCAGGGGATGCTAGCTGACGCTTTCTGTATCTAGGTGACCTCTAGCATCATCTCGTTCTTCAGCTTTTGGCTCTGGATCCAATTCCCAGACCTTCCTGGCCACAGTGTGATTTCTATCCTAACATACATCTGAGTGATCATCACCTACATGTCTCTGCTTTATTCTCTCTCTCATGTTTCTCAGTATCCTTGTAGCTTCTTAGGCAATATTGAAACGTGAGTGCTTGGACCAGCTGTCACTCCAATACCTCAAAATCTGAGTTACTACTGGCCTAGGTAAACCCAACATTCTTTTAACACTAAATACTAGACTTTACTAACTAAAGCCACTGAAGATTACATCTTACTAGAGATACACACCAAATCCTAGTGAACAAAAGAAAACAACAACAACAACAACAAAAAACCAACCATGTCCCTTTAAGACACAATCACAGAACATGAAAAAGCCCAGGAGTTGAGAGACAGATGTTGAGAGTTAATATTTGGATTAAAAGTTACCTTCACAGCATGAGACAAAACAAGGAAAAACAACGGTCATCAGATAAAATGTTCTTTCAAACATTTCAAAGCATTTGTTTTTTTTTTTTTAATTTTAGGCACAGATATCTTTTGTGATATATTCCATTTTCTATCTGATAGGAACAGTTAGAGAATTGCCTAGTGCTCAAACCAATCATTGACTTATGGAACCTCCCAACAACCACAATAGGCAAAAGAAGAAAAGTTAACCTAGTTTTATTGGTGCATTTCAGAAAGACTAGACAATTTGCTCAAGGCAACACAGACACAGCGGCACAGCAGGGAGGCAGAACAGTGGTCCAGATCTACACATACAGGGACCAGAAACCTTTGTCAATGGGTTATAAGACATATCCTACCTCCAAAACCAACCGCCTACTCTGAAGCTGGTGAATACTGAAGGAAACAGCGACCTAATTAACAACTGTATCTGTTGTAACTCAGCATCTGGTGCTAGAGACTGCACCTGTGACTCATACCATAGAAGGTCATTTGCAAACATTTATGTTCTCCTTCTTTGTATGCGTACAGGTGTACATACAGGAATATGTATGCTCCATGTGGGTGGAGAATCAGAGGAGGCCACAAGAGGCATCAAATGTCTTGAGTTGGAAAATCAGGCAGCCATTTGTGCAGCCATGTTGGTACTAGGAACCGAACCCAGATCTTCAAGAGCTCTTGACCTCTGAGACACTGCTCCAGCCACAGTGGGATTCCGTTTGCTTTTCCCCAGTCTGAGAACGTAATTAGTGATAGAGTGCTTGCCTGGCATGTGTGTAGCTCTCTTTGATTCCCCAGCACTGGGAAGAAAGTGTAAAAGGGGGAGTGGAAAGGAAAGGGAAAGAAGGACCAATGTTGTATGGGGTCTTCCTGGGATGTTACTGCCTGCCAGCTCCAGGTTATTCTCTGGTAGCACACTGGATGATGTAAAGATGTCCTATTGTTAGTAGACAGTTAAAATGATCATTTGCTAGGTCATAAGGATAAACAGTCACAATGAACTTATTCCTAGTGATGTGACTGGATGATTTAGTGTCGGGCTGCTGTTAACTTGTTAATATAAAAATTATCTAGCGTGATCTTTAGGACCCCTTTGTTGTGTGGAATCTGAGGCTGTAATCTCTTACTTTAGTCTGTAAACCTGACAGAACCTCCCAGAACACTCACTCCAGGGCCTGCTTGCTAGACTAAAGGTGAAGGGACTAGAAGGGAAGATCCAGCTACATGTGCAGCTTGATGTTTTAGCAGAAGTAGAAGGTGTGTGGGAACCATCTTCCATCCCCCCCCCATGCACACACACACACACACACACACACACACACACACACACACACACACACACACTGTACTGCACTGCCTGGCTCATATTCTTCACAGTAGGTGGCCAGCTCACTGGAAATTAGGTATGGTGTATCTACAGGTCTATTCTCAGCAGCAGTGAAGGAGGAGTTTGAAGATTTACACTATGATACTCACATTGGGCCTTTGATTTCCAAATAAAACAGTTCCTTTTACAGGGTAGTTTTGGAAATAAACAAATGGACCTGAGTTTGTCCTCTTTCTGTCCCCCAAGAGTAGAGTTCCTTTGGCCATGGCCCTTTTAGACATCTCATATAAGGGAAGTAGTCTAGGGGATTCATCAATGGAGCATGACTATGGCAACCCAACCTGCTATGGCACTCTGACCTGCCACCTCTCCACAAAGGCTCCTTTCCTATCAAAATCATCTTGTGTTTTCTCTACTTTCTAGTTTCATTTTTCATTTCAAATACAAACTGTAGGCTGGGATGGCTACAGTTTGGGTTCAATGTTACTTTTAACTTTGTTAAGAAGCTTTCGTGTCAGCCCTTTCCTCTGACAGACACTGGGTGTTAGGAACTTTTCCCACACAACAGAAGAAAGAGAAGCCATGGTGAGAAATGGCCTCTCCAGAAACAACAGGATTGATCAGCCAAATGCTGAAAGAAGCAGAGACATCAACGGCAACTTTCTTCTTCTTCTTCTTCTTCTTCTTCTTCTTCTTCTTCTTCTTCTTCTTCTTCTTCTTCTTCTTCTTCTTCTTCTTCTTCTTCTTCTTCTTCTTTTCTTCGTCTTCTTTCTTTTCCTCTTCCTCTTCTTCCCCTTTCCCTTCCCCTTCCCCTTCCCCTCCTCCTCCTCCTCCTCCTCTTCCTCCTCTTCTTCCTCCTTCTCACTCTCACTATTACTATTATTATTAATTTTATTTATTTACATCCTAAGTGTTGTCCTCCCTCTCTGTCCCCTCTCATAGAATTCCCTTTCCCATCTTCCTCCTCTTCCCCTCTGAGAGGGTGCTCCTCCCATATTCCCCCACCCTGGGGCATCAAGTCTCTGTAGGATTAGGTGCATCCTCTCCCACTGAGGTGAGACAGAGCAGGCCTCTGCTACATATGTGCTGGGAACTCAGACCAGCCCATGTGTGCTTTTTGGTTGGTGGCTTGATAGCAACTTCTTGTGCTACATCCATGTTTTTAAAGTAAGATCTCCATAAAAACATTTATATGAGGCTTATATTCAATCCTGAAGATTCTCTTATCTTAAAATAATGTCCTCCTGAAATTCAACACTAAAGACCCATAGAAGGACCTCATTTTAATTTTGCTATTGCACACTGGGGGGAAAAGTCAGAGGACCTTTCTAACTATCTAATTCTGTGTCGCTGTTTGCCCCTAAGCTGTTTTGTTTTGTTTTAAGTTAAGCTGTCAAAGAGTGGTAATTCCTACTCTGCATTTTCACAAGCTAATGGGAAGATTAAAATCTCATACTGTAAGAGGCTTCAGGGTCTGGCATAAAGAGATTAGTCATTAGAATCAAGCAATTTAAGGCGTTTATGCTTAATCAGTGTAACCCTGGCCAAGTGATCTAACTGTACTGAACAGGGAGTCATCAAATCTACTGAAAGAGATTGCTGTGAGAATTTCAAAAGACCAAGTGCCAGCCAGAGTCAGTTACAGAGTTGGCACTCAATAAATGTTAATACCATTCAAAACCACAAGTCTTCATCAAATATAAAGCATGTTGCCTGTTTCCCAATGAGTCATTGGCTATCCTGTAAATGGTTGTAAGACACCATATCAAGGACAGGAAGTTGAAAGTGAAGTCACTGCTGTAGGCCTGGTCATCAGTGAACAAGTGGGTTAGTTCAAAGCTAACTTGGAATTTTATCATTGAAGTCACCAATACAAAAAAAAAAGTTCAGATGAATTAATCATTACATAAATGAATCACCAGTCTAAAAAGAGGCATAATTTTATTATTATAACAAAAAAGAATTTGTAGAAACTAAGAAGGGCTTTTTGTAATCATTTTCACCCTAAACCAAGTGCAGAATTTTTAAGTACATTATCAGATAAAATGAGATTTTTTTTGAGCTTGGTATAATTATGGATGAATCTGTGTATACAGTTTCCATATATCTTTTATTAAAATGTAACAGATGTGAATTTTCATTTCCCAGCTATACTTATAATAGAATCTTGAAAGTGTCCATTCCACACAGAGATGTTTAGGCCTTGTGTATACTTTTAAATTTTACATTTAGTGCAGAAGTCCATTCTATTCCTGACATTTGAAACAGTTTACGCTGTGACATCAATCACAAGTATGAGTAAATAAAGAAACAACATAAAGAAGTTCATGCAAGTTCCATCCAGGCAAGCACACAGGCAAACTAGCTCACCCTGGAAAGAAATCAAAGCTCTCATCTGATAGCTGCCAAGGTATAAATCTTCCTACTGTGCTTGATATTAGACAAACAACAGGTTCACAGACTTCTACACATATGACATGAAGTAAGAAGCGACTCCCAACGTGAGCTGCTTCTTGCCGTTTGAGAGAAAGGAGCAAATGAAAGACAGTAGAGACAAGAGAGGACCACTTAGGAAAGCAGAAAGGCTTAGGTTGGTTGGGGTGGGTGGGTGGGGGAGCAGTTATCCAGACAACACACTGTTGTCTAGCCAACAGACCACTGTGGATTCCTCCTTTGTGGAAACCATCCTCTGGGACCATGAACATACAACACAAAGCCCTGCCATTTCCAGCTGCCCACTCTTCCTTACTAATGTCAACTACCATACATCTCTCTCTACCTTCCCTGACTTTCCTAGAGAATTCGGAACACCCACTGTGAAGCACCACAGCTTTGGAGTGGATATTCCAACAGGACAGTCCACCAAGCTGTGTCAGAGTGGCTATTCTAATTGTACAGGGGTTCATTGAGATGTGTAGACTTTGGGTCTGGTTCATTTTGGTGTGTGAATATTTTGTAATTTGAAATTTATTTATAATGAAGTTTTAATTAAAATAGTTATACTTTAGGGTGTGTCCAGGTGGGCGAGCATGTCTATGCTATACACATTTAGTTCCCATGAAGGCCAGATAAGAGCTATGGATCCCCTGGGGCGCTGGAGCTACAGTTTCCAAGTGCTCATCATGGATGCTGAGAACAACACAATAGTTCTTGGGAAGAAGTAAATACCCACCATCTCTGCAACCCCCAAATTACCTGTTTAATAGTAAACTCATTGACTATTCATTAGGTGCTATTCTTTTCATTTACAGAAAAGGAAGGCATAACAAAAGGTGATTGTCCAAGCTCACCTAGCCAGGGAGAAGAATATTTGAGACCTTAATGATGGAAGATTTGAGACCTCTTATTCCAGAGCCAATGGTCTCCATCACTCTTTTTGAAAAGTGATCACTATGTGCAGAATGTCTACTGATTAACGATTCCTATCACCATAACGTGTGACCAGCGAGGCCATCTCAAGTGACCAAGCAGTTGTCGTGAAAGGCACCAACTTGCAAAGAGCTGTCCACACATACAGCTGTCTTTCCCATCGAAAACGTGTTTTATTTATTCACTTTACTTTAAAAGTGACTTTTAGAACTGATATAAATATCTCATTTTGGGTAAGGAGCAACTACAGAATAGATTCGGAAATTCAGAGTTTCAAAAGCTTATGAAACTTTAAAAGAAAACTCCAGAAATAACTCTTGGACACAGTGCATTTCTGAAGCGTGAAGCTGCGCCCCCTTCTCAGGTCTTCCTAACCAAATCTGTGAAAAAAATCAAAGGACATAATTTTTTAGGATTTCTTCTGCCGTGAGAGATACACTGAGCTGCAGTGTGACTGTGGCTCTGATGTCCCAGCCTACCACAGGCAGCAGCTGGCCCATGGTATAAAAAGCAAATTGGCGAATAAAATTCACACTCCTCAAAATGTGCGAACGTCCTGATTTTTTTTTTTCTCTTCAGCATCCCTTTCCTCTGAACCCAAACCAAGGAGGCAAACACGAATGTTTTAAAAAGTCCCTTTCAGTTTGAAATGCTGTCAATTTTCTTGGTAAAATATTATGTTTATGGCAGTGAGTAGTGAGGGCTAGCATGTGCACACACACACACACACACACACACACACAAATACACTGCCCTTCCATATTACAGGGCTAAGCTATGAGATAACGAGAAACCTATGCACTGACTAAGCAAAGACCTATTTCCTATTTTAAGCCTGAAGTTAGGGAAGTATGACGGGAAGACACAAATTTGTTCCTGCTTAAAGGGTAAGTCTAGTGGCATGGTTCCGAATTCAGTATGTATATAATGCATATATTATTTAACATATTATGTTTTAAATTAAGATGACTCTACTTTGTAGAAGACGTTAATATAACATAAATAATCTTTCTTTACATAGAATATGTCAATTAGATTAAGGCAAAAGAAGTGAATTCTATAAAACTCAGACTACTCTTGACACAAGGCATTGACAACAATATTTTGAACTACATTGAATATCCTAAAAGTCTCTCAGGAAAGTTATACACTTTCTAAAATGTAATTTTCTAAGTGGAATTTCCTCAGTATTTTTTAAAAACATTTTAACATCTTTAAGAGTAGCAATTATAATGTGGATATCTATTGTTCAATATTTTTCAATCAACTACTTTTTCAAAAGGATCACTATTTATAGAAGATTTGAAGATTTACAGAAAATTACAGGACGATTGGGGCGTATTTCTTCTGTATCCCCATTGATCATTTCCCCTATCATATTTTATCATATTGTCATTAGATACTGTGATTGTATTTGAATGAACCAATGTTCCTTTGCAATCTTTTCCCTCAACTTTATTAAAATAGAGGTGGCAAATGATAAATGTATATGATTATGGCAGGCACTGTGATAGCTAGATACCTACAGCCATTATATGCATTGTGAATTGATAATTAATCAAAATAATTAGCATACTCATTATTCCAGCTACCTATCCTTCCTACCTGTGGCAATTTTCTAGGGAACATGCTTTTTTTAATATAGTCCATGTCCACTTACTAAGGGATGGTACTGCCCATGGTGGATTGAGCCGTTCTGCATCAATCAGCAATGAAGAAAATATCTCCATAGACATGCCCAAAGACAAGAATAATGGAGGTGATTCCTCAGTTGAGCTTCTTTTAGATCACTGGGGTTGTGTCAAGTTGACAAATAACTGGCATACTCACTAGGACCAACAGCTCCTCACTACCCACCCAAATTTGCCCAAACTCACCACTGTGCTGTTTAATGAGTTCAGATTTTTAGAATTCATGAATATGTCAAATCACATAGTTATTGCCTCCCAGTACCTGGCTTATATCACTTTACTTAATACTCTCTTGGTAATCTAAATTGTCACCAAGAGCAGGATTAGTTTATTGATAAAGAGAGAATAATTTTCAGTTGTTTACATAAACCTCATTTTTACATTCATTCATCTGTTGATAGGCAGCAGGTTAATTCTAAACCTTGGAAGTTGTCATTGTCATAATGAACATGTGGATAGCTGTCTCTTTGACATACTGATTTTATTTTGTGTGTGTGTGTGTGTGTGTGTGTGTGTGTGTGTGTGTGTGTGTTGATAACTGCCATTCTCACAGGGGCAAGGTGTATGTTGCTGAGGCTTGAATTTGCATTTCCTTGATAAGTCGTGGCACTGAGCAGATTTTCTTATACCTCTTGGCCACTTGTGTGTTTTCTTGAGAGAAAAGTCTGTTCAGGCACTATATCCATTTTTAAAAATCAGTTTATTTTTATTGTAGTTTCTTATTCATTTTATTTATTAACCTCTACTTACATGTATTATTTACAAGTATTTTTCCCCTTTTAGATTATCTCTTAACCTTGTTACAGTGCAAATACTCTGGGTGTCTAGCAACTCACAATTGATTAACGACTTAAACATCTGTAGAAATACTAGAAGAAAACAAAGAAAAATGAACAAATCTTGATGCATCACGATTAATCAAAACCCATCCTTCATTCACATTTTCTTAGTCTTTGTCCGGATTCTAAGTACTGTTTAGTATAGTTGGATCATATTGACTGGATGATTCTATTTACCTAACATGTATCCTTAGGTGTTTTTTTTTTTGCTTGTATATTTCAGACATTGTTTCTTTGATTTTTGGTGGCAACTGGCAGTTGGAGGAGCTCAGTGCAGATATTTGTGGAGTGGTGTCCCAGTGGTGTATGTCTAATGTCTTCTTTATAATCCAGTGTTATAAGTTTGGGGAGGGGGGAAGAGGACTGTAAGGGTGTAGGGGTGGAGAGGCACGCTCATCATTCTCAGCTCAGGAAGTGCACACTGGGGGGAGGGCTCACCGTCACAGCAATTTATCTCTGTTCACTCCAACCTTGACCATGTGCAAGGGTAATGCTCCTCAGCCTTCATGAAGGTACAGGAGATTTCTCTCCTTGACCCATCACATTCTCTCAGAGAAGCTCACAGTGTGAGCTTAAATGGTGGAGAGTTGTGCTCTACCTCAGATCTGCAGGAAGCACTTAGGATTCTTCTGATTGAAGGGCAGTCTCTTCGTCTCTTTCCCATCTGTCATAGATTCAGGAATACTTATCCCACTAGTCATAGACTCAGGGATACTTACTACATTTTTGGGGTCACAATCCAAGATCACTGGACTTAATGTGTTTCTCAATTTCTTCCAACATAGCCATGGACAGCTTCTTCAGGTGACACCTGTGTCCTTTGAAATGTCTCAGGTTGTGGGTTTATTGGTTCATTTCCTTTTTCTTCCCCATCTAGCTGCTTACTTCGCAGCGTGACAGTATTATTTAGGCTCACCTGGTACATTTCCTGTCTCATGTCCAGAACCAATCACTCTTCTCATGATGCTTCCATCCATATTCTGCTGTCATTCATGAATGATATTTAAAAAATAGTGTCTAGGCATCAGGCACATTTATTGCTGTTAACATGTCAGTGCATCTATGCCTTTTCAACTGATAGAGAAAATATGTATGTGTATACTAACCCATGCATTTGCTCACATCTATAAATATTTCTGTACATAGCCATCTGTGGCAGCTCAGAACTATATATAAGTTCATACCAGTGCCTCTCACTTTAATTTAAACCAGTTGGATCATGTCTGCCTCCATCATGTTTATCTGTAAAACTTCACCTTGGCATCAAGAAACCTCCTGCTTGCATTTACTTATTATTCATGTCCCTTAGACACGTGCAGTAGCATCCAGATTATCTCACCTGCATCCCAAGGGCAGATAATTTATCATCTGTAGGTCATGATTATATACACCTTCTTTTGTCTTCATCTTATTGACTTTGGTAGCTTTAAATTCCTTCACCAATTCAAAACTTGTGTATCATGATTTGTTATACAGTGAGATTGTACCTTAAGACGAAATAGAAGCTGGCATATTAATCCATCTCATTTCGTCACAGGTGCCAGAATACTTAAAATGCAATTACATTTTGCCCCAGATTCTGAAATACTTTCAGATCCAAGCTTAATTAATTTCTGTAATCAAAGAGCTTGTTCGCAGTGTGTATAAGGCACACACATATATGTGCATGTCAGCCATACCTACCTATTATCCATTCATGGAATCAAATCTTACATAAATGTAATGTTGTAATATTTCATATTGCACTTTCTGATAAGATACACTATTGCATAATGAACAGGCATTAGAAAGAATACAAGAATATATACTAGCCTACCAGAGGTGATTCTGCTTCTATGGATTTGAATTAATTCTCCTCTTATCTTTCCCACATTTTAACACAAAATCAAGGGAAATGCTGCCTTGGGTACTCCATTTTATATCATTGTTGGATTATTTCTAACTAAGGCCTGGCAGGTAAGTGCTGAGGATAGCGTGTGAGGCTAGGCTTTGCTTCTGTGGCTTAGATCTTTGACCTTAGATCTTGGACAGCAGCATCCAGGACAAGGGTCATGTGATGGTTTGTATATGCTTGGCTCAGGGAGTGGCATTATTAGAAGGTTGGAGCGAGTGTGGCCTTGTTGGAGTAGGTGTGTCACTGTGGGTGTGCGCTGTAAGACCCTATCCTAGCTGCCTGGAAGCCAGCATTCTGCTAGAAGCCTTCAGATGAAGATGTAGAACTCTCAGCTCCTCCTGCACCATGCCTGCCTGGATGCTGCCATGTTCCCTTCTTACTGATAATAATCTGAACCTGTAAGCCAGCCTCAATTAAATGTTGTCCTTGGTCATGGTGTATGTTCACAACAGTAAAACCCTAACTAAGACAGTTCACTTGGTACCTTGTCCTGTTTTATGTACTGATTGGAGATAACTATCCAAATACAATCACAAACCATTTCAAACACATCTTTAGTCCCAGCATTCAGGAGGCAGAGACAGGTGGATCTCTGAGTTCAAAGCCAGACAGGTCTACATACCCTCTTAAATGAACTTAAATGAGTTACCCTCTTAAATAAACTAAAAGTAGCATAGGAGATAGAATGGCAGTTATCAGGGGCTGGGGAAAGGGAAGGATTGGGAAGACATGTTAATGGGCACAAAATTTCAGTTAGAGAAGTAACGTCAAAATGCATTGCACATCATAGTGATTGTAATTAATTGTGTATTATATACCTAAAAATTGCTTAGATGATAGATTTTAGGCTTGCCATTAAAAATGGAAAAATGGGCTGGAGAGATGGCTCAAAGTTAAGAGCACCTACTGCTCTTGCAAGAGGACTTGGGTTTGATTCTGAGCACCCACACATGGCTCTATCTGCAACTCTAGTTCCAGGGGATCTGATATCCTCTTCTGTCCTCCAAGAACACTGTACCCAGATGGTATACAGACTGACACATGTACAAACAAAACATTCATTTACCTAAAATAAAATAAACAAACCTAAAAAGTTTTCTAATGTAAATTAGTCAGTTTGACTAAACTATCACTAGTGGCGCAAATATATCATAACCTATACATATCAAAATAACATGGTACCTCACCCAGATTATTACAACATTATATAATTTCTATCATGCTAAAAAGTGGTCTGTGGACGCCTGCCTGGAGCCAACTGAGGCTTACAACTGTATATGGGCTAAAACTGGAAACTATAACCAGGGTGGAACCATTTCTAATAAGTTCTTAATATTGATTTAAACTTTAACCCAAGCAGGGAACAACTATAAATAAACAACTAATACAATTTTATTTTTATATTAATTAGGAAATCAATAACTAATATCCCAATGTGTTCTTCAACACAGTATCCTTTTACCTTACACAAAGTCAGTCTATTCATATTGTATTTGGCGTGCTGATAGTAAATACATTTATGGTTCAGGGTTCTGATCTTGAAATCAGATTGATTGATAAAAATGGTATAGTCTCACTCTGTGTCTTCTTTACAGTGGCAAAATTCTGAGCCTGTATGAGCCAGCTAACAACTGTCTCTTAGCTCACTTATAATTTCCAGGGAAGTCCACTTTGGTGAACCGCGGTTGTATCATCAATTTGGTGATCTGTAAGCACAGGGCAGCAAAACATCCCTAAGTTGGGAAATGAGAGGCTTTGCTCTCAGCTTTACAGTTTTGAGCAGTGTGCTCTCAGGAAAGCCAGTCTCTGCCTGAGACACTCAAACGCCCTCAGAGCACTCAAGAAGCCAACTGTGTTTTCAAGACCTGATGAGCCCAGGTCTCAGAACCTATGAGCACACTCCAGAGTCCTCAGGACTTGAATTGTCTGTCCCTTCCTCAGAACACAGAGCTGGCTTTGTGGAGCTCTGTGGGCTTGAGAGTACGTGACGGGGGCGGGCGTCTGGGAGCAGATTCACGGATAATTTCCAGTGTAGCTTGACCCCTATCTCCTTGTGTTTCCTCGGTCCTCCCTTTGAATTCAATCTCACGGCTTTCATCACTTTCCATCTTATCCATGCCCATACGATTTTGCCAAGACAACAGCTAGCCTGAGAAAATGGAGCGCAACTCTGCGCGAGAGGGGGACTTCGCTGTTTGCACTGCTGCTGCTAAGCGGCTGGGCTACTGGACGGCCCCTGCGTTATTTCAGATGCCACCATATCTCATTGTTCCAAGTAAGGGTAGCAGCTTAAGAAACACTTGCACGATTCCCAGACTTTCCTGAAGGGAAATGGAGGAGTGGATCTGGGACAGAGGGAAGGTGGGGGGAGGACTGGCCACAGAGGAGGGAGGGGCAACCGCAGTCCTGATGTAATGTATGAGAGAATAATAAAAAAAGAAAGGACAGATAATGAAATAAAAAGAGAAACCCGAGCATGTTCTGATCATTTCTATGAACTGGTCAGTTCGTCACTGTGAACAGGCAGACATTTACATGGATCCACTAAAATATTACTTTCCAAGCCTTTGCCCATCTTACCTTTTAAGACTTCACATCTTCCAAACCACCTAGTAGCTTCCTCCGGTGTCTTGACAGACTCTTTTCCAATCGCTAATTTTAACAATTTAAATAAAATATGTATGCCCCCTACCTTAACTACCTATCACACTTAAAAAATAGATCTATCTATCTATCTATCTATCTATCTATCTATCTATCTATCTATCTATCTTATGCATATGAGTGCACTGTCCCTCTCTTCAGACTCACCAGAAGAGGGTATCAGCTTGCATTACAGATGGTTGTGAGCCACCATGGTTGCTGGGAATTGAACACAGGACTTCTAGAAGAGCAGTCAATGCTCACAAAAGCTGAGCCATCTCTCCAGCCCCACATTACACTTTCATAAAACTTTTGTGTACTGTATTTCACCACTAAAAAGTCTCATCTTTTTAAGTTTCATAAGGCTAAAACCTGCTATATTATTTGCTATATATTATTCAATGTTGTAATTTATCTTTGAAATCACATTTGTGATTTTTCAAATGTACATTAAGACCACATGTAAGTCCCTACCATCAAGATCCGTGTCAACAGTGACAGGCAACCCATGAGGTTAAGTAGCACACAGCATCAGGAAGGGAGGCTTTGGGGGATGGGCCCCTCCTTCAGGAACTCTGGACTCCACTTCCTCTTTCCCTGATAAGGGCTGCTGAGGGAAGAGCCTCCTTAGGATTTAAATTGCCACATAAAAATTTGAGGCTTCTGGACTTGGTTGAGGGCAATACTACTTCTTCCAGGAAATAAAATAAAATAAAATAAAATCTAAGTTCTGCATCCGGTCCTGGTTGGAGACCTGGCATCCCAAGCAATCTCAAACATTTTACCCGATCATTTCTTCTTTTAAAGAGTTAATCTCATTGGGCCTGTCAATCACTTGGTCAGAAGTGCATACTCCACCCCATCTAGAAAATCTGCTTCTCCTAAAGACATGCAGGAGGAAGAGGAAAAAATAAGACGATGTGTTTCCGCTCCTCTGAAGCCCCTCCCTCTATGCAGCGGCTTGCGGGGCCTCTGTTATGTAGGAGTTGGGCATGGGGGCTGCCCACTTCAGAAAAGCTAGAGGATAGCTTCTCTCTTTCTATCCTTTCCTTTCGGGTACTGCTCAGAGGCTGGACATGCTTTCCTGGATACTGGGCTTTTTTACTAGTTCTCCAGAGACCAGCCTCCGGCCTCTGCCTTCCACCATGCAGCTGCTTGCCAAACTCCATTACTAGACCTGCAGGCTTCCGTAGACCCTAACTGAAAAGGCGTGGCCTTCAGTCTCCTCCCATCCAGCTCCTTCAAGCATCTGCCAGTATTTACAACTCAACTACTCTGTTGTTTTTCTCTCAAAATTCTAATTAACAATTTTTCATTAACAATAGTAAGAGCTAAGAGAGTAAAACCCCACTTGCTCCAATAATATATTGCACCCAATAGGAGGTCCCTGAATTTCCCCAGTAACAATGATAGGTTTAAATATTCTAATAAATTATACTTGAAGTCATTCAATAAAAAGTATACCTATCAGCTCATAAATAACCAAAGACTGGCTTTGGGGGTAAAAAGAAGCCCACTTTATATATCAACTGTCAAGTTTCATTGTGGGAAAACTCCTACCCCATGACTGATTTAACAACTGATTGCAAGTGTAGAAGCCAATTTAAGGGAGCAAGTGGTTACTGTAATGGCTCTGTCTAAAGTACTGTTAAAATACGTTTTATAACCACGTTAACACACATACCATCATTAGATGCTCTGAACTCAGACATGTTTGGCTCTTTAACAATACTGCTCAAATAATTAGCACTAGCTAGCAAATAAGGAAAAAATAATATTTCTTCATCAGCTTGAAATATCTCGAGGTATAAAATGCGGAGGAAAACAAACATGAGTTGAATAACAGGTACCTCACCTAACAGAGATCTTACGACATGTGGTTTACTAATCTGATGGCAGCTCCCCTGAGTACTGAGCAGAAATTACACTCACCAATGACAGTCTGGGAACACTGGCTCTGATCTTAACATTGCTTCTAAATCATCGAACACCAAGCAAGGCTGGAAGATGACAAAGTCACAATTTGGTTGCACCCTTTACTATTCCTGATGCCAATCCCCATATCCCGCCACAGCATCTCCCACTGGGACAATCCTGAATTGGGAGGATTAGGCCCTATTGTTTCATTTCTGCTTTGAATGTAATTTCCATTATAGCCAAGGATTAAGTTAAGTCCTTCTCCTATTAGGCCTGAGACTCCAGCTTTCCCGCTAAGGATGAGATTTGCTGTGGTGCACATCACCTCAACCCCTGTTCTCTACGATTACCGTGAGTGATTTCATTTCTCTACTTACTGTCTTCTAATGGCCAGGAATTACTACGTCAGGCACTGAGGAGTCACAGAGCCTTAAGGACTCCTTGACTTCCTCTCTGATAGTCCACTGGACAGTTCAGAGCTAGCTAGAGTGAGGAGTGCCAGAAAATTTTATAAAAGAACATGAAAAGTTAAATTTGGCTTTGGAAGTCCTGTGACTTCCCCACCAAGTCATCTGGGATGACTGAGGGTTAATCAACAGCAATAGATGATGCTAAAAGCAGAATCACCAACAGGAGATACTCTTAGTGGAATATACATCTTGTTTTCTTTCACACATTTTATTATGAAATAAAAAAGAATTTTTGAAATGAGAGAGTTCGGAGAACATTGAAAGCACCCTAACATTCTCTCTTTAAACACCAATCCTCTGGCTTGTGTCTGCTTAATCATTAAAGATTCCATCTTTGCCATCTTGTCATAAAGGTATTTAGAGAATCTTCAGTACTTTTCTATAGAATGAGAAGCATCAGGAATGCCTCAAATGGTCAAATCTCCCCAGCCATCCCATAATAATAACCTTTCTGCTTAACCACATTCACACCTTTAAATAGTAAAGAATCATTTGTCCTTATGACGAGGGAAATCCCTTTTTCCTTTAAGAACACACCTCTGTTTTTGTTTTCGCTGCATTGGTCAATGTATAGCATTAAACCACCCTTCAGTCATTCAGCTTCTCTTCCCAAACTGCCTGTGTGATCTCCGTTGTGGAAAGGCATTACATCTTTTGAAACCCTCTTTTCATTTCTGTTCACTCATTCATTAAACTTCACCCAACGTATGGTGGTTTGGCCTCTGAAGTTTCCTGACTTCATCAGAATAAGAGCTGGCTTTACAGTAGTGGAAAACCAAAGCAGAGCTAACAGTGAACAAGAAAGGGCTGCCTAGCACAGTCCCTCTGTGTTTTAGAGCAGCTTCAGAATTTCCACTTTCCTTATAGTGAGCTGCTTACTGGTTAGAGATCATTTTTAAACGTTTAAAATGAATGAATCTGGACTAGAGTGATTCTCAGCAGTTAAGGGTCTTGCAGAGGACCTGGGTGGACTCCCAGCACCCACATGGAAGTTTTAGAAGGTCACATACAGGAGAACTGATGCCCTCCTCTGGCTTTCTTGGGCACCATACACACACAGTGCACCTAAATGCATTCAGACAAAACACTCATAACACACACACACACACACACACACACACACACACACCCCTAATAAGAAACAATCAAATAAACAAACAAAAAAAACCCCAAAACAAAAGAATGCATTTGTTCGTAAAGAGTCCCAAACCTTGAATGAAGGGAAAAGATAATACTCGCACATCTAATTGTCCCTTAGAATAAAAGACTGTTATTCTATAGATGGAGGGGAATTCTCCCCTCCCATTTTGCACTGGAGTCTGCACCCTGCTAGCTCCTGCCTGGTGCTCACACAGCTTCTTTGGGGGATCTAGAGCTTGATGACTTTCGGCCACTCATTGCATTCATAAAATTCAATTGTTTTCCCTTTTGCTCAGCTAAAGTATGCCTCCCTCACTTTCTAACAATTGACATCAGTTTCCCCCTTCAAAGTTGGTTAGAGAATGCATTGTAATTGCCCAAAATGCATAGCTAAGTAAATATCAAAAGGAATGCTATAGTTCGGGGTGTCTGGTCTCTTCATTTATAGTGAAATGCAATACAATTTTAACAAGGGCCACTGTAGCACTGGAACAGTGGGAGGCACCAAGCAGCTGCTGAAATAGCAGACAGGCTCAGATCTCAGGAAGCTTATGGTCGACTGAGGAGATACAGCCACAACTAGAATTAAAGCTGGGCAGAACCATCACCACAGATGAACAGTGTGATGTAATGAAGTTTTAGCAGATGGCAAAATCACTTTCCACTTTCCAGACCTGAAACTAGCCATGGAAAGAGCAAAATACAAGATTAATACACAGAGTGAACAAATAATTACTCAAGAGATGTGTGCCAGGTGATATTTGGAAGCCTAAGTAGCAGGCTGTTAGCATCTAGTTTTTATTTTTGAAAGTCTTAATTGGAAAGACAAATGAGAGGTATCTAGGAGATGACAGACAGACAGACAGACATGACACGACATGAGACAGACAGCTCTTAAATGATTGATAAATAAAAGATAGATAGATAGATAGATAGATAGATAGATAGATAGATAGATAGATAGGATGATATATATATCTGATAGATGATATAGACAGAAAGACAGACAATAGGCATACATACATACATACATACATACATACATACATATTACATACATATCACTGGGCAATTACAGAAAAATGACAGTGCTTCTGGGAGAGGTTAGAGTCCTATTTTAGACATAGAAAGGTCTCCCTGATAAGGAAAGTCTTTAAACTCTGCTCTTGAGAAAGTGAGAAGCAGGATATACAGATATTTGTGGGGAGAGATGGCACTTGAAGCTAAGCTTGGGTTTCACTTGGGAGATCTTAGAGGAAGAGGCAGACAGGTAGACCTAGAATGAAGAAGCTAAGGAATACAAAGTTAACCAGCCAATGCTAAGGCTCTTATAGTAGAGGATAAAAATAAACCACAGATTATAAGAATAGAAAAGTAGAGCTGAATGGCATTTGACACTTCCATCATGTTAACTGCCTGTCTATTAAAACATCTATTTTCTTCAGAACTTTCAAGATAACTCTGAGTTGAAATTGATCATAGCATTTTATTTCTAATTTAAAATAGTTCTTATTTGTTGTAGAAAAATCTAAAGCACAAAACATTGAAATATAAGAAGGCCACAAATGAACTGTTAGACATCGAAGCTTATTAAGTATATGCTAGTAGATGTACATATGTCACATATATGTACTAATGTACACACATGTATATATGCTTAAACAGAAACATAGCTTTTATTGTTTTGGAGTCACCGTTGTTATTTAAGAGTCCTCAGATCCAGACATTTGTGTGAAATATGTTCAAATCAAATCAGGAAGTTGGTATAGTTGCAATTTTTTGTATATTGTTCTTATTATTACTCATTTTGACTTTGAAAATCACAATTAATCAACTAACCAACTAATCAATCAGTCAGTCAGTCAATAAGTCAATCAGGAAGTTCTCCATGCTAGTCTCCCTCCTGTTGTTAACATCAGCCAGTAGCATGGACAACAGCATCCCTTCCCCCAGCCTTTCAGGGCAACAACCTTATTCTATCCTAAGGAGTGCCTGGATAAGAGGACTGTGTGGTGGGTTCTGACTGGTTTAATATAATCCCAGACACCAGAAATGGAGGGTCAATACACTAACCCCAACCAGGCAGAATAACAGAAGTGCTTCCTGTTACATTATCCTACCCCAAGTGCTCTTTTCCAAAGTTCAGCCTGAAAAAAAATGTCCATATTAGTATGTGACATTTTCTATAGTAAAGAGGATAATTTAAAAACTTATTTCTGTAAGTGAGATTTCAATATTCAACGCCGTATCCATATGAAAACATGTTTTGTGACAAAATCTCATCGTGCTAGTGTAATAAATGTCTACTGATTAATAGTTCATTAGACCATTCATGATCTGCTCTATATCAGGTTACTTGATTATAGCTAAGCAGGATGACTGTCTGCCCTTTTTACACACCGTTTCTCATTCTCCTGGGATAATGGATGGATACCGTTTCTCATTCTCCATGGGATAATGGCGAGAAGGATACTGTTCCTGTTGTATATGGCTTATGATTAGAAAATCAATCATTCAATTCTACTTGAGTAAATAATTCATATGAAACCTAGACATGGCATACATTATATTTATCTGACCAATGTGTAATCATTAGTCTTGATTTGCATGCCATTATAGTCAGTATAGTGTATGTGTAATGTGGTGAACGTGTGTGTGTGTGTGTGTGTGTGTGTGTGTGTGTGTGTGTGTGTGTGTGTGTGTATGGAGCGGCATAAATTTTCAAAACTTCCACAGTAGAGTTAAGTTTCTACTAAAAAAATTTCCATCAGTAAAATAACCAACAAATAGCTACTAATATGATACTTAAATTATGCCTGGTTAGAAAATAGATTGCAAGGGCTGGAGAGAGGGCTCAGTGATTAAAGCACTTGTTAGTCTTGTAGAGGATCTAGGTTTACTTTCCAGCACCCACAGGACGTCTCACAACTGTATGTAGCTCTAGTTTCAGAGGATTTGATTTCTTCTTCTAATCTCTGCAGGCACCAGGCATTCGTGTGGTGCACATACACACACACACACACACACACACACACACACACACACACACACACACACACGGGGGGGGGTAAAATACTCATTCACATAGCATAAAATAAAAAAAATAAATTTAATTAAATTACACTAATGATTTTAAGAAAATTGGTAATCTAAGCTAGTGAAGATAAGATGCCAGTCAAAGTACTGTGCGGGTGTAGCCACAGCAAGGATACACAGAAGAAATACGTGGAGTATGTGTCCTATGACTCCAACTCCAACACTGAGTAGCTGCGAGATCTGCAGCAGTGGCCCACAGTCAACACCGGAAGTACTCATTGCCTGCTGTGATGGATGCAACAACTCTAGGAACACCTTGTGTCTACCCAAGTTTACACAGGATGAAGGACTGAGTGTAGCTTTACCTCAGATTATGGAGAGCCTTTGAATCTTTGAGAAGAGAATGAGAAGGTGTGGTGGTCATGATACGATGTGTGGAGGGGTTAGGATAGATGATGCCAGATGAAACTCATAAGTCAGAAATCAACAAAGAAGAACCATGACTTCACAACAACAGCTTGGCTTTGTTGACTTTAAAGGGGGATCTGGGACTTCTTCCAATCTGAGGCCAGTCTTACGTTCTCTTCTGGAAATTGGCACTAGCACATTCAAGAAAAATAGCAGTCTGCTAACATGATTTTTTGTTGTAATACAGAAAGGTAAGAAGCCTCTTGGGGGACATATTAAATCTCTTCTCTGAGGCTGGAAGACTTGATACGTGGTTGTTCACAGAACATAGATGGCTTCACTCCTGGTGGCTGAGTGAATAGTAAAGCAGCTTTCAAATACTTTCCAATTGTTTACAGTTTTCCATTTAGATTCTTTTGTTTTACCAACTGCCCAATGAGTGACTCACAAATAATCCCAAAAAGGTATGTCAGCTCATGTGACAATAAAGACAATCTTTAGGTGAGAGGAAGGTTGCAGACAGAGTTTTCAGTCTGAAGACTGTCAGACTGAAAGTGACGTGTATGACTGTAGTTTGGCTCAGTTTCCTGTTTGACAGAGAGCCCAATGCATCAACACTCTGAGCCAAACACTTAATAGTCTATGTACTCAGAAGTAACTGGCAGCTGAAGGTTTCCTGGCACTAAGTCACAGCACAATAAATTCCGATATCCACCATCAATGTGTCATCTTTCATAACATAAGTACTACTTGGGTCACCACAACCCCTTCAAAGCCCAAAAGCCTATCTGTTAATCAGACTTCTGGGGATTCTGTCAACATGTGGAACATTTCTGCTAGGTACAATTCTGCTGAACCTTCCTTGAGATTCATCTGAACTCCAGTTAGATTCCTGTCATTTTTAAATGCCACTCTTAAATGGGAACATCCGAATCTACTTACATAGTGGATTTGAGATTTAAGAAGCATTATGCACAACTCTGAAAAACCCAGGATTGCAGACTTATATAAATGTCACCGAGGAAGAGCTGCATAGACAGATTCAGGCGACTCTGAATAGTTCCTGTCTTTCTTCACTTAGAGATGTTGCTCGGAATCCCTTGGAATGTGGAGTGAGGGGTAATGGCTTGTTCTCTTGGTTACCAATCTGTGACCAAACCTATAACCCAAGAAATCACTGCTCATTTATTTGAAAGCTCAGTCATTGCTAAACAGAACAGATCAATTAAGTTTCTCGTCCAAACATAAGCCAAGTGGGGTGCACTGTAAAGAAGCATGAGGAAGTCCTGTGTGCTGGAGAGAAACAAGCCTGGGGTCTGGGCACCATGGTTTCTTTTGAGTCTCAGTTTCCACTCAATATTCCCTGTTAAATTTAAACCTGTGGCGTGCTTCTTAAAATGGAGATTATAGCACTCTGGGGCAGAAAGTTTTCTACTGATTTTTAAACTTTTGATAATTTCATACTTGTATACAGTGAACTTTGATATACCGACTTCATTCTCTGTCTCTCTCTGTCTCTCTCTGTCTCTCTCTCTCTCTCTCTCTCTCTCTCTCTCTCTCTCTCTCTCTCTCTCTCTCTCTCTCTCAGCTGATGACCTCCTTCTTCTGAGTTAGTCCCTCTCCATTCTCTACCCTCTCCTTGTGCAAGCCGTATGCCAGTGGTCACAGATGCGATGTGTTTATGACTGCAACAGCCATTTCGCATCTAGAAGTCAATATTTCTCTACACTTCTCCATGTCTTCTAGCTTTCCCAGCCTAACCACAATCTTTTCTATAGTATTCCCCGAGATGCAGAGGGAGAGGTAAAGATGCCCAGTGATGGGTAAACACACAAGTCACTCACTGTCAGTTCTTTGATCAGCTCTGAGTCTCTGCATCAACTACTGCCTACTGCCAAAATGAGGCTTCTCTGATCAGTGTGAGCAGTGCACTAGCCTAAGAAGAAGCAGGCACTCTGCTTTAGTTGACTCTTTTGTGAGTTAAATATAATCACGTACAGTGCCTACCTTACATAAAAATACACCCACACAATAGGTATGAGGACACTGTTGGTAGTGGTTAACAATGAAAGCAATTGCTGATGATATAAACTTAAAAACAAAGAGAACTAACCACAAATAAAGGCATTGTAGAAACTTCTCCCACACTAGACTTGATCTACCTTAAATGAAAATCAAACATGGAAGCTACAATTTCAGTTTGATATTCCTGCCTGAAAAATATGTTTGGTCATTGAGAGTCTCCTAATGTCAAGATGCCAATAACCCTGTCCCAACTGTTTCCTGCAAACTACATGAGTTATTTCTTCAGGTGGCCACTGACCATGTAAGGCCTTGCTACCCTTATGCTCAATGACTGCCTCTGATGTCCTCTGGCTGTATGTTTGTAACAGGAGAATAGGGCTGTGTCTGTTTCACTGGGTTTGTCTGGAGCTAGTACAGTACCCCATGTCTGTGAAAATGAAATGGTTTTGATACCGATCATGACTTTCATCATCTGAGCTTTGATAATAATTATTAATTCTTAATAACTTAATAACAGCTCCTCTAGCATCAGAAGCACATTACAAAGTGCCATTGGAGCTGACTTTGAGAGACCTTGGAACATTCTAGATGGCTGTTTCTCAAGATGCACTTCCAGTGCTATCCAGGGTCCCAGGGATACTACAAGGAATATTAAGGGAAGGAGCTGTAGACCCAGAGGGATTTGGCATTGTTTTCCTTCTCAATGATTTCATGTTTCACAGGGACATTAGGGTGTTAGATCATAGCATCAGCTAGGTTTATAATTTTCAAAATATATAGGAAAAATTCTGCACATAGTTCTTCTTGATAACATGAAGACTCTGATTTGTGGGGAGTGCATGGCAGTAATTTTGGAGGGCAGCAAGGAGACTAAGGAAGAGGACAGGTGTGGCCACTAGTCACAGTGACTATCTGCTAGAATGCCACCTTCTAATGAAAAGATAGCCCAGAATAGCAAAGCTTATTTCTTTGCATCTTAGGATGGATGTTTGTTGTCCCTTTTGAGTAAAAGACACAAGGAGCTACATACAACCAACATCTTGTCGAGAGATAATGTCATTTCTTTTACAGAGTGACTACTTAGGAATTTATCCTCAAGTGGCTTTAAATAACTTACTCACGAGTATGCATAAAGTTCTTACCATACAACTGCACGTCTAAAATGAAGGCAATAGTACTTTTTCAAGAATAAACTACTTATGAGAAGTTATGAAGAATTCCCAGAAAGTGCTTCATCAATCCATTGAAACTATTATTTCATTTTTTAAAACAAGTTCTTCAATGTGGGTTTGGGCATTTGGCACGTATAATTTATCTGTAATAATCAGGTAAAACAAGGAGTAATCCAAGTCTGATAAATAGCTGTGCTGGGTTGAATGAGAAATGTCCCATAAAGGCACTGGCTTTGAACATTTGACCCTCAGTCACTAGTACCACTCAGCTCAGGGAGGGTAACCTTGCTGCAGGAAGTACATCATGGAGTGGGCTTGGAGGGTTTAAATTGTTACCAGTTAGCTCTATTTTGTGCTTGCATTTGAGATGTGAGCCCTCAGTTTGCTCCTCCTGAGGCCAAGCTTAACCTCTGCTTGCTGCCATGCTTCGAATGCTCGCCACAGGACTCACCCTTCTGAAACCAGAAGCTCAAATAAACTCTTTTATGAGTTGTCTTGGTCCTAGTGTTTTATCACAGCAACAGAAAAGTAGCTAATAAGCTAAGTAGGAAGACAAAACCTTGGGAAGAATTTTTAGTATTTGATGAATCTGTTCATTTAGCACGTGCTTGCTCTGAGTAACTCTGGTGAAGGCATTCACTGAATCTAACCAATAAGAAAAAAAAATGATTCATTTATTACTTTGGAAACAAAGACTAGGCATTACTGAACAAGGTACCACAGAGGTGATGACCAGAAGGAAGTAGTTACAGTGAACTAGTGATCATAAATTTACAATCACTCAACACTAACATCTCTCAGCTCCAGAGAAGACAGAGATCCATATTGATTAGGTCTTATAACCAGGGTAGAGAAACAGCCAAGTTTGGTATCCCTCAGAAGGATGAAACTGAAACATCACATGTTTGAGGGCAATGTGGACTACACAGCCAAGCTCAAGGCCAACTGACCTAGACAGTGAGGGCACATGTCGAAACCAAGGGCTGCAGATGTGGCTGAGTGCCTACCATGCACAAGGTGATGTGAAAAATCCTGAGCACTGAACCAACCAACCAACCGCCGCCACCACCACCACCACCACCACCACCACCACCACCACCACCACCATCATCATCATCATAAACAGCAACAACAATCTAGTGGGAAGCAAAGAAGAAAAGGGGCATCCTCATGGTTATCCTTCCATAAAAAGTTTACCAAGCCAAAGAAATAAATCATGAAAAGTCTATGTAAAATCATCCAGTTTACACCATATTAATGATAACTTTCTTCTGTCATCAGATTTTTTTTTTCCAGTCAGCACAGGTGCAAGTACTTTGACTTTCATTCCTTTCTCTATGATTAAACACTAACAGGCAATAACGCTAACTTACTACTCATTTGGATTTCTTAATGAGGCTGGAGACATTGCAAATAATCACTATACTATAAAAAATAAATGATAAGCTTTCTCTTAAAAAAAAAAATTAAACAGACTGCAGGTATGCAACAATTGAAGAAAACATAGAGACTGAGGCAGGTTAGTCAACAGATCTCCCAGATCCCTGTGCCAAGTGTTTAGCCACTCACAAGGAATGAATCTGAGTCTAATTCCACTTCCATCGGTACCAGGAAACCTTATGTCACTTAACCTCAGTGTACTTCAATTTACAGGCTGCTCTGAGGCAAGGAGAAGAGGCTACGTGTTAGCTATGCTGGGTACAGAATAGGCACGTGGCAAATGCTGGCTGCTGTTGCAGTGACTTGCAAATCAGTGGTACTTCCTGTGTAGGGGGAGAGGAAATTAGAAAAGGAAGAAATATTTGGGAAAAAGTCTCTTAGCTTCTAAAAGCCATCTATAAAATTCATGACAATTTGACACTGTCAAGACTCATTTTCAAATGTGACACATTTAAAGATGTTCCTGTAATCTAAACAGCCCACTCACTAAAATTATATTGTAAAATGAAAAAAAAATAGTAATTTCACTATATTATAAATAAAGAATAGATGACACCAAATATGCACACCCACCTGGTGAGTCACTGGGAACACTGTCCCTGGGTTGTGACATACCTGAATGACATCACTTCCCCAAATGGTTCTCATCACAATTACAAAGGAGGTACTGTGCTGCCCTTTGAGGCCAGCCCCAGCAGCAGCACACTCGGCATTTTAACCCTTGTACGCCCAGAGAGTCTAGAAGAATTCATCGTGGGAAGTGCACAAGCTACATGCGTCTTCCATCATCAGAGTGGAGAGGAATCTGCTGACAGCAGGCTGATGAAGGCTGAATGAGGATGGTAGCCTTGGAACCATGCTGCAGCTGCCCTCCCTGCTGACAGGCCTAGAGCAAACCAGGATTCTGGGGCTGTTTTTCCCAGGAGGGGTCCAGAACTGCATCCCTATGTCCTAAAGATGACAGGCATGGAAAATTCACTGCTACCCCTTCCTTCTAAAAGCACCAACCTCAATGACCGGAGTCCTAGGTTTTCCAAACAATCTTTTTTTTTTTTTTTTTTTTTTGGTATTATGGGTTATGTTCTACATGGAAAGGAAAAGTTACCAGTCTGTCAAGTAGGAAAAGAAAAAAATATTAAAGTGGGAAACACATACTTAAGTAAATGTCTGTATCTTTTCATGTCAGGTTTGGGGTGTGTGCCTATTATTCTAGCACCTATTATACTGAGTCACAGGTTGAAGGCCAATTTGGGCTACACAGTGAGTTCCTGGCTAGCCAGGGCTACAAAGCAAGGTCCTGTTTTGAATAAAACAAAGAAAAATGAAACAAAATGTACATTCTTAAAATGAGGGAAAGATAAGCATTGAAAAAAAATATATTGATAGAATATAAAAAAATTAATGAACATTCAAAAAAAAACCACACTGCTACCTCTGGGGGGGGGGGGGGAATCAGAATTTTATACTCTGATTCTTGAAAAACCATGGCTATAAAATAGCCAGATATGCTAAGCCTGTAAGAGTGGTCTGTTCCTACTTTCCTGGCAGTAAAGGATCTGGCTGACTGCACCCTGGGAAGCTGTGATAAATTTCCTTGTCTAGTTAAAATACCCCCATGCTGTGCATAGCTTGGCTGGCCACACTGTCTTGATTCCAAGTTCTAAACAAGCGGTTATATAAATCAATCCTAAACTCTTTACACAAAGCCACAATGAAGAGGGTTTTGGTATTGGGTCTCTAAGTAAATTTAACTCAGCGTCAGGGAACTTCTATGAGAACACTAAAATGTAGACTTTACAGTTCCCAAACTAAACTCTTAGCTGTTGGTTTTCTTTTTTTTAATTTTACCCTGTTTTTAGGATTTATTTTTATTTTTGTGTGTAAGAGCTTGCAAGTATGTACGTGCACCACATGTGTGCCTTGTCTGAGGAAGTGAGACAAGGCTCCAGGTCCCTTAGAACTGACAGTTGTCAGACATACTGAGTCATGCGGGTGCTTCAAATGAAATCCCTGTCCTCCTGAAGGGCAGCAAGTTCTCCTACCTAGCCTCTGGGCCATCTCTCCAGCCCTCTCTTCTTCCAGACTCTGTTTTTCTCTCTCTGAATCTTGGTAGAATACCCTTTTATTAATGACTGCTTCACCTGACCCTCATAGACAGCTTTTAATAAATTTCTCATGACCCAGAATACAATAATTTAGAACAAGAGTTCAATTTAAACAAGTCTTAAATGGTCAACTTCTGGAGGAAACTAAGAAGATACTGAGGATGGGTTCACAGCTCATTTCACTTGTATCAAAGTAGTATTTTAAAACCCTTCGGAAGAACATGGGCGGTAGAAGCTACAGAATATACGGTCTTTCAAAAGACACTAAAACAATCTGAATATGTTTAAAACTCCGGAATAATGTGAAGATAAGCCAAAACAAAAAGGAAAGGTAAATCTTTGTTTGTGTTTCCAAATCTAGAGAGTTTTGTAACTGATGGTATAATAGCACTTTGAGGGTGGCCTAGGGCACCCTTGATGTCTACAGCTTTCACATGAGCCTTCAGTGGCTGAGACTTAACACTTCCGAGCGACGCTGGGCCTCACTCTATGTTTCCTAGAAGAAACTGGACTGAAGTAAGAATTCTGCACTGGATGTGAAACAGTCTTGTTGGAAACGTCCAGCAAAGAGCGCTTGGAAAATGCTAGCCGGGACAGCAATAATTTGGAGAGGAAGGCTTCAGGGGGCGTTGAATCTTTTAGAACACAACTTTCATCAGTCAAGTGTTAAGACAACATAGCCAGCATGTAGCAGAAGTGAAATAGGAAATGAGGGGGAAAGCATACATCAGGAATCAGGGCTCTTTCTCCAGCTGAGACCAGCAATTAACTTAGCAGTGGATTTGAGTCATTAGGCCAGGAGAATTCAGGAATGCTCAGGAAGTGACAGGATGGCGTCTGGCTTATCATCCCCTTTCTGGCAATATCTCTCTCAGTTGCACCTCACTTCCCTTTACTCTATGCTCTTTCCCACAAGTGACTCCTGTAAGAAGACCGGTCCATCTACCTAACTCTGACGTATCAGCCTCTTCGCACCGTGACCCTTGCTTGCACCCACCGGGCTGAGCCATGGCATCCAGCACTATTTTGTGCTGATTTGGATCATCATCAGCTGCCTTTTGTTTGTCCCTCCCCTCCGTTTGGCTCTCGCAGAAGTGACACTGAGTTTATGTGTAGTTCATAGTATATTTACATATAATCTAAAATGTTTAAACTCCATGGCTTTAGTGCCATTCCTTTTAAATGAGTTGAAAACAATCATTCTTGTCAGCAGTGTAATTATCATGGGAGCTTCAATGCAATGCTGCCTTCACTACCACTGGCTTCCTAGCAGAGGAGTCTTTGAATGTCACCTTATATCAAAAGAGCATGGTGGCTTAAATAAGAATGGCCCCATAAAGCTCACATATTTGAATCCTTAGTAACCTGGGAGTGGCACTATTTGAGAAGGATTAGAAGGTGTGTGATTGCTGGAAGAAGTGTGTCACTGGGGGTGGTTTGGAGGTTTCAAAAACCCATACCCAGTCCCCTGTCTGTCTGTCTGTCTGTCTGTCTCTGTCTCTGTCTCTGTCTCTGTCTCTGTCTCTCTCTCTCTCTCTCTCTCTCTCTCTCTCTCTCTCTCTCTCTCTCTGTGTGTGTGTGTGTCTCCTCCCACTGCCCCTCCTTTTACAGACCAGGACGTAACTCTTCACTACTTTTCCAGCACCACACCGGCCTGCCACCATGTTCTCTGCCGTGATGTTAATGGACTAAGCCTCTGAAACTGTAAGCAAGACAGAAACGAATTTTCCTTTGATAAAAGTTGCCTTGGTCATGCTGTCTCTTCATAGCAATAGAACAGAGACAACGACGAAGGGTGAGGTTAGAAGTGATCTTTAGTTTGAGAGATGTTCTAACTTCCTTTCTGATGCCGTAATAAATGACAAACCAAAAGCAGTGTAGGGGATCAAACAACTTATTTGGCTGACACGTTCTGGTTATTTCCAGTTATAGTACATTGCTGAGAGAAGTTGGGCAGGAACCTGAGGCAGAAATCATAGAAGAATGCTGCTTGCCAATCCACTCACAGCCTCATACCTGGCTAGCCTTCTACAGCTCAGAAAATGGTGCTGCCTACAGTAGGCTGGGCTCTCCTACATCAGTCAAGACAGTGTAACCCAGAAATGCTCACAAGTCAGTCTGATCTGGCCAATCCCTCCACTGAGACTCCCTTCTCAAGTGACTCCAGAATCTGTGAATGTAACAGTTAAAACTAACTAGAACAAAAGGCTTGTGTTATTTTTTTTTTTGAAAGAAACTAAAAGTTCACATAACAAAGAAACAGATGGAATGCAACAGTTCACATTGATTTCATAACTCCCAAGGGAATTCTTTAGTCCAACATTTCCCTAGCATGGTCAGACCCAGTCCTGGACCACAGGGTATAGAAACCTTCCAAAGAGAACAGTCCAGCTGTTTTCCTAACAGAGACATAATGCTAGTTCCAAAGTCACTGGCAGTTCTAAGAATCATGGGCACCTAAAATCATGCTAGCATTTGCAAAGATAGAACACTCCATAAAGTATGCTTTGTAGTGACAACATGAATAATTATTGTTCTGCTAGTCTGGTGAATGGACAAGAGGGATCAGAAGTGACCCAAGCCACTGGGGCTTTGGCCAGACTGCATGACGTCAGGTCAGGGTTCATTCAGCACAGCCAGGATGAGTCTATTGTTTTCCTCTGCGACATTCTTGCTTGGAAGAGTTCACTGATGATTGACCATGCTCTCTTTCATCTTCAGTTTTTACCAGCTGTCAAACATCGTTTTTCCAACTTTGTAAAGAAATTTAAGGAACATTGCATTCTGGCAGAGGTATCAAAGGCAGAGACGCTTGCCTCCAAGAAAGCTAGTTCACTTGGGGTGAAATGAGTTCACTTGTGTAGAAAATCAGATTTGTATAATTTCATTTATGTGCAACAGTGTGCACATTTCCTGTTTTCTACTTTGAGCATTTTAACACTTCAAATTTTCCCCCAAAGACAGATTCTTGCATTCTTGCTAATGTATCTCCTTTCCCTTCAATGGCATTGCTTCACCACACTTAAAGCCCAGACATCTCATGCAGCTAAGCAGCTAAAACTGCAAAATGATATTAACATTTCTTCTTTTTTCATGTTTATTTATTTTTCTTTAGAAACAAAGTCTCACTATGTAGCACACTGGCTGACCTAGAAGTTACTATATAAACTAGGCTGGTCTAGAACTCACAGAAATCCCTTGTTTCTATCTCTCAAGTGCTGGGATTAAAGGCATGCATCACTACACCAAGCTTTAGCTTCTTCTTTCTTATGATATAAATCTAAAGAAAAGATGTACTGCATAAGAGGTAGTGTTACTTTAAAAAAATAAGATTGATGTTTTTAAAATATGATACTGAAGATTTTAAGCTATGATGTATTTTATAAACAACATCTCAGAATTCTCTCATAGAGAATCTTATGTAGATACAATGTTTAACAACAACATTGTTATTATGAACATTTCAAATATGATGAAACAATCCTGCAACATTAAGCAATAGATGCTGGTGGCTGATAGTGGAAACCAAAGCATGGCTGACTCCTGAGCCCAGATTATTTTCACTATGCTACTTCATCTTAGAATATAAACTAAAATTATAATAGCAGCTAATCTTTAGCCAGAAGTTTATATGAGATGAAATGTAATACATTAGTTTATTACATTAAATACATCACCTCATTTAAGCCCTGTAACAATTCTACAAGGTAAGAATACTGTCATGTCAGTTTTATAGATGAAGAAACTAAGCATAAGAAAATTTAAATCATTTTCCAACACATAGTTACAAGGAGTAGGACACTTGCATCTTGGTTTGAATGACAGAGAGTCCAGGGACTTCACTATAGGGCTGTACTGCATGTAGCTGTAGGAAGATACACTACAATAATCAATCCACAGATACTTTAACTAGAATTTTGTCATTACAACTTACACAACAAAACTTGAACAATATGGCTGAGCATGGTGGTACACACCTTTAATCCCAGCACTCAGGAAGAAGAAGCAGGTGGATCACTGTGAGTGCCAGGTCATATTGGTCTACACAGACCAGACAGGGCTAAATAGAGAGACCCTATCTCAAAAACAAACAAACAAACAAACAAACAAACAACAAACAAGCCCAAACCCCCATACAAACAAACAAAAAAAACCTGAGGAATACTAGTAACTATATGTTGATCAAAACAAGCATAATGAATTCATTAAAACATAAATTAGAACAGGTAGACAAAATTATGAATATCCACTCAAATATCAGATTATAGCCATGCTTAATTCATACTTCATTCACAAAATTTCTTCTCCATTTTCCCCCTAAAGGCCAATTTAGTCTTGTCCACTTCTACCCCGTTAGTTTTTCCTAGGCCCCACTTGCCCACCCACATAAGGTTTACATACATATAGTTAATGCACAAGTAATACCCATATTTACAGAGTGCAATGGGATAGCTCTATCATACAAAGACACATGAACAATGAGCAAATCAAGGCAACTAGCATTCCAACCTCCACAAGCCCTTATCCTTTCTATATGTTAAGGGTCTGAACGCCTCTGTTCACTCAAATTCCCACAGATTGGCCGTGGCTGTAGACTGTATTTATTATCCAATTGTCTTCTCATAGGATCATCTTACCTGAGCCATTAGCAGCAGGTTCCTGGTGTCCCTCTGTCCTTGTAGGTACATTTACCTTCCAGGATGCTGGTTCTTCCCATGGAACCAGTCACTCCTTCCCAGTTCTCTAAAATAATGTTTTTATTCTCCCCATTCTCTCTTAAAAATATTTTTATTTTATGGGTATGAGTATTTTGCTTGTACCAGGTATGTCTGTATACCACATGTGGGAGACACTTGTAGAAGTCAGAAGAAGATATTGGGTCCCCTGGAGCTGGAGTTACAGTTATGAGCCACCATGTGAGTGCTGGGAAATCCAACCTAGGTCCTCTGAAGGAAAAGTCAGTGCTCTTTATCACTGAGTCATCTCTCCAGGACCTCACTCTGAGAATTCACAGTCTAATAACTCAATTTCTTTGCCAAGTTCATTTAGTTTATGGCTTTTCCTAACTATAGCTCCAGGCCGGTCTGTCTGCTGAATCTCAAGCTGTACCCAATGGCACTTCACTGCATCTCTACTTGCATGACTAATGGAGACCTCAAACTAATTGTTCTTAATATTGAACTTGTACATTTCTCACACATCTATCCCTATATCTAGGGAAATCACTCCTAACATGTAGAAGGTACTCAAGAAAGCTGTTGGCCCAGTCAGATGTTCAAGCAACCACTGTACTGATGGTTGACTGACTGGCCCAACTTTCTCAAAGTCGCCCACTCTGAGTCAGCTACCAAACACAGCAAATATTGTGCTATACTCACAGATACTAAAGTTGAACTATCCATAGGCACCCAAACAATATAACATTATGGCAATAATAATTATTTTGTTGTGTCATGATGTATATAAATATGTGTAATTCACAGTCATCACTATGTGAGCTCTGGAATATTTTGGTTTAAATAGCATGTTCTAAAATGATCTAACAGTCCATCAAAACTGGCTCAAGATAGGCTGGAGAGGTGGCTCAGTGGTTAACAGCACTGGCCTTGCAGAGGACCCAGTTTGGTTCCTAGCACCCACTTGCTGGCTCACAACTGTCTAGAACTCTAGTTCCAAGGGATCTGATCCCCTCTTCTAGATTCTAGAGGCACGGTACACATGTGATGCCCAGTCATACATGCAGGCAAAACATCCATACACATAAAATACATCTTTAAAAGTATTAAAAAGCACATAAGAAGCAAGGTTTAATATTCTACTTCTGCCTATAGCAACCACTTTCAGAAACAGCTTTATTGAAGTATAATTTAAATACTGTAGAATCAGCCCACTTTAATTATTCAGCTGAATGGGTTTTGGTACACCAACAGTGAACGGCCAGCTCAACAAAATACTTTTGAACCTCTTTTGTCATTAGTCTTTGCTTCTACCTCCAACCCCAGGCAGCTACTGACTCATCATTACAGATTTGGCTTTATTTTGGAAGCTGATGCAATTCAAGGTCCTCAGCATTTACCTCACCAACCATTCACACATGTTTTCTTAATACTGAAGCAGCCATCAGTGATATATTTTAGACAATGAACAAAAGACCAAGAGAAGTCATCCAACCTGTCCAAGGACAAGCAAGGGTATTTTTAGTTTGCAAAAATAACCTACCTATAAAAGCACAAATAACCTACCTATAAAAGCACGTGAAGATCCAGAATACAATAAATATACAGAAATACAGAAAGCCATCATCCAAAACAAAGCAGAGAGGATGAATGGTACATCAACTAGTTTTAATTCCATCTCCACTCACCATAGCATGAGTGAGCCCTCACAGAGAAGATGGCTTATCTGGCTCAAACCTAGCTATGGAAAGATGCACACACTTGACTTTGGGACCAAAATGACAATGTTTGTATCTCAACCTCAAGGTGCAACACTTCTCCACAAAAGCAGCATATGGACACAGTGACAGATTGGTATGTCCTTTAATGCTGGTGACTAAGGTTAGTGTATGGGACCATTGTTAAAACAATTATACAGCAGAAGCTAGGAATATATTTCTTTAAGAACTATAATTTCTTTTTTTGTGCCAGTGTAGCAAACACTGACTATAGTTTTTAATTGCTGAATTGGGTGACCATTTGGTGATAGTATTGTATGAAAGACAGTTCTTAATTTTTCAAACTAAATGGTTATCAGATACAGATCAGACACATTCTGAGCATCACCCTCCTCCAAGCCACGCAAACACAAACAACTGTTGGTTACCTTCCAGATTGGCCTTGAACTCAGCTCCTAAACTTTCTCCTGCCTCTACTGTCCTGAGATTTCCCCCCCCCCCATTATTTTACAATATTAACTTAAGGAATAAGATTGTACAGTCTACTTGAAATATCATCACTACAGCAAGATTCCCTTTGTTGAATAAATCATTTCCATCAAGAATCTGATGAAGTAGAAATGAAAACCAGATGTTCTGAAAGTTTCCATTCCTAAACACACCCATAGCTTTGATAACCACCAGGAGAATAAGGCCAGAATTTATAGGATTCTCTCAGACTGAAAAATCAAGATGGAGGCCTCCCTTGACTGAACCTCAGGTTCCCACTGCCTGTCACTGCCAAGAATGAAGTCACTCGCAGCCAACATGCAGTTTTTTAAAGCTTTGTGCAGCAAAGGCTGTTCCTTAGCAACCGATGTCCACAAATGGGTTTCCAAGGAAACCGGAAAGCCCAATTTATAAAGGTATAAAACAAAGCAACTGTAAAGGCAACATTAGACACAGAAAGTGACTATTCTTATCATTGCTACTGGCTACCTGACAGCAAAGTGGTAAAAATGTTTTATTTTTAAAGTTTAAATGAAATAAACCATTGTTAAAAGCATGCCACATTTGGTCCCTGACTTCAGCATCTTGCTGGACATTTTCAGGAGTCAAATGGCTCTTGGAGGTGACATGTTTTTAGAATCATCTACAAAGTACAAAATTATTTCCAGATCCCAAACAGAATTCTGTGCACTTCACTCCTATGTAAAATAAGACCTTTCTCTCTGCCAGCGTGTTTCTGCTGGTTCTAACAATGCTATAGCTTTCGATTTTTCTTACAGAAGAGGCAATAGATGGTTGTTCAGAAATGGGGGAAATGAAGAAGGCTGAGCCTGGCTAAACATGGGTGTCACACATATGCCACACCTGAGTGTTTCAAGAAATCAACCACATGTCCTATCATTAAGAGTTCTTGCTCTCAGTAATAGCAGAGCCAACTGCATTGGAATCCTGACGTCTTCAGATTTTAGAAATAACATAATCTGTGTATCAAAAGTGGTTTATCCCTAACACTGGGCTCTGAACCACTGGCCATGGCCAGCCCACTAGTAATCCTGCAATATCACAGACACATGTTTGCAGCAAAGAGAGAGAAGGATGACTTCAAAGGCTTCATTTCACCCAGTGTCGGTTTATTTTGAGTGTGATAAGAGTTGCTGGAGAAGAAAGAATAGAGTGGAGGAATCCAAGAAAGGAAAGCAGAAATCTGAGCTGAAGCAGCAGGACAAGCACTAGAGCAAACCATGCAGATCCAGGCAGAGACAAAGCCGGCTGGAATATTCAGCCATGCCGAAGCATTGGAGCGGGAGTTAGGGACTATGCAAGAAGCTTCCAGGACATCTGCAGTTCTGAGGCTAGTAAAACACACAGGAAGTACTCATCAAGGTCAACAGGAGTGGGACTGATTTGTCTGTTTCCTGTAGGAGACTAAAATTCAACCATGTTCTAACCTTTTCCAGACATTACTCATACTGGGCTATACTAATCCTGTCTGAAAATATTCTGCACAGAAATACACACGTTTTTGCTTCTTGCTGTATCTAATATTTCACTGTCTTTGATCATATATATATATATATATATATATATATATATATATATATATATATCACCACTTCTAGTTTCCAGTCCCTATTTTTCCCTATTTTTCAAAAGAGGGAGGGTATTGCTGATTTTAAATCAAGGGTTCTCAACCAGGGGTGAGTTTTTGCTTCCAAAGAACCTGCTTTATACAGTTACACAGACAGTTTGGTAGTTTTGCATTGCCCATATCACAAAACGAGTATTTAAATGGACACCAAACTTAATGTAACATTAATTAAATGGCTAAACCAAAAGCAAATTTTAAAAGAAAATAGTTAGAGTTGGATAATTTTTAACACAATGAAATTAGGAATTTAAGGTGAAGCCGGGCAGTGGTGGCATACGTCTTTAATCCCAGCACTCAGGAGGCAGAGGCAGACAGATCTCTGTGAGTTCTAGGCCAGACTGATCTACAGGATGACTTTCAGGATAGCTAAGCTTACACAGAGAAACCCTTTCTAGAAAATAAAATAAAATAAAATAATTCAAGGTGATTTAAATACATTTTCTCCTAAGCTGCTTTTTCCTTATACATTGTTAAATAGAATTTGATATCACAAAGGTTATAAAGCGATGTGAATCTTAAAGACACAATCTTCTTACTCGATGCATTACTGAATAATATTTTGGTCACATTATAAAATATAATGAAACATGAAATGTATCTAAAGTTACATTTAAAAAGAAGAATTAAGTGCCTAGATCTTGTAGAAGAAGACCACCCAGGGTTCAAAAGAAAAGAAGCAGATTTGGTGGATTTAAAATACATTTTAATAGTTTCAATTTAAAAGTCATGCCTAATGCAGCCTTTGAGGCTGGTACTCAGCCTTCGAAATTGCCTTTTCTACTCCCTGAGCACAACTTACCCCTGCATCAGATGCCCAGGAAGTCCTTATGATGATGTACAAAGGGCAGCATCCTCCATTCCTGTACTATGTATGCATTCTTAATCCTTACTTAAAGCTAACTTCACTGTCGTTTTTAACTTAGTTTATTTGGTTCATTGCCAGAGGGCTGCAGGCTGGGAAGTAACTAGAACACTACCTACAGTCATGTGCCAGTGTGTGTATGTGTGTGTGCATGTGTGTGTGTGTGAATGTATATATGAGTGTGTGTGAGTGGATGTGTATGTGTAAGTGTGTGAGTGTATGTGTGTGTGAGTGATTGTGTATGTGTGTGTGTGTGAGTGTATGCATGTGTGTGTGAGTGATTGTGTATGTGTAAGTATGTGTGTGAGAAAGTATATGTATATGAATGTATTTTAAGTATGAGTATACGAGTGTGTGTATACAAGTGTGTGAGAGTGTGTATAAGTGTGTATGGATGTGTAATGTGTGTGAGTGTGTGAGTGTTAATGTGTGAGTTTTTGTGAGAGTGTGTATGTGTATGTGAGAGAATATATGTGTATATGTGAGTGTGAGTGCCAGTATGAGAGTATTAGTGCATGTGTCAGTATGTATGTGGGTGAGTTTGTGTGTGCATACATGAATGTGTGTGTGAATGCGTGTATGTATGTGTGAGAGTATATGTGTGTTTGTGAGTATGTGAGTATTAGTGCATACGTGAGTATGTATGTGTAAGTTTGTGTGTGTGAATGAGTGTATGAGTATGTGTGTTTGTGTGAGTGTAGGTATGTCTGTGTGTATGTGTGTGAATGTATGTATGTGAGTGAATGAGTGTGTGAATGTGTTTGCAAATTTGTGTTTAAGTGTGTTAGTGTTAGTGTGTGAATGCATATGAGTTCGTGAGTGTGTATATGTGTGAGTTTGTGGATGTGCATGAGAGTGTGTGAATGTGTGTGAGTGTGAGTGCGTGGTGTGTATGTACGTGTGTGTTGATAGACTCCTGAGTGCTGGGATTACAGGTACATATCACACTATCACACAGGTTCCTAAATTAACCTCACATTTGCTAGAGTCAGCTAGAACGAGAAATAACAATTGTAGAAGACCAGAGTTACTCAGAGCGTGTAGTACCTTGTAGACCCAAGCATGGAACACAACACATATCAGCTAACAGGGAGGCCAAGCCTCTCATCTCAGCAGTGCCATCTTAGCAAGTGCTCGGCAATGTCACCTGTCACTTAATTGCTCTCAAGAGTACAGATAGGAGTTGTGTTTCTCAAAATGGCCTGATGGTGTTACCAAGTCCCATTCTCCTAGAAACATCAGCCCAGCAGCTACAGCACTCTGAGCGCATGCTAAGACAGCACAGCTTCCAACAGTGAAGAGAAGGCTGTAAGAGACCAGAGAGGGAACTGGTGAGCAAGGAAACCTGATCCGAAGAGCATCCCACCCAAGGCTGTTCCACCCAAACAGTGAAGCATCTGCACAGTAAGAGTGCCATGAAGTCAAAACCCCACTCCATAGAGGAGCGCCCACTTGCACAGCGAGAGTTGCAGGCCCTCTAAGTGGCTCACCTTAAAAGATGAAGACTGTCCAATATGGAACCCTGCAGCCCACCCCCTACACCACTTTGCACACCTCAGGCTCTTGGAACTATGTTTTTTTTTTTAAAAAGCCTGCTTTCCTTCTACTCTGATGTAAACATGAGTGCTTTCACCACCTCACCACAATCTCACTGAAGTCCATGAACAATGGGCAGAGGAAGCCTGAGCGAATATGTATTTTGACATGAGCAAGGCTGGGTGAGGACTCTAAGACTCTAAGCTCAGGGGAAATTGGCAAAGCCACCATCACCCTGGGTCCGTGACTCAGAAGGGAAGGCAAAGGTTTCCTTGGGAGTCTAAGTGTCTAGGAACTGCCATTCATCAGTGTGTGCAGAGAGCAGCAAGTGCAGCTTTCTGCTCCCAGGTGTTTACAGCCTTCTACAGAGACCTCCCATCAAGACCAGCTAGCATCTCTTGCTGTGCTGTACATAATGTACACGGAGGCTCAACATTGCTTGTAGCTGGAGATTAGAGAATGAGACCCCAGCTTCACCGCATGTGTGTCTCTGTGTCTGTAGTTTCTGCCCACCCTCACAGCCCCTGGCTGGGGCCCCCGGACCCAAGACCCTCCCTACCAGGCACATGACATTTATGAGATGCAGTCAACATGGCTACTTTCATTTGAGAGAGAGGCCAGGCATGGTGGAACATGGGCATAATCCCAACAGCGCGAAGGCGGAAGCAGGAAGATTCCGAGTGAGTCTGAGGTTAGCTTGGATTATGTTCTAAGACTGTCTTGAAAAATGAAAAGTGTTCAGGGAGGAAGAGAGAGAATGAAGGAGGAAGAGAGAGTCAGGGAGAAAGGAGAAGTCCTGCCTTGGATTAGACAAATCCCTGAGCAAAGTGAGCAGCAGGTTCCGAAGTCCTATTCTATCTTTCACTCCCTCCCTGTTCCCTGAGGTCCAAGGGAATATATGAGAAGCAGATGGTTGTCCTCAGAAAAAGGCAGCAGCTGCCTCAAAAACCCATTCCCGATGCTTCAAAGCTATGATTACAAGGAATGGGCTCTCTTTACAAAAAAGCTCTTTCTTCAAATACCTTTTATGCATAAGAGTCTGAAATTTTAGTTGAATTTTCCAGCTAACTATTTGATGTTAGTGGATCCACCCATTACAAACTGTTCAGGAGGAAGGTAGTTAGGCGGTATGAAGACTCTAGTTCTTATTAGACTATAAGAAAGTGTTCTGTTGAAAAAGGAAAACACCAAGCCATTAATAGAACATGGCAGTGTCCTCTACTGCCTCTGGGCTTCATTTCTGATGAGAGGCGTTGATTCCCACATCAGGATCATAAAGGGCTAGAAAGTTCTCTGCTTCAGTTGACTAAAAATTCTGTGTCACAGCTGCCCCTGCATCGGGGGCCCTATAACAACAGGTACATTTTTAGTTTAAGGTTTTGCCAGGTCTCTTGTCAGCTCAGCTTTAGTTCTCAGTCCAAAAGACCAAGACCAAGTACTATCTAAAATATCAGTGCTGAGGAAGAAGGGGCAGACTGCTGATGCCTCTGTCATCATGAGCTGCTGCTTGACGCCCATAGAGCAAACAGACTGACGATCACTAGCCCAGATGATGAAGAATAATTTTAAATGGTGGTAATAAAACACTTGTTGACTGAATTGTGTACTGATGTCCACGCAATCATCAAAACATGGAGACCTGATACATTTGGACCACTGTTCTCCAAGAACCAGTGTGTCAAGGTTTGGGTCCCAGGGTAGCACTCCGGTGAGCCATGGAACACTTAGGAGCAGAGCTAGAGCAAACTCCTTACCTTACTGGACACTCCTCTAAAGGGTTTTGGGAGAGCCCAGGTCTTCGTAGCCTCCCTGTTGCAAACTGGTTGGTGATATCGGTGTTTGTTCTGCCGTGCATCCTGCCTCATGTGCTATACGTATCGGAAACCCCAAAACAGCAGGCCACTTGATCATGCAGCAGACAGTCCAGAATTGTGAGCCAAAAATAAACACTTTTCTCCTCAGGTACTGTCTTGGGTACTTGATTGCAGTAACAGAAAACTGGCTAATGCAATGTTCTAAGCCTTAAGAGGACGATTCAGTATGATCAAACATGGAGGCAGTGGTAAGAAGAACACAACGGTGTCATTGGTATTTCGGTAGTCTATAATATATAATGGGAGGGAGCAAATGGCCATGGGATGCCTGTGGCAATGATCTTCCCTTTGAGATTGTTTTTAGATAGGTTTTTCAATAGAACAACAACTTAAAGGGGAGGTGAGATGTACCATCTGCTGCCTGGGAGAACCCCGTCTCTCCCTACCGGCAGTCCTGGAAGGCAGTTTGCCACCGCACTGTGCTTATGCTATTAAGCACAGAATTAAACAAATTGCGTCAACAGGTTCATCTCCCCATGGATTTCTCTGTGATCTTTCATTATTTTTGTAACACAGTTAAAATGGGCCGGAAAATAATAGAAATGGATAAAATTGAGATTGCTCTTTCTCAGACAACTGGTTTCATCCAAGGAAAAATAGACTAAATTTATTTGTTTTCTGGCGAAATACGATTAGGGCAAACAGACACTTGGTATTAGACTATCAGAAATGAAAAGTCAGGTAGTTCCTGAGGCATTCAAGAACAGATGCAGAAATGTCAGGAACCACTTTTGAAAGTGAGCCTGACAGAAGGAAAGGGCAGGAAGACCAGATCTAAGAATCACCAGGCAGACAGTAGCCAGAGATGCTTTCTGCTTGTTTCTTATCTGCAGACCATTAATGATGCTGGGTTGGAGAACTGGACCATAGGGACAGCCAGTGTGTGTTTTATTTTTCAATTGATGACTGTACATTACTGGACACCTAGGGCTCAAACCTTGCAGCAATTTCCAAAATATTTATGCATAGTATGCTGTAAAGAAATGGCTTTAAAAAAAAGAGATAAGACACAAAATTGAAGTTTGTTTTAAAAAGCCTCCTGCAAAAATCCCTAAGCTGACTGTACAGGCACAGAAAGAACAGGAGTCAAAGGGTGGGGGCTGAAAGCCCAGATCTGGAAATAGTTCATCTATTTTCAGGTTTGTCCTGAAGAGCTGTACTTTACACTCAGTTAATTACACCTGTGGGAGCTGCAGCCATGTTGCCTGCTATACATGCCCCCACTAACACGCTACAGAAGGAGGCCCATAAAGGATTAATACAGAATATTTAAAAAGGAGGAGGGAAAAACACGTGGCTAAAAGCTAACATGAGAAGAATAAGCTAATACAAATTTGTCCTCACTAACACTTGTGACAGGCAACCAAATTTAGTTTTAAAGTATTCCCAGAATAGACTTATAGTCTCTCATCAAAAATAACAACATTAATATTCTATTTCAAAAAATATCTTGAAGTCATTTAAATCAGGTTGAGACTTTGAAAAGGAACTGCATGCACATAACTATTTAAAGATTATAAAGATTATAATCTACAATCTTTAACTGAGAACAATTTCCACTTACTACTTTACTGACATCTGTAACTTACCAGAAAGTGATGTTTTCTGCATGTATGTAACCACTTTTAAACTTAGTTACATGTATTTGTGTGTGTTTATGCACACAGAGGAGAAGGAGAGAGTATGCCATGCAGTGAAGATCAGAGGGAAATTTACTGGAACTGGTTCTCTCCTTCTACCTTTTGGGTCCCAGGGTCCAAACTCAGGTCAGTAGGATTGGCAGCAAGCACCGTTACCTGCTGAGTCATCTCACCAGCTCTAACTAGCCACCTCTAAAAAAACATTATGCAATTAAAGCCGCAAATAGTATGTGTAAATTACTTTAACAAACTAGCACTTACCAAGCCGAAATAAAAGCAAAATATCAGCTAACAAGTCATCAGTCAGTAACTCCACTGAAATCCAAGTACTTATGTCCCCAGACCTTTATTCTTTGCTTCAAAAGAGTTTATTTGTGGAACAATAAATTCTAGAACACTCTACAAAAATGCTAAATAATTTTGATCTTTTTAAAAGAATCATTTATTATTGAACTTCAAGTGTACATATTTTCATGATGTGTGTGCAGTTCCTACAGAGGTCAGTAGGTGGTGTCAGGTTCCCTAGAACTGGAGATCCATGTGACCACTAAGAGAAATCAAGATGGAAATGGCCAAGTCTCTTTTGAATCCATTAACTGTCACACAGTGATACTTGACTCCATTTCCAAGCAATAACTATACTTGCAGTGTGTAAGAGAAACTAAATGTCATTGCTGGAATGTAGCCGCACACTAGATGTACTTTACCATCTTAAAGATGTATTTGCTTGAAACAACATGATGAAGAGGCCTGGATTGCACCCATTGGGATACTTGAAGCCAGGAACATGGTCCTTCTAAATGAAAAACCATATAAGAAAAAATGGAAGTATCTTATACTTATCAGAGAGAGAGAAAGAGAGAGAGAGAGAGAGAGAGAGAGAGAAGATAAAAGGATGTGGAGATGCTGAGACACAAACTGATGGTCTCTCTCTAACCTTCCTGCCAATCAAAGCATAGACCTTTGGTTTTGAACAAGAGTGTGGGGCAGGCTTTGACAGTGCTAGCTGAACAAGCACTAGGACCTGTGTTTGAATTCCATCTTCACATAAGAATAAATAAATGCTTTTATTAATGCCCAATGTTGTGGTAGTACAGACCTGTAACTCCAGATTGGGAGTGAAGAGGGAGACAGGAGGACGACTCTGGGTTCACTGGCTAGCCAACAGCAGAACCATCAAGACAAGGGTCCCAGAGAATCCTATCTCGAAAAACAAGGAAGCTGGCTCCTGAGGAATAACCACCAAAGTTGACTTCTGGCCTCCATACACATAAATACCAGTGCATACACAAATACTCCTATATCTGCACACATACACTCATATATAAAATGCCAAAAATTTAAAAAAAAGAGTCTGAGATACTAAAAGGCAGTGAACTGTTTGATGGATCAGAATCCTTTCTGTGTGAATAGGATCTTGGACAAAATCTAGAATTTTCTGTTGAAAACTCATGAACGTACACAGGTGGCTAATTTTTTCTTCCCAGTTTTATTTCTAGGCTCAGCATCCAAAAGCAAAGAAATTAAAGAAAGTCTAAAATAGTATTTCTGTCACATGGTAAGTATCAAGTGTATATAAATTCTCCCTAAGGAATAAGAGAATCAGATGTGGACATTGATAAGTATAGAATAGGAAACATTAAATGATACCTCTCCAGGGAAAGCTAACTTTCCAAGCACATGGTCACAGTGGTCATGTCCATTATAATTCCCAATTTAAGGAGCTACTAATAGATAAAACAAGATCTCAGCTAAATACACCGGGTGGCGGTAGTGAGTGACTTCCCCCAGGACTGACATTTCCATTGACCATCATGGAGCAGTCTGCTGTGGAGACCTACAGAAAAACTCAGCCTGCAGTTGTGTGGGATAGTGTAGCGATGAGAACCTTGTCGACTCTCCCTAGAAGGAGAGGTGGGGAGTCATCAGACCCTTGGTGGGGATTCCAACTATCAATTTCCCCTTGTTCTCCATGTAGTCTTGTGGAGGTGCTAACGTGTATAGGAGGCAGACTCTGTGCTATAGTTCCTCTGAGGTCTTTGCACATGGTTCATGAAGTTGGTCTTGAGTGGAATGGTTCCTTTGTCCTGTCTTTGGTGTGCTATCTTAGGCGAGTAGACATTTGTTCATTCCCCCTAAGAAAAAGTAACTTGAGTAGCAGGAGAGTTGTGAATGTATGGTCTGCCTGGGTTATATAAGGAGATGCTGTCTCAAGAAATAACTGAGAGTGCATGGGTTAATGGCTCAGTGGATCAAGTGCTTGCTAACACAAGCATGAGAACCTGAGTTCTTGAGTTCACATCCCCAGCACCCATGTGAAAGCTGGCTATGGTGGTGCTTGCCTATAATCCCAAGGCTGGTGAGACTGTAGACAAAGCTGGATTCCAGGGGTTTACTGGACAGACAGCCTGGGTAAAGTAGCAAGCCTACAGTGAGTGTCCTTGTCTCAGAACACAGGGTAGAGTGAGATACAGGAAGATACTCCCAAACTTCTTAGGCCTCTACCACACATGTATACACAGGAAAGCATACCTCCACCCCCCCAGACACACACACACACACACACACACACACACACACACAGAGGCAAACTCAGGGTGGGGGGAATTTTGATGTATTTCAATTGTTGGAAGAAACCAGGTTTTTTTTTTTTCCCCTTTGGCATTGTTTCCTGTTGTCAGTTGTAGAAAAGTGATAATAAATTCATATAATAAATAAGATAAATGAATCAAATAAAAACTACACTATCTGGCCACCCAAAAGGAAAGTTACTTAGCTGTGAGCAAGTTCTGCTGGCTTTGAGAACAGTCTTCCATACCCGATTTCTTCACACGTACATAACCTGCCCATCATCAGTATCCTATGCTCAGCAGTGAAGAAGTGAAAGAGAATGTGAAAATGCCAGGGAAGCAATCCATCTCCATATTCTCTGCCACCTGAGAGACCTCACCAAGGAGATGTAGTTATTGGTTAAAGATAACCTTGGGCAAGAAAGAGGAATGAAATCTGCAAACTTCTTTGACATTCAAAAGCATCTTGACACTAAATTTCAAGGGCATTTTCTGGTGGTTCAACAAACACAATCACCCAGGTGCAGCTGTGCCAGGACAGACGTACTAGAATTATCTGTGAAGTGCCATTCCTTGAGAGGAATTCCCAGTGGGGGGGGAAATATCTTGAAAAGGGGGCAACACGAAGAAATGACAAGGGGAGAAAAGAGATTATGAAATAATTGGAATTTATTCAGAAAGCCAGTAAAACACAGAACACCCTTATTTCAACCACGAAAAAGCAGAAAGAGACAGGGTTTGAAATATGTCCATATCCTGCAGGTGGTATCTCTGACAGTAACAAATAAAGTTTGAGCAACAGGAGGCAGGGAAGGTAGAGAGAAGAACGGACCTGGGGGCAACCTGGGCAGCAGATCAGAGGGCAGCAATCAGGATGCTACTCCATCATCAATACCAAGTGCTTCAGTTCTTAGATACCAAAGTTTGCATTTAGCTCAGCCATACCTCGGGAGCACAGACAGTAAGCTGCTCACAATGATAACCTGGCTGCATGTCCTTCCAGGCGACACAACTTACAAACCATCCAGTGTGCTTGGGCAGTGCCACCAAGCTTGTCTATAGCAAAGGCCACAGTGAGGAGTACAGGAAACAGCTTAACCAAATGTGTACTTAAATGATGATAAATAAAAGGTGGGGTTATAAGTGGAAAAATGAGGCCGTCCTTGTCAACCTGACACAAACTGGAAGCACAGGAAGAGGAAACCTCAACTGAAGAATTGCCTCTATGAGACTGGCATGTGGGCATGTCTAGGAGGCATTTTTTATACATTGCTAATTTACTCAGGAAGGCCCAACCCATTGTGAGTGGGACCAGTCCCTAGGCGGGTGGGCCTGAGCTGTATAAGAAAGGTAGCTGAGCAAGCCTTGGAGAGCAAGCCAGTAAGCGGTGTTCCTCCACGAAGCTTGTGTGAGATGTAAGGTTCAGTTTCTGCCTCTGGGTTCCTACGTAAATTCGCGCCTGAATTCCCTCCATAGTAGACCTAGATGTGTAAGCCAAATCAAGTCTTTCCTCCTCCCCAGGTTGCTTTGACTTTATCACAGCAACACAAGGAAAACTAGAGCAGAAGCCAACATGTAAGAGAAGAGAGGACTAAAGAACAGACTTACGGCTTCTAGCCTGGAGGTGGGGCTGGGGATGTGACACCAGCATGAGGGGACTCTCTGACGGCTAGTCTTTTAATTCTGCAGTATATTAATAGTTACATGAAACTAGGGCAGAAAGACAGAAAGAATTCAAGGGATGGGGAAGGGAAAGGACCTCTGCACTCCAGAGTTTGGCTGAACTCTCTCACCAGAATCAAAAATTCCACACAACTACCAGGGCTTTCTGTGGAGATTAGGTAGCCGCCTACACAGCGACAATGTCTTTTGTTTGTTTGTTTGTTTGTTTTGTTTTGTTTTGTTTTTTGAGACAGGGTTTCTCTGTGTAGCCCTGGCTGTCCTGGAACTCACTCTGTAGACCAGGCTGGCCTCGAACTCAGAAATCTGCCCACCTCTGCCTCCCAAGTGCTGGGATTAAAGGCCTGCGCCACCACCGCCCGGCGACATTGTCTCTTTCATGGGGACATGTTTCAATAAGAACATTAAAATACAGTGAAGCATGTGTAAGATGTAAGCATATGTGACCTGGAGGTAGAGCCCATCTCGTTCCTGACCATACACCTGCATTTTCCAGGAATCTCACAGAAACCCCATTTACAGACAGATGAGTCCTCATCCCTTGGATGACCTTGAGAACTTCACTGGCACTGTCAGAGTACAATCCTTCCCAAAGCACCCCAGGGACCTCACTACAGTCTCATTTGCAGAAACAGGGGATGAGAATAAAACGGGGGAGAGGGGCTTTAGAAATCCTTTCAACAATATAATTCCCAAACTCCAAAATCTCATCTGCAGATTCTGCTAAGTCCTTTAAATGTGACTGCCAGAGAAGCCTGGTTCCACACAAGGGCGGGTCTCATCCCCCCTGACTCTCCACATTCTACACACACAAAAACTCCTCTTTACACACTTTTACTGTGTGTTGTACTTGCTTCTCTGAAATTCATTTCTGTAGCAAAGTCAAGAGTTCCTTCCAGAGAACTCCTGGGGGTTCTGCAGGTGGGAACATGGATGTGGGTCTTTGCCTTAATCTCATTGCTGCTGGGAACGTGACTATGAATTTATTAAGGCCATTGTCTAAGACAACTACAAGGCATAAATTTTATGGCATATAAATTATACCTTAATAAAACTGTAATCAGCCTTTATGTTTTTTAAAGCTGACATGCTTTTAATTTAACAATATTCCAGTTTCAAAAAAGGGGGGTTGTTTTAGGAGAAAATTCACATTACAAATGTTCATTTGCAGAAAGAACCTAATTTCCCATCATTGGAAAAAGTAGAGTTTTGCAATAATCTAAAAAGAAAATATCTTTAAAGTTTTTATATTTGTTCCAAATGGATTGATTTTCTATAACAACTCCAAAAGTAGTACCAAATACTTAGAAGGAAAAAATTTAAAGGCATTTTCAATTAGTTTTTCAAGTGGCACACTCATGTTCACACACATAAATAATAAAAGGGTTTGAATTAGATAATTAAATATTAAAAGAGCACCACAATTTGGTAATTCAAGGGGAAAGAACTTATCTTGATACCCTCTTGGGATGGTATCATAGTGGCTTCACAATGAAATATGAGCAAACCTAGAGTAGAAAGATACACATACATTTTTTGTATTAAAACTTTTGGAAAACGCCACAAGGCATCACATATGACACGGTCAAGGGTGGGTCTGTCTCCCCCTGGATGGGAATCCCAAAGGCCTGTTACCTCTATCCTGTCTCAGCATCTCTGAAGTGGAGACAGCAATAGTGTCTACCATAGAGTACGGTTCACATGGTAACTGTGAGAAGGCATAGAGAAGCAGGCAGATAATAGGTGAAGGTCTGTTCTCGTCCGGCTTTCTGCTACTGCTGCCTGCTGTCATGCTTCCCTTGGCCATTACAGCCTCTAACTCTCTGGATCTTCAAGACAAAATATTCGTCTTTATGTTGCTTTTGGCCATGGTATTTTATCACAGCCACAGAATGGCAACTAATATACCTGCCTCCCTGGGCCTTTGCTTTCCAGGTAGGCCACTACACCACACATGTTGATGCCAGCTGAGCATAACAAAATCTCTTTCGGATGTTGATTCATTCCACACCGAGTTACTGTCATCCCCTGGCACATAGATGCTGCTAAGTCTGGATTTCCTTCAGCCAATAGCAAAAGACGACAGAGCAAAGGATGCTCAAACAGAATTCACACAGCAGGATCACTTCCATGGCCTGTCCAAGTGACAGAAGTCCAAGAAAAGGATTAAATAATTTAAATGCATAATCTGACCACAAGTAGGCTTGCTTTTTCAAAAACAGCCTCATTTTAAGACCTTAAAAATAAAGTGTCTTTACCTAAGGCAAAACCAAATACTACTTATCTGAAGAACAATAAAAATTACTTCTAACGATATCAGCTAAACTCAGATCAGTGGCAAATTCAGTCATCTTCAGAGAAGCTTCCTTCTGCAGCAAGTGGGAGCAAATGCAGAGACACACAGGCAAACATCATGCAGAAAGACCTTGGAACACTCAGCCCTAAATGAGATGTCTTCATCAATCCCTTCCCTCAGAGCTCAGGGAACCCTGTGGAAGAGGAGGCAAATAGTGTGTAAGAGACAGGGGATGGAGGACAGGAGAAGAAGGCCCTCTCACTCAACTGAGCAAAGATCATACGAGCTCAGAGACTGAAGCAGCAAGCACAGGTCTGCACCAGGTCCCCTATGTATATACTGTGGCTTCCAATCTGGTGTTTTTATGGGACTCCTGAGTGTGTGGACTGAACAAGTGTCTCTAATTTGGGGGTCTCTTTTCCTTCTCTTGGTTTGCCTTGTCCAACTTTGATGTGACTTTTTTTTTTTTTTTGCTTGATCTTATTTTATTTTGTCATGATTGGTTGTTACCTCTTAGAAGCCTGTTCATTTCTAATGGGAGACAGAAGGGAGGGGATCTAAAGGGTAGAGGAGGTGGGGGAGAACTGGGAGGAGCAAAGGGAGGGAAATAATCAAGATATATGTATGAGAAAATGGGAAAAATTTTAAAAATAAAGGCTAATGTTTCAAAGAAAAGAGAAAAAAGAAAAGAGTCTTTAATGTTGTGTCAGTGAGCTTCCAGTTCTTCTAGACTAGTGGCTCTCAGCCTTGCTGACACCGAGAAGCTTTAACATAGTTCCTCACATTGTAGTCACCCCCAACCATGAATTTTTCTGTTGTTACTTCATAACTATTCTTTTGCAACTGTTATGAACTGTAACGTAAAGTCTTTACGTTACAAGATGGAGACTTGTCAAAGGAGTCACAACCACAGGTTGAGATCCTCTGTTTTATACCTTCTCTTCTCCTGTACTCAAAAAGTGTGTGTGTGTGTGTGTGTGTGTGTGTGTATGTGTGTGTGTGTGTGTGTGCGTGTGACAATACCAGAAACCCAGAGGTTTTGTTTTTTAATGATCTTGATGTTTTAAGTGGATTGATGTCATTGCTCTGACTGCCAACATGCCATCATGGGAAAGCAGAGGCTAATGACATTGAATATGGACAGTTACAAACTGTTCTCAAGTCGTTTAAAATTGGCCACAGGCTTTATGAGGAGGGATTAATTTTAATGAAAGCCATTTAATGGTACATAGGTACACAAAGCTAAACATTTTATATTATTTAGGTTCTGAATGCATTAACAAAACCACTCTTGAACTTATTGAAAATTTGAAGGCAATCTGCCTAAAGGTGTCTTCAGACTGTCCATATACTACAAGGACATTTCCAAGTAAAACTAACTCTACCAATCCTCCGCTACCTACCGGAATATGCAAATGTGATAATGGGGGTTTCTCTGGAATAATGACATTGAAGAGCAACTGTTCTCAGCATCTGTGATGTGTCCAACACAGACAGCATGGTATTTTCTGATCTAAGAAAGTTGCAAGAACAGGCGTAGTCTCTTCAAGAAAACACAGGTAAAAAGAGTAAGGTGTTTCTGTTGTTACTTCATAACTATTCTTTTGCAACTGTCATGAACTGTAACGTAAAGTCTTTAGAGATAGAGACTTATCAACATCTTCTTGACAGAATCCACATAAAACAGTCGATTCAGTTTTGCTAAACCACGGAGTTGTCTGTAGCAGTCAGCTCACATAGTCGGCTTGGGAAGAGGTCTGTTTCATGGTCACTGTCAACATTCTGCATGATGAAATATTTGAGGTTTGATTTCTTCTAACTAGAAGAGGTCAAAGAGATGATATTTTTGTCTCCCTTTCTTGCTCATCTCATCAGGGTCACCACATGTAATGATAATTTAATAAAAGGGTGTTTATTTTAAAATACAAAGTGATTAGGGCTATCAATTTGACATGAAATACAAATAAAACAGAAGGAAATTTTGTTATAGAAAAAAACTGTGATGTTGCCAAGAAACAACATGACCATTTTCCCATGCCATTCTTTCACAGGACACTGAGTCCAGAAATGGGGTGAGACTTATGGAGACAATTCCATTTGTCCCAGGGCCAAGCACCAAGCATCCAGGAGAAATGAAGCAATGACCTGGCTCTCCACACAGAGGCCTGACTTAATGCTGAAACTCATTATTTTTGACTTTCCTATCCAAAAGTGGCCATGTTGACTGAGTCACTGGGCTTTTAAATGTGTTTGGTTGGTGTGAAGTCAATGCTACTCCACAGATGCCCCAAGTAGGGATACCTCCTTTGCCTCTTAGCCTCCCTGGCTACACCGTAAGAAAACCACTTGAGGCCATTACTTTGCACAGGCTTACCTCATCCACTATTCTCGGCAGGCAAGTCTGTGAGATATAAAGTCCTTGGCACTAAATATCTAGACACCTTGGCTGAAAATTACCCTCAAAGTTATTTACTCTCCCATTTCCTATTTAAAATTAAACATTAAAAATGCCCTTGTGTTTTGGGCATCTTCCATGTTGAGAGTTTTCTCACTTGTAAGAACTGTACCTGGCAACAGTCGATGATCTAAATTCAGCTCGTGGGAGTTTTACTGACTTTTACTCATGCCCACTGGAGATGCCCAGAAGATGGATGAGGAAAATACTCATCTGTGTATGGCATGGAGAAGGACAGACTGCACCCAGCAGCACATGTATGGATGGACTCATCAGTCATGACAAGCATCAGTCTCTTCTTCAAAGCTGGCATTTGCACGGCATGTTCGCCATTCCCTGCACCCCCTAATCTCCATTAAATCTTCTTATCAGACAGCATCCATCTCTTATCAAGGCTGGATTTCATCCGGAACACATTTCATACTAAGGCCTGGATACTTTCCTACTGGCAATTATCTCTTGCCATGTGATTTGAAGTCTGACATTGAGGGAATCTGGATGAAATTGCTGCTGTCTACTGACACCTGTCTTAGAGGACTTTTAAGAATATGAGACAGTCATGGTTTTAGTATATAGAGTTGTTTACAATTTGTTTCTGTTGTATAAGTGGCTTTTAAAAACTCCTATACCACTTTAGTGAAAAATCTCAAAAAATAAAACATCCATGGCATTCAGTTGGTTTTATCCTGAGTGGACCAGTACCTTCTACTATGTACAAGACCCTGAGTTCTATACCTAGACCCTACAAAAAGAAAGGACCAAAGCAATGAAAGGCAACCAGATTATACAAAGCAGAGTTCTTATTAAAGAAAAAAAAAAGCAAAGAAAATGGACCAAAACATGGCTGAAAGCCATCTTGTCCATCAGACTATGAGTAATTTTAATTTATCTTAATATTTTCTCATTTACATGGAAATTCTTTACATTGATTACATATTAATCTGTGATGGAACACGCCAATTAAAAATTAAGTCTTCCATCTGTTCTTTTGTTTCAAGGGCAAGCTGTTTGCAACATAGTTCAGATTTAAAATTGGGTTTTTAAAAGTTCCATTTAATTTCTGAAACTGTTGCTTTTTGCTTAATTTGGTTGCAGGAATTTAAGCTAATCAGAGAAATCTGTCTCGGCATATTGCTAACACCACCAACGCCCCCAGTTCTAGAGGTTTGAAGCTTCACAATTGGGGCAGATTCCTTTTTGAGATGCTTATTGGCTCCTTACCAGTTTTTAAATCCATTAGCCAGCCCTTGGTTTCATCACCATGTAACCAAGGCAGTGTCTAGAAGATGGAGGCCAGGTTGTCTGACAAAGGTGATAAGATCTCTCTAACAGAATATCTATTCCTCACAGGATAAAGTTGCACCCAGTGTTCCCAAATTGGGAGATAGATTTTGTCTTATAAATTATCTTAAGAGTGTTTCACAAGTAGGCATTCAAGGTAGGAAGCAATGACCAAGATGGGCATCTCAAAGTCTAGTTAAACTGCTGGGAAATATTAAATTTGCTTAGCATTGGAGCCTGAGGTGACCAATGACCTATATGACCTCTGACCCTCCACGGCAATAGGTGCGCATTTTGCTGGACAATGTGCTATTAAGAGCAGGGCCTGGGACAAACTGGAGACTTGTACAGTGAGCTTTAATGAAAATAGCCCCAATAGACTCATGGGAGTGGTATTATTAGGAAGTATGACTTTGTGGGAGTAGGTGTGGTCTTGTTGGAGGAAATGTATTACTGGGGGTGGGGTTTTGAAGTTTCAGAAACTCAAGCCAGGCCCAGTGTCACTCTCTCTTTCTGCTGCCTGCCAACCCAGATGTAGAACTCTCAGCTCCTTCTCCAGTACCATGTCTTTCTGAATGCTTCTTACCATGATGAAAATGAACTTAAGCCTCTGAATTGTAAGCCAGCCCCAATTAAATATTTTCCTTTATAAGAGTTACCATGGTCATGGTGTCTCTTCATGAGAATAGAAACCCAAACTAAAACATCCAGTTGCTGAGCTATCAAATCACTAACTGAACAAAGCTCTTACAAAGTCAGGCCTTGGAGTTTTGGAGATGCAGAGGCAAGCAAGATAACTTCTTGGCCACATGCCATAAAATTTAAAGAAGAAACAGACATGCATTAGGCCAATACAATGAGGGCTTATAGGTTATATACAATAGCAGTTGAATGGGTCCCAAGAGATGGAGCTGTGTGTTCTCCCAAGAAACAAGGAAACCATCTGTAGATGAGATGACCTTTAGGCTGAATCTTGAGAAATGAGGGAGGTTTTGCTTTGTGGAACCAAAAAGTGCTGCTATTTCAGGGAAATGTGTCAAATCATGATGGTAATAATATTCAATATAAATATGAGTAATGATTGGCTCATATGAGAAGGTATTCAACAAATGATACTAACAATATTAATATAGCCTTATGGTTAAATAGACTACCGACATGTAGATATCCTTAGGGAATACCCTGTGCAATCAAAGAGTCAAGCAAATAACTTCCAGGCTGAATTTACAATTGAATGACAATAAGTGTGTTGATAAAACACTGATAGTCTATTGTAGTAGTTCAGTTAAAAAGGAAACAAGACAAAATGACCAGTTCTATGCTCCTGGTATAACATAACCAGTGTGATTAGTAGTTAGCAGCAACTAGTTACTGTCAGGAAATCCTGGAAACAAATACAAAACATAAGTATAAGCATTTACCACAACCCCAATAATATAAGGTACATGTTATTATAACAACTTTAAAGATGAAACAAATCTAGAGAGCTTGATTTGCCAACTCTGATGAGTGTTAGAGTCAGGACTTGCTCTTAAAGGTTTTATTCCAAATATCATGGTCTAGGCATTATTACAGGAATTGTTTCTTTGGGTGTGGTGGTTTATATGTGCTTGACCCAGGGAGTAGCACTATTAGGAGGTGTGGCCTTGTTAGAGGAAGTATGTCACTGTGGGGGTGGGCTTTGAGACCCTTCCCCTAGCTATGTGGGAGCCAGTCTTTAGAACAAGATGTTGAGCTCTCACCTCCTGCAGTGCCATGCCTGCCTGGAAACTGCTGTGTCTCCTGCCTTGATGATAATGGACTGAATCTCAGAATCTCTAAGCCAGTCCCAATTAAGTGCTGTCCTTTATAAGAGTTGCCTTGGTCATGGTGTCTGTTCACAGCAGTAAAACCCTAAGACAATGAGGAAAGACACATTTACAACAGAGAGAGAAGAGGGGAGGGGGAAGAAAGGAGAAAGGGAAAGGGAAGAGGAAAAGTGAGAGAGGGAGGATTGGTCATCATTAAGGGGTACTGCTGAATAGAAGGCTCCAATAATACACTTCAAACATGATTTTTCTCAAACAAAAATAACCAAACGATTTAACTCCTAGTATAGCAATGTAACAATTGTCAGTAGAACTGTTGTTTTTTTTGTTTTTTGTTTTTTTTTTTTTTTTTTTTTTTTTTTTTTTTCTAATTGATAAAAAACCTATTCTTACCTGAGAAAAAGGAATCTCAAATAAGGATTACCTCCATCAAATAGGTCTGTGGGTATGTCTATGAGGCATTTTCTTAATTATTTGATGTAGGAGGAATCAGCCCACTGTGGGTAGTACCATCCCTTAGGCACATGGGGCTAGCCTACACAAAAAAGCTATCTGCGCAAGGGACAGAAAGCAAGACTGCGAGTAGAGCTCCTTTGTGGTCTCTGCTTTCAGTTTTTAGCTTGACTTTTTTTGGTGATGGGCAGTAGCCTGTAAACCAAACAAGTCTTTTTCTTCCCAAGTTGCTTTTGGTCAGTGTTTTATTCACAGCAACAGAGAACAAACTAGAGCAGGAACCAATCATAATGTTAAATATGTCACATGGATTATTTCCTTTAACACTGATGACAATAAAACAGGCATTATTATTCTTATGACACAGGGATAAAACAGTATTCTCAGTTAATAGCTCCCACTGGGAGAGTATTTTTCACTGTCTCTTGGGTAGAGGACAGGCTTTTGACCCAAATCTATCAGTCTACAAAATCAGTGTATCTCTTTTGTGTCCTGTAACTGTTCCTACCTATATTTAAATTACAATACATCAGAATTCCTCATCCTAACCAAATTCAATATACAGAATTTGAATTTCTAAATAAGTAAGCTGGTTGTGGTGGTTTGAATAAGAATGGGCCCCATATGCTCATATATTTGAATGCTTTTTCCCAGTTGATGGGCTGTTTAGGAAGGATTCAGAGGTGTGGCATTATTGTATCACTGATGATGAGCTTTGAGCTTTCAAAAGTTCACACCAGTGTCAGTCTGTCTATCTACCTATATGTCCGTGTGTCTGTCCATCCATCCATCCATCCATCCATCCATCCATCTACCCATCTATTTATCTACCTACCTACCTACCTACCTATCTATCTATTCATCCATCATCTATCTATCTATCTATCTATCTATCTATCTATCTATCTATCTATATATCTATCTACCAATCTATCCATCCATCCATCCATCCATCCATCCATCCATCCATCTATTCATCCATCCATCTATCCATCCATCCATCCATCCATCCATCTATTCATCTATCTATTTATTCATCTATCTATCTATCTATCTATCTATCTATCCATCCATCTATCCATCCATCCATCTATCTATTCATCTATCTATCATCTATCTATCTATTCATCTATCTATCTATCTATCATCTATCTATCTATTATCTATCCATCTATCTACCTACCTACCTACCTACCTACCTACCTACCTACCTATCTATTGCTAGAGCTAGAGTTCTAGCTCTGCCTGCTGCCTATAGATAAGGATGTAATCTCTCAACTATTGCTTGAGCGTCACACCTGCCTGCTGGCATGCTTTCCATTGCTTCCTGCCATGATGATCATGGACTGTAAGCTAGTGTCTCATTAAAGTATCCCTTTTAAATCTTGCCTTGGGCATGTTGTCTCTAGCAACACCATAGCAACAGCACAGTGACTAAAGCACCAGTATACTAGTGATCTTTTCAGTATGCTAACAAATATCCAAGATAATCAATATAGAAAGAGAAAAGGTTTATTTTGGTCTATGGTTTTAGAAATTCTAACCCATGGTCTACTGGGCACATTGTTTTGGGGCAGAGAGCATGTGGTATGGTAAACCACCCTCTTCATAGCTGCGGGGTGGAAGGACAGGGGAAGGGACTGAAGGGATGTCTCAGGGGTTAAGGGTATGCACTTATCTTATGTCAAACTAAATTTCATTTACAGCATCCTTTTCAGGAAGTTTATATCTGTGTTTACTCCAGCTCCAGGGGATCTAACAAGTCTGACCTCCATGATTAACTGTACTTGTGTGTTCTCACCTGCACACAGGTGCACACATATACAACAACAACAACAAAAATGAAGCAGAAATTTTCAAAGACAAACGTGCAGAGAGAGAGAGAGAGAGAGAGAAGGGAAAGAAGGAGCTTGGTTCCTACTGCTCCTTCTGATGCTATTTCCCAATGATATTGCACTAGTTCCAACCTCTTAGAGCCTCCAGCTTGAGGAGTGAGCCTCTAACACACAGATTCCTGAGGGACATCCAAGATTTGAACCAGGTGGGGAATCTAAATGAGTTTCTCAGGCTTAAGGAGAAACTACTAGCTAGCCTTTCAGACTGAAACGAAGCCCATCTACAGCTGACTTTAGAGTTTGAGCTTTTCCACCAGCTCAACAGGGTCCCAAGTTCCTAACCAGGGATGAGGCCACGTGCTCCTAGCCTTTGTGAAGCAGAAGTCACCACTAGGAGGCAATCCCAGACAGTCTATCAGAGCTCCCTGTACAATCTACTGAGGGGGCCTTTGGAAAATAGGTTTTTAGTCCTGCTTTGGAACCTTCAGAGCTTGTACTTCCTATCCTAGAAAACTGACTTTTGTTAAAACTACCACTTCTGGAGCACACACTACTGCAGGCACCCATAGCTGAATACAGCAAGCAGAAGAGGATGTAACTCTTCCCAAATTAGAGGAATTAAAATCTACATAAGGACACTTGTAGCACCTAAGTCTTGATTAGCCACCAAACACACGTCATCTAAAATAGCACACCCTACTCTGAACACTTTAATTCTCCAAGTAAAATGTCACAATTATTTTTAATCTCACTTTTCTTTGAAACTGGCTAAAATATTTCCATCAACTCTCAGATCCGGTGAGTTGGGAGGATAGCTGAACATGTGCTCTAAGCTTTTGTTGAAAATTTAAATCTGGCATTTGAGGATGGAAACTAAATTACCAGTCAAACTATTTTTTATACTAATTGGAAACAAAGCTAAAAAAAAAAGAGTACTAAGTTCATTTTCTCAATATAGATAATAAATCATAATAGTAAAAAATTACATAGATCGGAATGAGAGTTTAAACATGCAATGGGAATAAAAGCTATCACAGAAAAGCTTTATTTTCTTCAAAAAAAAGAAAGAAAGTCAGTATTACCAATGGATATGGGGGAATCTCCTCTTCAGGTCCAATAAATTATTATTTCTTACTTTTTATCTAGAAACTTTCACCTTTCACATTTTTAATGTTTACTGACTATTACAACCAAGGTTGGATATTTAGTGACATTTATCTCTTCTTACACTAATAAGAGGAAGGTGTAGTTTATTCTATGAATGCAATTATTTTTAAAGATCCTTTGTGTTTTGTTTATTCATGTTTATATTATATGTAAGAATGACTGACTGCATGTCTATATGTGCACCTCATGTGTACTGTGCCCAAAGAAGTCAAAAGAAAACACTGGATCCCCTGGAACTGGACACAGAGATGGATGTAAGCCACCATGTGGGTGCTGGGAACCAAACACGGGTCTTCTGCAAAAGCAGCTGTGCACTTAACCACTGAGCCATCTCTCTCTCCAGCTCCTAAACTGTTATTTTTAATCTGATTAAAATTAGATATCTAAAAACAAAAAGGTAAAAAGAAAAAACCATCTTGTGATATGTGCCTCACTAACTCTTTAGGCGACCAAACAGTAAAATGGAACAATTACAACAACATTCTGAAATAGAGTTTCATGCATTGGCGCCTCCCTCTCGCTCCCTCAGTAATGGTAGAATTTTTCCACTTGATAATTTACAGCCATGGCTGACCTCTTGAGTCACTGAAGGTGGAAAAGTGAAATGACTGGTAAGGAGAGAATACTGTGCACTAGCCAAATGACTCTGAAGATTTTTTACATAGGATAAACAATAAATTGTTTACTTGTACTGGCATGCTAGTGCTGGTGGATTTTACAATGTGTGCTGCTTATATGAAATGTCTATCAAATAAAAATGTAGCTCCCAGCACTTGGGAGGCAGAGGCAGGCGGATTTCTGAGTTCGAGGCCAGCCTGGTCTACAGAGTGAGTTCCAGGACAGCCAGGACTACACAGAGAAACCCTGTCTCGAAAAACAAACAAACAAACAAAATGTAGCATGCCTGATTTTACCTCCTTTGTCCTCTGAGCATGCTGCAACACTAGGCATATCTCGTATCTTCAAGATGCGGATATGCCGATGTTTTCCGCTTACAGACTATTTGGTTACCATTGCTGTGTTTCAGAGGGAGTGGGGGTCATTTGGAAGTGACTTGCCTATGATCTTCACTGTACAAATGATCTTCCTGGGCACTTGCTGTTCTTTATGTTTCTAAGGAAGCATCAATAACCATGAATTTAGAAGAATTACCAGCTGGAGGTAGCCAGACTGACATTTCCGTAAAAGGATTCAAGACACATGCTATGCTTATATTAAATCTTGTATCTCTGTAGCTTAATCATGTTAAAACAGTAATGTTTCAAATGACCTCCAGGAGTGACAGCTTGGCAGGGTAAAAGAATAGCCAACACGGAGACATGCTAGAGGAAGTGACTCTCAGATTCCGGGAACCTCTGTGAGATGTGCAGAGACAGGTACAGCTTCGATTTGCGTGCGTCACCTCTGCTTTCTGAGAGGGCCTCAAACAAGAGTGAGAAAAATGAAACACCATTGAAAACAGGGCTTGGTAAATATTCGTGTGAATTCGGCAGCCGTGGCAGCTGGTAGCTTGATGCCATGATGGGCAGAGTGGGCCTGGAAGCTGGCGGGGGGGAGGGGGGGGGCGGCGTGAGCACAGAGATGTTTTAGCTACGCAATTCTTGTGTTCATGAGCCGCTGTGGTCATCTTAACCAGCTGCAGCTTCCTGTAGACACTTTATGCAGCAAAACATTTCCAGTACGTTGATTTCCTTAGTTCAGTCTAAAAATATCTCAGAAATAAGTGCCGGAGGATGAATGAACTCCGAGGCTACGGCTTTAACGCAACCCTGGGAGGCAGCAATTTTAGGAGGCCACGTGGTGGCAAGAACTAGTGAGAACACTGTGTGGGCACTATGCCCTCCAGTGCCCAGTTCCTCTGGGTAGCAGTGAACAGCAGGCACGGCTTTTACTGTTACTGCTAACCCCACAGCACCAGCTGTTTCTCTCCCTAACACATCTGTGTGCTGCCTGAAGGTGATATCAAAACCATTTCAGCTTGGACGTCATCCTCATGCCTCACTACACAGCTACCAAAAGCACTCAAGCATTCATTTTATAAGCTGTTCTGTCCCTTCGGTGCAAAAATATTACCTTTTAGTATTTGTTGCAAATTGGATTTTTCCATCCAGTTTATGGATTTGATGCAGGCCTTAGTTAAGCAAATAAAAATAAATAAATGAGTGGCAGAAGTCACTTAGTTGGTTAGAGAATGGTGCTAATAAATCTAGTTACAAATCATCCCAAGACTGATTCCTGGTGGCAGCACATAGGTGCCCATGCCATCAAATACTGAGTGTGCTGGCTAATTTTATATCAACTTGATACATTCTAGAGTCATTTTGAGGGAAACTCCATTGAGAATGTTCTTCCACCAGACTGTCCTGTGAGCAAGCCTGCAGATTTTAGCAAGCCTGCAGATTTTGTGAGCAAGCCTACAGATGCCATAGTACATTTTCTTGATTAATAGCTGATGTGAGAGAGCCCAGTCCACAGTGTGTGGTGCCACCCCTGGACAGGTATTCCTGGAGCAGTGGTATGAGAAAAGCAAGATGAGCAAGCCATGAGGACCAGGCCCGTAAGCACCACCCCTTATGGCTTCTGCTTCAATTCCTTTCTCCAGCTTTCTTCCTTGGGTTTCTGCCCTGAATTCCCTCAGGAGTGGAGTGTGACAATTGAGTCATATGTAACAAATAAATCCTTTCCTCCCAAGTTGCTTTTGGTCATGGTTGTCACAGCTATAGAAACCTAACTATAAGGCACAGAGTTAAGATAACGTTATCACACACTGAGTGTCACTACATAGGAAGGCTTGAGAAAAACCAGCTGCTTCTCAGAGGCTTACCCAACCTCAGTCTCTGCCAGAACTGTCCAAACATTCTACCTGAGCAAACTAGTTATTGGGCAGATTTCCTTTTAGAAGGGAAATGATTAAAAAGAGCTCCTGGAGTCCATGAAAAAGGACTTTTTTTCCTACTGGGAATTCAAGCAAATATTCTTCATGCTCTTTGACTCTGTCATCTAATTCTTCTGCACAGGAAACTGTGCTTCACAAAAATATAGTCAACTCCAGTCGTCAGTATAGCTGCTGTGGGTATGATTTACCATCTATCTTGATTAAATGTCTACCTATCTGTCTGTCTTGCATCCATCCATCCATCCATCCATCCATCCATCCATCCATCCACCCATCCATCCATCTATCCATCCCTATCCTGAAAACATTCAAATGAGATTCCTTGGGGAAAATGCTTCCATTATAGTTTAGATCTTGAACACAACCCCCCCCCCCCCCAGGCCTGTTTCTTAATGGCTTCTGTCCCAGGCTGGTTTCACGCGCAGGTGGTTCAACCATTAAGAAGTAGATCTTCATTGGAAGTCTTTAGGTTATTGGAGATATACCCTAGAAGAGGACTTCGGGCCCTTCGTGACCCTTTTCACATCACTTCCTGGATTTGAGATGAATGTCTTTGCTCACCTGCCCGAGTTCCTACCACAGAGTCCTCCTGCCTTGCTACTGGCCCTGAGGAATGGACAACCTGGTCATTAACACCTGTAAACCTGTGGGTCAAAATACTTTTCCCTTTATACTTTATATCAGCATTCTCTTTGGGATGATGGGAAGCTGTCTGCCACCACTCCATTTCAACATTTTCTCAATAGTTTTGCAGGTATCCCATGCTCTGACCTGTTCTGCCCTGATAGAACGATTGCCAGCAGAAGCCCTCGAGTGTCATCAGCTCAAATTCCAACTCCACTATTGCTGTCTATAAGCATGTTTTTAACGTGTTTAACAAATATGTCTTTGTACACTTCTCTATTTAGAAAGAACAAGAATCCAACTGCTGCAGGGATTAAACATGCTCACACATGCCGTATGCTTAGAATAATGCTCCGTAAACCTGTTATACCTATTATGCTTCAGCAATTCTGTCACATACACTGTCAGGGGCTGAAACCATAAGTGATCTACAACATAAGACTAATCAAAGCCATGTCTTCTTGGTGAGTATGATGAAGCTCAGCCACGTGTTTTCAGAATTCATCTGCCTCAAAACCAAGATTTGAATCCCAGTCTTTGTGTGTTGAGCATTGGATTGCTTCCAATTGTACTGAATTATTCACATTGATATCTTATGTTGGTCCATAGGAAACACAGCCGCCGTGAAATGTGGACATTAGGGGAATTCAGAAAAGAGGAAACAGTTGAGAATATTCTATCGACTCAGGAAAGTAAATGATTAGTTGCTACAAGGATTGGTTGAAGTGGTGGCCCCTGCCTTGGTGACTTAGTATTTTGAGTACCCCAAATTCTAAATGAGAAGAAGAAGAGGAGGGGAGGGAAGGGGGAATGGAGAAGAGGGGAGGAACACTCATAAATAATTCTAAATTCTTTTGAATTAGTTAAATTAACATACAAAGTAAGAGGCTTTGTTACAGCTTTCTTAGCTAGTCTCATTCCTCACTTTGTCCTCTTTCCTGCCTGTCCCCTGCTGCCTACCTGTGTCCCCTGTGCCAGCCACTGCTGGTCCCCTTCCTCTATCCACATAGTTCCCCCATTCCACTTAGTACAAATGTATTTTTTTTGTCTTAGAATTTTACTTTTTTTTCTGAAAACAGGTAAATGCCCATCTTGAAAAAATCAGCTCAGAAAAAATCCAGAACTGCAGGATGTTTGTACAACCTGCAATGGGCTGAAATGCCTAAATGTGTTGTTCATCTCTTTGCTGCCACCATAATTCACAATCCCATGGTGGACTTGCTGTCTACTGCTACACAGATGCCATTCAGGGCTCTCAGACCTGTAAGACGGAGACTATTACCCCACAAATCCTTATCTACATGCAAGTTTTATGAGACAAGCAGAAGATGGTCAATACCCTCAGACAATGGGCACACCCCTTTGTTCCTAATGAATTTTAATAAGTTAGGACATTTAAATGGATCCCTGGGAGAGTGATTCTTCATGACTGACACGTCTTATAGTGTTAGCATCTATTCTCATTCATATATAAATTTGGTTGTGTTAGCCTTTAGGAACTTTCATGAGAGTTCTACTTGATACAACAAGTCTCTTCATTATGAATCTAGCTTAGATTTTAAGATGAGCTAAATCATGCAACTTCTTCAAATTGCCTTCAAATTATAAAAAGCTCTTCAAAAGAACCACATTAAAAACTGCGTTTCAGGGAGGGTTTCTGGAGAAGTGAGATGGTTTACAGGTAAGAGGCCTCCGGGAAGTTGACCACGCTTCAGTGGGTGATTCCACACTCTTAACTATAGAAGCAGCATACATTGAATTCAGTGAGTTATTTAAAAAAAATAAATAAGGCACATGAAATTGAGAGGGGATGAGGAGGTGGAGGTGGATCTGGGAGACGCTAAAGGAAGTAGTAGAAGATGAATATGATCAAAATATATTGCATGAAATTCTTAAATACTAATAAAATGTATTGCAAAAACATGCATTTCAAGCAAAGGTATCAATGATGAAAATGATCAACATAAACAAAAAGGCAGAATTAGACCCCGAATGAGCAGCACACACACCGTGCATGTGAACAGTGTGGAGTTTTCCTTCAGCTCCACATCCGTGTCCTGACAAATCCTAAAGTAGCCCAGGTGAAAGATTTTTTTTTTAAAAAATCTCTACAATTCAATTTAAGCTGACTAATGAACATTTCTGAGACATAGAATCATAAATTGTGATTTAGCTCAACAAATGATTTCCATTTTTCCCCATCAGCCTCAGTTTCTCTGGGCATCTTAGTCAGCTTCAAGGCTCTTACAGGCCTTAAAGGACATAGGTGGAATTTGAAAACAGAAGACAGAACAGCACTACTATGCTAAGCAAATAACTACTGAAATAATAAAAATAATGATTTACACTTCAAAGACATCTCCTGTCTGCGTTTTCTCTTTATTATGATGATTAATTCTGTCTGGTACCAACATTCAACTAGCCTCAGATCAACAAGTGTTTGTTGATGACTAGATGACCCAGTCCCTTCTACAACCAACAAAACGTGCTTAAGGTCCACACTGTGTGCCTCTACTCCCAATTTCCTGGCTCTTGCCCGTAAAATCAGAGTCTTCACGCTCTGCTCTTACCTGCTTCCCATCCAAGGTGTACAGGCGCTTCACCACACCCGAGTCCAGCTTGATAGCATCGGTAATGTCAGTGAGAACCTGCTCAAAGGAGTGAGCCGTCTTCTTGTTCAGCAGGATTCTGACAGCCTTCCGTGGCTTCACCCCACTTCGGATGATGGTGACCAGCTTGGGTCGAATGAAATCCTTATTCTCTCGGACCTCTGAAGGCCCCCCCTTGGCAGTGGCCAGAGAAGACACTGCCCGGGAGGCTGAGGTGGTCTTGACATTCACTGACCAGTTGGGGTTCACGTTCTTGGTGTACTCCAGCTTCTTAAAGGGCTCGATGGAGCCGCAGACATAGCTTTCACCTGAGAAAGAGAGAGAGAACTTCACATTTGCATCCACGAGAACCCGTTTCCTTCCCCCACATTCAGTCTTTCATTTCTCATCTTCTATGTAGAGTCAAGAATTGCTTATAACCTTCGAATCAATGGAAGGATGATTGAGAATGAACTAAAAACAAATCCCACTATTTCTCACTTCTAATATCTTTCTTTTGATACAGACTGGCATCTTGGGAGGGAAAACAAAAACAAAAACATTTCTCTCCCTTTGCTGATAGAAACACCGACAGATATGAATCAGCTTCTGAAAGAAAAATAACTAGAATTCAAAATTGAGATTATCTTTTGGTATTTAAGGGCATTTAAATTTTCAGCAAACTTCAAATTTAGAAGCACATTCATTAGAAGCACTGAGATAATTTGAAAACTAAAAATGAGTCAGTACACAGCTTCTACACACATACATAGAAGCACATATCTATGCACACATATATACAAATGCATATGCATACACATATATGATGCTGTGACAGGGTGTTTTTCAAGGTTTGTTGAAAGATCATGAATTTATCAGTGGGAAGAGCTATGTGGAAATTCAGGCTTAAGACTGCTATGTAAGCTTGTGACCTTGGACCAGTCCCTTAGATTTCAGGGTAATGGTTTACTCAATGAAACTTCACTGAGCTTCTGTGGAGGTCAAAATTAGAAAGTCTGGAACTGCAGCTTGGTGAGAGAGCATGTTCCCAGCATGTACACAGTACATAGGTCTGGGTTTGTTTTAGTACCTCCCCAATAGACAGTGGAGATGAAAATATCTCAAATGTACAGTTGTTCTACAAGTGGCCAGAGGCAGCTTTACTTGTAACTATGCAGTAAGCTTGAGACAATTTAAAACAGTAAGTCAGCCATACAGCAGACAAGCCATCTGATGCATGCTAACTCACCTGCAATCCCCACCATAGCCCGTGAGCCCAATGTTAACATGCCTCTCTCTGAAGGGCACGCTGAGGCATAATGACCTAGGTAGCTTGCTCAAGATCACATGACTAATAAGGATAAAACCAAGATTCAAACAGTGGTTGGTCTGACTCCAGAGTGTGTGCTCTTACCCATGATTCTGTGTATCTACATGTGCCCTGAGGTGAACACCTGTTTGAGTCTGAGATCGAAGAGAAGCTATTCTTGTTAGATTTTTCTTTGTTTGTCACCCTAACACAAACTAGAATTGTTTGCGAAGAAGAACCTTGATTGAGAAAATGTCTCCATCAGGTTGGCCTATAAGCCAGTCTATAGAGGGGTTTTCTGATTGATGATTGATTTTCGAGGGCTCAGCCCCTGTGGGTGGTATCACCTCTGGGCAGGTGTTCCTGGGTTATAGTGGAAAGAGAACTGAACAAGCCACAGGAACAAGCTAGTAAGCAGGATTCCTCCATGGCCTCTGCTTCAGTTCCTGCCTCCAGGTTCCTTCCCTGAGTTCCTGCCCTGACTTCCTTACATGGTGGACTACACGATGTAAGCTGAAATAAATCCTTCCCTCCCCAGTTTGCTTTTTTATCATGGTGTTTATAACAGAAAACCAATCCGGGACAGAAAAAAATACGAATTGCAGTTAAGTTGGAGTAAGATGAGGCAGCTTTGCTTCTATTCCCCATTGTTCAAATTTTTCTCCAATGTTTACTATAGAGGTATGTATTTCACTTTCAGTCCTAAGTACAGGTGGCATTATTACTCAACAGTATGGAAGTCTTGGAACCTTTCATGAAAGAGAGAGAGAGAGAGAGAGAGAGAGAGAGAGAGAGAGAGAGAGAGAATGAACAAATGCCCCAAACAAAACTAATGAGGGAGGTTTGGTGTCATCTTGGCTTCAAAAGATAAAAGGACAAGAAGACACAGATGAAGTTAAATTAAATGCATCTTATTCCATTCGAGCCGCTAGGTGAGAGTGCCATGGACCAGGTAGTTTATAAATGCCAAGCATTTTTTCTTGGGGATTTAGAAAGATGGCAGTCCCAGACTGAAACTCTGCTAAACTTGGGAGGCCCCTCCCTTGCAAATGGCACCATCCTGCTGTGTCTTCATGGGAGAGATTGGGTAAGACACTTCTCCTAGGCCTCTTTCACCCAGCACCTGCTCCCATTTGTGAGTCCATCCTCATGACCCAGTCACCAAACTTTCTGTCTTTTAACACCATCCTTGTCAGTGGTTAAGTTTCAACGTAGGCCTTTTGAGAATTCACAAATATTAGTAAGCTAGCAGGTGGTGACACCACTCAGTAAAATTGTTAATAGAAGATAAATTCTAGACAGTGGCAGAGAGGATTTCACACTTGCCCTTGGAAGTTTGAAGAGACTAAGCGTTCATTTCAGCTGAGTATACCCAGGCAGCTAAGAGTGCAAAGGAGAAGGCTGATTTAAAGAGACGGGTCATTATTTAATAGTGGCCTTAAAATAATGAGAGCTAGTAAGAACATGATCCAGAGGCAGGAAAATGGAGGGAGGGCAGCATATCTAAAGTGTGTCAGGCAAAATAGAAATTTGTAAATATGACATCACAGCAATAATTACTACAGATCTATTGATAAATACCCAGATGCATAGCAGCAGCTCAAGGAGAGACATTACGTCTACAAGGACTCAAGGTTCTTCTACAAGACTCACTCATGGCCAAAAGGAAGACAGTAACTTTGAAATAAAGATTCACCTTAATTCTGTAAGACAAAGGACACTGTCAATAGGACAAAACGGCAACCGGCAGATTGGGAAAAGATCTTTACCAATCCTACATCTGATAGAGAGATAATATCCAATATATACAGACAACTCAAGAAGTTAGACTCCAGATAATCAAATAACCCTATTAAAAATGAGGTACAGAGCTAAACAAAAATTTCTCAACTGAGGAATACCAAATGGCCGAGAAGCACCTGAAGAAATGTTCAACATTCTTAATAATCAGGGAAATGCAAATCAAAACAACCCTGAGATTCCACCTCACACCAGTCAAAATGGCTAAGATCAAAAACCCAGGTGATAGTAGATGCTGTAGAGGATATGGAGAAAGAGGAACACTCCTCCATTGTTGGTGGGATTGCAAGATGGTGCAACCACTCTGGAAATCAGTCTGGCGGTTCCTCAGAAAATTGGACATAACATTACCTGAGGACCCAGCTATACCACTCCTGGGCATATACCCAAAAGATGTTCCAACATATAACAAGGACACATGCTCCACTATATTCATAGCAGCCTTATTTATAATAGCCAGAAGCTGGAAAGAACCCAGATGTCCTTCAACAGAGGAATGGATACAGAAAAATGTGGTACATTTATAGAATGAAGTACTACTCAGCTATTAAAAACAATGAACTCATGAAATTCTTGGGCAAATGGATGGAACTAGAAAATATCAACCTGAGTGAGGTAACCCAATCACAAAAGGACACACATGGTATGCACTCACTGATAAGTGGATATTAACCCAAAAGCTCAGAATACCCAAGGTACAATTCACAGACCACATGAAGCTCAAGAAGGAAGACCAAAGTATGGGTACTTCAGTGCTTCTTAGAAAGGGGAACAAACTACTCATGGGAGCAAATATAAAGTCAAAGTGTGGAGCAGAGACTGAAGGAAAGGCCATCCAAAGACTGCCCCACCTGGGGATCCATCCCATACACAGTCGACAAACCCAGACACTACTGTGGATGCGAAGAAGTACATGCTGACAGGAGTCTGACATAGCTGTCTCCAAAGGCTCTGCCAGAGCCTGACAAATACAGAGGCAGATGCTCACAGCCAACCATTGGACTGAGCACAGGGTCCCCAATAAAGGAGTTAGAGAAAGGACTGAAGGAGCTGAAAGGGGTTTGCAACCCCATAGAAAAAACAATACTATCAACCAACCAGAGCCTCCAGAGCTCCCAGGGACTAAACCACCAACCAAGGAGTACACGTGGAGGGACCTATGGCTCCAGTTGCATATGTAGTAGAGGATGGCCTAGTTGGGCCTCAATGAGGAGAGGCCTTTGGTCATGTGAAGGCTCGATGTCCTAGTGTAGGGGAATTTGAGGGCAGGGAGGTGAGAGAGGGTGGGTAGGGGAACATCCTCATAGAAGCAGGGAAATAGGGGACTGGATAGTAGGCTTCGGGGGTGGCGGTGGGGGGACCGGGAAAGGAGATAACACTTGAAAGATAAATTGAAAAAAATCCAATAAAAAATAAATTAAAAAATTATTCACCTTAAGTGGCTAACTCTGGGTAAGACCTGTGTCAGAACATTTCTGTGAAATAAGACCCTCAGGATGATGTAAAGTTAATTCTGTGGAATCCTTACATTAAACACTCAATAACAAACTGAGCTTCAGGCATTCTGCATGCTAATAGAACAGTATTCGAAACTTAAGAATTGTCACTGCTTGACAGAGGTAACAGATGTGGCAGCTGAATACAATGTCTGGTTGAATAACAACAACAAAATTCCCAATCTCTGTGGGGAAACTGATGAGACTCAGTTTCTGTGCCGCTATGTCCTGTGCCTCTGCACGTTGTATTAGGTTGTAGACCTTCTTCTATGGAAGCTGGTCAAGAGGAAAACAAGGCATCCATCTTGTGATACTTCTGTGAGGCCAAGTTAATTTCTACATGAAATATTTGTAATTTATACAAATGATTTGATTTAAAAAGTAAAATCTAGTCCTCAATTTATGTGCTATATCAATATTCTCTCAATTAAAAATGCTTTAATAAAAATGCAACAAGAAAGTAAGGAGAAATCGCTTTTTGACCTCAGAGCACATAGCACACAGCACACAGCAGGCATGAAAATAAAGCCATAAATTGAAAGACTCGTGTATTTAATTATATAATTTTTTGTATAAATTTGCATGACCAAAAACACAATCCACAAAGTCAGTAGATTAAGATGAATATAGAAAAAGTTCATTCATTAAAACAAAGGAATGATACTTTAAAAAGTAGATCCTGTCAGTAAGGATGATGCCAATGTGACAGAAAAATACAAAAGTTACAAAGTAAAGTAAACCCATGAAATGATGGAAATTAAAACCACAATAGGATAGAAATATTCTCTTGATGGGTTGGCAAATGGCAAACCATATGATAGCATTGTCTCCTTGAAGGTGGCAGGGTGTAAACTGGAACCACCATAGTGAATGAAAATTCTCCAATACTCTTCTACCTTCACCCAGCTGTTTCCTGTGAATATCCTAAAAATAACCGGTAACATGAATAGACAGCAAATCCAAGTGTGCTCACTGCAAGCTTATTTGTAACAGCAAGGGGTTGCACACATCCTAAAATCTCCCCAAGAGCAGACTGGATAAGTGAATTAAGGTCTATTCCTATGAGGAATGCTGTGCAGTAAACAGAGAGGACATACTTTCTCTGAATGTTACTCATAGGAAAGGGTCTCCAAGGAAATAATGTTAAGTGGAAAGCAGGGTGCAGAACCAGACAAACACAGAGTTACCATTCCAGGTTGACTACATGTAGATTGTAATTTGTTGGCAACACCAAGGAATAATTTGCCTCTGGGGCTTTTATGGAAAGCCTGCTTTAGAGCTTTACAGACATTAATTTTTAAATTTTTGATGAGAGAGAGAGAGAGAGAGAGAGAGAGAGAAACAGAGACAGAGACAGATCAAATGAAAGTAAATGAGTTACAGAAAGAGAAGAAGCTACACCAAGTTAGAAAGAAATCCATGCTGAGAGTCAGGCAAGCAGAAATCAAGACAGAAGAGAAATCACTTAACTGTGGGGTGAAATTCAGTTCATTGGACAGAGCTTTCTACAGCTCTGGAGTTAGGCAACTTCTGAAAAGACTGATGAGAGGCCAAGACAGGAGTGGGAAGGGAGGAAGAGGCAGATTCCACTGTTTCTAACAGAGCTGACCTGCTGTGCACCCCACTTACTGATATCCAGGTACTAGATATCTGTGTCATTTGCACCCTGAGAAGGAAAGGCTCTGACCTCTCATGCCCGCCTCACAGACACAAATACAGGGGAGGAATCAGCCAGCCATTGCTCAGGACCCTGTTGCATCTCTCCTAAGAGTTTGAAGGATCTGAGTGTGGTGCTCTAATTTATCTGCAACAGCTGTATCCCTAAAGTAGAATTGAAATGTCTCAAAACTGGAAAAGGAGGCCACACCCAAGGTGAGCCACTACAGAGGCAAGGCTACAGTACAGCTGTCCTTACTGACCACCATGATTTGTGAATACATGCCAAGACATATCGAAAGCAAATCCTTGAGAATGTCACCTTTAATACTCTTAAGTACACATGTGTTAGCATGCTCGCATGTATACATGCTGATACAGACATATATTCACTTGTTTGCACAAACACACACTCACTTGTTACATAATTCGAGCTCAGAACTGCTCTATCGGTGTGCCTCGGGCATGCTTCTGCATAATGATCAGAGTCTAATAATAAAACAGAAAGTGCCCTGTAGCATTTATAAATAAAGCCCACATTTGTCATAGTTACTTGGAATTTTTAGCCCAAGATCAAGTGAGAAAGAACAAACTTTAAAAAAAAAAATAATAATTGTAAGCCAAACACACTTGTCATTGCATTGACTAAAGAGGTTTAAATTAAAACTCCAACACTGTCGTACTGGGAGGGGAAATGGGAAGCTGATATCATGGACTGGTGTTCGCATAAATTAGTGTGTAAAGTGAGGGATGTGGGTCTCATGAGGATGAAGCCACATCTTGCATCTTAATGGGCTAAGCAAAAATGTAATAGACAAGAAAGCAAATACCAATGAATTTCCAGCTATTTAAACACTAAGTGCAGCTGCATGCTGATTGTCAGTGTTAAGAAATAGAAAAAAAAAAGAGTTTTAACTGGAAATTAAAAAAGAAAAAAATGTAGGCTCCCACATGCACCAAAGATAACATTCAACCAGAAAAAAAAGGGTGTATTAAAAAGAAAATGTTTAAACAATTTTTAACATCAGAATATTCCATCAGGAATCGCTTTATGTTGGGGGAGAACAGTATTGAGGGAAGATCAAAAGAGGATTTTGGGAGCTGTAAAGTTAGCTCGTGGTTAAGAGCACTTGATGCTCTTCCAGAGGACCCAAGTTCAGTTCCCAGCACCCACATGGTGTCTCACACCATCTCTAACTCCAGTTTCAGAGGGTCCAACACCCTCTTCTGATCTCTGCAGGCACTGAACACATGGTACACACACATACATGTACACAAAACACTCGTACCTATAAAATAAATGTGTGTGTCACACATCTCAGTCACAAACCTCAGACTGTGTGTCTGAGATCAGCAGTTTCCATTTTTAGAAGTAAGTGAATCATAAAAACATTTGTAAAAACAAAAACATTTGTTTTCTAAGAAATAGTAGAGCAAAAAATATTTCATTGAGATCCACTATCAAGGATAGGAATAGTGGTTTCTAAATAAATATGTACTAGAATGCCTGCCTTCCCAGTATATCAGAAGACAACGCATTGAAACAAACACAAAGGTGTCTTTTGTAGGACCTAAATTCACGCATCTTAGCAACTGCCTTACTGGGTTCAAATCCTACCTCTACCACTTTCTGCTGTGTAATTTTGCCCTCTCAGGATCACTGTGAAAACCACAGGGACTCACACACTCAACGGGGCTCTGAGGGCTGAACACACACTTAGTCGCTTCAGCCATCATAACTGTCTTCAACCAAGACAACAAGAGCTTGGAGCAGGCATTATATTGTGGTAAAATGAACAGGAGGGTGAGGAGAGGTGCTGACCAGCCATACCATTGCTAGGAAGGCAGTGCTAGCATCAGCCTCTTCCCATGGCCACTCTTTGATCAATGGGAATGGTGAGTGCAGATAAATTTTGAGTGGAAAAAGCAGAAGTAGCCCTGTCTTCACAATATCACATGGGTGGCTCTAGGATAGGACGAGGCATCAATCCCCAGCTGTCTGAGGACGTGCTGTGATCTGAGCACGTTTTTCTACAACACGATTACCCCACACAGGATGCCTTGTTCACTGGTCAGATACCTGATTCATCTTCATCTGATCTTGCCACAGAGCCCTTGGAAAACACCACCAAACGTTTTACTTTCCCTTGTATTTACCAAGGTCATATAAAGGACGTGGCACAAGAATCAAAGTTGACACAAAAAGGCTTCATGTCACTCTTTCCCTTTAATTTGCTGGAAGTACTAGACCTCTGAATAGAAGGAAAAGAGCCAAGGCTACCGGCGTCTTGGCAGGGCGACAGGCCACCAAAGAGATGTGAATTCCCGAAAAGTAAACACACACAGCTCAGGCAGCTCGGCACCAGCTAGAGTCCAGTCCCACTGTGCCTGGACTGGCACTCCTGCCAAGGGACCAGGGGAAAGCAGTGGGTGGGGGGAAATCACACACAAGCTCCAGCCAACTATAGAGGAAGACAAGGGGGCTCTGCCTGTGTGCAGCCGTGCGACTGTAAACCTGGACTCCAATCGAACAGGATATGATGCTCCCTGCTACCTATACAAGCCCGAGACACAGCTGGACACTGGGGGCCAGCCAAGTCCCGCAGGAAGAGAGATGAAATCCGAGTGACATTAGGCTACATGCGTTTTGACAGCTGTGCCACCAACTTCGTCCTCGCCTTCAAAACGCAAGCTCAGGGAGACTTTTCCAATGGAAGTTTAGGAATACTTGACACCAGTTATTGCACCCAAAGTCATTAAAATAGTTGTGATTCCTATGGCAGAGAAAGATTTCGTGCTGTGTTCAAATGACGACAAGCCAAGGAAAACATGAACAAGAACCAGGCAATGTCTCATTTACAAAGAACCAAGGTTTGTCCCTGGAACAAAACTGTACTGTGTTCACATCAAATGTCCACAACAGATTATCTGTTAGCATGAACTGGATTTTAAAATAATACAAACAGACTAATTTCCTCCTGTTCTTGAATGCCCCCAGGAAGACAACAACCCCCCCCCCCAAGAGGCACTCAGTGGGAAGAATTGTCAGACAACCCCATTTTTGGTCCAGTGGTCACCACTAACTTACTATACAACCATAGACATATTATTTGAGTTTTCTGATCTCAGGTCCCCAATGATAAAATAAATGTGGTTTTGTTGTTGTTGTTGTTGTTGTTGTTGTTGTTGTTGTTGTTTTTAATCTTCCCAAATTCACTTTCCACTCTAAAATTTCATATCCTTGGTTCAAGACCTTTTGGACATTATGGTCCAAATCTCAGTTGGAGCCTAGAAACACCCCTGAACTCTGAGCTACACAACTGAAGACACACAAAAGTGAGCTTTTAAGATGAATAGGACGTGGGTTTGAGAAAGCAGACAGAACACTCTGAGATTTGATATCTTTTCCTTCTGCCTGCCATATTTAAGGGCTACTGACTGACTACCATTCACTTTCTTTTCATTTTTACATAACAGGAAATTTAAACATGTTAAACAGTATAAGCTCCTAGCCATGGACCAAAAGACAAGTGACCCACAGTGACCCTTGTTTGCCTGCAGGGTCCCGAGAGGTTCTCAAAGGCTTACCTTCTACCAGCTGATCCAGGCTGGAGATCTTCTTGAGTCCATCTATGGTATAGATGGTTCTCACCCCCTGGGGCAAATTCACATTATCCGAGAGAGTTCGGGTCAAATCAGCCAGCAGGGCCTCGAAGGATCTGAAACGGTCTGGGGAGATGGCATACACAATTCCTTTGAAGTAGCGGTCGCCATTTCTGTAGAATCGAACCTTCTTGGCTTTCTTCTCAGAGCTGAGCGTCTGCAGTGTGCGGGTGCGGTAGAAGCTGCAGTGGGCGCTGTGTGTGGGGCTGGGCAGGCCGTTCACACGGGACCCCCTGCTGTACCTCTGCGCCTTGTCTCGTTCATCAAAATGCTCCAACTCCACATCTCTGCCGAACGACATGACTGGCTTGCGTATGGAACCTGCGAGCCCCAGAAAGAGATACAGACGGGTTACGTGAAGATCGTGGGTTGAGAGACTCTGAGAGCAGCTGAGTTTAAACACTGGTGATGTATTTGGGTTGTGGAGTGGGAGAGAATGAGGAGGAGGAAGAGAAGAAGAAGCAAGGATCGGAAAAAACAGATCTCGGTGGTAACGGCCTATTACTCAACCATGGTTTGGTTATCCGAAACTCCCACTATTGTCTGCCTATCGTCCCTCAGGCTGCAGTCACATCCTCTCAAGGTGTCACCCTTCCTATTTTTAGGTAGAGAAACTGAGGCCTGGAATATTTTCTCTTAAATTTCCCTAAGTAATATAGTTGAAAGATATTTCAACCGAAAACACCCTCTGCTACCCCGACACCCTAGCTTTGCCTGACTGTAAAGCTCACTGTGAACTGTGCCCAGGTAGTGTGCCGATCCAGAAGCAGTTTTAAAAAGAAGAAGAGTTTTCATATACTAAGTAAGGGGGTGGAGGGATGAAGAGTGGAGGGAAGTGGGGGATCAGACTGTAGACACCTTAATGTGTGTGAGCTTCTATGGCCAGGTGGAAAGAGAATTAAATCAATCCGGAGGCTCTGTGCACTTTTAAGAAAGACTTTGACCATAAACATGTATCCCATATGCTAAAATGTGATCTCATCTCAACCCTTTGCTTGTGCTCAGTAATAAAATGGGATTAAAAGAAAGGATGACAAAAAGATGGTCAGGGGAGAAAGAGAGAAAGGGTAAGATGCGAAAAGGGGAGGAAAGGAGGTAGAAGGGGGAAAAGATGTGGTTAAGACTGGTGAACACACCTGACCTAGTACCAACTGTATACCCTGAGAAATCTACTTGATTGGCACCCGTAAGACTCAGCTACAAACAGGAGTGAGACGAGTAGATACTTCATCATTCATATTCACTACTAATACAAATGACTCCTGCATATGAGGAGTATTGATTTATTTACAGAAAACATGCCTTCTATTCCTGACCTTGGCACAGAGATAACCAGGGGAAACAGAATCATCTACTACCCCTTTTTGCAAGGAAGACATCCTCTTATTGGATAAACCCACTCTTGCTAGAAGCATACTGATAAGGAGCTATGACCCCTGAAGGGATATCAGCGTTTCAGCGCAACAATCTGGAAAGTTGGAAAGCCTCCGTCCAAAGGGTATATGTTTCATGATAAAATTTCAGGCACACTGAAACAGACTATCCGTGAGGTAGAAATCTGAAGGAAGAACCAAACTTCCTGCTACTTCCCGCGTCACTGATGTGAAGCCCAACCCAAACTCAACAAAATGTCTGCTTCTTCTTGTGCTTTTCCTTCACCCTCAGCAAACTGACCCCTGAGCTGTTGAGAGAGAGAGAGAGAGAGAGAGAGAGAGAGAGAGAGAGAGAGTAAAGTTGGCTTATCAGTTGAAAAGTCAATTTAATTTAAAATTTGTATAAACTGAGCATGATGGGGGCTATCCTCAGCCATAAATAGTAAGTTCAAGGCCAACCTGGGCTACACAAGGCCCTGTCTCAAAAAGCTCTAACTTAATAGTTACTTATCTAAAACTTCCAATAAGAAAATTCACACACGAAATCACAAAGAACTTGTAGAAACCATTCCAGAAATGAATCAAGTAAAAGAAACCAATATGGATGACTTAACAGTTCAATGATCAGTCATATGAGGAAAGACACAAAGAGAACCCTCATCTAAAACTCACATAGCTCCAACAAGGCCGCTAGACTCATCAAAGCTAGGTCTGACAAATGGGATTTACCCAGAGTCTCCAAGTCACAATAGAGGGAGTTGGATTTTCAAATTTGATTTACCGGGATTCCAAAGTTAGTGTTCCTGCTCCTGAACCCTGTGACACTAGGTTGTGTTCTTATGAGAAACATGAGTTTTGAAGCCGCCACAGCTGTCTAGACTTTGTACCGGACACCTCTCTTCTGTAGTTAAGTTCACTGAGAGGCCTGAGAGCACAGAGGAAGCATAGTATAATTTAAACCCTTAGTTTGACTTCAGAGTGCCTTCACTTCAAGCAGAAAAACTGTCTCTCGTGCCTCATAAATAATCTATTGCAACCCCAATTCTGCATCTTTAAAAGAGCTATACTAGCTGTGAAGTGGTTTGGTTGGTTTTTCAGTAAATAACTTCAAAATAGTCACCACTGGGACCAGTCCTGTGGGTAATAGCTGTGTGACAGAACCAAAATTCTGCTCTGATATTGGTATCTGCTCCTACTTTGTTCATATATTTGTTAAGTAGTCAGTCTTCAAAAAGGTTGAGTGAGGAAGGGGGTGTGGAAGATTGTGATGTTATGCTCACACACTAAGCTTGTCAGAATTTTAATAGTAAATACTAAGGTGACTTTTGATTGTGTTTGTTTCCCTTTTAAAAGCGCTGGCCAATTCTTCCATTCCCAGGGGCTTCCTCCGAAGTTGATTTAAGCAAAAAGGAAATAAAGAGAAACCTAGCAAAGAGTGGCAGCTGTGTGACCAGAGATGGAGGACATCAAGTTCCAAGGGTCTTCAGTGGGTCACAATTGGCAAAAGGCAAAAAAAGTCTTGGCAGCGGTTCGAACTGGCAATGCTTTTAGAATCAAGAATCCACACTAAACGATAGAAAAACCTACCTAAAACCTTTTGTCACAGGTTCACCCAGGGCAGGCATTGCATCGCCTACTCCCACCAGTGAGCAGGCAGTGATGGTGCCAGTATGGCAGAACTATGCTCGGAGTGAAATAGCTCTCAAAGCCACAGATTCTGCCAAATGAAAGCCAAGACCCGCCATGCACACTTTAGTCTTCTGGAAACCATGTGTGGAATGGAAACAGGTGCCCTCCCCTCGCCTCTGCTGGCTCAGCTTTCAGGGTCTTAGTCATACATGTGAACCAAGAACTCTAGGAGAAAATTCTCCTGGCTTCCACAGGTTCACATTTCCTACAGAGGAAGCTAGCTAGGACACACTTGGCCAGCATTCACAGAGTCTGGGTAGCTAGAAGTCTCTGGATACAAGTGTAGACACCAAGAAGGTGATCAGAGCCCTCAGCCACAGAGACCACAAATGTTTGTGGAGAAGGGAATAGACTCCTTCTATAAATATTACAAAGCCAGAAAAAGCAGCGTTGCTCGTTGTGGCATTTCTCGCCATTCTGAGGAATATCTATATTCACCTTTCTGTGAATGAGCTCCCATTTCAGCAATTTAGAAACACACACACACACACACACACACACACACACACACACACACACACACCTAGCATAAATCCAGCTATCACATCTGGAAATCCCAAGGCATTATTTCAGCAGTTGGATTAGGATTCAGGTGGATAGAGAGGCATGGAATAAAAGACGTGCATGTGTATCTCCTGAGTGTGTGCACCACCCCAAGCCAGCATATCACAGGATGTGTGAGCATCTTTTAAATTCCCTAACATATAACCTCTCGTGAAATCCCTCCTAACCTGCATTCATGAAACATTCCATACCTAAAATGCTGCCCTACTTTCCTTTCCCATTGAAAGGTGATATATTTAGGAACAGTCATGACTCGGTCCCCACCCCACCCCCCACCCTCGTGCCCCCTTCGGAACACCCTGCAGTGTGGCAGCTGAGCACGCGTGCACAGTAACCTGGGCACACATTCACAGGTGCAGTCAGAGAGGGAGCCCTGTTTGAATGAAACCTTCTTGTTGCTTCTCTCACCCACAAGGATTTCCTTGCCAAATCCAGTGGCGATGCCTCACAAACCTGGTTTTCCAAAGCAGCCTCTTTTGTGGGGCAATGCGGCGCTGTGTGTGCGCTCCCTCTAGGAGGAAAATGTCTTTTCCTCTCTGCATGCTTTTAGCACTGCAGGTACTAATTTGTACACGAGGCTGCCGGGCTGTCCCCAGAGGAACTTAAGACCATGCAAAAAGGTACTTGCAACGCCTACACTGCAGTCCCCATCACCAGGCACATGCCACCCTCCTGGGCACTCGGGAAAGCATCCACACAATAAGAGGCCAGGCCCAGCCACTCCTTCCTTGCCCACTTGGTCCTAGCTTCACAGCCAGTCCTGACAATGACAAGCGCCTCTCCCAGCTCCTCCGTGGCTCTCTATCTCCAACAACAAGGCGATGGGAAGCCTGGAGGGCCCAGCCCGCCAGACTCCCTATTTAAAGCCGGTGGCACCAGACAAAAGAGGCAGGAGCCAGCAGCCCTGGGGCCGCGGGCATACAACGCCTCCTGGCCGGACCAAACTAGCCAGCCCAGGGCAGCGGTCTTTCGAGGAACGGCGGGCGGGGCGGCTGCCGCACAGTGGGGTCCACCCTGACCAGGGCTCCCAGGGCTGCGGTCAGACAGCACCAAGGGGCCTGCCCGCACCTTCCCTAGCCCAGGCAAAGCACGCACCGGTCGCGGGTGGAGGCTGGGTAGTCTGTAGCCGGCTGCTGGAGCTGTCCTCGCCCGGCTGGGCGCGGCTGGGGCTGCTGAGCACGAGCGTCTGGAAGCTGCGGCCGCTAGTGCACCGATGCGCTGGAGCTGGTCCTCATTGAAATGCGGTTCTCCGCTCAGCCTCACTCCAGCCTCTCTCCCGAGGAGGGCGGTGGCGCGCAAGCTTTTCTTGTGTCTCACTCGCTAACATACCCTCCCTTCTCCCTCCTTCTCCTGCTCCGCCCTCCGCCCTCCTTGGCAGGGCGCGCCCACCGTGGCTGAGTCCAGGGTCCTCCCCCCTCTGGCCAGGCTTCTGACTGCAATGATCTTGATGATCTGAATTGCCTGGACACCCCTCCACTCCAAAGCCACCCCAGTCCATAGAAGGACTTGCCAGCGGATGGAAGCAGATTGGAGGGTGGCTCAGGGAACTGAGAAAGAATATGGACAGAGATGGATCTGAAGCAGGTCATGTCCTGGGCAGAGTGGTGGACCAGTATTGAGGTTACCTTCCTCAAAGGACACCAGGGGAACTCACCTCCCAATCTCCCTACCCCCCCCCCCCCATATCTTTTGATTTGGCATCATGGTTCGACACGCCCTTCCCAGGAATAGGGAAGCCAATGGAATTGCCCTTCAAAACTGCTTTTTCTGAACTGTCCTGAGGGACCAGATCTGGACCCTTCATACTAAGACCTGTGAGGTAATCCTCAGTACTTCTACTTGGGAAGGGCCACATTCCTCTCGTCATCTGTGATGGACCCCAAGACATGAGTCATTGTTGAGATGGTGACCTCCTGGTTAGGGCTTTATTTCACAATAAGCCTTTGATAACTTAAGGCCACACTTAGACTGCTGTTGGAGGCCTCTTGGCTACAAAGCTGGCAGTCTGTCAGGGTGGAAAGTCCCATAAGCTTACACAAGCCTTCCCTCCCCGAACAAGAATGTTCTCAGAACCCAGATGTTCACAGCTTCCTCTGGATAAAAGTGTCCTTTGGATACAATTCTGGGGACTAGGAGCCCATCCCAGGTATCTCTGAAATATTTGCATGGCTCAGTATGCACCTTGAATATTAAAAAAAAGTCATCAGACAATACATAGACGTCGTATACCAATATATGTATTTGTTTGTCTTACTGACTCTGCACTGCTCAATGGAAAATACAAAATTAATTTTCCCTGCCAACTGGGTCCAGTTATGTATTTTACTATTTATTATTACTAAAAGTTATTCTGAAATACGCTCCCGAAGTATTATGTTCATGCTAATTACCCTTTGTTAGAAAATGCAGCTAACTGAGATATGTATTGCATATTTAATAAATGATGGGATATCTACTTCTGAGCTACTTAAGAGGCCAGAGATGAGCTTACAATGTATGTGTACAATGTATTCACCAAAGTAACTAGATACGAAAGTATCACACTCTGCTTCTTCAAATTCTGATGCAAAAGTAAGCCTCAGAGGACCGAAAACAAGTCTGTTTTTATTGAGACCAGAAATCAGGACCTCTACGTATCTTGCCAATGAGGAATCCTGAGGGATTTCTGCCAAGTGTGTAACTAATAGAGATCCTACCTCAAACTGTCCCCCAATAGACATGCTGTCAAGATCATTTCATTTTGTAAATGATTTATTTCTTTCAACTTATTACAATTCTATGTGTATGAATGTTTGTCTGCATGTATGTATGCACAGCACATGTGTGCAGTGCTCCTGGAGGCCAGGAGAGGATGTTGCATCCCCTAGAACTAGAGTTGCAGGTGCTTGTGAGCCACTGTGTGGGTGCTGGGAACGGAACCCAAGTCCTCTGCAAATGTAATAACTGCTCCTATCCACTGAGCCATCTCTCCAGCATTTCATATGATTCAGCCACTTCTTACCATTGTCCTGGTGTTACAGGGTCTGCTTAAATCCAACATAACTCAAACACCAGGTCAATGAAGAAGACAAAAATGTATTGTAATCAAGCTGCTACTGATCAGTCAGGGCCTCAGAACAGACTCGGGAGCTGAACTGAAGCAAAGAGCCAGAATATCACAGGATATTTAAGCTCACAAATCCTAGACATCTGTGCCAAGTCACAGTTACAAGAGCTGGTTCTTAGGCCTAGATCATGACCTTATGTTAACCCTGCTAGCAAGATGGAGTTGTCCTTGAGATATCTAGACTCAGACGACTGTCTTCTTACAAGTTGTCCCTGAGATGTTTGGACTCGGACAAGTGTCTCCTTCCAATAGAAGCTGTTCAGCTATTGGGAAGTCCCCAGTTCCCCTAGAGTCTAGAACCTTGAATTTAGTTTGCCCTGTGATTAAATGGCGCCTGAAAACAAAATTTAGAACAAGTTGGGTTTTTGTTTTTTGCTAATTCCCAACACTAGGATATTTACTTGAAAAATGAAAATAATGTATTAAAAGAAACAAGATCGTGGTTGACTTTTTTAATGGGAATATCTCTAGATATCATTTACCTTCTCCCAACACTACAAAACAAGTAACAAGTAAGCCAGGCAGTGGTGGCACACGCCTTTAATCCCAGCACTTGGGAGACAGAGACATGGGAATTTCTGAGTTTGAGGCCAGCCTGGTCTACAAAGTGAGTATCAGGACAGCAAGGGCTACACAGAGAAACCCTGTCTTGAAAAACCAAACCAAAACAAACAAACAAACAAACAACAACAACAACAACAAAAATAAGTAACAAGTAAGTGGATGAATACCCTCAACAGTACCCTGGCCACCAAGCTATGGTATCATATATGTATCACAGTAGGAAAACATGCTGAGTAAGCCTAAAGTTGTCCCAAGGTAGCTAAAGTCTTTAGAGGATATAATTCATATTTTATTTCATACAATGTATTCTGATCATATTTATCCCTCTGCCCTAATTTCTCCTAGATTTACCCTCACCTCCCTACATAGTCAGCTTCATGCTTTCTTTTAAATCCATCCAGCTGTTATGTAACAGCTTCCTCCAAGAGTGAATCATTCCATCCTCTAGGAAGCTCCTTAAGCAGGTAGGTAAAGTGACCCAGAATAGCTCCAGAAAGTCCTGAAACCAGTTAGATTTACTAAGTTCTCCCCACCAGAGTCACCAAGAGCAGCTTAGAGTCCTTCTCAGACAAGCCAAGCTGCAAAGAAGACTCTGAGACCAGACCCCCTGTTGGAAAGGGGTTTAGGTCAGAGGCACTTGGAACGAACATTGTCCACCCAATTGAGCTGCCTGCAGGCTGTGCAGGGTGCTTCAGTTGTCCTGGAATTTTTGAGCCTTCACCTATGCTGGGTGAGCCTTGATGATGCTCTGGGTAAGCAACTGTCTTTGAGTCATTTCTACTCCTGTAAGTAACCCAATAAAACTCAGTGGGTCACTAAGTTAGACGTTGGGTATCCATACACTGGTCTACTGTGGGTTTCCAATCTGGGGTAAGTAGGTGTGGGTGTCACATCTCCCAAATATGTCTTGTCCCACAACACCAGTCACATTTGTGTTACCCGGCTACTCTTGGTAATAGGGCCTGCCTTGTAATGTCATTTACCTAAAAGGGTCACACACAGTTTAAAAAACAAGTAAACAAACAAACAAACAAACCAAAACCTAACTCTTTCCCAACAGAGGATGCCAGCAGATCCTCAGCTGGAGTGGGATTTTTTTTTTTTGTGCCCATTTCCCGATTCTGTATTGGGATTTTTCTGTCCTGAGTTTTTCATGAGTCTTGTGCAGTTTCCCACAAATCACTGTGAGGAGCCATCATGCCTTGCCTAGAGAGAAAAAATGTGATAAGTGTATCTGATTCAGGGTCTCGCTATGTAACCTTGGCTGGCCTGAAACTGTCGTACAGACTAGTATGACCTCAAACTCACAGAGATCTGCCTGCCACCATTTCCCTAGTATTGTGCCACCAAGTCTGGCTCAAGAATTTTTTTTAAAATTGACATTATTCCCTTTTGTAAGATGGTATTGATCCAAAAACTGTCTGTGTGTATATCTGTATCTATATCTATCTATAATCTGACAAGACACATAACAGGTGTGACCTAAAGTAGGGAGATTTTTCTTGACTCAAAGTTTCAAGAAATATAATCCATTGTGTTAAAAAATGCCAAACCCAGCTCCACTTTCTGAAACTACCCATGTTTTTAAATTGAAGTCAGTTTTACCACTGCCTTGGTCATTATGTGTATAAGGCAACCCCAGATTCTAGTGCGTTGTGTAATCTCCTCTGGAAAATGCAATCTTTGAATCAAGGAGTTTATCAGAGCTGAAGAGATTACTCAGTGTTTAGAGCACTGGCTGTTCTCCCAGAGGATCCAGGTTTGAATCCCAGCACCTACATGGCAGTTCATAATCATTTGTAACCCTAGTACCAGGAGCTCCAACTCCTTCTTCTGTCCTCAGTGGGTACTAATCACACAAGTGGTACTCATACATACATGCAGGCAAAACATGTATACACACACAAAAAATAATAATTTTTACAAACCAGTAGTTGCTATATAGCTTTCGAATACAGCCCAGGCCCATCTGCCTACGCGTGGCATCACACACAGTGATCTGGGCCTTCACACACTGATTAGCAATCAATAAACATACCCCACAGACTTGCCTACAATCAATCTGATGAAAGAATTTTCTCTGTTGAGACTCCCTCTTCCCAGATGACCCTAGCTTGAAGTAAACCGACAGAAAACCAACCCGCACACGATCTTCAAAATGGTTACTGTAACTGCTCACTCATCTCTGGTAGAACAGCTCAAACATGTTAAAGGCCCGAGTTACGTAAGGTTTTGGATCTTTATAAGAGTCAAGGACCCCCTTAGGAACCAGTAAGCCCTCCATCAACTCACTTTCCCAGGCTTCTTTCCCTTTTTCTAAGAGAAATTTGGCTTCCTGTGGGTGAACTCTTCCCAGTCCACCCTTGACCCACACCTTTGATCCTAAAGTATAACTGAGTTCTACTTTCCTGGAGTTTTCCTGTTTGTCCTAAAATCCACCTTCAAGGAACTCTGGCCAGCTCAAGCAGGCACGGCAAGCATGACTCTGGCAGACCTTGCCTTTCTCCCCATTCCCTCTTCAGAAAACTAGCCACCAAGGTCTATTTCCTTATTTGGCCTCTTCCTCCTCCTCCAAAAGGCTGCCTTTCAGCTCTCAAAGTATTGAAGTTCAGCAATCAAAAGCCCCCCTTGGTTCACCCAATTAACACGCCCAATCAAAATATACCACTACATCCTAGCCCATTCTAACACAGACCTCCCTTTTTCTCTTCTCAAAAATTACACCTGCAAAGTCACTGGCTGCTGTTTTCTGCCTGAGTCAGAGAGCGGTCACTTTAACTTTTCTTCCCTGCTTAATAAAGGCTCTTTCTGTGAGAACAGGTGCTTGGGTGTGGTTTGTGCCTAATCCAGGGTCAGTGGAGGAAGCCTCCACAACCTTTATACCAAAGAGACTAAATCTGACAACTTTCACTAACATGTGATATTTCTCACCCCCACTTCAGTCTCCTAAATCCCCCTTAGCTATGTGGGGAGTGGCAGACTCCTACTCTTTCTCATATTACAATTTGGAATCCTTGCAGCCACTTGGCCCTTGCCCTCTCAGTACACACCAGCTTCTAGAGAATTGGACGTGACAGAGCAAGGGTGGTCCCCTCAGGGAAGAACTGGGATTTCAAAAGGTATCGACACACTGTTTCTATTGATGGGCCCCACCACCAAATCAATGTTCCTGACAAGCATGCCATGAAGTGGACTCAGCTGGTGAATTACAATCCCCATGCAGGTCAGGTGCAGGTCTTAAGATTCCTCATTCCGTAGCTTCTCGGTTACAGTCAGAGGAGCTCTGGGTACTCTCTCAAATTTCCTTTGAGTTACATATTGTTCTTTGGTCTTCTTCTTGATCTGTGCTGTGAGATCCTTTTGGACTCTGATTGTATTACCTTGCATCTGAATAGGCCCTTCAGCTGTCCGTCAGGCTGATGGGCAGTGCACCAAGGCCTTCATCTCAGTTGCTAATGAAAGCTTTCAGCAGGAACACAGTCCCAGCAGGCTCTGCCAGTACATTGCCCATGTCCTCTGCAGGTAAATGGTTGGTGCCCAGTGACTCTCTCAATACACCTGGGTAATTGCATAGCTAGACATGGTCTCTGCTGCAAATAAATACAGAGAGAGCCAAAGGTGTCTAAAACTCACAGTTATACACCTAGGATTGCATGTTTGGTGCCATGTTGAGGTCATGACTATCTACAGAGCACCTGCTTTTTGCAATAATTCATCCAATAAATAAGTTCTGTGTTTTTCCAACATGTCAGGCACTGTAACTTGGCAAGAGTAACTCAATCATGAGACCGAGTTATAAGAAATATGTGCCGGGCTGTGGAAGAACTTGGAGGGAGTGTAATGTTAAACCTATACTTACACAAATAATCATTTAAGTTCAACTATAAAGAAGAGAACAAAAAGAGGTTTCTTTTCCTTGGCCCAATGAACAAGAAACATATAAACTAGACCTGAAGCTAGCTTCATGACAAGGCGTAGTGTATTCTCACCATCAGAAGGACACTCAAGGTGAAGGTTCTGGTAGGAAGATGTGTGCATATTAAAGGAACAAAAAGCCTCGTGTGGTCTTGTGGAAAGAAAGACTGGAGAGAGGCAGCTGCGAGGACTGGCTGGCACTGGATCTTCAGGGACTCAAGCAGGAGGGACTTTATCCTATGAAACAAGGAATATTACTGAAGGATTTTTAAGCAGAAAACCTATTACAATCCAATATGTACATTTGAAAGTGCTGCTAGCTTCCTGGCTGTTGTTATAGTGGAGGACAAGAGTGTAGGAGCCATTTGGGTGTTCAGGCTATGTCTTGGGAGGGTGGAAGGGAACCTTTAGCCAATACTCAGCTGAACTTATATGTGTATTCAGAGCCACACAGCTTTGGAAACTTATTGGTTAAATGTGACATCTCTTATTAGCATGTGGGTTTCCAAGCTGTTCTTAATGCAACTACTTCAGAAAAAAATATTTTGAAAGTTATGGCTGTACACTTCATGTGTGTTTATGTGAGTGCATGCACGTGGAAGCCAGATGGAGGCCTCCGATGCTGCTTCTCAGGACACTGGGCCCCTTGTCTCATGAGACAAGGATTTGTCCCTGGAACTTGGGGCCTGCTGATGAGGCTATGCCACTGGTGAGCCTGTCACACCTGCCCCAGTGCTAGTGTTGCCAGTTGAAGCCACTCCCCTCTTCTTTTTCTAATGATGCTGAGGCTAAGGATTGAACTTTGATCTTCACATCTACACAGAAAAAAATACTTTACTGACAAAGCTTTCTCTCTAGTCCCATTGCTTGAGGGTCCCCTCAAGTAATAAAGAATTTAAGGACCCTAAAGTTAACCTTTAAAAAAATCTAACTTGAGTGAAATTTGATTTAACTACATCTGCCAGAAGTTTATTAAAAAGACAAATAATTCACTTGTTGTATTCATGAAGACACTTATATTAAATCTACTGCTTTGGTAATTATCATTTCCTGTGAACTCTCAGTGATCTTATAGAACAGAAATATAATACTGAAAAAGACATAAAAGTTGAGTTAATTCTCTGGGAGTGCAGCACTCCAGAAACTCCACAAAACTTGGACCTGAGGCTCAGAAATCCTTTCACTGGGTATGTCTACCAGCTGAAGAACCACATCAGAAAAGTCCAGGAGCCTTGAGCAGGTTTTTAACAAATCCCAAGGTGTCTAGTAAAATAAAAAATTTAATTAAACTTAATTTTTATTTAGTATAACTTCAACTTTTAGAAGTAGATTTGTGTGTGTGTTTGTGTGTGTGTGTGTGTGTGTTGAGCATACTAGTATGTGGGTACACTTGCTTGTGCAGCTACATATGGAATCAAGAGGCTTACATCAAGATGTCTTCCTCAATCCATTTCTCCTCCTTGCTTTTGAGGCACGATCAGACAGTGTGTCTCCAAGATCTGCCTGTCTCTATCCCCAGGCACTGAAGTTACAACAGCATGCTGCCACACCTAGATTTCTACATGGGTGCCAGTGATTTGAACTCATGTCCTCATGTTTGTGCATCATGCACTCTACCCATTAAGCTATCCTCTAGCCCTTGAAATCGATTCTTAATATATCTTCTAGGCATCAAAGCATTGTGTCTCCATGTAGAATTCATTCTCAAGAGATTTCCAGTTGAGTTTCAAAAAGTATCACATAATGTCTAAGTAATTTTTTCAATGTTGTGTTGAGCCCCAGTAATACCTACCCTGGGCACAGGCAGTCTGTGTGCCTCCAGTCAGATAGTCTTATAAGGGGGTAAGGCCTGTAGCCCAGTGGAAAAGCACTCCCATAAGGCCCTGTGTCCAAGCTCCAGTCCTGGGAAAAAGTAATGGAGCACTTGCTATAATTCTACTGCTGATAAACTTCTAAATTTGAAAAAAAAAAACATGTGTATGCTTTTCTAAGATGTTTCTTTCACATGTACATAAAGCAAAAATATAATTTTAAATAAAAATGTGAAATGTAAATGTAATAATACTTAGCATTATTCATTTAATAATTGACTGTAAACATGTTGGATCTAACCTTAAGGGTGGACACTATAAAAAATTCCAAACAAAATATGAAGGAAATGAACCTTTTGTGACCTTTGGCTATGCAGAGGTTATTTAAAGAAAATGCAAATTATGAACCATACAGAAGTTACTAAGTTGCCTCCCCACAAAATTTTAAAGCTTACACTCTATACAACTCTTAAGAAAAAGAAAAGGATATCACAAAGCAGAAATTATTTCCAAAGCATGTTGAAAAAAGATTATTAATTTCAGAATAAAGATGCCTAATAGGTCAACAATAAAAACATAAAAGCGGGAATATTTTAATAAATATACCACACAAAAGGTTCAACATCGCTAGTCACCAGGAAAATGCAAAACATGCCACAATGAGACACCAGTACAGTGCCAACAGCAACCCCCAGTAAGACTGTTGGAGTGTAGGAGCGGACAAAGAGCCACTGCTGAAACTTGTCACTCTTGCTCATGAAGATAGAAAGTAACACAACTATGTTATAAATAAGTTGCGGGTTTCTTACGTATACACCCACCCTTTCACTCAACAGTCCCAGTCCTGGGCACAAAGGCTGGCAAGCAAATTTTCATGGAAGGTTGTATTCACAGTATCTAAAATTTATCCAAATGCCGCTCTAATGGCGAATGGATAAACAAATTGTGGCTTGCCCACACAGTGCACACTATTCAGCTAGTTTAAACCTGGGCAAGCCGGAACTCGAAACACACAATGACAGAGATCTCAAGCAGAATAATAAAGTATTAACTGAAAGAAGTCTGGCCCAACTGAAAATTCAGCACTGACAGGAGCGCTAGCTGGAACAAGCTTGACTGTAAATGACACACATGAAACTGGAGAGATAAACTATGCTACATCATCACTGGGTTCTGGCTACATGGTAGCTCCCATTTGTCAAAACTCAACACATGGCACACCACAAATTTGTCATTTTAAACATATGGAAATTATAGCTTAATAGAGCTGATTAAAATTTTCCACATGTTAAATACAAAGTCAAAAGGCAAATGACAGTCTGAGAGAAAATATTTGAAAGCTATAGGGCCAGCAAAAGCTTCTGATTCCTAACTGAAAGTGCAGGTCATCGTAAACGAGACTAAAACGAAACGCATTGTCTCTCATCAACCTGGCATCTACAGGAAACAACTGATAACAAAAGTTTCTGATGAAAATGTGAGGAACAGAGATTCTGATACAACTGTGATATTCGCTGTGGAAAGTAAATTAGAAGCAAACAGAGCCTTGGATTCAGCAGACACCGTCCTATAGGGTTAAAAGCATCTATCTATGAAGACCGTGTACAAAAACGCTAATTTCTGTACTTTCCCAATCTGTAAATAGAGAAATTACTGATTACAGAGCTACAGAATATAGTGAGCTATAGACTACCATGCTGCAACTGAGAGCATACGCTAGGCTGTATGTACTGCAGGAATGAATTGATATTCTGGTCTCCGGAAAGCAGAACCATAGAAATGCATATGATGTGAGCATTATTTGGCCATGAAAGTGAAGAAGACCTGCATTATGTGTCTGTTTGTGTATGGTCCTCTGAGTTTATAATATTAGAAAGATAAGTATACAACTGAAGGTATTCACCTCTGCTGCTTGGAGAGGAGGGGAGAGATGGGTGATTGACCTTTGTGTATCCTTCTAGTGTGTCCTGCGGTGGTGAAGACTTGCTGCTTTGATAGTCTGAAAAGGAAACAGTTCTGAGAACTGGGTGCAGAATGAATTTCACACTCTCACTCCTCGTGTTGGGCACTTTCAAAATTCTAATGTACCACAGATGCACGTGACAAGGACCCTGAAAAGTTATTCCATCTTTGGTTCCAGTAATATTGGAGGCCACAGGATAGGATCATAGAAATTTTTTTTATGTTATCATTTGTTTTTAATTCAGAAGGTGTGGTTCAGATAGCAAACATACAGAGAGATGGGAAAGAAGATAGATTGGGATTAATTCGCAGACTCCGGGCTTCTGCTCTTGTGGTTTCAGGGAAAAGCATGGGTAGCTTGACCTACTGACCAGGGAGCTGCATAGGGCTGTGACCTTAAAGAGATATACTCTCAGGATGGTGATGTCTTAATGTCAGGTGCTAGCCAAAGCTGCAGACCAGAAGACTGGGTGGGTGGGTGCACTGTAAGGATGGGTCCATGCTCTCTTGACCCTTCCCATACTCGTCTCTGTTGTTATTTGACTTGCTTGAGTATAGAATAAAAATGAACGAATCACCCCAAAGACATAAAATACTTCTAAAATAAAAGCAAGGCAGGGATTCCTCCTAAGAGGCTCTATAGTAAGAGCCTTGTGGGTGAAAACAGGACCTTAAATCTTCACAGTAGATGCAGCAACAAACTCCAGAAGACTCCTTCGGCTCTTATCGATCTGCAGAGACCTGGCAGCCCATCACAGGTGAGCTCAGCAGCATGGGAGGGACTGCACAGGACACTCTCCATCCCAGGGTGAGGCAGCCATGCTTTAGGCATGTTCTGCCTTGCCTGCTGCGGCTGTTATGGTAAACACCATGGCCAGAACCTACGTGGGAAGAAAGAGTTCATTTCACTGTACACTTTACAGTCCATCATGGGGTGGGGGAGGCTGAGAAGGGAACTCAGGGGTGGCACCACCCACAGTGAGCTGGGCCCTCTAGCCTCAGTCATCAACCAAGAAATGACCCACTGACTTGCCCACAGGCCAATCTGACAGGCAATCCTCAAGTGAAGGTCCCTCTTCCCGGGGAAGTCAAGTTGACAACCTTTTTAGACAGCACAGGGTCAAGTTTTGTTATGGGGTCAATTTAAAATTTGTTCTTCTACTTTTTTTTTTAATCTTGGTTTTAACTGACACATAGTAGCACTCCAGTGAAATTATGTAGCTTGCCCTTCTGGGTCTGGCTTATCTCACTAAGCCTAAGGTCTTCAGTTCAATCTATGTCGCCATAAATGACAGGATTTTGTTCTCTATTGTGAGGAAGCAACAGCTTGCTGTTTTACTTACAGCACTTCAGCTATGTGCACTCATTACCTGATGGGCACTTAGCTCAACCTGGTATTACAGTGTTGTGAATAACACGGACATAAGACTTGGTGTGCGGCACACAGCTTTGATCCCAGCACGCTAGAGGCAGAAGCAGGAAGATCTCTGAGAGCTCAAAGGCCAGCCTGATCTATGTAGGATGTTCAAGATCAGCCAAGGCTGCATAGTGAGGCTCCGTCTCAAATAAATAAATAAGCAGACATCCCAGTGTTCCCATGGAAGATGGGAAGTGGGGACCAAAGAATGTCTTGGAAGTTGGAGGGCAATGTGGTAGGAACAAGAAAGACCCTGTCCTGGACAAGGAGGATGATGGTTTTCTGACTTCTGACCTTTATGTGCACACCATAGCACACAAACACACATGCTCCCTCTTCCCCCTCTCCCCTCCCCTCCTCCGCCCCTTGCACAAGTGTGCACAAATAATTATTTTCTGTTTGGTTTTTTATTTATGTGTCTATGTGTATATGACACTTGCGTGTGAGTGCCCAAGAGACAAGAGGGATTTAGGTTCCCTTAGAAGTAGACTTACAGACAGATTCGAGCTGCCTAGCATGGTGCTCTCACAGACAGTCTTATTCTGCAGGTAGGAACACTAAGAAACAGAGAAAGGTTTCCACCCGGGTGCAAGGCACTAACAAAATAATCCTAACTCATTTTCCTTGGACATATGTCATCTTGTCAAAGAAGGACTGTGTATTTGGAAGAACCTGGCCTTACTAAATTTCAAAGTGGGCAAGTTACTGGTTTTATAGACAGATATTTGTACAGATAGATAAAGATTTTTTTCTTTTCTACTTTATGGTAAACTGATATACACAGCACACATCTTGGGTAGCGTGTCACTTTCTGCAATGTTACCAGGTAGCATCTCTACCATGTGTCAAGACTCTATGGATAAGAGGCCATCCTCACATGCTCTGACAATCTACTGGTTTGTTTGTTTTAGTGCCCAGAAATCGGTTTTTTTTTTTTTTTTTTAATTTATGGTGACTTTGACAATATGGTGACTTTTGACTTTGAGCCATCCACTGAGCCACCTTTCATATGTGCAGGAAAATATTCATTCACATAAAGTAAGTCTGATAAAGAAGAAAATAAACACATGCATAAAAGTCAATCATACAAATTCAAACATTACTATAGAAATAAGGCACACTGTGAATCTGCCATCCTCAGAAGAAATACAAATATCATGCATATAAATTTATATTTGCATGTACTTGCATATACACACATGGCATGTGAAAATAAAAATTAAGCACTAAATGACAATAACAGGTCTTAATAGTATCAGATCAATAAACGAAAGGACCATGTTCTATTATGTGACTATCAATTCTAAGGGAAACACAACCCTTACACACAAATGTGTACTAAATGGTTACAGGGCTGATTCATCAGGGCAGGAACAGAGCAAGTGACAGTGAGGGCTAAGCACAGGCTCATGATGAGCTCAAGGCGGCTTAAGCCACTTCCAGGACTGAAAGCTTCCTCCCCTGTCTCAGCAGAAGTGGCCTGGAGATCTCTGATGTAATCCCTTACCGTGATGGAGTAAAGGTTAACAAAGCCGGTAGGCGGGAATTCAATCAAAGCTCATTCTCCCTTGCCCTGGGGTAGAAACAGCAGATAGGCTTATTACTGGCATTAAGGTGAAGTTTTTTTGAGTCCCACACATGATTAGAAAGCCACTTAAATTTAGAGGCTTATCTTAGAATTGAGGAAGCTGGGGGCCGGGAGTTTGCACCTGTCAGTGATAACTCCCATAGTCTGGTTATTGCCAGCTGCGACAGTCATATTCTGTCACTGTCTTTCTGGTCAGAAAGGGGGGAAGAACTGAGAAAAAGACATATGTGACCGAGGTAGACTAGTTCTTCCTCAGGGAACAAGCTTTTCTGAGCTGTAGCCTGGTCTCTAATCCAGGGGAAGAGCTGAACCCCCACAATTCAATCCTATTTCAAATGCAGAAGCATTAAGGAGCTAAGCCAGGCACCGCCCAGTGGGTGGTGTCAAGATGACTAATCTCTAATTACATCCTAGGAGTGACAGCAGAGGCGGTGAGCCTAGGCACTCAGCTGTCAGGCGAAAGGGCAGAGGTCAGGAGGGAGTGGCTGGTGACAGGTGCAGTTGGGGGCAGACCCGGAGAGGCCTGGAGAAGGTTGTGGGGTGCGCAAGGCGCAGTCTGGAAGCTCTTGAGTGCTCATTGCCCGCAAGCCCCGCTGCATTCTCCTGGTTCCCAAATAGCAATACCCCGCCCCGCCCTCTCCCCCCCCCCCATCCCTACCACTGCTCCCTCACTGCAACCCTGCCCCAGCCAAGTCTTTTAAGAGCTCTGCCAGTCTTCTCAGAGCTGAGCTAGACCCCACAACAGCTGCTCAGGCCACGTGAGACCCACAAGGTCTGAAGCCGCATAATAAGGGGATGAATATTTCCACGCAGGAATTACGCGACTGGATTAGGGAATGTAAAACACCCGGCCTCTCAAATAAATAGCTTTGTGGGTAGAATGCTTAGAGTAAGACATGGCTTCCCAGACTCTCTCTGACATCAGCCCTATTTATGTTCTGAAGAAGCTTGGGAAACCACGGATGCTGCACCCCTGGCCAATAGGGCTAGTCGGCGTTTTGCTACATCTTCAATGCAAGTGGCTTGGTTTTGTGCTTCCCTGCGCAGTTTTCTGTAATTGAGAGCAGACAAAACACAACCAGCCAAACAGTACATGCGTGAAAAACAATGGTTACAAAGAGGAACGCCTCTGCTTGGATTTAAATTTCTACAGTCCTCACGTGACCGGCTCTTTAAAATAAGAAATGCTCTAAAATGGAAAAGCAACCATGTGTTGAAGATAAGGAAGAACAGACAAAGAAAATTTACCTCACTCTATCTCTGAGACATAAGCTTTCCATTTAGGCCCTTAGACCCTTCTAGAAATGCAGCCTATTTGATCTTGCAACTTGCTCGCTCCTGGGTGTTGGCTGCAGAAACGAAGACACCCATACGAAAGGGGAGGTTTCTACCACAGTGAGACCCCCGAGCAAGGACTTGAATAGAACGTTAGCCAAGCAATGTCTCCAAGTAAGTGGCACACAGAGAGAGAACTGTAAACACAATGGCCCTGGGGAGGCCAAGTCCAGAAGCTGAAGCACAGCACAGGAGGAAGAATGCTGTCAGAAACCGTGTTGTCTTGGGAGGATCAGGACTGTGAAAGGTCTCCTAACCTGTGATCAGGATTCTGTTTTTTCACCAATGGGTTGAGACCCCACTGCAAAGGGATGAATGGGATATTTGGAAGCTAGGGCTATGGATCGATCAGTTAGCAGAGTGCTTGTGTGGCTTGCCTGAGGCTTTGGGTTCTATCCCAGTATCCCATGAATTGAGTGTGGTAGTACAAGCCTGGAATCTCCTTACATTGGAGGTAGGAGCAGGAGGCTCCCAAGTTCAAGGTCATGCCCAAACAGTGAATTTGAGGCCAGACCCTGTCTCAACTAGTAAGGAAGTAAACAAATAGGTAATCAGATTTAAATATTGAAAGATCATGCTGACTGGTGCTGAAACAAAAGCAAACTTTTAGTAGCAGGGGGATTGGGTGAGAACAGCTACATTGTGGCTTAGATCAGGGTGGTCACAGCAGAGTGGATAGGAAGTAGCCAGGTTTAGCAATCCAGCACTTAGAAACAAAAAGACCAGCCTGCCAGACAATCAGGGCGAGTAGAGAGCCAAGGCTGAACCAAAATCTCCTGGCTTAGAAACAATGGCCTTGCTTTTGGTAAGTGGGATGGAGTGCAAAGGTAGAACAGACAGAGAAGGGGTCAGCTTGTGTCTCCATCTCAAAGACCTCTCCTAACCCAGCAAAAAAAGTTTGATTAAACAGTATTTTCAATGAGATCTTTTTTTTTTAAATCTTGTGCATGAGACATCAGAACAAGAGTCACCTTTTATTTTTCTTGAACAACAAATTCCTGCTTTCCAAGCAGATCCTAAACTGTTAACAAGATAGTAGACTTCAAAGCTCCTTCAGGCAAGAAATCTCTGTACCCATAGGAGGGTCAGTCAGGCCAAAGACAGAAGCCCCGAGCATTCACAGGGAGCCTCTTCTGGGCTGAGGTTCTAGTGCTGTGGGTTTCGAAGACTCTTGTTCTCCACAGCTCTATAACTCCCCAGGTAAATGAGACACTCACTTGTGCAAATCCACAGGGGGGTAAAAAAAAAAAAAAAAAAAAAAAAAAAAAAAAAAAAGACTGAGGCCAGCATCCTGTGAAGGACAATGGCTGGGTTAATGCTGTCATTACCCACAACAGGGGTGCTGTTTTTCAGACCTGCCAATGCTTTCCTCCCATCATTCTTTCCTCTTTTGCCTCTTCTTCTCCCCCTCCTCTTCCCCCTCCTCTTCCCCTCCTTTTGTTCTTCCCCTTCCTCCTCCCTTCCTCCTCCCCCTCCTCCCTTTCCTTCTTAAACCCAGAATCAATACTTATCATCAAAGGTTTTGATTTCTGCCTGGAACACTCTGGAAGTGGCCTAGCAGCTGCTTCACCAGTTCTGGGAGGAATTCACTGGTGCAAACCTCCTTGCTCCCATTGGCCTCAGATAGAAACAACAATGACAACATCAGCCACACCAACAACAACAGAAGCTGACACACACGGTGTTTCTGTGCACTTGGCCCATTCTTTAATCTGCCCACAACCTTGCCAAGAAGGTCCTACTAATTCTGTTTCAACTGAGCAGGACATTGAAGTGTAGGGGTCTACGTGACCCTGTCTGACCACCCAGTAGTAAATTATGTAGATTGGATTTTGGCTTGGGTTTGTAGGGTTCCAAAGCTCTTGATCATTGGCTTCTGGTCCAACCCAGGCTAAAGTGATTTTATGTTTTAGTCAGAAGAGAAGGCAAAGGAATTATCTGCAGAAGGTTGATAAAAATCAAACAGCTCATCTGAATGATTGGCATAGCAGCAGCCATGTGCAGGGCTTGGGTTACCTTGATGGGACCACAATGGAGACAAAAATCTGTTTGAGTCACTATAAATAAACCCCTTGAAAATGTTTGCTCCAACAGAGAACACTTCTTTAGAGGGTGCTCAAGCTAATGCAAAGGTGTGGGTCAGGGCATTCTAGTGAAGGCAGCCACCGGTCTGTGGTTAGTAAATAAGCAAGATCAGTTTTGAGACTGTAGTGGGCCTCTGTCCTCTGACCATGACATGACTAACACCATCTTCAATCAGAGCAATATGAAGGAGACATTCATGAGATCATGGCTACTGCCTTACCCCAGACTTGGGGAGTCATCAGACTCTCATCTGAGGTTCCAGTCACCACTCCTTCCTAACCCCCAGCTTAATGTGCTTTTGTGGGGAGATACAAAGGTGATTGTGGTTTGAGACCACAGTGATTTGGCTTTCCTGAGTCGTCTCCCATTCTGGGGTAGGGTTTTTCTGTCATGTCCATCTTCAGAGTCTCCCAAAATCCTCTAAGTGATTTAATTCTGATTAAATCCATTAGTTCACCCAGCTAGACTTGGATGGCATTGGGTTTTGTGGCCTGGTGGGTATCTCATCTCAGGCAACTAGACACTTTCTGTATCTCCCCAGGAGAAATAATCCAACAGGGATCAATTAAAAATTAAAAATTAATCACTTTTATTTATCGAGTGTGATCCCACTAGAATGCCATGGTATGAGTGGACGTCAGGAGACACCTTGTAGGTATCATTTTCTCCCTCCAACAAACAGATCCTGGAGATCGAACTCAAGCTACCAGGCTTGGCAGGGGATGTTTTTACCTGCTGAGTCCTCTCACTGGCCCTGCAATCAATCAGTCTCTGGATGTTGTCATGGTGTGAGGTGGCTAGGTGTCTCTACAAAAGTGCCCACTGGTCCCACTGACCTAGGCAAGTTACAGAATTGGACAAAGCAGGGTGTGCTATTCTTACCAAAGATCTAGATTTAAAATAGATCAACTTACAGGCCCAGTTTTGCCCAGAGTCCTTTGAAAACAACGTAGACTCAGATAGATAGCCTGATATATACTAAATGAGAATATTAAAGCAAAATATTAAATGAGAATACCAAATGGCATTTCAAAAGCTTGCAATTCTCGGCATCAAGAAAAATATGCAGGGCTGAATGAAAACCAGACTTGGCTTTGTGTGAATCATGTGATGGTGCTTGTCACCATTGCAAACCCTCAAGACTTTGTGATATTTCCAATGTTAAAAATGCAGAGCCTTGGGGCTGAGAGATGGGTCAAGGGTTTCTAGAGAGCCTGGTCTTGGTTCCTGCGTGGTGTCTCACACCTGTCTGTAATTACAGTTCAAGAGGACTCTGACGCCCTCTTGTGGCCTTTGTGGGAAGTGCACACATATTGTGCACAAACACAGACGAGGGAAAAAAAAAAAAAAAAACACTCATGCACATGAAATTCCAAACAAATAAAAGGTAACTGTGAACAGCAATGCAAACAGCCCTGGCCAGGTTGTGCCTCTGCATTCCTAGTTACCATCTCTAAGGGATTCATGCTTTCCTCATTATTGATCAATCAGCCTAGTCATCACCAAACTGTCCTTGCCATTATAACTGAAGTTATTCTGGTCTTCAGGCCTTGAATAAGCTTTCTGTGTTTGAAAAAGTATTGATTTAAATATACAAGGACTCAGAATATCGAAGCTTCTATTTATTTTCAGTCATAAAGTATCCCATTCTCATTTTAAGAATTACAGTTGTTTCCCAGAGTTATTTTTGTTGTGGAGGTGTTAATTATTTCCTGGGCTAAATCCTAACAGCTGACCTAATTATCACAGGTCCATGCCTGAGATTGCTATATTATGGCTCTGACTCAGCTCCCCTGAGGGTCTGACCTAAAACTTTTCTTTTTAAAACTGGAAAATGCAATCCTACCATTGGTTAACCACAACAGTTTCCATCCTCTGGGTCTTCATCCTCCACCTTATCCTCCAACCCACAGTCTGCCCTCAAGGTAGCAACTAGGTGCAATAACAGTCTGACACTCCTCTGTGAAAACCTTCATTTTCTCAGGAAAATGAAAAAGAGCAACTGCTTAGGCCCTGAGTGGCTCCTGTTAGGTGTAGCAACCAACGCTGAGCAAAAGAAAAGCATGCAGAAAGAAAAACAACATTCTATGATAATTTTCCATAAACATGGCTGTAGCCAAGGCAATGGCTCATTAGGGTCGACAGGGATGAACTGTACTTGAAAGTGTGAGCAGCGTTTGACTTCTTGTCCTGGATGTTGCTTTGCGGTGTTTGCTTTTCGATAACTCATTGAGTCACAGTCCCAAAGATGTGTGCACCTTCCAGCAGGGTAACTGCACTGGAGCACGTATGCGGAGCCGAAAATTGGAGAAGAAACAAGTGTTAAGCAACCCTTCCCAGGGGCTGCTCCCAGGGAAAGAAAGGCTGGTGTTACAAGTGGGCTGTGTTTTATTTCCTAAGTGGGAGACTTTAAGGATGTTTATTTTGTTTTAATGAGAGATTAAAACTATTAAGTAGTGATGTGCACTGTGCTACAGGACTTATCCTACATAAAGCAAGCCTACGGTGTTCAGGACCAGCATAGCACAGCTGCTGGAGGCGTTTCCTTGTACTTGGAAGAGTGTGAGACAGAGGTGGACAGAAGGTTCACAAGGGAAGTGCAAAGGGGGATGACAGAGTCACAGAGCCACAATGTGGAGAGGGCAGTGCTTCGCAAGTGACACGAGAAGCCTTGTCCTCGGGTTGTAAGCAAACTGAGCAGGCAGCAGAGTGATGGGGCTGGTTATGTTGGCCTTTTGTGTGACCATTTCTAGTCAAAGCTCTTTGGGGATTGCTTTTAGCTGACTGTGGTGAAGCACACTGAGATACAATGTGGATAGAAAAGTCCCTGGCTGTCTCTGGAGGAGGAGGAGGAGAACTTCAAAACACAACAAATTCCTAGAAATGAAAATGTGAATCAGACTTAGGGCCACCAGAAAGGTAACTTCAGCTGAAGTCCTGTCCATGTGTAATAAGTATTTCACCCTCCCTGGACAGCATCACTATCTATAAACTGTCAAAGAGATGAGAAATGCTCGGTCTCTCTTTTTAAACTGTTATTGTTTTTGCTGTTGTTATTTTATTTATTTACATTTCAAATGTTATTCCCCCCCCTTCCTGATTTGTCCTCCACAAACCCCCCATCAACAATAAGAGAACTTCTAGGAAAATCACCATCCCTGATCTCAAGCTGTACTAACTACAGAACAATAGTGAGAAAGATTTAAAAAACAAAAACAAAAAACAAAACCGCATAGTATTGGTACAGAGACAGACAGGCAGATCAATAAAATAGAATTGAAGACCCAGAAATAAACATATTTATGGTCATTTGGTCTTTGACAAAGAAGCCAAAACCATTCAGTGGGGGGAGGGAGGTGGAGGAAACAGCATATTCAACAAATGGTGCTGGTTCAACTGGAGGTCAGCATGTAGAAGAATGCAAATTGATCCATTCTTATATCCTTGTGCAAAGTTCAAGTCTAGGTGGATCAAGGACCTCCACATAAAACAAGATACAATGAATCTAATAGAAGAGAAAGTTGGAAAGAGGCTCGAACACATCAGCACAGGGGACAATTTCCTGATCAGAATACCAATGGCTCAGGCTCTAAGATCAACTATTGACAAATGGGATTTCATAAAATTGAAAATCTTCTGTAAGGCAAAGGACACTGTCAATAGGACAAAACGGCAACCAGCAGATTAGGAAAAGATCTTTATCAACCCTATATCGGATAGAGGGCTAATATCCAATATATACAAAGAACTCAAGAAGTTAGACTCCAGAGAATCAAATAACCCTATTAAAAATGGGGTACAGAGCTAAAGAAAGAATTCTCAACTAAGGAATCTTGAATGGCCAAGAAGCACCTAAAGAAATGTTCAACATCCTTAGTCACCAGGGAAATGCAAATCAAAACGACCTGAGATTCCACCTCACACCAATCAGAATGGCTAAGATCAAAAACTCAGGTGACAGCAGATGCTGGAGAAAATGTGGAGAAAGAGGATCACGCCTTCATTGCTGGTAGGACTGCAAGCTAGTACAACCACTCTGGAAATCATCCTCAGAAAACTGGAAATAGTTCTACCTGAAGACCCAGCTATACCACTCCTGGGAATATACCCAAAAGATTCCCCGACATATAACAAATACATACTCCACTATTTTCATAGAAGCCTTATTTATAATAGCTAGAAGCTGAAAACAATCAACAGAGGAATGGATACAGAAAATGTGGTACTTTACACAATGGAGTTCTACTCAGCTATTAAAAACAATGACCTCATGAAATCCTTAGGCAAATGGATGGAACTAGAAGATATCATCTTGAGTGAGGTAACCCAGACACAAAAGAACATGCATGGTATGTACTCACTAATAAGTGGATATTAGCCCAAAAGCTCAGAAGACCCATGATACAGACCATATGAAGTTTAATAAGGAAGATGTAGTTGCTTCAGTCCTACTTAAAAGGGGGAACAAAATAATCATGAGAGATAGACGGAGGGGGCACCTGGGAGGGAGAGAGGAGGGGGAGGGAAAAGGGGACAGAATCAGGTATGGGAAGAAACAAGAGAGAAGTAGTGAGGGTCAGGAAATTGAACAGAAATAAGTAGCAGTGGCGGATGGGGAACTGGGGGTAGCCACTAGAAAGTCCTGGATGCCAGGGAAGTGAGAGGACCCAAAGAGATGACATTAGCCAACTGTTATTATTAACATCAAATATTTTTTTCTCTTATGTTGTTCCTTAATGGCAGGCTAGCTATGACCTCTGCCCATTTTTCTCTCTGGTCACTTATCTTTTCTGTATGAATTTGAAGAGGACTTTGCATGTTAGGGAAACAGGTCATTTGACAGTCATATTTATTGAAAATTTGTGCATGCATGGGTGGGGATGTGTAAACATGTAGACTTAGGCATCATTGTTACTCTTTGAAAGGAGGCACCACTTCATATTTATAAAAAATGGATGCCTGTTTTAAGGGCTTTACATCTTCATTTTAAAATTCCCAACATCTATCACATACCATGGATTGACTTTGTTGGCTAAAATGCAGTACAGCTTTACTCCTGATTCTCCCCTCTAAGTGGCTCTCCTCTATCAGATTATCCTGCTTTCCCCAGCATCCCAGAGATGCCAACTGCAACCTCCCTGTCTCAGAAAGCACTTATAATTTACCACGAGGGGCAAGGCTCCTCGAGATCCAGTTGTAACTCATCTATCTAAGGACTTGAACTTGTTACTTCCCACACTTACATAGGGCTCTGAATCTGTGTCTGAAACTACATAAATCTGAGTCTCCTGCTATGCTTCTGGGTCTTTAATGCATCAATGCCCTTCTTGGACAATATTGACTGGAGGTGGATGAGTACTCAGCAAATAATTAATTAGGTCCCTCACTACTTGTTGTAAAAATGGAGATTGATTACCCTGGGAAGGCTCTGTAAGTCCCTGGAAATGGCTGATCTTTGTAAATAATGCTACATCTTTCCTTTAGACGCTCACAGTCCTCTTCCTGTCTTGTTTGTTGGTTGGTTTGGTTTTTTCCACTGCCCATGTATGCTACTCTATGGTAGTGTGATTGAAGCTTCAAACAAAGTGTTTACTGGAAAGAAGGCCATCCCAGTCACTAAAATTAAGTCCGTGCTTTACCTATTTGTCTTCTGAACTGTTCACACAAATATGAACATCAGAGGCCAGAGTGAATGAGTTCTCTCCATGTGACCACAAAAAGGATAGAAAAAAAAAAAAAAACATTCACACATCCCTAGTGATGACAGTGGTCAACACAGCCATCACTATAATCTGGCTTACTCCTCAAGCCACCCATCTGCTCTTCCACTACCGTCTGCTCCTCCTCCTTCTGCTACTCTTCACCTGTCCTTCCTCCATCCTCTGCTTTTCCTTCATCTTCTGCTCTTTCTTTATGCTGTCCGTACCTCTCATTCTGCTATCCACTTTGGTGTCAGCATTTTTTGCAAGATATTGTTATTTATGTGTATGTGTACATGTGTGTGTTTCTGTGTGTGTGTGCGCGCGCGCGCGCGCCTGTGTGTGTGTGTGTGTGTGTGTGTGTGTGTGTGTGTGTGTGTGTGTGTGTGCGCGCGCGCAAGTTGTGAGTATGCAGGTGCCCAGGCTTCTGATACCCTGGAATGGAGTTATAAGTGGTTGGCATGGGTGATGGAACCAAACTTGGCTGCTCTAGAAGAGCAGGAAATACCACGAGCCATCTTTTCAACCTCCTGATATCAATCAACAATGTTCAGACACACAGCGATGAGCCTCGACTTGCTGACAATTGACTTCCAGCACCATCTCTCCTGATGGTGCTCCTCTGGCCTTCCTCCCCCACTCTCTAAGCTTGCCTTCCCTGGCTTCTCCTAATCAAGTCATTCTAATTGACTTCCTGTGAGTTTTCCTCCCTGTCAACAGTTCCTGGTGAAACTTGGCCTGATTTAGCCCATCTACACAACCTCACAGGCCTCAGTCCCCCTGAAGAACCCATGCGGATTATCTGAGCAGCCTCATTTCACACCCATGCTTCTAGGATCTGGCATGTTCCCATAGTTCATTCACTCTTGCACAACCCTAGAAAAAAATTGGAATTTTCTTCTCTTTCCCCCCATTTTTCTGTCCAAAGCACTCACCATCACCTGTATCACCAGTCTAACCTGGTGTTGGCTAGCTTACCCTGTCCCCCAGTGACAGAGTATCTCAGAGGTCTCTCGGCCCTTCCCTTGTGCCCCAGTGACAGACTATCTCGAGGTCTCTCAGCAGCCTCTAGCTACTCAGGAACATAGCTCCATTATACCGTTACACTCAAAGGCCTTCCTTTACCAAACAAGTCATTCCAAACAAGTAGGGTGACATGCAGAAGTTTCTCATTTCATAAAATGCCCTATCCCAACTCTACAGGCTTCCGTTATTTTAGCATCTCTTGCTTTGTAACAAAGTAAAGGTTATCTATGCATGCTATTTCTTCTCTTTGTCTCTCAACCACTCCAGTCAGGTTGTGACTTCACCAGCCTAACAGCATCGTTCACAACAGACTTTTTCACCAGCCATGACCAAAGCACTGGTCGGTTGCCTGGACTACTGACAACTTCTCACCCAACATTCTGCTCTTCTCTTGCTCCCTGAAGTTTGAATTCTGTCCAACGGTCAGATCACATCCATCTCCTCCTCCATTGGCTTCTGTCTAGTAAGAAGCCAAGGTCCTAACAGAGACACCTGGAGCCCGACATCACCTGAGTCCTCATATCTCCTTCACCTCCCTCCAACCCTGCTGACCTCCCTGCAACAATAGTACAATAGTTAAGTGTTTACTAAATCCTTTTTATTTAGCAGTCAATGTTCTGGCCCCATCCCTCACTTAAAGGGGTGAGGGATGCCAAGTGACAGCCCTGTTCTTTTATCTAGAATGTTCTTTCCCGGAACCATTGCCTGGCTTGCTTTCTCCTATTAGTTTTTTTTTTTTTTTTTTTCCAAATGTCACTTCATCAGAGCATCTCCTCAGACTTCCCTATCTCAAATAACATCCTACCCCAACCCTGCTTCCTTTTTCTTTAAGGTATTTAAGACTGCTCAAAGACAAATGAAAAGATATTTAATGGATTCCGTACTGGATTCTTCCTGTGCTCAAGCCCCACCTCCTCCACATGCCCCAACCACGCCCATCCCACAGCCTGGAACTTTACTTCACAATGAGTATCGCTTCACCTCTGAGCATCCACAGCAGGCTAACTGACATTTCATATTTATTGGCTATGTTAATCTCATGGATTTCCTGCTAGACCATTCACTCCTTTAAGTGAGGGATGGGGCCAGAACATTGATTGCTAAATAAAAAAGATTCAGTAAACACTTGACTATTGTAATATGGTTTGTGAAAAAATACAAAGTCAGGAACCGTATTCCTATCATTGGAAAACTACATATTCTTTGAGACGATCTTAAAATAGAATTCTTAAGCAATAAAAAAAGGTGAGATTGTGGTTTTAATTTTGTAAGAAACCAAAATGTGCCTCTACATGTATAATTCATTCAGTTTCATCCCTCATGTTCATATAAGAATAATATAGAAGGAAATATGTCAGTATGTTATTAGTGGTTACTTTTGCGGGGTTGTTTGGTTGGTTGGTTGGTTTCTGTGAGACAGGGTCTGACTATGAAGTTTTGGCTGGCCTGAAACTTGCCTGAAGTTTGCCATGTAGGTCAGACTGGCTATGAACTCACAAAGATCCTCCTGCTGCTGCCTCCCCAGTGCGGATGCACCACAATGCCCAGAAAATTTTTGTTTTTAATATTGTATGTAAGTATGTGGTGGACGGTAGGGTTTGTGTACATGAAGTTCCCGAGGAGAGCCTGAACTGGGGCTACAGGCTGTGAGCTGCCTGATGTGGGTGCTGAGATCTGAACTCAGAACCACTCAGTCACCTCTCCAGCCCTGTAAGTGGTTACTTCTAAAGAACAAACATCAAGGGAAATGAGAGGGTCTCACTCGATTTTGAAACTCATATTACTACTTGTGTAACCTAGATTAAAATATTTTTCAGAGAAATTACAAAGTACTATTTGTTGACATTGCTGATGGGTCTGATTAAGGCGGGCAGGAAAAGGCAAGTGAAAATTGCAAGGGGGGAACCTGGGGTGCTGTGTTCTTGAGAACAAGATTTATAGAAAAAGGGAGCGACTAGGTATAACTAGCACATTTTATTTATTGATCCTTACTTTGGGAAGATGCTGTGCTTGGTGACCTGGTATATGTATGTATATTCTTTAAGCCTCCGAACAAACTTGCAAGTTAGGTATTAGCTCAATTGATGAGAAAAATAAGGCTCAGAAAAATGGTTTACAATCTTAGCGTTGAGGACAAATGTTATGGGCACTGAGTCTCAAAGACACAAGCCCCAGAAACAGGAGTCAGGTGACAGAGTCCTGGAAGTGGAGGGAGCTGACCTAGCCACTTGTAGAACCCACACAGACCTATGCACTGACTGCTATGTTAGCACCTTGCTGTAGACTGAGTTTGGTGGAATTGTGAAGAGTGTGGGAGGAGGGCAGACAGGAAGATGGAGCAGGGCGGACAAGACGGTGGAAGAGGGTAGATGAGAAGGTATCAAAAATGTATCGTGGGGCTAGTAACTGAAGGGGTTGGCTGACGCAAGACTTTATCCAGTTATTTATTTTATGTGTATATGTGCATGGCTGAGTTTATGTATATGCACCTCGTATGTGCAGTAGCCAGAATAGGTCAAAAGAAGGTGTCGGTCCCCCTAAAACTGAAGTTATAGATGGTTGTGAGCTGCCATGCAGTGGCTGAGAACAGAACCCAGGTCCTCTGGAAGAGCCATAAACACTCTTAACTGCTGCCGAGTTTAAGACCTAACAGGAGGGAAAGAAACCTAATGGCTCAACAGAACCCTAACTCCCTTGCTACTTAGAGTCCTGTGGTGCTGGGAGGAGAGGCTTTAAGACTTTAAGAATTGAGATCTTGTGCAGTGTCTTAGGGAGCACACAGATCGCTAGGAGGCAGGTGACCTAAGAGATGCCTTGCGCTGAGGGTCTGATAGGTGTCAGGAACTTTATCAACTGTAGCCTCAATCTTGAACATTAATAAGGAAAGTAATGTGGCTATTAATGTTGTAAAAAAAAAGAAAACAGAAAAAGAGAAAGATGGAAGTTGCCCAGCAGACAGAGCAGTGGAATAAAGTTTATGACATAATTGTTGAATTCCAATCTGGTGCTCTTCCCAAGACAGGTAGCTGCCTTTTATGGGAGGCTTGCTCATGTGTCTGAACAGTGGACAAGCATCAGTTATTGATGATATGGAGAATAGGCTGTATTCATGACAAAGTGGAGGTTGGGAAGCAGAAAAGAGTGGTATTAGGAACTTGGGGAGGTGGGGCCTGGATATGGGGAAACAGCTGCCAATGCTTTTGTGTAAGAGGGAGCCGACCAGCCATGCAGACAGTGAAAAGCAATTTTCAGCTGGAAGTTTGCCATGATTGGTGTGGATCTGATTAGTATTCTTGAGCTCTCAGTAGCATCTGCAGAAAATACCCAAATGACACAAAGCCAATTCTAGTAGCAGAGGTTTAACATTTTAACCCAGTTTCTCTAACACAGTTAATCTGCACTGAATTGCTAGCCAAGCATCTTTTCATACGATATTTTAGTTCTCAGTGACCAGACCACTTAAACAAACATGCAGTCGTTCACCTTTGCGGAGCCAGGTCAGGACTTTGACATGACGTGCCTCCTCATAGAGTGGACTCCTACCGGCACTGCTGGTGGGGCAGAGAACTGGGTATACTTTTTCAGCCTTAACTGAACCAGGGCCAAGGTTGCAGATGAGAATATTTTAGCATGCTCTCTCTGAATCTGCCCTCTGCTGACACAGTCCCTCCATTTTTGTGCATCTGTACTGTAGACTTTCCATTTCAAGCAGAATTGACAGCAATACAACATATAAACACATTTTCTACCAGAAAAATCCTAGGGTAGGTTTTTTAAAGGCTCTAGGAAGTCTTGTGGCCAGCAATAATATTTATATTGTAATCCAGCCATCTTGATTCACAGGGTAGAGGCAACGGTGGCCAAGAAAAGAATTCCTTTCTCCATATTCAATTTCCCACAAGTCTCAAGATAGCTAACAAGAATTTTGAGCTCAGTAGACTCTGCAAGAATTTCTCCCAGGTTCAGGGTTGACATTAACCCTTTAAAGTGCTCCTTCATGCCAAAATAATCTGTCTGTGTACAAGTTTTTTTTTCCCAATAGAATTTTTGCTTTTTAAAAAAAATAGCTTCTCTGAACTCTCACTTGTCTCTTTTCCTGAACTCAGTCAAAGGCTTTGGGGGCATTTTTGCCCAGCATTTGACTTACTGCCACTCTGAAAAAGAACTTACTACTATGTGGGGGAAATGAGTGTTACAGAACACCTTCTAGCAATGGGTTAAGAAATCAGGCATTTGAGAGCTGAAGATGGTTCTGTGGCTAAGGTTGCTCCCGAAGAAGACCCAGGTTCAATTCCCAGAAACCCATGGCTGCTCACAACGATCTGTAACTGCAGCCCCAGGAGATCCATTGCCCTTTTGGCATCTTCAGGCACCAGATAAGAAAGTGGTACATATATACATGCAGGCAAGACACATAAAAGTCACTCTTTTAAAAAGTCAGTGTTTAGTAGTTAAAGACAGTTCAATTACAGCATTCCACTAAGAGATAAAAATCAGCATGTCAATTTGACATTTTTTAATGTAGTAAATAAAGTAGAATAGACCTCCAGAGTTTAAATCCAGCAGGCTTCTCACTCCTTACTATTTCCTGAACATGGGTATTAGCATGGCACAGGAGAATACCAGGATAAGCCTAAAGCAGAGTACAGATCAGTACCTTCTAGGCTCTGTGTACCGACTCAAGTGCACATATGGAATCTTACTTTTCGATAGTTCCTAGTTCAAACTTGAGTTGAGTCTGTGGGGAAAGTAATCCTTGAGACACTTGCAAGATTTAAGCCTGTTTTGGGTGTTTTTTAAATGATGCAGTTTTGCCTATGCTCTAAGTCTGATTTTTAAAATTAGGCTATTACTTTGAAGGTCATGGGAACAGTCTACAGCAGGCTGAAAGGAATAAGATTTTAATGTTTTATAAAATGCTATCAGTTCTTCTCTCATGCAACCTCATGTCTATCTGGAAAAAATTAAACTGACAAGAAATATTTGTTTGCAAAGACCACTTTTCAAAACAAGTTGACCAGACATTCTAGAAACCCATTTCTCTGAAATCTTACTTACCACACAGTATGCCTGCTTCATAATTGGACTTCCTAGTAATAACCTTCTTGTTGAGAAAAGCATCCTTAAAAAGCTTTGTAAGAGTCTGAGAAACACTTTGCAGCAGCATACAAGATCTTGTTGCTAAAGCAATCACAGCTGCCTGTGTTCTCCAATTATTTTATTGTTTCCAGAGAGATGATTATCCTGGAATGTAAAACCAACCTTAAAAAATAGAGATAAGGAGTTTCTCAGTCTTGCACATGGTTCTGTGTTTCCATGGTGATGAAAACAGCTCTTGATATCAGATTAATCAAGGTGATTCAGGAGTTCCCTCTTTGCTTCCTCATTCCACATACCTAGGAACCCACAAAACAGAGAGGGAGAGCCAGAGGCCAGTGGTACTCCTAAGAGCTAGACAGAAAACTGCCACAAGGCTCGGGGACTGGTACCAATCAGCCCAGGCTGGCCATTTCACTGTTTTACAATGGTAGTCTACTTTAAACAATACCCCCCCTTTTTTGGTTACTTATAACATTTCAAATGTTATGTTCTCCCCCTTCCTAGTTTTCCTTCCACAACCCCCCTATCCCATCCCCCTTCCCTGCTTCTATGAGGGTACTCCACCACCTGCCTCACCACCCTACCATTTTCCTACTTTGAGGCATCCAGTTTTCACAGGACCAAGGGGCTCCCTTCCCACTGATGCTGGATAAGGCCATCTCTGCTACATATGCAGCTGGGGTCCTGGGTCTCTCCATGTGTACTCTTTGGTTGGTGGTTCAGTTCCTGGGAGCTCTGGAGGGTCTGGTTGGTTGATACTGTTGTTCTTACTATGGGGTTGCAAATCCCTACAGCTTCTTCAGTCCTTCCCCTAACTATGCCACTAGGGTCCCCATGTTCAAGTATCTGCATCTGTATTGGTCAGGCTCTGGCAGAGCCTCTCGGGGGACAGCCATACTAGGCTCCTGTCAGCAAGTGCTTCTTGGCATAAGCAATAGTGTCTGGGTTTGGTTCTGCAAATGGCATGGATCCCTAGGTAGAGATCCTTTAATACAAATTCAAAAACAGCTTTCTTCACAGTTTCCACTCCCTCTAAATAGTCCCTAAATATAGCTTCCCCTCTCTCCTCTCTCGATGGAGTCAGAATGATTTTTGTTATTGTTGTTATTGTTGTTTTAATGGATCTATAATGTTGCCAAGTTTAGGGTCAATGAAGAATGACTGCTTACCCATTCTTTTTCCATGTCTGCTACAGGTATCTGCATCCATTTAGGTGTATAGGGAGTGTTGAGGTAGGATAATCAGATATATGCTAACTCATCTGTCAGTGCAGAGTGCTAGGTACCAGCACTGGGGGTGTGCAGCCTGGAAACTGATCAAACAAGATTTCTCCTACTCCTGTGGATAAGTGATTATTCATACAAGAGAATCAACAGTCTTTAGGAATCAAGCTGGAATCCCCGACCAGGCAAATTATCCTGAAGAATCAGGCAGACCAGATGGCGGAGTGACCAATGGGAAGCAAATGCCACTCAGAAGTTTATTGTGTGACAGACAGCTAGTTTGCACACTGGACAAAGACCTGGCATTGTCAAAGCTTTAAAACTTCTAGAAGCTAGAAATAAGGAGAAATTTAGAGGCACATGATTCAAACAACCAAAAACAAAAACAAAACCTAACAGCAGCCACTGCTTTCTTGTGCTGTCTTTAAGGGTTTTACCCCATATACATGAAATCTCTGGAAGTTGTCACCATAGGACACCATGAGAAGCCTGGCCAAGTGGCTCCTTGGGATGAATTATGTAGTATCAGAAAAGGATGACGTCATCCACCATTCAGGTCTCCTGGCCTTACTGTATGTATCCGGATGCAATTAGGTAGCATCCACAACGGCAACCTGCCACACTGCAAATACTAATTATGGCTGTTACTCTTTCATGACATTCTGCCAAGTATAGCCTTCCTAGTTTCTCAGGGAACTTCATTACTAGCCACAGAAGATGGAAGCATGGGTGTCTGCCTTCATCCTTTGCCTCTCCACACTGGCTATCTACCACATCTTGCTAATCATTTCCTCTATCATTTACTCTAGGCAACCTCCTTGTACATTTTTCATGAGGAAAATAATACCATACTCTCTCATGACCTGCCAGCTTGATTTTTAAAAGAAGATCCTGGGGCTGGAGAGATAGGTTGGTAGCTAAGACTGTTCAAAACTGAACACGACTGTGTGTGCCTGTAACATCTGCTTACAGGGGTGGATACAAGTGGAATCTAAGAGCTGGCCTGCCTGCCAGCCTAGATGAATTAGAAGCTGTGGGTTTGATGACTAGAGAGAGCAATGGAGAACGACACTGGACATCTTTCTCTGGCCTCTGCATGTGTACACACAGGCATATATGTGCCTGCATACTCCCATGCATGCACCACAGAACATACACCCATGTACAAAATGAAAAAAAAAATATCTTACGGGCTGAGGTCTGCTAAGTCTTTGGTTGAGAGATGAGCTTATCTGAAAGAGCATAATTTATTAAAAATGAAATTCTAACCTAGAAGACTTTGGACACCTGCATGAAATTTAGGAGTCTAGAACTGGCTGTTGTACGTGACTAGCCTCTGATCACAACTGCCATCTTGGGAATTCAACACTGCCTTGATCGTACATGGCTTTATGGAGAAGCTGGAGTATATGGCTGAGGGAGACCAGAGAAAAGGTGCTCCATATAGGTAGGTGGCCACAAGACAGCTATCATCTATGATGAAGAATTTTTAGGCATAGCCTTTGTTGGTGGGATGCCAACACCCCTGAAAAACCCTCACCTGTGCTTTTTATAAAGAAGCCTAATAAAGTCATTGGCTCCTCAGAGAGAACTTTGGGGAACTGCACCTTTGTCTGTGCTTGGGGCCTTGGGAGAAGCAGATATTCTCATGTCTCCCCCAGGGGAGGAATTTTAGCATCAATGGCCTCGAATAAAAAGGCTTTAAGTATAAGTCAGGCAGGCTCCTGTTCACATTGAAAGGAAAATGGGGGCAGAGGGAGCAATAAGCAGACAAATGACTCCTGGAGTCATACTCAGTGAGACTTTCCCCCTAGAATTCCTGGCCATAGCCTCTCTCAGAATCCACACGTTGACCTGGAGAAACCCCCATCCGAGCAGCGTTTCCAGCAGTAAAAGAGGCCAGCCAGGGTAGGGCGATGCTTACAGAATCCAAAACATCTCAGCAACTCCTCTTCCAATGCAAGGCAACTGCAGCTGGGACTATGAACACTCATTATCCATGTAAGAGGCATAGAACCTTAGTTGGACACTTCAAGTTCCTTCACACCCTGTACCCCAAATCCACAGAGTTTGCCATTTGGGCTTCTTCAAAGAACTTATAACCAGAAAAAAAAGCCAAAGTAATTATTAAGCTTCTTAAAAACCTAATAAAATCAAATTCCTTGCACACTATTATTAAAATAGAAAACATTTTATTAAACAAAACAATAGATTACAGGGTAAACCTAGACACTTTACCAATAAGAACATCTCAGTGAAATATAAAACAACCATCTCCCTCTCTCTCTCCTTGTTTCCAACAATTGCTCAAATACCCCATACAAGGAAAGGACAAAGCAGAAATGTGTGGGTCCAGCAAGGAAAGTAATGCCCCTCCTGGCTGCCATTCTACTCACAAGACTGCAAAATGCAACTGAAAGCATATCAATTATCCATAGTCACTAACCGGACAAAGGGGTGTTGCTCTATATTTCCCTGGTTATTTTAGTTTGGAAGATGAATGAAGAGGGGGCTCTTTAAAACGCCAAATCTAGAAAAGATACCAATAGAAATTAATGACAGAAACAATCACCAGACTGCAGGAGCCATGCTTGGTGACCTGGAAGGATCAATGTGCCTTCCTGGCCTTAGATGCTTACATTCACATGGGTCTTCTTTGTAGTATGATTTCCACAAAGTGAACACTTATTTTTTGGTAGAATGAATGTGTGTGTGTGGGGGGGGTCACTCAGGCTACTGCTGCTTGCAGCTCTCTGGCCAGGGAAATCCCAACATGGATGAAGATGCCTGAGAACACAAGGCTATCACTGCCATCAACCATACTTCTATGTACCTTTGGAAGGTTCTAGCACATTTATCAGGCTACAGGATCAGCAGCTTTCAAATATCTTTCTTTGTCCCTCCTTCCTCAACTGGACAACTGTGCCCAACATGTGGTCTAGAATATGAGCCCCACACATGGATTGTTAACATGCCCCGGACTGTTGGGAGAGAAAAGTGCACATTAATTGAGTCTAGCCCATTCTTACAATGTCACAAATGAATTTCTGTATCATCAAAGTTAATAAAGATAACTGGCGTCATCAGGCAACTAAACCTACATATTTTCAAATATTAATTTTTCTTAAAAGTAACTACTGTCTTGAGGCTGTGGAGATGGCCCAGCGGGTTGCTGAGAAGCCTGGTGGTCTGAGTCTGACTCTTGGAACCCACGAAAGATTCTGGTTGAGGCAGTGCGAGAACTGGCTGGAAGCTCACGTCCGGGAATGCACTGCAGCAGAAACAAGAGAGAAGCCTCAACATGGAAGAAGTAAGAAACAGCTCCCAAGAGTTGTCCTTGACCTCCACATGTGCACTGAAAGCACACAGACACACACAAACACATACATACTCCAAAAAACAAAACAAGATAAAAATATCAAAAATAATGATTTTCTTATAAAAACTGTACAACAAAAGACATATAAGGTAAGTACATGCCAGCAAATAAAAATTAAAGTGAAGAGATGCATTTCACTGCATAATGCTGGTCCGTTTACCCCAGACACTTTTTCTCTGCTCATCTCTGATTCCAGAGCCCCTGTGAGGTTAATTCTTTGTCTTGAGATCTTGGCTTAGACTGCAAGTACTTCTCCACGGGTCTGCAGTAACTAACTCAACTATATGTCCTCTACCTGCTTCAACCCACATCACTGCTGCCTGCTTCTCTGGTTGTATCCCTGACACTTCATGAGTGTGAGCATAATGTCTGTAGACATTACTTACCCAGAAATACCAGTAAGCACAGTGTCAAAGCCCAAACAACTGTTGCATAAAAACTGCTGGTATCTGAACTCTGCCTAATGGTGAATAAAGCATGGGTTTTCATCTAGTGAGGGTACCTACTGATGCTGAGAGACAACAGAGGCAGTTAGGGGGTCAGCTGAGAATGAAGATCAAAGAATGGGTTGAGTTAACTACAGCAATTATCACCATTCAGAGAGTGACTTAGAAACCAACACAGCTCTTGGGGTGCAGACTCTGAGCTTTGAGACCAAGAGTGGCTCAGGGCCTTCACAGGCTGGAGAGGATCCAGTCTCACTCACAAACCCCAGAAGTCTCTTACTCACTTACCAGACAACTGGGACTGGATGGGCGTGTTGGGCAAAGCATGGCATTGCAGTGCTGAGGAATAAAGTTGGACACACTGGGCGCAGTGGGTGGCAAATAAATGGAAATGTTCTGGTTTGTCCTGGCAGCTGCCTCATGGGGAGAGATGGGTGCAGAACGGTATCTGACAGCATGGAAGGAGTTCAGAGAGAGGGTCGTGCTGGGGACGCGAGTCTTAAAAAGATCCTCATTAGGGCTCTCTGAGACAGAGCCTGGCTGACCTGTGACAAGAAAGAAGACAGGTATCTGTGAGCACTGTGCACACTTCTGTGGCTCTGACTAATTAGAAACACATAGCCCCTATCTCATTTCCTCATACTGCATATAGCTACTGTTCTTAAACACTGGTGGAAAAACCCAGCCTGCTCCTATAACTGCTTGATATAAGCACTGCACGTTAGCATTCGTGTATCTCAAGAGCTTTCAGAGGACAGGCAGGGTGTGTGTGTGTGTGTGTGTGTGTGTGTGTGTGTGTGTGTGTGTGTGTGTGAGAGAGAGAGAGAGAGAGAGAGAGAGAGAGAGAGACGGACGGACAGACAGACAGACAGACAGAGATATTGGCTACCATCATAACCAAACTGACCATCTGTTCTTGTTAGTTCTATGTTAACATGACACAAGCTGGAGTCATCTGGGAAAAAGGATTCCCAATAAAGACAATTCTTCCCAAAGACTAGAAAGTCCATAGTACACTTTCTTAATTGATGTGGGAGGGCCAGCCCTAGGCTGGTGGTCCTGGGTTTAGAAGGAAACAAGATGAAATAGCCAGGAAGTGCATTCTTCCATGGTCTCTAACTCAGTGCCTGTCACCAAGTTCCTGCCTTGAGCTCCTGCTCTGACTGCCCTGGATGATGGACTGCAAGTTGTAAGATGACATAAACTCTTTCCTCCCCAAGTTGATTTTTGGTGGTGGTGTTTTAGAACCCTAACACCATTCCTCTAAATCAAGGAAGAATGTGAGAAAAACAAAACAAAACAAGCAAACAAAACCAAAATACATTCAGCTACAAAGAAAACTTGGCTTATTTTTTTTTCTTATAAGTAAAGTAGGTTAGACCAACACACAGTTATATTTTAGTTCTATAAAGTAGCTAGAATTCAAAGATTTGCAAAACATGTAATGTTTTAAAAGTAGTCTCCAGGGCTGGAGAGTTGGCTCAGTGGTTAAGAACACACCCTACTGTTGTAGAGGACTGAGTTAGGTTTCCAGCACACACAACAGGCAGCTCACAACTCCAACTCCAGTTCCAGATGATTCAGCACCCTCTTCTGGCCTCCACAGATACTGCATATACATGGTACATATACATACATTCAGAGAATCACTCACACACATAAAATAAATAACTATTTTTTAAAGTTAAGAGATAAAAAATGGGATGATCAATCTAGAGGGAATATCTATATTTATTAATATAGTCAGTTACTTTTCAAATAGGAAGTGGCCAAATTAGAGGTTCTGACTCATTGACCTTCAGATCTCTTTGAGGCTGCATGTCCTAGTATAACTATGTCTTTCCCAGAGTGGTCTCTGTGGGTGATGTGATTTCACAAAGCACTCACATACAGCAAATCCTGAACGTGTAGCCACCAACACTGTTTTACAAAACATAAATAGTATTGTATTGATATATAGACAGATCACTAAGAGGCATTGAGCACGGCCCCACCTTAATTTGACTTAATTTGGATCACTTGAATCATTCCATGTCACACTGAGCCACAGGCACTTTGAATAGCTTAACTGGATGATGTGTTGTTTTTTCCTATTCTCCTCCAATTTCCCCCAAGTGGTCAAGAGAAAGGCCTACATAGACCACTGGAGTGTCCTGCATTTATTTCCTTGATTGGAGGACCAAGGAGGGCTGTGTTCTACTTTGTCACCTTATCTTCTGACTTTGGATACAGCTGTAGGAATGTCATTTGTCCCGGAACTGCCCCTGGTCCCATAGCCATGCATGCCATGTCTATATGCCTATCACCGTGCATCTATTGTGCTCTTAAACACACTGAACAGAGCAGTTTGCTTCTGTGATTCTGTCTGCCTCTATACAAAGAAGTGCTGCATCTCATCCATCCAGGCATTGCTATCTTTGAGGCAGGGATGCCTAGCTGAGAACCAGAGGACAGTTTTGCAATTAGTTGGGAGGGTGATGGTCAAGGGTATTCCCAGCACCGTGGGATGCTATGACAACACAGTTCTTTGGAGGAAGGAATCAGAAAAGAGTCACAAAAGACAAGCTGAGGACAGGAGACTTCCTGCCACTCAGCACCAGCCACTCTATTAGAAGGCCTACATTTTACTGGCTCCTCCAAGGGGAGAGTAGCCTTCAGGAACACCAACAGCCACACACTGGACACACTTCCTTTGGCTTGGTTCGTTCCCACCATTATTTCCATAGCTACGTGGGAACACCAAGGTTTACCAAAAATATAACAGAGTACCTCTGGAAGGAGGGTTGCATGTGTTTACATGGGTATTTGTAATGTATGTATTTCTTGACCTCCGCTGCTTTAGTGTAGTGTGGTTGCTCTGCTAAAAATATAGCAATGAATAAAACAGGAGGGAAACTCTCTACCTTCATGGAGCTGGCACTGTAATGGAAGATGGCCAATAACAAACCACAGTAAAGAGCACAGGTTGTAAGTACCAGGAGGACAAATCCCAAAGGAAAGTGGACTGAGAGTGGTCTGTACTGTGTGTACACACAGGGATGAGCAGCTTTAACTAGGTGGTTCAGAAGGACTCACAGTAGGGTCTCTAAGTAAAGACCTGAAAGAAGTAAATACATTAACATTCTAAATGCTCAGCACACAGTCAGAACTGAACTAGTGAGCACAGTCAGTCTTCTCTATCATTGAGCTAGGGATTCAATTAACCATGGATTCAAAGGCCTTTGTTTTTTGTTTTTCAATCAACTACAGTGAGGCTATACAAAATATGGACAGACTTTGTTCCTTAAATAATGTAATGTAACAATCATTTGTGTAAATTTACATTGTATAGCAGGTGTCATCCAACCCACAACAGACTTCAAATAAGCAGCAGTGAATGCCCAGGTTATATGCAAATGATATTTCATTTTATGGAAGGGACTTGAGACTCTGAAGATCTGGTATCTGCAGAGGGACTTTAAACCAATCCTACATGGGTACTGAGAGATACTGTGCTTCCTGTTAGATTTTATTTCTATGAGAAATAAATTTATCAATATACTTATCATCTGTTAGCAAGATCTTTTTGGCAATAATATTCAGTTTTGAGGCAGTTTCTAGGATAACTTTTTAAAAGATTTATATGTTTTATTTTATGTATGTATTTACATACATTTCTGTATGCTTACCATGTGTATGCAGTACTCACAGAGGCTCTGTAACTGGAGGTACAGTAGACTGTGAACTACTGTGTGGGTGCCAGGAACTAAACCTAGGACCTCTGCAAGAACAGCCATTGCTTCTGCCCCTAAGATACTCTCGTGGTTGATTCTGAAATGTCACCCTAGACCTGTTTTAAAAACTTGTTCCCCAACTGGTGGTACTGTTTTGTGGATGTGTGTAACCTTTAGGTGCTGGAATATATCTGGTTGGAACTGGGGCCTTCAACCTCTGCTTCCTTCTTGCTCAGATTCCTGATCCCTGCTTTGTGAAGCCCTACTGTGTGAATCCTGCTCTAATCCCTAGTCCCCTGCTTTGTGATGTCCTACTGTGTGAATGGTGCCATGCTTGCCTCTGCCATCTCTAGCATTAGGAGTTAAATATTTCCTCCCTGAGGTCACTCTGTCAAAAATTCTGCCACAGTGACACAAAAGGAACTAAAAGACTCAATTTAAATACGTCAAGATGGTGAAGCCAGGACTTACTGGGCAATGTTTCAGCTCCACTTGACCATGTGCTTATGGCAGGAAATGAATGGGGACTCTGGGGGACCCAGGTGCTGCAGAGCCTTCATTCACATGCTCTGTGAGCTACACATTGTTAGGCATATCTCACCTCTCACAGCTTCCTTCAGAGGTCCTCCTGCAGCAGGCATGGAATACACATTCAAGCCCTGATCAGCCAGGAGCTGGATCTCTTGCACAGGGGAGAAAGCACTTGTCAGCACAGCATCTTCCCTGGAAAGACAAGAAAGATTTACTTTGTACATATCTCTGGGTAGAAAGATCAACAGTGCCGAATTCAAAGGTTTTTCTAAGTTGTGTTTTAAAAGGTTTGTTTATATGTATGCATGTTTGCTTGCATGTACATCTGTGTACCACACCTATGCAATCCCTATAGAGACCAGAACAGGACAACAGGTCCTACGGAGCTCAAGTAAGTTGCCATGAGGGTGCTAAGACTGAACCCAGGTCCTCTGCAAGAGCAGTCAGTGCTCTTAACTCCTGAGTCATCTCTCCAGGTCCTTAAAGCTTTTCTATTCATCAAGAACTGAAAAACCCTGACGAGTCTCAGCTCTAGACTATTTAAATATAACACAGTGGTACTTGGAACCTTTGAGGATCCTTCAGAGGTCTTTTTTGTTTCTCTTTGCTTGCATATACATGTAAGACTTGAGTGAGGAAGTCATCCCTTGGTACCTGTGAATTTCAGGACTGCTTACTAACTCGTTTTAGATGCTCCATAGCCCTTAAGCCCTGCCAGAGAATTATAAAATCCATCCTGGCCCTGCTGGACAAGCAGAGTCACTGATGGAGTCAAAAGGCCCCATTTTAATTCTCAGGGCGAACAGGGTGTGTGTCATAGGATGGAAGCCCCCAGCCCTGGGGATGCTAGATATGTCCATCACAGTGATAAGAGGATCAGTATTGGTAGTGGGAGACACTCAGGAACCCCTAACAAATACCAGGGCTTTTACTGGGCCTGTTTGGTCCTGTACAATCATCCAGCATGAACAAGTCAGGGAAACACAGAGACTGTGGACTCACACACCCTTGCCATACCTCTGTGATGTGGCTGTGCATGGAAGGAACAGCTCAATGGGCGTCTGTCTCTTAGAAAACCTTTTATTGCTCTGAATGGATTCTGTAATCTAAACAAGTACAAAGATGCATCTGTAAAAACAGACCTACAGACACATGAATATGCAGTTACAGAAACAAAAATAAAAAACTGGTGCAAGGAAGCAGGAATAGGACTTGAGAAACTGAATACCTGGGCCATAATGGCTGGAGAGAGAGACTCCCGGACCTGCTTTACATAATCAACTGTGGCCTCAATAACTGAAGCCACATCGTTCTTCCTTCCCTCGTCATATGGCAGGAGAGTGCGAAACTGCTCGCAGCAAAACTTGATGCGTTCTCTGTTCAAACAATTGTATAAAAATAACAAAGCATCACCTCTTTGTCCATCAGACAGAACAATTCTTCTTCCTGAGATTTTTGTGACAATGGACTGTCCCTATCTTCATCTGATCTCTGTTTAAGAGGAAGGCTGTGTTCCCACAGGCCTAGAGTCCTCATGACTCCTGAAAGCACAACCCAGGGTCCCCACTCAAGGGTACAACTGCCAAAGTACAGACTCTGTGCCATGCTAGCATCTAGACCAGGCCCACTGCTGTGGTGCCCAGGGTGCACAGATAGTTCAAAGCACACCCCTCAAATCCCATGAAGATCTGCAGACACTCTACCCTCATGAAAGAATCTCATGATTATATATGTGTGTGTGTGTGTGTGTGTGTGTGTGTGTGTGTGTGTAATTTTTAAAATTCACAGTAGAAGCTTAGCAGGCCAGGAAGAGTCAGGATCTAGGTTTGGACCATATTTTTACCAAGAAATAAATCATTTGTGTCCTGTACCATGTGAGTTTCATATATCATGCTGTGGCCCGAACTGGAGGAAAGTAAGAAGATAGTTTTGCTAAGCAGATGAACTAAACTACAAGACAATGTCCAGGCCAGAATCCAAAGGACCCTAAATCTTGAATGTGTCTTAGGAGAGACACAGGAAATGTAGATGTAATCGATTCAATCGATCCAAGCCTTGGTGTGTCCCCTGAGTACTTGTTTTGTCCAGTTACAGTCTTTCCATGTGCAGGCTGACCGACAACTACTATCTGGAGTCTTAGGAAAGTTCCTAAGTTTCTCTTAATTTCAGAATAGAAGACAGACAGACTAAAAATATGTATCATTTGGCATGTAGTCGGGGTAGAAAGGAAGTGGTGCTCTTATTGGGCTTCAGGATCTTCGGGACTCTGCAGAGCTGTCTCAAGAACTATTCTAGAGGCAAAAAGCACTGAGCAGCCAACAGCTGGACACTTGGAAGGCTTTGAATGTTTCACACAGAGAAGATTCACTTACAAAAGAATCTAAGATGAAACACAGCAGAGTCTCTATGGGCAAAGCTACCTCAGCAGAATATGAGGAGTTGCCTAATAGTGCATTATGATAAATCTTATTTTCAGAATTTCATTGGCAGTGGGACTAATATGTTATAAACAAGAATGAAATACAAAAAAAGGGCTGAAAGCAAAAGCACTAAGCCATTGTTATCTATAGATGATTCAACTGTCAACAATCACTTCCCCCCTTTCTATAGTTTTGCTAGATAGATATGTCACTTTCACAGTGGAAAATGCCATCACTCATTGATCAACGTGTATGGAGAAAACATCTGAGTACATAGGGAACTTAGGAGCACTACAGATGAGTGTCTCTACTCCCACCACTTAGAATCGTTACTGTTCTCCAGTCGTGCTGCCACAGTGGCGCCTACTCAGCTCTTTGGTCCCTCACGGTGCCATATATTCATTCAGTGGTCACATTCACTAGTTCCATCTAGACTTTTAGCAGTGTTAAAATAGGGGACTTATGGAGTAGTTTCCCTGTGTGAAGAAGTAACCCGTAAGCACGGGCTCCACCGGCACACACCGTCTCAGCTTTTCTTTGCTTGAGTGAAGAAGAGAGGAAGCCTTCTTGTTTCTGTCTGGACTTGACAACGGGGCCTTTAATCCAGGTCTGTTGTCATTTTTCAGTAGTTCAGAGCTAGAAGCAAGTGGGAATCATGTCACATATTACAGAGAAAATGCCGGGCAACTGTCAACAATGAGCAGTGATTCACTAGTCAGACAGAGATGTCGCCTGCTTCATACAAAGGAGCAGAATATATGAAACCACTGTACCTGACACATTTGGTACTGAATCATTTCCTTCAGATTTCAAAATATCATACATCCAATGATCAAAATTCTAAAATACACTGATTAAATACAAATATAATCAGGACTAAGACATTCTAATCTTATCAACCATGGCTATGCTAAATTACACACCATCACTGATAGCACATTTTTTTTTTAAAACTTCATGGTATTGTAAAAGCATTGTAACACCAGTCCTCTCTCCTTCCAGCTGTATCTGGTAATTACATGTGATAGCTGATGCTTAGACAACCTGCTATAAAGCAGACTAAGTTAGATGGCTCCTGCCCAACTGTGAACTAACATTAAGTATTCTGAGGATGTTACAGGGCAAGCTATATTAGGCAGATTGGATGCAGTTTTTACTCACAATTGTTTCTACTGTGTCTTACAGTCCCACTGTAAATCACACCACAACTGTTCTACCCTTTAAAAGTTAAGGCCCATGGAGCTAGAGAAATGGCTCAGTGATTAACAGCACTGGATGGACCTAGATTCAATTTCCATCACCCATGTAGCAGTTCATAACCATCTGTAACTCCAGTTCCAAGGTATCTGATGCTCTCTTCTGGCCTCTTGAGGGCACTATATGTCTGTGGTACACAGACATACATACAGCAAAACACAGCTAAATACATGAAATACATGTATTAAAAGTTAAGGTCCATTACAGAGAAAAGAACAGGGCAACTTTACATGTTCTATTCCAACTTGATTTAATGGATGTTGTTCTAACTCTACTAGCTAGAACAGTGGTTCTCAACCTGTGGGCCTCCATCCCTCTGACAACCCTCAATCTCCAAAAATATTTACATTGCATTCATAACTACAGCAAAATTAATTATGAAGTAGCAGCAAAGATAATTTTATGGTTAGGGTAAACTGCAACATAAGGAACTGTATTACTGGGTCATGGCATTAGGAAGGTTGAGATCTAGAACTTTATGTTTTGAACTATTTTATTAATTTTTATTTTATAGATATATATGCAACACATATGTGCCTGGAGCCCACGGATGCCAAGGGAGGAAACAGGAACCCTGGAACTGGAGTCACAGACAGGGTGACTGGGTGCAGGGAACTGAATCTGGTTCCTCTAGAAGAGTGACCAATGCTCTTAATTGCTGAGCCATCTCTATGGGCCTCTTTTGTACTGTTTTATATTGTTTTTAATTTTTTGAAAAATAATTCTGTGTGTGTGTAAGAGAGAGAGAGAGAGGGAGGGAGAAAGAGAAAAAGAAAGAGAGAGAGAGAAAGAAAGAGAGAGAGAGAGAGAGAGAGAGAGAGAGAGAGAGAGAGAGAAAGAGAGAAAGAGAGAAAGAGAGAGAGAGCACAAGCAATCAACCTTGGTGACTTTGCTCGGGTGCTGTGCCCCAGGGTCTCTGACTGGCCTGAAGCTCACCTGGTGGCTAGGCTGGCTGGCCCGGTGCCTCAAGAAGCCTCTCCTGTCTTCATCACCCCAGTGCTGGGATTCTAAGCACTCACGCCTTAAAGCTTTTGTATTTGAGTTCTGGGTCTGAAGCTCATGTTCTCACGCTTGACCACAGTAACTCCCTAGCCCTGTAATTCCATTTTCTTTATCCAAAAGGGCAAAACTTGACTGAAAATTTTACTTTGATTATGAGGGGGGATAAAGAAAAATTCAAAGTTGGTATACACTGAAAACTGCTTTCATGTAGCATATGAAAATAATGAAACCTCCCAATACCCTTCCCTACCTCATATGGCAGATAAGGGGTCACCTTTCCAGAAAGCTCTTTAAGGCTCAGCTGCTAAATAAGATTCACAAAGCCTTTGCTATCCATGTGCCATTTAAGTGAGGTCATCTTTGGTTTGCCACAGAACTGGCTGTCAAGTCCCTCCCTTGTTCACACAGTAGATGGCTACATTCTACACATTCTAGAAGTACACATTCTGACCTGGAATTTTCACCATCATCAGCACTTACGGGCGTCAGCACTTGTCCATTCCTGTGCTCTAAGCTCTATTTAAAACCTCCTTGATGTAAAGAGAGAGGGCAGCATTCACACGAAGCTCGTTTTTATCAAACATGCAAAGCTAACATAGGAAGAGTCTGACCCAAGTTCAACAGCCTGTAGGAGAACAAGCAAGACACACACACAGAGATATAGAAACAGACAGATAGTCAGACAGTCAGTCAGTCAGACAGACAGACACACAGACAGACACACAGAGACAGAGTCAGAGTCAGAGTCAAGAGTCAGAGTCAGAGTCAGAGTCAGAGTCAGAGTCAGAGTCAGAGTCAGAGTCAGAGTCAGAGTCAGAGTCAGAGACAGAGACAGAGACAGGGAAAGATTGCCCTATAAAAACAAAACAAAGCGTTTCCTTCACAGAATGGATATATGAGACTATAACTCACAGGCATGCAGCAGTTGAAGTTTTGAGTTTATATGTTCAAAACAGACAATGAGGAGACAGTTCTGTAAACATAGACTAGGTAAGGCTGCACTTTTGCAAATATCTAGAGTTTTGAATGTATGGTTAAAAGGGGGAATCTGCTGTTATTTTATTTGAATATCAGTGTGCTTTCTTAAACCGAGTAGAATCATCTTGTGAGGTGTACCCATGATCTCAACTCTAGAATCTGAAACAGAAGACTGTCACCTGTCTTCCAGGGAAGAACCCTTCTCTCTGCACCACACTCAGCACTTGGGCAGGTGTCTTATTATTAAGTTCTCTGCAGTATCTTTAATAAAATGTACACAGTAAACATAGGTGACATGGAAAAGTAAAAAAAATAAATAAATAAAACTAACCAAAAAAACACATCTGTAGAAAAATGTCCTCCGAGTTCACTGCAGGAAGTCTGGAAGTACAGTCTGCATTCTGGAGGCAACTCAGTGTTTTCCATATCTATTGAAAGTTTGGAAAGAGGCTCATTTTAATCATAAATTCACTGCCAATTATTTTTACAAAGCAGGGTTTTAAAAATAGAAAGCAAGTGATGGGTTTCAGTCCATGAAGCATAAAATCACTAAGATTAGAAAGTACCATTGAAAGGCTGCACACACTGCACCCCAGGACATCCTCTTACCAGTAAGAACCTTCTAAGTGACATTTTTATAAAGCGTCCCCAACTGAGTTTATGTATCACCTTCCTATTTATAAGTAAATGTCAAGCAACTGCACTGTCAAGTTATGGCTTCAGGGCCATAAAAAAAATCTGCAGCTGTTAGTCCTTGGACCAATGATAAATCAACTGGAGATTGGTTGGGATCCATCAAAGGTGCTGGACAGGTGCTGGACAGCTGCTGTTTGACCGAAGATCATAAAACAGATTGCAAAGGGACCCTGACCACATGCTTAGTCACACCCAGAAAGAACTCTGAAGCCACAGTGGGTAGGGTTGGGGAAGAGGGTGTGTTGAGAGGAGGTGCCACAAAGAGCACTCACTACTCTGACCATTGAAAACTAGCACTATAAAGAGGCAGACACGCTCACTCTAGAATGTAAATTTACATATACAATAGTCCTCAGTATGTTTCAAGAAAATATAAAATTTAAGTTTTAAAAAGGTTGCTAGCCTTATGGAAATATAATGTGGTATGTGCGTGTATTTGCAGTGTGTCTAGTTGATAAGCATATACAACGTAAACATAGCACAATCAAGTTAATTTGTGTTTATCACCTTATATAATTATTTTCTTGTGCATGTGTTGAAAACACTTAAAACAGTTGGCCTCAATAAGTCACAAGTATCTATACAGTATTGTCAATATAGCCATCAAACTTTATCTTAGGTCTTCAGATTTTACTCATATGACATATCAAAAACTCTCCACTCCTTGCCCAATGTTTTCCATGTGATACCAACTTAATTCTGAAAGATTTCTCAGCTAGTATTTCAGCATATATCAAGCAAAAATAATTATTGAACTACATGAATTCCAGGAGTTAGAGGCTACCTACTGCCACTTTAGGGCAAGCTAAATTAATTAGTGTTTAAATGTTGCAATGCACACAATACAATCAGTAAAGGGATTACAAAGAAGAGGTCTTATTGAGGCATTGTCATTAATGATTTGTATCTAAAATTATGAAAGACAAAGAATGACTGTGCATGCATTAAAGAGGTAAATAATTATGAAATGTTTGCAATGGAGTTACTGTGCAATTCCATGTTAATGCTCTACTTTTTGGATATCTCTGTAATGAGGTAGCCTGATCAATTGTATTTTAATAACAAAGATATGACGGTTAGTTGGTTACCAAATGAAAAGAAACATAGTAACAATCCCAAACAAAAAAAAAAAAAAACCAAAACAAAAACAAAAACAGAGCCCTTCATCACATAGTTATCATGTAACTAACTCATTTGAAATTTCTGACTCTCTTGAAAATAAAAAACAAAAGATTTTTTTTACTCCTTATTTACTTGTATTTCCTGGCTATGATTAAAAATACACTCTTATAAGATACACAGCAAATTGTTAATTCACAATAAAAGGTATAAGTGGGAAATCAATTTAGAAACATGCAAACATGGTTTTATAGAATTTTAATGACAATTTTTAAACCTTTATAAATGTATTTTTAACTCACCCGTATTTGTGAAATATGTTTTCCAGTAGTTTACCACAGTGTTCACTTTTTCCAAGGTCAGCGGCTCACTGAAACTAATATCAGCTCCATATTCTGAAAGATGGCCTACAGAAATCATGTTAACACCAACCTTGTAATTTCTATTTGGAAACAAAATACATGTTATAGCAGGCAGTCAAATACATACCTCTAAATTTTTCAGGAAATACAAAAGCAAACAGCAAATGTGTGTTTTTCTTCTTGCCAGATCTGAGGGGAAAGTGTTACAATGAAGCAACATAGTCACACAAAGAACAACTACATCAGACTTGCCAGCTTAACTTACTAGAAACTAAACTAGAGATGCCTTTAACTTTGAGAATTTAAAATGATGGAAAAAATAAACTCAGCATCTCAAATCAGTGAGGGTGTGATGGACTGTTCTTTCTAACTGAAGAGAGCAACCTAACCTCATCCACATTTTCAAACTCCTCATGAGTTTAAAAAGGTTGAGGAACAGAGGACATTTCAAGACCACTATAGGAATAATAATTTATATAAAACTTAAAACACATACCTCTGTGTGTGTTTGAAAAAGATACACATGTATAATTTAAGACGAAAAATCCCAAATAATACAAGAAGAGAAATTAGAATTTTGAATTTTTCAAGTTTTTTTAAGAATCATAAGCAGGAAACACTTGATTAGATATTTCAACATTAAAGAATGGTTAATGTTCATTTGCTTTAAAATCCTTCAGAACTCTTAATCAACTCTGAAAAGAGGAACCACTGTACTGACAGTTATTTAAAAAGCATGCCTATGGGATTAATATCAGCATTATACCAAATAATTTTCTATGATCAGTTAACCTCTCTGATGTCACTCATGCCTATTCCTGCTCAAGTTGGCATGCTAATTCTTACAATGGCATGTCAAACCTGCCATAGAACTGCACTATGAAACTTCTACTCATGAAGACATGCTTTATCTTAAAGCTCACGGTGGACTAATTTGATGTCAAGTATATCAATATACTGTATATCAATCAAATATATCAATATATTATATCTTATGCATTTAAGAAGTAGGCTTTATAAGCAAATTTAAAGACACTAGGTCAAGACTTGAAAAGTTTTACCTAATTAATTTGACGGCTTCCTGCTCCTCCGCAGTTAGGGTGGAAGTCACCTTCAAGAAAATTATGTCAAACGAGTTAGCAGCCAAAAGCGTGGCTACTTTCTTCACGTTGCTAATGGTCAGGGTGATCTGTGCTGTGCTGGAAAAGAACTTCTGCACAGAGCCAGCCAGGAAGTATCTTGTGGCATCTCCAACTAGCAAAAGGTCTACTCTGCCCTAAAAGAGAAGGGAGGAAGCAGAGGCCACATGTAATTACCAAATAAGAGTGACAAATAACTCAAGGAGCAGGACAGTCGACCCCAAACTAGGCACTTGAGGGCAGGAAGCTCTTCACTGCTTCCGTGGATGGGTCTGAGCATCCAGCTACTTTAGTAAGATCCTGCCCACTAAGGCCATTATAGTGTGCTTTCCTTAAAACTTCTCTCTTATTCCATTAACAGTAAGATTCTTTATTATTGTTGTTGTTATTATTATTACTATTATTATTCCAGCTTTTTACAGACAGGGTTTTTTGTGTACCCATGACTGTCCTGGAATTCGATCAGTAGATCAGGTTGGCCTTGAACAGAGATCTGCCCACCCATGCCTGCTTAATGCTGGGTCTAAAGGCATGAGCCACTACCAAGCAACAGGTAAGGTTCTTTTGATCGAGCTTCTTAATCAGACTTTTCTCCTGGAAGATGTATTTTGTGAAAAAGGCAAATCGGCGAGTCACATATTATTTATTTTGGTTAAAAACACATTCCAGAGAACTAATTTTTTAAAAAATCTAAATGTGGTGCTGGAGTGATAGTTCAGTAGCTAAACACTCTGCCTACCCTTACAGAGTACCCAGATTTGTTCTCTGCACCCATGTGGGAGCTTAAGGCTGTTGCCTTAAGGTGCCCTCAAGAAATATGGTGTCCTCTTCTGGCCTCAGAGGCACCAGGTACATATACCACACACAAGCATACATACAGGCAAACCACACAAAACACTTCATAATGCTTAAAGTGAGATTATGACTGTGTGTTGGGACTTGTCATAACAACACTTGGCCACATGCAAACCGTGGGTGGACAGTGAGACCCTTGTCTCTCTCCATACAAGCAAGGCTGCACTTCTGCTGGCAATGCCTGGGATTTAAGACTGTATTTCATTTTTGTGTGTGTGTTTGTAATTAATATTTACGTGCAATGATTTTTGCTGTCATTTCTTTTATCTATACTGTTCCTTGTAGCTTGTATTTGCTCTTCCTGGGATCTACTTTACTGAATTTCAGTACAGGCTCAGGAGATTCTTCTTGCCTGAAAATTCTGTTGTGGTGTTCTAACAAGTCAGGGCTAGTTCTAGCTGGTCTGAGTCAAAATCACTGTCTCTGAATTTTGAAGACAATGGTCCATCAACTTGTGATATTCAGAGTGGCAGTTGAAAGCACCAAACAACTTTGCTTTCTTTGGGTGATTTTGTATGGCCGATAAGCACTTATTACCTGCTCTGGAAACAGGTAATATTTCTGCAATCACAGATCACTTTCCCTCTTTAGGAATCTTTTGTGAAATGCTAGGAACCTAGGTAGATTCTTTTTCTCCATTTCTCTGGGACAGAATAATCTTCCCAGAAAGGTTTCTTGATCTTTTGTCCTTTAAAAAGTACTGAATGTAATATGAATTGTGAATTTTTAAGGTTTTATTTTCTAAATAACCCATTATGTTTAGGACGTGGTCACTTCTTTGAAGATACAAATTCAAATTTTACTTGTGTCTCTGTGTGTGCATGTATTTGTTGCTTTGTGTGATGGTCACAGGACAACTCTGAGTGTCATTTTTCAGGTATTGTCTACCTTGTGTTTGGGGGCTGTTCTTCTACTGAGTTTGAATTTTTCTAAGTATGATAGGTTGGTTGGCCAGGAATCACCAAATCTCCACTTCCCCAGAGCTAGAATTGCATGAGCACAGTCATACCTGCTGTGTGTTACTGTGGGACTGCCCGTGTGTGCGCGTGCATGTGGTGGGTGGAAGTCTGCATGGGCTTTCTTCCTGTTGCTCTTCATCTCATTTTTTGAGGCAGAGTCTCTCTCTGAACCTGGAGCTCATAGATTTGACTAAACTGGCTGACTAGTGATTTTCAGGGGCTCCCCCTGTCTCTGTCTTCCCAGTTCAGGGGAGTAGGAGGTTGCAGGCATGAGCTGCTGTGCCTGGTCTTTCCGTAGAAATCTCACATCCTCATGCTTACACATAAGCACTTTATTAACCACACTAGCTCCTCAGCCTTGCAAATTAGGATTCAAACATTTATTTGTATTCTCTTTTGTCCTAACCTTTCCAGCTTGCTATTTTAAAAGAACCAAAGCAAGGCTGCTTATGAACAAAACAAATTCATTTCTTGCCACTCTGAAGACTGGAAAGTCCAAGATTAAGGTGTTGGCAGGTCCAGCATCGAGTGAAACTATGATTCTGGTTCAGAGAAGGCAATGTCTAGTGTGCTCTCACATGGTACAAGGGCTGATGAGTCCACTGTGGGCCTCTTATTCGGGAATACTAATCTTACTCTTAACAGCAACGTAACTTTGTGACCTAATCACCTTGGAACAGCTCCATCTCCTCACTTCGACACACTGGGATGTGAATTTCATAGCAAAGCAGGTCACAATGTACGTGACTGATGCAGCTGCCTATGCTTTAAAAACTTAGGAACCAAGGACTGAATGGCTGTGAATATGATTTGGGTCCATTGTGAGAGAGCAGGAAACTGGAAAACAGGCTGAAGAGCAGAGTCCAGTGCTGTGCCTGCTCCTGTTCCTGGCAACACAGAGGACTGGGAAAGACACACTGGGAACCTGGGTCCCAACTGGAGCTTATTTGCCATAGAAAGCCTTTCACAGGCTGGAGCGCAAGAATCCTCGCTCCAGGTGTTCTGCATGTAGCTACTTCCACAGCAGGTGATCAGCCCCTGCACATGTGTGGTCCTGTCCACCCTCTGTTTCACCCAGCATCTCTTCTCTCCCTGTCTTTAGAGATGTAGCCTTCCTCTGAGTGGGCATGTGATCCATTGCTGTCTAGATTTTAAGCCTGACTGTGGATTTTAGGTTGTGAGAGAAACTGCTGTGTTGCAGCCAAGATTCTGTCAAGAACCATGCATTGCATTCTGTAGTCGAGTCTCCTTAGGTCTCAATGTAGAGACCCTCCCCTTTCTTATTCTGTGATATTTACTCGCTTGAGGCTTCATTATTTCAAAAGGGCCTTCTGCTGTGTAGTTCAGAACAGAGGAGGTAGAGAACGCATTTATGCTCAATCCACAGGCAGGAGCCACTCTCTCGCCTACCATCAGAAAGGATAAAAATGCCCACTCATTAACATGTAGGGGCTTTTGTTTGGTTAACTGGTTTTGTTTTTGGCAATTTGACATCAGCCTACTTTACCAAACTTACTTTTATTTTCCTCAAATACCCTAATATTTTCGAAAACATACCATAGCCTTTACCTTTAAAAATAACTAATCCATTCATTACTTGAGACAACACCCTTGGTATGCTGCCCAGGCTGGCTTTAAAGATGCTATCCTCCTGTCTCAGCTTCTGGAAACTGCAGTGACATAGGTAGAACACCAAGGCCCCTGTGACCTCTTTGACTTCCTCTGAAAACCACACCATAGGTCCAGTTGCATTTCGGGTGCAACTCATTATTATCTGTTGTCTAACGATACTGTATCACATGATTAATTCTATTCCAGCACCTTCCTGAAACCCCTAAAGCTGAGCTGCTGTAACAATCAGTAATAAGTGGTTGTGAGAGCAGCTATATGAGGGTTATAGTTTTGTTGTTTTTAAATAATGGATTTAGTTGAAGCAACTACCAATAAGCCAATATAATCTATATGATACAGATAGGGTAGCCCTAAAGTGATATGTTTCTGTTGAGAGTGTTCGTGAAATATATTATGTATGTGGTGTATGTGGCATGTGTTTATGTGGTATGTATATAATATCTGTATGGTGTATATGTTGGGTATGAGTGAGTGTATATGTGGTGTATGTGTGAGTGGTATGTGTAGGTGATATGCGTGTATAGAAGGTGTATGTGTATGCACCTGTGTATGTGATGGGTGTGAGTGTGTCTTCGTTAGTTACTCTCTACCTTGTATTTTGAGTCAAAGTCTCTCACGGAACTTGGGTTCACCTTGGGCTAGAATAGCTGGCCAACAAGCTCCAGGGATCTCCCTGTCTCGGTCTCCTTTCCCCCAGCTCTGGAGTTACAAACAGATGCTGCTGCATCAGGCTTTTATAGGGGTACAAGGTGCCAAACTCAGGGTCTCATGCTTGAGCTGCAAGCACTCTACCAACTAAGCGGCCTACCTCTCCAGCCCACTAAGTTTTCTTTTATTCTGATACGGTTGATATTTCTCTCACTGGGCCATTTGAGAACAAAACAATGTGGTAAGAATAATGACATTAAAAATGGGTATAAACCAGGGGCTTGGGGAAGGGCTAATTTGTAGAACTTCATATTAGGAAGTTCTGTTCTCTTAGTCTTCTCAAACATCTTTCCACTTCGTGTTCCGGCTTAATTGTGCTTGATAATTACTGTTGCCACAGGTAAAGTCTACTGGGCAGAAGCAGTGAACACAGGTGAAGGGCCAGCCTGTGCACAGGGCCTTCCATACCTTCTCTGTGGCCCAGGATACAGGGTGTAAAATCCTTGGAATGCAGAACAGTGTGTGAGCCTTGGTTACCAGCCTACCCCAACAGTCTGATGTGGAGCCAAGGGAGCAAAGGCTTCCAGGTAGGGACCAGCAACTGCCTTTTGGTTCCAGGTATCACTACTGGCTCTATGTGAGGGATACAATCTGCATCTGAAGGGCAGACCCACAGCACATGGTAGACATCTCTATATTTTCTTAAATACTAAACCTGAGCACAAAGGACACACACACACTCCCATTTAATCAGACAGGATGAGAAAAGGAATTACATAGAGGATGCATTCAGTCTGGGCAGCAGAGACAGCTCTAGGTAGCTCTGTTCTCTGCACTTCCTGACTCACAGGGCTCTGAGAAGGGCAGAGAACAGAAGCAGATACCTATTTGAACCTTTTTTTTCTAGATGGCACCTGGTGCTCTAACTACACGAGTCCCCTCTCAGGCTTCACTCTGAGCGTCCCCGGTTTTGTGCAGAAGAGTCAAGAGCTAGAATTGTAAGGGGTAGCGACGTAGGGAAGAGCCTGAGGAGTTGGGGGTTAATGCAGACAGGGGAGGGAAAGCAGCAGCACAGGAAGCCACGCTTTGTGCAGGAGTCTAACGTTTGCCAAGTCCTGTGTGCTGAGGCACACGGTACAAAACAAAGCCATCCCGAGAGTTTTGAGCGTCTTTCCCTGATGTACAGAGCTACAATGTATTCAGGGTGTCAGTAGTCACACAAATTAGAATAGTAAGGATGCCAGACAAGTACACTATCCAGTCATGTAAATTTAGCAGAGTGTAAGCAATATGAATCTGAATATTTACTTAGTATCTTGTTGATGGTGTCGTGTTTGCAAACAGGCAATAAATAAGGCTTGCCAATAATAAAAGAAATGGAAAACCCTAGCATATTCTCACGTGCAAAACTGCATTTTAACAGGTCTGTGATTTCTACCTAAGAACACAATTGGCTAGATTTCATTTGACAGCAATTTTTTTTTGTACAATTTGAATTGCTTAGTGCACTTAAAAATACATATTCATTGGGAAATTTAAAAAAAAAATGAAGTGAAGATGAGCTCCCATGCTCTCTTGGGGTATGGCCTATTAATACCCTGCCACACATCCTTTAATTATGGGCAGTTTTATAAGGTCGCACCACGGCCAACGTTCTTATCAACTGTTTGGTTTCAGACTGCACATTCAGGGTACTGCAGTCTCAACGACTGGAAGGCGCTAGATTTCCATCTGTAATCCATGGTGGTCTAAACCCTTAATTAGTAACAGCAAGTGCTGAAGTGCTTAGTACAAATCACCCCTACATTTTAGTGAGTTGTTATTTGTGTCACTCTTATCACAGAGAGCAGCGCTGACAATCAGCAGCAGCCGCTGCCTAGGCCTGAACTCTCAGAGGGCATCATTGGCCTCCGGTTTCCCAGAAATCCAGAGTTGTAACTCTATCTGGAGAGACTGAGCAATGCTGCTGTTTTTGCAGAGGATCGCAAAATTCAGTGGGGACTCCACACTGCGTAGTGTCAGAATCCATTCTTAATTGTGTTCTAGATAATCAGGTATTTTATTCAGAATTCTCTTTTGTGCAGTTTTGCTTCATCCCGCGCCACTGAAGTCCCTTTCCTTGGAGCTTTCGCGCACGCACAAACACCTCGCCTAGAATTACCGAAACCCGTTAAATACCTACAGAAATAATTCATTTTCCAGAAGCTTGTTCTTAAGGGGGTCAGAAGATTAAGTAGACAAAGCCTTCTGGGGGTGGGGATGGGGTTGGGATGGGGGCGTTAACAAAACTCATCTAGGTTCAAGTGTCCTTTGTATTGTCCGAAAAGATCTGTGAAACAACGGATACCTCCGCTGGCTCTGCTTTCCCGGGTGAGTAATTGTCCTCTACGCTTCTCTACGCCATCAGTTTTTCCACTCTGTTTTGTTTTGTCTTACAAGCAGGGCCTCACACCATAGCCCAGACCAGGCCCGGAATTCAAAGCAACCCTTTGGGCCATGAAAGTGTGGGGCATCCTGGGCAAAAGTCACCCGGCCTGAAGTTCACGTTCCATTTTTTTTTTTTTTTTAAATCTGGTACAGTTCCCCTGTGGGTCACCAAGGGTCTGGTTGAGGTGCGTTTCTGGGACCTCTATCCGCAGGGTGCGAGCACTGCGTACACTGGCAAGCAGGCTTTGTTTGAGCAAGGCCACTTTGGGTCGCCATCTTCGTGAGGCTAACAGTTCAGGGACAGGAAAGCCGGAAATAAACGCAGATAAATGCGCGTTCCGTTCCTGAAGCCCAAACCTTTCCCGTAGCAAAGCTCAACTCTGGTCTCCCTCTTCCAAGACCCTCCCGGGGTTCAGTTCCGAGCTCCAGGGTCAAGGGTTCGAAGTCTGGCCCTGTGGCCTGCTTGCCCGAAGTAACCTCCCCATTCCGGAGCGCGCGGCCCCAGGCCCTTGATGGAGCCTGTCCTGGGTGAACGCTTGCAGGGCTGGGCCTGCTGGTTTAGGTTCGGGTGATGCTCACAACCACCTCCCACCAGGTCCTACCTGCGCTGGCCTGCGGCCTAGCTCCCCAGTGCTGATCCGGTCGGCCATGGCGCCCACTGCTCTGCAGCTTCTTGGCGGGCCCGCTCTGTGAGGGGCGGAGCAAGAGGCAGGGAGCGGCGCCCCAGGGACTGTGGGAGCCCTGGGCAGAGTGACGTGACACCCCAGGCACGCCACTCACTCCTCGGGCTGGCCTGCAAGGCTCGACTACGCATGGGCAGAGGATGGACTGCGATGCCTGGGATGGGCCAGCAGCTTTGCTTTCTACAGAAGCGCGTGTTCCTCTGATTTAAAAAAAAATACTTTCGTCTGACGCCTGAGCATCTGTATGGACAGCGCTCTTATGGCAGTTTCTATAATTCAGGACTTTTTTTTTTTTTTTTTTTTTTTTTTTTTTTTTTTTTTTTTTTTTTTTTTTGGGCAATCGCTCTGTTTTGTACTGAGATTTAATACATTGTCCCCATTTTCTCAGCTTAGAAACTGAGGCAATGAAGACTTTTTTTTTTTTTTTTTTTTTGTGACTGTTGACATGAGAACCGAATGCATTATTCAGCCCTGGTTCAGCATTTTCTGGAGACCTATTGAAACAAGATCTTTTCCTCTTGTTACTGTGTCTAGGTTTTTCTAATGCTTAGAAACCTATTTTGTGGTGACGCAGCTCACTCCAATGCAACACAGAAGAGCTTTGTGTGTCCCACCACTGTAGGTGGTCTGTCTCCCAGCAAGCCCTCAGGGTCTCCTGAGCTACTGTTGCATTCTGCTCTGGGGGGTCTGATTTAGGTCATCAGAGTATGCAGACATAGTCCTGTGCCTCTCTGCTATTTGGATGGAAAGAGGTGAGACAGAGGGATCCTCCTTCATCCATGATTCTACCAACTGAGGGCTGAAAATATTAAGAGAAAACTGACCAGGTGGTGTGGCACCCACCTTTAATTCCAGCACTGGGGAGGCAAAGGCAGGCAGATCTGAGGCAGACTTGCTCTATCCAGCAAATTCTAGAATAGCCAAAGACTGTCTCAAAAAAAAAAAAAAAAAAGAGGAGAAAATGGAAAATGTCATCATTACTAAACAAGTACAGACCCCGCCCCCTTTCTCATTCCCTGAACAATATAATACTATCCACTATCTTCATCATATTAAATATTACAAGGTGAGTGTCCCTTATCTAAAGGCTTCAGGCCTGACACCTTTAATGGATGTCTGAATATTTTCTATATAAACTGAGACCAGATTCACTCTAGTCGACACAATGCAGAGATTCAGCCCTTACACATGATGTGCACTCGTATCCATAAACACTATATACTTAGAATCTGAACGTGATCTTAGACAGACTTAAAAGTAATTGTGCATGCCTCCCCATATGCAGAAGGGTATGATGAAGGAGGATCATGTCAGCAAAGAAGTTTCAAGTTTTAGAAGAGTTTAGATTTTCAGATTGGCTATGCTCCACCTGCATAAGCAATCTAGGGCTGATTTAAAGGAAAATGTATGTTGTTTATAGGCAAAACCAACTGCATTCTGCATAAAGGACCTGAACACCAACAGGTCTTAGTATCTACAGGGGGCCTGAAATCAATCCTCTGACTCCACAAGAGTGAAAGCTGTACATGTATGCATTTTATTAAACCTGAATTACACCTCTCTGTTGCTTTCCACCTCATGGAGCCTGAGAATAAGTAAATGTATGTGAAGCAGATGGCATGGCCTGTCCAAGATGTGGGATGGGTAATGTCATACACAGACATGGTGTGGTATGAACTGAGCCACTTAGAACATTTTTCTCTTGAACAGTAAGTTTCCAGGAGTGAGGAACGACAACTGAATCTAGAATGATTAGCTCAGACATAGTTAGTTTGAATGAAACATGGCCCTAAGATTATGTGAAAGTGGTTCCAAGGTTAGGGAAAGTAACTTTCATTTTCATCTGTCTATCTATCTATCCATTCATCCATCCATCTATCCATCCATTCATTTATTTATTTGTACCTAGAGTGTGAAAGTCCAAAATTAAAAGTATCAACCTAGATAATTTAATTTTCAGCATCTTAAAAGAAAGCTTAATTTTTAAATGTATATATATTTAGTGTTTTACAGTGAATCTCCCTGAAGGGGATTTTTTTGAACAGGCCCCTCTCCTGCCTGAAAATATATATATATATATTCAATTAATTATACATTTATAGATAATATATACATTGTATATGATATATTTAAAACAACGTTATACCACTTTTGCAATAGGCATGACTACCATAACTTCACTAACCATCAAATTCCATTGTAGAATTATAAACAGAAATGTTTCTGTAATTTTCACACTTCTGATTCAGTTCTTGTCTCCTTCCATCTTCTCTAGCAGTTCAACAAAGAGTAGCCAGGACCATGCTTAAATTGGAAGCCAGAATATGAACTCTTAGTCTTATAGCCACCACTGAAAATGTTCCAGGTCCTCTACCTTGTCCAGTAAGATGCTCTCGTCCCTCTGACTCTGTGTTTGCTGTTATTACCTCTCACTCTCTGGTCATGATGTCTTCTTCTTGTTCTTTCTTTCCACAGTTTTCTACTTAGTAGTTCTCTGCTGTGGAGGTGCCTCCTGGGATGCTCCTATCAGAATGCAGCCCCTTACTCTATTTTTCTGTGCATTGTTTACCCTGATGTAAATAGCACATCTTCTTCTTTTTCTCATCTCTAGAAAAAAAGACCTAGAAAAATTCTGACTCAGAGCTGGCATTAAAATATTTGAATCGAAGAACGTATTATGGAGCTGGAAAGAAGGCTTAGCAGTTAAGAGCATTAACTGTTCTTACAGAGGACCATGTTCAGTTCCTAGAACCCCCATGGCAGCGCATGACCATCTGTAACTCCAGCTCCAGGGAATCTAATGCTTTCCTCTAGCTTTCCAGGATGTCTACATGCACATGGTGCACGCACACATACACACACACTACTCAACACCCACACACACACTACACAACACCCACACACATCTCTCTCACACACACAATCACAAGCACATAACTGTCTCACAGAATACATATAAAAATAAATATATTTTATGAAAGAGACAAATTAAGGACACTCAGTAGTTGATTGGCAACAGTGAACTTCGTTCATGTCTTTAGAGCTATGAGTTTATTGATGCCACCCGTTGTATAAGGAGGCAAAAAAGATACAGTTTGTTGGAAAGGAAAAACTGCGTAACCAAAATGAGTTCATTATCAAAGTGAATGCGCTGTCTTCACATGGACAGTATCACAGAGAGGGAAAGGCAGGTTTTAATCTTGACCTTCCATACTTAAAAGTCTGCAAGAGCTCTGCTTATAAACTTTGGTCTCTTCCTCAGTGTGACAGCAGAGCCCGATCTATCCTCCCCCATCACAATTGAGACTCAGGGTTTATTTTACTCAGGGTTGACTTTCAAGTCACCAAATTAGTCTTTTTCCTTAACTGTGTCCCAGAATCCCCACAGTGGTTTTCCAGTACAGGATCCACACAACTGGGCTGGAGGAATTTCTTTGATGCTGTGGTGAGCTCTCTCAGATCCAGAGAAGAGCCCGTCTGCCCTCTCTGGACCAGTTCATTGACTTGGGAACTGTATTGGACATTTCCTCCAAGCCTCCTCAGCTAACGGCTAATTTGCTAGCCATTCTCACTTCTGCCTGAATGTTTCCTGCATCCGAGAGGCCAGACAGTCTCTTGCTTGCATGTCTTCTTCCTGCTTCTTGCTCAGTTCTTAACTTGGCAGTGTATTTCTAACAGCCGAACTCTCCAAGTTCACTATGCTTAGCTGTGAGCATTTTGATATGCAATGGCTCTTTCTTTTGTGGATAATCAGGGAAAACAAGAAAAATCACAATGTATCCCTAATTCCCTCTGCTGGCCACAACACATGTCTCCCTTAAAATTAATCTGCTGAAATCCTAGCTCTGAAATGATGGTAGTAAGAGGTGAGGTCTTTATGTGGTCATTGTGTCGTGAAGAAGGAGCCTCATTAATTACATTAGTGTCCTGATGAAAAAGAGGCCTGATGAAAAAGTGGTTCCCTGACCTCTCAAGGCAGTGAATGCACAATGAGAAGATACTGTCTATAGAGTTGGAATCAGATCATCCCTAGTCCACTGAATCTTCCCACACTCTGATCTTACACTTGGCAGCTTCCAAACTGGTAGAAATAAAATTCTGTTTTTTTTTTTTCCTAAGCCAGCCTGTGGCATTTTGTTATAACAACTCAGTAGGAATCCTCTTATCTCTCTGCTCAACATTGACAACTACTTTTAGCTCATACGGCAGACTGTTTTACCAGAATTCATATCCCAGTAACTAGTCAGTTGATAATAAATACATGCCCCCACCATGGCTTAAGGAGTATTTCCCTAGGTAGCAAAAAAAAAAAAAAAAAACATCACACAGGAATTGGTTATGCCCAGCGGTAGACTGTAATAGGTCTTGACAGCTTTCCTATTAACTAATATACTAACATTCAAAAGCAGGAATTGGTTGTAGCAAATGTACCTCGTTTTAAACCTCAGTGCCTTGTAAAAGAATATAGAGCTAAACAGAAGTGATAGGAAAGCCAAGGCTGAGGCTGTGTCACACCCAGAGCGGTCCCCACTCCCCGGCCACAACCATGCCACTGAGACATTAGAATCAGCAGATTCCTCAGAGCTTCTGTGGCTGTGCTGCCTGAGAAAACAGTCACAAAGGGACTGGTTTTCCTTTAGCTACAGTGACAGCTGGCCTAAGCTAGCAGGAATTTCTGTCAGCAAAAACTCAGGCAATCTTAAAAAGAGAAATATCTTGTTTATGAATGTCGGGGATGGCGTGAAGTAGAAAAGGGGGCATCTTGTGGATAGTTGAATATATATTGACAGGAGAGAAAAGGCTCCTGAACTAACTTTTCATGTTTACTTTCATGTTTACTATGGAACTTCCATAATACCCAAGTAGTGTATGTGTGTTTGTGTATCATATGAAAATGTGTGTATGTATTGGTGCCAATGTTTTTTCTTAACAGGTTCCTCAGATATATAGGTGTGTGTGTGTGTGTGTGTGTGTGTGTGTGTGTGTGTTGTGTGTGTATTATATAATTGTTTTTTTTTTTTTTTTTTTACATCTTTGGTTGATGAAGCCCAACTTGATCATTGTATAACAGAGAAAACCTTTTGTGTAGACTTTCCAACTCTTCAAGTTAGCTGCTGCCTCAATAGAATACTGAAGCAAGCAGCATTAACTCAGCAGCTCTGGGAGACCCTAGACAGAACAGAGGTTGGAAACCTGAAGACTCCTGCTTTCCATAGAGGACTAAGTACTCCGCAGACTGTAGACCTAAGAAAAGATGTTGAGAAAAATCTTAGTAGTAAGTGTGGGGTGTAGTTGGTTGCCTTTAAAAAGCAAAATGAGTCTGGACACAGTGTGTGTGTGTGTGTGTGTGTGTGTGTGTGTGTGTGTGTGTGCATGCACATGTATGTATGAGTAAGTGTGCATGTACATGCACGGAGGCAAAGGTTGGTATTTTGTGTTCTCGTCCATCACTTCCATCATTTGTTTTGAGACAGGGTCTCTCATTGAACCTGGAGCTCAAGATTAGCCTATAGTGGCTGACCATTGAACTCTAGAGATCCTCTCATCTCTGCTTCCCCAGTGCTGTGATCACAAGGTACACCATCGTGCCCAGCTTTTTATGCGGATGTCATCAGACTCAGGTGCTCAGTCAGTTGAACCCTTCACCGACTGAGCATCTCCCCAGCCTTCTGCCACTAGGTAGGTGGAATTGTATAGTCCCAAAACCTGTAAAATCGGAAACTGTGGTTTTCTAAAGTGGCACTAAAGATACCATCTGGACACCCATGCTTGTTCAGAGAATGAGCTCTGGAAGGTGTGCATGCCGGAGGGACAGTATAGTCCTTGGCGCTCCCTTGAAATGTAAGGAAGATGGGGGAGAGAGAGCCAGAGTAAAGCAACGGTTACTGAGAAAAGGTGGACAGGAGTGTTCCTCTCAGAAAATAGGATCAGGACACAGGCAGGAAGCCTGCCAATTCCCTGGGAAGAAGGTATTCACTGTGCCTGCCTATTGGGATTCCATAAATGCCACAGATCAGTGAGGCTGGACTTTCCCCTCCCAAGTGAAGCTGCTCTGGATATGTTTTCTATCCGGTCACTGACTGTGCATTACACAACTGTTTGGGCCTGGCTAGCATTGGACTATCAATTTATAAAGCATCTGCAGCAAGTCTTAAGAGAACTTCCATTATAACATTATTAATGGAAATATAAAACCAAATTGTGGTTCTAGTTACAGTCAGAAGATTTGAAAGTAGAGTTGGATTCAACTTTTGAGTGCTAGTTGAGAATCCCTTGGCCAATCACACTACAGTCCATGGATGGCCTGACTTATCTGTGTGATTGTGAAGATCTTAGTAGATACTAATATCTACTAAAATACCCAATACCTCTAAGACTTATTAGAAATATTGCTGGGTGTAATATGAGAATAGGTTAATTGCTTTAGTTAGTAAAATTCAATTATTGGTGGCCAAACACAGAACACATACAAGTAGGGATGCTTTATTCACACAACAACCAAATTAGGAGTAGCATTGTGAACAGAATAAATGTGCTATATATGGTGATTCAGGAACCTGAGAGTCTCCCACGCTGTGGGGCTACTGCACATCAGGGCTTTCAGATTGGCTTCTTTGGAATGTGTGGTGTCAGTACTGCAGAAGCTGAAGCAGGAAGATGACCAATTTAAGGCTAGCTTAGGCATTCTAGTTTGCTTTTCTGTTGCTGTCATACACAGTACTGACCAAAAGCAATTCAGGGAGAAGAGGGTGTATTTGTTTCTTTTTTCACACAATCTTCTACCTCACATTTGAAGTGGGTGCTGAGGGCTCTGCCATCCTTCGGGCATTCAGAACTTCCTTGGCTCATCCTCTGAACACACATGGATATCAAAAGATATCTTTAGATCCCTTTTAAAAATCACTGTTATACAATTTTACAACTTTTTGGTTAATATAATTCCATCTATATAGTAGCAGGGGGCTGGGGAGATGGCTTAGTCAGTAAAGTTCTTGCCTGCCTGAAGACCTGAGCCTGATCTCCAGCATCCACATTAAAGGACATAATTTAAATGCTTGCAAGGATGGAGCTCAATCAAATTGTCAACAGCAATGTATAATGCAGGGCATTCATGAAGTTATATAATGAACAGAAAATGAGATCAGAAATGGGAGGGGGGGGTGGAACGGGGAACCAGTCATAGAAACAGAGAGAATAAAGAAAATGTAAAACAAACACATTAAACCCATTATTGTGCTTACAATACATCCAAAACCATCAGAGAAGATCAGGGCAGGGAGGAGGCACAACCAAGGATGATGATCTTGGGTGCTTTTGCGGGCCAGTCCTGGAAATGGCATTCATGTCTTACGCTTGGATTACTGGCCTGGCTGTGCACAGTGGTACATGTCTTTGGTGCCAGCACTTCAGAAGCTGAGGCAGGGATGGTAAGTTTCTGGCTAGGAGTTCTAGCTTACTTTTCTTCTGCTATGATATAACACTAACAAAAAAGTTAGGAGAGGGGAGGGTTTATTTAGTTTACATCCCGAGTCACAGGCTATCATTGAGAGAAGCCAGGGCTAAAGCCTGAAAGAGACCATGAAAGAATGCCGCTCACTGGCTTGCTCAGCTACCTTCCTTAAACAGCCCAGGACCACCCTGCCTAGGTTTGGCAATGCCCATGGTGGACTAGGCCCACCTCTACAAGTTGGCTAACCAGGAAGAGCTCTGTAGATACTCTCACAAGAAAATCTGATGGAGACTCTTCAGCTAGGGTTCTCTCTTCCTAGATATGTCCAGTTCTAAGCTACCATAACATGACACTGTCGCAAATACAAAGACAAAACCAAACAAACCTGCAACAGCCGCCAGAGAGAAGTCACCAAAGGGTATATCTGCTTGATACAGGGTCTTGCACAATTCTGCACCTGTCATATGCTCCTGAACAGTGTTTCAAAAACACTCAATCCAGTGTTTATGACCTATACACTGGTAAGCAGAGTGCCTCTCATCTATGAAACAGGAGCCTCGGGTGCATTCTTCAGAGAAAGGAGACTGTTGCTTGAGTATAAAACAATCTGGATCACACACCACTAGTTTGATCACCAAATACTTTTTTTCTTCAGAACTTGCACAGGGACAAAGCCCTGGTTCTCCCCTTTATCCAGGTGCCACTAAAAGAAATACAATGATTGAAAATACAAAATGGATTTTTAATACTTTGCATTTTAATACACTTTCTTTGCTTTAAAAATATTTTAATATCAAGTAAATGAGTTCTTCAGTTCTGGCCTTGCAAGAGTGGCAGAGCCAAATTTATCCATTCACTGTGACTAAACAGGAGGGGAGATAAAAATAGATGAAACAGTTGTTTGCAGGCAGAGAGAGATCATTGAGAAAGCAGCAAGTCCTGCTGCCCCCTAGGTTGCTCCCCTATAGCACATTAGCACATCATAGACTGCAGAGAAGGAAGTCCCACGGTAACAGGACCATTTCCCACATTACAGGAGACAGAAGCTGGTGAGAGAGGCTGATGGTGAACGCAAAGGCCTGTACAAAAACAGAACCCCAAGTCTGCACAGGATACCATGAGCCCCTGTGGGACACCAAGTCTGCACAAATTGCAAAGCAGTGAACCAGCATGTCTGCAAGCCTCAGGGCATCCAAGTGTAGGCCAGGCAGAGCTATGTGTCCTTTGTGTCACTCAGGGTATCTTTACTAGGGCCTTAGGCTAGCTATATCTTAGTAACCTCAGCTGAAGTCTGAAAGGTTAAACAGAACTGTAAGCAATTTAAATGCTCACAAGAACACTGCAATCTGCAATGTAAAATTATTAATACTCAGCACCCAATAAAAACTGAATAGATATGAAGCAGAACAGGAGACCCAAAGCCAGGAGAAGAATCAATCTCTAGAAACAAACTTGGGAGAGAAATGAAGAGAAAATAAGTAAATTAAAGCCACTAATCATGCCAATATTCCATTTTATTAATATATTTTATTCTTTAATAATTTCATACATGTATACAATGTGTTTATTCCATACACACACTTGCTTCCTCCCAATTCCCAGATCTCTTTATAATTTCCTTCCAACAGCATGTCTTTAAATATGTGTATACACAAATATATATACATACACATATAAACATATACACATATATATTCCATTGAAGCCAGTTATTGTCCATAAAAATATGGATATGGGGCCATCTACTGGATCATTCTGAACCTACCATGGACCACACCCTTAAAAGGAAGGGCTCTCCCTCTCCTAACAGCCCTCACTGTCACCAGATCCTCAGCAAGGGTAAGGCCCATGTGTCCATCTGTCACTGAAGCTGGAATGTTGGCTAGCTTGATCTTGTGTAGGTTTTGTGCAGACAACCATAGCTACTGCAAGTTCATGAGTGCAGCATTATGGTTCTATTATCTACACATACATGTACATTTTATGCATAATACATACATACATACATACATACATACACACACATAAACCCCTCAGGTGTAAAAGATATATTACATACAAAAGAAAACAAATGACATTTCTCATCAGGTACAGCTCAAAACATCACTTGCTTAAACATGCACAAGAAATGTAAATTCCAATAATTTCTCTTATTTAACTAGACAAGTAAATTATATGGATCTTTCTGACCTAGATTTATAATGACAAAAAAACATTCAAGTTACAAAACACCATAAACATGAATAAATTTCAATAATGTTCATGGGTCCTAAAAATAATTTCTTATTATCCCTCTATTTCATTCTAGTCTCCAGTATTCCAAACTCTTGCAAAGTTTGGTCCAAAGACTAGACCATTGTTGTGAGTTAGTAAATATCACAAAATGACTTTAATGCCACATACACAGTGGCAGGCCACTGGGACTGAAGAGGTTTTCTAGGACTGCAAGAAATCTTGTAAACTATACAATTTACCATAGTCATTTTATAGATGTAGGGAATAAACATGAAGTGATAGGATTTGCCCTAAATCCTCAAGGTTACCAGCAGAGGGAGACCCCAAAAACAACTCAATGCATGGCTGAAGTTGCTATAACAATATTTCCCTGAAACTTTCATATACATGTCATCTGGGATTATGCTGAAACCTTGACTGTAAAAAGCTGAACTGAGCATGATGCAATCTAAAATAATAAAAAGGTAGAGATATATATTATTTTATAATATATAAAATAATATATAATTTTAGCTAATGGTCAATTTAGAAACCAAATACAACATAACAATGCAGCCAGAGCGTATCAGAAACACTCTACTGAGAGTGCCAGGATGATGCCAACCTTCAGACTCCATTCTAAGGTATTCTAAGAACTACAAGCACATGTACTGGATATTTAGGGTCACTGGAGACACATGACTTTTATGCAGGCAGAGGAATCAGCTTTTGAAAGAGCAAGAGAAGCCACTCTTCCTCATCTATTTCCTCCCCTGAGGAATGTATTGAACATTAGCTTCCTAAACTGAAGACGCTGAATGAAGAAAAAGATGGGGAAAAAAAATAGAAGTCTGCCCAGCTCTGGAATCACGGGTTGAGTTTTGGAAGATGGTTTGATCTTGAAACCTTTTTAACTGCTCCTTTCTTGGCATTTGTTGTCTTCTGATTCATGGAATTGTGTCTTCCACTGAAATAAAATAAGCATCAATCATAATTTTTCTGTCACTGCTGTCTGCAACAAAAACAGTATATGCCACATATGGAGAACTACGGTGGACTCATCTCCTCCAGGCTGGAGTAAGGAAGTCTTCATCTGTACATGTTCTGCCTACAGCACAGTCATAGACAACCATGTCATTGTCTCACTGCAGCTATGGGACAACCACTGTCAAGGCAGGTACTCAAAAGATGAGTCTCCAGAAAGCAGCCCATCAGGTACCCAGTGGGGGATCAACTGCTACTTACCTTGAATTAAAGTCAAGAACACAGAGAGGTCAAGAAATCAAATAGGTATAATAAATAATACTAATACACTGGTTTCTGTTCTTAGATCCTATGGAATCTTCTCTTGCTGGCTTATCCAGCTTTGTGCAGGTGACTTCTTTGTGTTCTTCTATGAGATAGAAGAGGCTGCTTCAGCTCCTGTGCTTTTCAAATATATCTTAGAGAGTGGTCTCAGCAAAAACAACCAAGTAAAGACCTGTCATTTTACTCCTGAGCAAGGAAAAACTTCCTCTCCCCCATAAAAGCAAAGAGAAGTTGGCAAAAAAAAAAAAAAAAAGTTTCAAAGCGAGTGGTTTAGAACTCTAGAAATCAAAAATCTGTAGCAGTTCTCAAGAATGTATAAAACAAAGAAAATAAGTTGGGGACTTGGTGAGAACACTGAGTTGTGTGGAATTTAGTTTCCCCTAGCCCTACACCTGCCCCTTACCTCCAAAAAAATCAACAGCCCATAGCTATGGTAAAACCAGGAGCCAACACACACTACAGGAGCCGTCAATCACTGACTGCAAAGCTCTTCTTCTTTGGCCTTCTCTGGACATGGTCCAGCATGAACACTTCTCTTGGAGAATTTGCTGGAACAAATTGAAGCCATCATTTAATTTCATGGCTACTATTATTTAAAACTAAGCTAACCAGGGAAGTTAAAAGGCTGGGGGTAGGTATTAATAAACTCCAGCACCAGTCTTGGGATCTGGAACGCCATACTCTGTTGTAGCTATACATGCCTAGACTCATGTGTGTCTTGACTTGAGAAGGACATACGCTCTCACCTCTGCCAAAAATTTAGGTGTTGCAAGAGCAGAAATGAGGGCAAAAGCAGAGTTGAGGTTTTTCATGGCTGAGTGTGGAGAGCCTATCCACACACATATGCTATGTCCCCCTGGAAGGAAGAGGTTTATTGATTCCAAGTACCTTGAATGTTTCTGTCAATCCTAAGGTAACCACTTTGCCAACTTGGCACAGTATGTAATAACCACTCATAACAAAGAATACCAACTTCACAGAATGAATTTTAAGATGGCACCACATAATAGCAGCCTTCAGCTGGAGGAAAAGGAGTATCTGAGATACAGAATAGCTATGTGATATTATACAAAATGCCCAGTTTTGATATAATGGATAACCAAAAAATGCAGACAAAATATAACTCTAGTGAAAAAGGGATGGAACTGTCAATAAGACCTCAGTTTAAAACATGAAATGCTGAAATAGCCATAGTTAAAAATCAACACCAAAACAAAAACAAACAAACAAACCAAAGACAGTACTTTAAGAAATGGCAATAAGAATTTATTTTCTTCATAGAAACCCAGCAGCAAATGGGATCACGAGAAATTAAAAAGCTTTTGTGTGGCAAGGAGACAAGGAGGGGGGGTGGAGAACACAGAATGGAGAAAGTTCTGGCCCATTATATGTCAGATGGGGCAGTAATATCTGGAGTATGCAGAGGAATGTAAATATTCACCTCCCAAGCCCCAAAACTTCCAGTCAAGACGTGGGCAGTGAACTGAACTGGAGATGGTTCTGAAGTATAAAAATGGGGAAACAAGCATTGAAAGGGTGTCCAACATCCTTATCCATTAGAGAAACACAAATGACCTTGAGATCCATCTCACCCAAGCAGGAAAACTAATGACAGCAAATGTTAATGAGGACGTGGGGAAAGACAACCTTAGTCTGTGGTTGAGTTATCAAGCAGTACAGGCACTGTGGAAAACGATATGGTTGTTTCTCTAAAAACTAAAAATAGAATTGCCCTATGACTCTGCTTCTGATACATAAGCAAAGGACTCGAGCCCTGTGACAGAGATACGTGTGCTCCCGTGTTCACAGTCGCCCTGTCCGCAGCAGCAAGATTAAGGAGTCAGCCTAGGTGTGCATCATCAGATGAACGGTGAAAATGTGGCACAGACACACAATGAAAATGTAATCTGCCATGAGGAGAAATGAAAACGGAAACATACTAAAGCGAGGTAATTCAGGACCAGAAGACAAGTACCACGTGCTGCTTCTCATCTGTGGATCTCAGCTTCCAAGTTTTATGTTCATTTACCTGGAAGTGAGTGTGTATGCTAGGAAACTAGACAGAGCTCCTTCAGGGGGAAGATGTTTTTATGAAGAGGAATGGAAGGGTGTGAAAGTGGAAAGGGGCATCCTGAGGTTAGAAGAATACAACAGGAATGCAGAGAGATGGGAGAGAGGAGTAGATGGGACCAGAGGGACCACTCAAACCTAAGTATATATGAAAATGCCACAAAGAAGCACGTTACTTTGTATTCAAATAAATAAATAGCATGTTTAAAACATTGTCAGGAGTAACTATAGCAACACTATTCACATTATCAGAAATGTATAAATAATTCAAATCCCCATCAACTGATGATTGGATAACCGATGGTCTAGAAAAACCTGGAATGCTAGCTAAATCGACACAGTAAATCTGGCTGTGTGGATGACCTTGAGAACAGAAGCTAGACATGTGGATGGCACTCTGCATGTGACACACTAGTAGGGAAAAAACTCTACATAAACAGATTAGTGAGCACCAGGAGCCAGACGGTAAGACTACGAATAGACATGACCTTCTATGGGAGTTGGAGGAGGCTGTTCTAGAATCAGTGGTGAAGGCTACTCAACCTGGAGAATACATTAAGACCACCATTCAGCTTTAGTGTGTGTGACAGCAGATGCTCCAGTTGTATATGGGTGTGTATGTGGAAACCATACAGGTAACCATATTGCTCAGCTGAGCTCAACAAGGTTCAGAAACCACTTTATATGTGAGTTTTACATGAATGATACTAGTGTGTTACATAATGGTTGTTTTCGTGCTCAAATTATTGTTCATATTTATTTTTCTCTCTTTACAAAAGGATGGTTTCTGATTTTGCTTACTCTTTATAGTTACTAATGTGCTACACATTGGAAAGGAAGGAAATTTGAGAATATTTATCGAGTTAGAAGGTTTTTTTGAAACCTTCTAAGTCTTCTACCAACCATCCAATACACTCTCATATTACAAGGGGGTAAACTGAGTCTGGGAGTGACTACTCATATAAAGCCACATTGGCTCATTTGATTGGAGAAAATTGATTTTCTGACTGCTTCGAATGCAGAGCAAAATTTTATTGATCACCATGCTTCTTGCATTTTTAAAAGGATAATACTGAATATACTGTTATTTTGACTTGGAGAATTCCACAGGCTAGCTTATGATAGAATTTTTCTTCATTTATTACTCTCATTAAAATAATATGAAACTGTACAATTCATAGACAATACTAAAAATGAATAAACACAAATCATCCATACCACCATCAAATTATTTTTACATTACACCTTCTATTTACTATCATAAACCTTTTTTCTACATCAGTTATATAGTCTAGCATCTGCATTCTAGGCTCTTCTAGAATTGACTAGAACTTCTTTTTGTTGTTGTTCGGTTTTTTTTTTTTTTTTTTTTGGTTTTTTTTTCTTTTATTGGATACTTGATTTACATTTCAAATGTTATCCCTTTTCCCAGTTTCCCCCCAGAAACCCCCTATCCTATCTCCCCTCCCTGATTACAACTTCTTAATCCTGTCACAGTTTATTGAATTAATTTCTTAAGGCTGCAGATGTTGGCTGTATATCTGCTTCTTGCCTCAAAAATAAGCTCCCAGTCTGTCCCTCAAGAAGTCACAATTAATTTCCCAAGGGTGCTTTTATTCTGGAGTATGAAGGACAGCTCTGTCTTCCTCAAAGGCCTTCCATTACTATATAAAACTTTCATCAACAAAGCAAAGAGGAGGCTGCATAGCAAAGAACAAAAAACGTCACCGTTGGTTCTTTGATGAGCTGTTGCTGTGTATCCATCACTGTTTGAGGTCCTTACTTGCAAAGTCCATAATTCACAGTTAATATATTCCATGGCCCATGGTCCAAATCTACCTCTCAGCTTTGTAGAATTTAGGGGCTAGTTCTAAACCTATTTCTATAAAGCATCTCCCTTAATCATCTTAGCAATTCTTTATAAACAGTATGTGCAAGGAACTTTAGAATAGATCTTCCATGGAGATGGAGATAACCTATTTATTTACAGTCACAATTTCATGGAGTCGGAGTATAATTGGTGCTATTCAACTGGGAAGAGTCATTTTTTATCAGTGTTTTAAACGCAATTTCTTTTAAATGGGTTTCTTCCGGTACTCTGATTCATCTTGAGTGTTGAACAGTATCACAAGCCAGTGTTTGAATATTGGTACTGCTAATATGGATGTTGCCTGTCACTCAAAGATCTCTCTGTTAAACATGGCCCCTGGCAGTATTAATGGGAGGGAGGCTATGGGATCTGCAGGAGGCTGGGTCTGATGGGAAGCCTTGAGGTCACTGGAAACATATCTTTGAAGCCATCAATGAGACCCAGCCCCTCCTTCTTCACCTTTCTCCCTGCCTTGAGTGTGGCAGTTTTGTTCTGCCTTATACCAGCAACCAATCAGCGTGCAGCTTGACACTGGCACAGCACAGTGAGGGCAATCAAGCATAGAGAAGACCCTTTTAAACTAAAGCTAAAGTAAAAAATAGTAAGTGATTGTGTTAGCCTCTGTGTTACAGATACATGTTGATGAGCACATATGAGTCAACCAGATCAGACATTATGGCTGTAGCTCTTGAGTTTTAAAAATATCATGCAAAACATGACATGTCCGAAAGGGTGCATACCATAAACTCACAGTTCCATAAGGTACTGTAAAGTTAAAATTCCAGGAACTATTCCCCAGGCTTATCAATAAGCCTACTGTCTGTCATCTTACTGGAAGGCTCTTCTGTACTTCATGGTTCCCAGCCCCATTTGTAAGGACCATCCTGTGTTGCTATGCCAGATTATGTCAGCCTCCTTTAAACTTTATGTGAATGGAAGCACATTTACATATTTCCTTATAGAAGACTATGAGAATTTTCTAAATGTTGTATAAAAGGTATTTATTACTATTACCTATATCGTATATATGCATAGATACTAGAAATATCCATTTCCTACTGATGAACATTTCAGGGTTGTTTTTTTATTCACTTTCGACTATCATGGATAAAGCATCTGTGACATCCATGCACAGGTCCTATGGTGTAAAGGCTCTATTGTATTGAGAAGTAGAATTGTTGAAAACGGAGTAGGTATATGGGCAGCTATATAAGTGAATGTTAAGCACCATTCCCAAGCATCTAAATCCACACTCCACCAGCTCCCACTGCACTGTTGTGAGTGTGACTCACAATGGCTGCAGGTGAGGCGTGGTGCTAACTCTTCCTCCTTAGCTCAGCACCACTTGGGTCAGTCAATGCTGCTGTGAGGTGCTTAGTACCAGTGTTAGTTATGACTCAAATTGGAACAATCGACAAAAGAAGGGTATCAAAATTCCGTGGCCAGGTCAGTAACTCAGAATATTTTAAGGCACTCTCCACTACTTATACTACTTAAATGTATTCAAATACCTAATCAGGAAGACAGAGATGTTTCTGTTGGGTGAGGTCTGAGTTAGTTTCAGACAGTGAAGGCCATATTAGTTCAGCTGCTTGACCATGCATCAGCTCACTAATCCATTCAAGGATTATTAAGTAGCAATCTATGGTGGACAGTCTCTCCACATTCAGATTCGTCAGAGACAGAATGGATCTGGGTAGAATGGGCAGTTCTGAAGGTCCTGAGGCAGCTGAGTGAGTGAAAGCCCCAGCCTACGGCATCCATCTCCTATATAGCACCTCAGGCACAGCTCAGACCTATGGCCCAGAGGCCCTAGGCAAGCAGATGGAGGCATGGTGTATGGCCATTTCTCCATAAGGAGACAGGGGGCAGGGGGCTGGTACCTTGGTCATAATCCTTGGATAGCCTCAGTCAAATATGATGAGATCCTGCAGGAAGTAGGCACCTAGCTATGGTGACGGTGATTTCAGGGTTTATTCTGAGACAGCCAACCTCAAGAGTATTCAGTGAAAATCTAGATTGTCTTCAGAATCAGGATGGGAATGTTTATGGATATGTGTATTAATGTAATGTGAATACAACCTTAGTTGAATTTCCAAAGTGCCTCTTCACTATCAAAGCAAAGTTCAAATAAGTAGTAGTGTATTTTAAAAATAGGATTGGATTAGGCTATAGATAAAATAGAAGGTGGCTGTAAAGGCTGCTGTGCAGAGAGGAACTAAGACAGTAGCTCAGGATTACTGTCCTCGGGAAAGCCTGCACACGAGGCTCCTAGTGGCAACAGTTCCCTGTGAGAAGAATATCACCCTGTGCGTATACCATCACAGAATCTGTGTATGTTCTTGGAATCTGAGATGTTAGTAGGAGTTAGGTAGATATGTGACTCTGGCCAACAGAAACATTAGGTGTTACAGCCAGTGAGCCTCCCCGGGAGATCAAAACCTAATGTGCTGTCAGCTTGCTGCTGTAACTCACTCTTGGAGGGACTAAGTATGTCAGCAGAACTCTGCCTAGACAGGACCTGACAAGGTGCCACCTAGTCCTCACAAACTTGACTCCAGGACCTTTTCCCTTGTGGATTTCAATGGGATCTTTTCTCTGTGATACATCATAGCACAAGTGTACATATGCCCTGTGTTCTGGACGCTACCATTGAGTCTCTTACCATGGAGATGTTCCTGCGAATCTTAGATACAGTGGTTTGATTCTTTCTTTTTCCATGGAGGCCCTTTGTCAAATTTTAATATTTAAGCTACACTATAATTCTATGATGAATATGTGTAGAGATAATAATTGCAATTTAAATAAGTAATGACTATTAGTGGAAAATATGCTTTGGTCCACATAGCTGAGAATTGGGCTCCACCATTAATCTTTACCAAAGAAACCTGTCATAGTACATATCCTTTAAGGACTTCTCATCTTGACTAAAGTTAGACAGGTTTGATTTAGAACTAATTTACAACTTGGTTCAATTTTTTTTCAGTATTATATGTGAATATCCTTATCATATAGACAGGATCAGGTGATTCCATATTTTCTATAGGACCTGGAAGTATATAAAACCTCAGAAATACCTAAAAGTTCCTTCATTCTTCAGCATAAAGTAGCTTTGTTTACATGGGATCCGTAGTTTAAACTGTACCATATCCATAGCAACAAACATGTTTCTCCACTGAAAAGGTGCAGACATGTCAGCTGTGCCCACTGTGTTGTTAGCAGTGTCCTTTTAACTATGCCTGGTTCTCTGTTGCTTTAGTTTAATATGTCACCTCCTTTGGAGACTAACGGTGCTTCTGGGAGCTCCAATCCCATGCATATGGCTTATAAGGCCATTAGATTCTCTGGAGTCTCTTCCCATGTGCTGTTTTCTTGTTGTTGTTGTTGTTTGTTTCTTGTTTCGAGACAGGGTTTCTCTGTGTAGCCCTGGCCGTCCTGGAACTCACTCTGTAGACCAGGCTGGCCTCAAACTCAGAAATCCGCCTGCCTCTGCCTCCCACCACTGCCAAGCCCCATGTGCTGTTTTATACATTGCTATAAAATCTCGAATCTCAGCTTCCAAAATACAACAGACATCTTGTTGCGCAAGTGCCACGGGAGGGTGAGTATAATTAACTAGCAAGGGGAGATCTACCTAGACGTACGTTTTCACCGGACTCTCCTTCATTCTAGGCAGCGGGTCCATCTGTTGCCTCTTAGATACTTGACTTAAGCCAGAAATCTGAAACACACACACACAAAACAATATAGTTACCTTTTACTTCCCAACTGATTTCTGGGTTAAAAGAGTCAATTTTCTGTCGATCTCTTTCACAAACATGTTTCTTACTAGTATATGAAGGAGCAGCTAACAGTGACAGGAAGTTCAGCCATTTTCTAATCAAGCCCTTTCTTGGCACCATAGTCCACAAAACTTCTAAATTAAATATGGTGAAAACCATGAAAGCCAATCCCCCATGTGGTGTGGACCACTAGGAATTTTTGTAACAGACATTAAACACACATAAAACACATATCCTACCAGCAAGGCAGTAAAGGCAAAGACCAGTATACATGGTAGGAAAGCAGAAAGGGAAGACAGTATTTTCATTGTATTTATTTCATGATTTTTCCAGGGTAGGCAAATGGATGTCTCAATCAATTCAAGAACTTTGGAGGCTGATCAACTTCAAGATGGCTACTGAAGCCATGAGTGACAAGATGGCTACTAAAGCCATGAGTGGATGAGTCCCTCACTCAAGAGCAACACCCGAGAGAAGAAAGATGGTGGTATAAGCAGTAGGCTACAGTATCTGAGGAACACCATTAACAGTAGGGAACCCACCTAATGCTGTCGGTGAAGATCTGTCAGTGAGTCACAGCAGCAGCCTAACCTAGGTTTAGTGAGAGGCCCTGCCATGAGTGGATAAGAGTTGGACACTTGTCCTCCCTCTTCTGGCATCTATGCGTGCCCATATACTCTCTTGGTGTATATACCACACCTGAGAGCAGATTTGACCCACACACAACACACTCTTATCCAAAGAATATCAAAAGAATTTAGAATTAGTGGACAGTCCAACAGCCTCTTATCTGTAAACCCAAAGCATTTATACTTAACATTCTCATGCCCTTCGATAAAATTCTGTTATTTGGAACAGACAGTACAACTTAAATTTATCAGGCCTTATAACATGCTCAGAAGTCAGCCCTGCTTTGCTCTTTAATAACTCTTTGTGTCCATGAGTGGTTACAAAGCAGGACCTCTACACACAGTGTGTAAATGAGGACTTGTGGAGGGCGAGTGGGTTTCAGTCCAAACACACCCACTTTAGTTGTGAAACGACAAGTTAGACATTAACAGACTTGGAAGACACAGGGGCTGCACCCTCCCTCACAGTCCACAACTTTAAACCAAGAACTAAAACAAACTTTAGTTACTGGCTAGAAAAGAAACCCAAGTCACATCTTTGACCTTGGAAGGAGACGGACACTGAGCTGCATGGAGGGTCACAAATGGAAACCTTTTAAGCCCGGCTGAAGGAGTCCTAAACCTTTATGGGATTACATATAGCAGGAGGCTTTCTGATCAAGAACAGAGACACACCACCGATTCCTCATCTAAGCAAATATCCAAGCAGGCCTGTCAATCACCTGGACAGGACAAAGTCCCTCAGGAGAAGCTGCTTGTTCTAGAGATCTTAGAAAATAGTATAATGGCTGCCTATCGTGTTGGCCAGGCCAGGGGTCTCCTTGGCCTTTGTCTGCTCACACTGCTGGAGAGCACATTTACTCTGCAATAAGCCATGTCTGTTTTCTACACTGCTGGCTGTATCTGTCTAAATTCTTCCCATAGGGATCACAGGAAAGGAGACAAGGCAGGCAGAGACTGAGTCAGGTGACAAACAGTGAATGGAAAAGGAAACAGTCAGAAGAGCATTACAGAAGCATCTGCCACGGACTGAGCAAACACAGATCAATTTTCTATTCATTCAGTGTGGAAGAACAAAACTCACCCATTAACCTTCCCAGGCGCCGTAGTTTGTGCACGGCCAGAACCACCTTTGATGATAAAGATTAACAATTCGCTCTAGAGTGAAATCCTCATTAACATTTATACCAGGACAGGATTAATGCCTTCCTGGAAAGCTGTTGGCTTTGATTGAGCATTTGATGACTCTGCACACTTAGCAAGATTAATCCACCTAAGTGGAATCTTTTTAGATAAAGGTAAATGGATGTTTCAGGGGCAAAAGACGTCGACTTTTCACCTTAGACAAAATCTTCAAGGGCGTTTTACATGAATAAACCTTTCCTAACAATTTGCTTTTTATTGTTGGTTGTATAAATGCTTCATTTAAATACTGACTGACACTCTGCATAGTAGACGGTAAAGCAACAAGAAGAGTCAAGCACCCAGTCTGACCTCCACAGGGACATAGAGTTGTGTCAGGCAAACACATTTGTTCGCTATAAGAATCCAGAAAGCCAGCAGAAATCTCATCGCAGAGCGAGAACATCCGAAGACCAGGAAGGAATGGGGAGATAGCATCTCCCAGTCACTGGACTTTAGAGCCTCTGGTGCATCAGACATTTCATCCTACACTTCAAACTCAGAGCTCTCTCAATACTCCCAGACCTGGAAACTGATGATATTATATCTTTCCTCAGGGGAGGCAAAGAAGGTGAGGACCAGAACGGTCACAGCAACTAGGGGCTGGGAGATGTCTCAGCGGCTAAGAACATATAAGAACATACAGCTGGCAAGCATGAGGGCTTCCTTCAAGTTCCCAGAATTCGAGTAAAAAGCCAGGTAGCTTGTGTGGACCTGCAACTGTAGCAGGAAGGAGACCCACAGATCCCAAGAGTTTATCAGCTAGTCAACCTAACTGAAATGGTGAGCTTCCAGCTTAAGGGAAGAATGTTTCAGGGCAACAAGGGAGGGAGCAATGGAAGACAGCAAGCAGTCTGGCACACACACACACACACACACACACACACACACACACACGCACACGCACACACGTGCACACTCACTTTTTAAGAAGCTAACACAGCAAGTAAATGAAGATCTGGATCCAAATCTAGAGTCCGTCTGGCTTCATGGTCTGTGGTCTTTCCATCAAGTCAAGGCCTCATGGAGAAGACAGTGTTCACAAGAGACCTCCAGATGGAGTGGAACAGGCTCGGATGAGAAACAGTGTGTTCTAAGCACAATGTGGAGGTAGAGGATAGGCAGGAGGGAGCCTGTGTTGCAGGTGCAAGCCTTGCTTCCCAGCCATTGCCAAGGTCAAGGACGGTGGCATTGATTGTGAGCATAGGACAAGAGATGGCATGGACTGTCCCATTTTGTTTCATTCCCTACCATCCTTGTTGAGCCCCAAGCATCCCTTTGCCACTGTAACCCTAATTTTCATTCCCAAATTCTACCATACTTGCCCTCTGGGCTCCAAATCCTCATACCTAGGGCCTTGTCTGAATTGTTTCCTACAGCATCCTCAATGCTCCGTATCACTATAACGGATGTTCCAGCCTGCCCCTGGGTCCCTCACATCCCTGCCTGCCTAGCTGCACTCTCCTTCTGGCTCCCTTGACTTCACCACTGATGCTCTTCAGAACTATGTCCTGAACTGTCTTCTCTTTTCATCTTACATGTGGATGTGGTCCCTGCTCTATCTCATTCCCTCACATGTCTGCAATTACTCTCTGTGTGCCAATATTTTCTAAATGTCTCTTCCTAATCTAGAACATTGTCCTGATCATTTAAATATCCACCCGATAACTAGATACTTGTTTGGATAATAATCATTGAAAACTGAACTCATATCCTAATCTTAAAATGTGTATCGAAATAAAGTTATATAAATTAAATATGCATGTAAGCATCAAATATCAACGTTTATACGTGCTAAATAATGAATGTGGTGGGTGTTATAAAACATTAGGGTGAAGACAATCTTCTAAACCACATGGTAACATAAGTCACGGAGCCGTGATGTAAAGCACAGCCTCTGTAATATCACCAATGAAACTGAAAACCAGATGGACCCTGTCAAGGGTCAGGAACACTTGTATTGATCACTTTCTTCAGGAACACTTGTATTGATCACTTTCTTCTCACAGCCATGCTTGCTGTGTAGCTCAGACCCCCCACAAGCAGGAAACAACATGCCTAGAATTTTCTCACACTTGAAGATTATCAGGTTATCTGCATCACAGTGATTAGGAATTAAACTATGCAAATTTCTCTCCTAACTGGGGAGACCCTTTCATCTCTTCATTAAAAGTTCTGTCTTTGCCTTTCCACTCTCCTTATTTAAAAAAAACCAGGGCCTGCTTCCTTTCATAATTCCAACATCTGTTTCTCTGCCAACCAAACAAGAATGGGAAGACAAAATGGCTTGGAGTCAGAGGAAACTTTTAGAATTTGCAATAAAAGAAGGAGTTAGTTACCTGAGTCATTTCTGCGATGTACGAACGACGTTCATTATTGGTCCTATGGTAAGCCTGTAAAAGAAACCAGGTAAAGCCGGCATGAGGGAGGGATAGCCACGCTAACAGGTCAGGCTTTTCATCTTCTGCTTTTTATATCAAATGAAGTGTGGGTTTATAGAAAATGCTAGAGTCTCAAGAAGAGACGGCTCCCGACTGGTGCCATGCAGCCTGGGCAGGAAGACCCCTGCATGATGTTACACTGCACAAGCAGGGCATAGGACTCCTGAGACCATTCCCGAGATGACCCCAGACACCCAGAGGCCCCAGGCACCACCAGGATGAGCAAGTAAGTGGTGGAGAAATGGAAGAGATAGTGAAGCAGAAGGATGTATGCATGGTGATGACAGACAGAACTGGAGACTCGAGGGTAGTGAGGGACAGCCCAATGTGAGTAGCCAGTGCTGCCACATAAGGCCATGGCAAGGTCCTGGCCTGTGCTGCCACCAAGTGCTGTCTGGGTCCATGGCCCTGCAGCAGTGGGGGTGTGTTACTACCAAAGGCAAGGCCGACTTCCCTAGTTTGGGCTGCCGCCTAGGGCCATGTCGACGACTGGGGGCTATGCAGAACTGGTCCCACTCCTGACCCGGACATGTGGGAGAGCTGGCCCCAGGGTCATGAAAAAGGAAGAACTGGCCCTGTCCTTCACTGGCTGCAACACTTGGGAGAGCAGACCCTGTACCTCACCTGGACAGCACAGTAGAGTTGGCCTTGCTGGCATAGGTGGAAGTAGGGGTTTGGGGATGGAGGTGGGGTGAGCTGGCCCTGAGGGCATGAGAACCGGAGAGCTGGCTTTGCCCCTTGCAGACTGCAGCACTGATGAGCTAACTGGGGCAGGACTGGAGAGCTCACCCTGGTAGTGTGGGTGAGGGACAGCTGGCAGGCTGACCAGCTCAGAGACCTCCCAGGCCCCGATCCAGGGCTTTGAGTTGGCCCAGTCCAACATCTCCCCCATTGGTGAACTGCTGGAGCACATGAAGGGGCCGGTCCTGCAGATCCAAAGCTGCAGGATCTCCATGATAACAAGAGATCCGAGAGGAGTTCCAGTGAAGTTCCAGTATTGACAGTATAGCAGAAGCCAAAGGCCTCAAACCAGACACATTGCAATGAACACTTGCAAACAAAGAAGTGTGGACAAAGGGTATGCTGTGTGACACACTGTGACACACTGCAGCTTCCATAATGAGATTTTCTTTTCTTTAGTGAGATAGGTGGCAAAGGTAGTGGGCCAGTGTGAGGGGATGGGGAGATGAGTGAGATTTGGGTGCATGATATGAAATGCACACAAAAAAAACATAAAAAGTTTTTTTTTTAATTAGAAAATACTAGAAATAAATGGCAGGCCCAAGTTAAATGGCAGGCCCAAGAACACCACTTCATATGGAGTTAAACCAACCTTTGATTCCTGTTCCAGTTTAAATGCATAGTCTTTCACTTGATTTTCAAGACTCCTTTTTTCTTTTTCTAGTTGTTTAAGTAATATGTTTAAAGATTCCTGGAAATATGAACAGAGAGTTATACGTATTTGCGGTTCTTAGCAACAATTAAAAATCATTAAAATCTCCCCCAGAGAATGACTGCCTAGAGCCAACGGCAACCGTGAGTCCATGAACTAACTGTACGAGGCATCCTTAAAGTAACAGCAATAAGATAGAGAGTAGCTGTCATAGTTTGAGGTCTTAATGTCTGAATTACATTAAGCACCTTCTTGATTTATTTCAGAATTAGATCTGTTGTCCCAAGGTCTCCAAAATTGGACTAAGACTCAGAATTGTGTCACTGCACAGAAGTTTCTAGGAAAAAGTAAAGGTTTATAAGATCTAAAGAGAAGTCAGAATATATCTATTTTCCTTATGACTTCATTTGTTTAGTATACAAATCATGAGATAGCCTGTCTTTCTGTTTAATGTAGAGAAAATTGCAGCCACGGGGGTTACATAATTATCCCAAAGGTGGGGCCCTGACCAATGGGAGGGCTGGAATCAGAACCCTGGTAAGCTAGTGCCCAGGGTCACACATGCTGACCTTGTCTGTCACATTATTGCTGCAACAGTAACAACGCGGTTCAGGCCAAGACTACATGTCCTCTGCTAAGTGTATGCTTCATGCCTTATACTAGTGTAAACTACCAGAGACACTAGGCATCCTCATAGAGAGAAAAGCTGAAGGCTCCTCTTCCCTAACAGAGGAGGGAATGAAGCAGATTGTGGTGACCAAGATCGATAAGGCTATCCATAGTAAAGAGTCAGAGAAGCATATGATTAAAACGCATCATTTAGATCTGTCAAGAAACACTAGTTTCCTAGTAACACTGGGCTCCAGCCCCAATGAGGCCGCTCTCAGGCCTGTGAGGTAGAGGTGGAACTGCACCTTGAAGCCTCTCAAGAGGCACTGTCATGGTTCTGGGATTCCTGGCATCCCTATCAGGGCCCTGTCCTAAGCATAACAGATCCATCTGGCGTGGGCACTCACATGCTTCTCACAGAGTCCACTTCAGCCCAAGTCCTACTGTGGGGGCAGAGGCTTCCTGAGAGCTCCTCCAAATGCTACCTGGTCTCACACTTAAGATCTTGCTCATTAACAGTTTCGTTTCTCCTTATCCTAATGCACACTGCAGTGCAACTTACTAGCAAGCCTGTATTCCCAAAACCCTGCCTCATGGCTTCTTCTACAGTATCCCATCTGTTAGGGTACATCCTAAGGCCATGATCAGGCCTTAGAAAGTATACTGCCACCGTGGGCAGACCAACTGGAGTCGTACTCACCAATCAGGATATATCTGCCTGCTACACAGTGGCCCAGACAGGCATGCCCCGCCTACCTGCTTCCTTAGATCACTTCCGGTACCACTAGCTTCCTTAGATCACTTCCGGCGCCACTAGTTTTATACCTAGTCCTCTGAGAAGTCAATGCCAAGATTAGATTAAAAGTGCAAAGAGCAGGGATGCCCATGCGAAGATGAGGGGAGGGAGAAGCAGGAGGCTGGGAGAATGACCTCATGGGCTCGCCACAACGCAGGCCAAGGAGCTTGTCTGGAAGCAGATATGCCCTAGTGTGTCTTGTAGCCTACAAAACAACTTAGAAGAAACCCTAAGCCCAATCAGCCAACAACGGAATCCCATGTATGCCAGGAATAGCTCTGCCTTTGTCTCTCTGCTGCCAGGGCTCAAGGGTGGAAAGCAGACCTTGGCAAATGTGGCCTGGATGGAGTCAAAGTCAGGCTAATAAGGTCCTCCATCAAACAATCTTCTGATGGAGGAGTCGGAGGCACGCTGCCTGGACCATCATGTTTCCTTTGTTAACTGAACAACCTTGTGATGCTGACCTGGCCAGAGTTTTCTAAGTGTAGGGTCTGGGGATGCGGTGCAGGGTCGGGGAGCACAGGTGAGAGTCAAGCTCTGCTTCTTAGAAGTGTACAGTTCCTTTCTCAGCACTGAGTTTCACTCTCACCTTCTACTTGTAAAGCTCTGAGATCCACAACTATGGCATTTTTATCCTGAAAACAGACTCCCGGCTGAAGGGAAGTATACCTGCTACACAAGGTAACTCCAGGTAACACCGAGTCCTGAGTGACCAGCGCTCACTGCTGCACCCTACCTCTTCTATACCTGCAGCTGCCAAATCCCCACGGCCAAGGCTGCTCGCCTTACCACTGCTGTCCCTCTCTGCACCCTGCTGACCCTTCTTCAACTGTGCCATGCAAACTACCATGCCTCCAGCTGTAGTCTTCCTTACATCTCTTGCCTGTGAAGTGTCAGCCTCCAGCCAGCTCAGCCATTTGCTTGAAGCATCAACTGTCATTTCTCTGCTCTCTGATGTCACATCCAAATCTAAAAGCAGATCCCTGGGTGGCTGTTCTCAGTCTTTACTTGACACTTCAAGCTAAGTTCCTCCAAACCAACATTACGGTTTCACTTACAAGGTTTGCATCCTAATACACTCATTGTCACAAACCACTAAGCATGGTTTTTCAATTTTACATTAGCTGTTGATTTGGGCTAGATGACAATAGATTCTGAATTTTTAATACAAAAAAAAAAAAAAAAACAAGAGTGTACACTTGTTGTAAGAGGGTATATAAAAATGATAAACTACAATCTTCCACTATTTTTTTTTTTAAAAAAGCATTAGCAGAGCCCAGGCTCCAGACACACACTGTTCTGCCTCTGCCTCCCTCACTTGCTCCACACATCAGAGTGTTGGCTAAAATAGAACATTCTATTCAGACACATCTGAGAAGCACAGCAGTGCTGCCATTTCAGTCATAGAGGACAATTTACATTCAAACTATGAGTCCCTAAATAAATCAAGCTTGAGAATAACCACCTGGCCTGTGGTCTGAGCGTAGGAATCATGCTGCTTTTCTCTCTCTGACTGTGCACTCATCTCCCATGCTAACCAGCAGCCTCCAATCAGTTCTAGGTTCCATCTTGTCCTGACTTTCTTCATTAGCATCTCCTGTCGCTTGCCTGGTGAGTTCACACAGAACAAGGCATCCATGTCCTCTGGCTGGCCTCAGCGCTGTACGCAAAATGGCTCCAGCTGAGTGGCCACGATTCCTGGGCTGCATCTTGTTTTCCTTCCTTCACCTGCTATGCTTCATCCCCTCTCTCTCACACGTGTGTGCACGCGCGCACACACACACACTCACACACACATACAGTGCTTTAAAATGACAGTATAGCTCAAACATGAAGGTTTGCTTGGCAATCTGGTGGGAATTAGACCAGCATCAAAATTAGTCATGCATTGGAGAAACCAAGAACTTGTTTTGAATTTCTCTAGAACACCACCGTCATCAAAATACCCTAGAGTCTAGACTCGTACAGAATAATTACTGTTTTCAGCAAAAGAAAGCCATTAAAAGTACTAAAGTATCCTAAGATAAAGTTAGGGTCCATTCTGGATTTTGATCCTTTGTTTTCCTGATAGCAAACTTACTAAACTGGGTATTTGGAAAGTGAGTTATCAGAGGGGTGGACCCGTCCCTACATCCAGAGGAGGCACTGATCTTTCTGAAATGAACTTACTGAAATGTTTCTGATTTTTCCAAGCTGGAGTGTATCTGTTTGCAGAAATCAATGGTCACAAGCCAGAAAGTTGTCTAGTGAGGACAAACTAAAGCTATAAAGGGCCTCCCAGAAACAAAATTCTCAAAATGGATACCGGGATTTCATGCTGTTCTATAAAGAACTGTTTTCGACAACAGTTGTTTCTTAGCATTCTAAGCAGCCTTTACCTACATTCTTGTTTCAATTTGCTTTGAAAAGGTTGCATTTGCAGGGCTGTATTTGCATATCTGAAGTAAAATATACTTAGGATTTAAGGAAGGGGGAAAAATAGCCTACTCTGTCTCCTATCTAGACAGAAAGGAAGCACTAACTGTCACCTCTTTTTTTCCCTCAAAACTAATGTTAATTGTTGCATTGAGGAATTCAACAACAGCAATATCAGGCAGGGGTGGGAACTAGCTACAAATTAAAACATGCCGCTGGAGGTTTTAAGAGAGTGAAACAATATGACTTAACCCCAGACACTGCCAGCCCTGGAAGATTCTTCACGATGCCGTTACAAGTGCCCACTTGTGGACGAACCTGATTATTACAATACGTAGCACATTTGTTAACTTTTCTCTTTGGTTTGAAGCTATGCACCTGCCTTCAAGTAAACTGCTTTGATCTTTGTGGAGGATGCAAATTATATGGCACATGGATCGGTCACGGGTCCACCACAGCCAGGTGGACAATGGGAATTCTACATCCTGCTTTCCATAACCCAAGATTCCTTCATTCATCTTTTCATGATATAGCTGTCAAGTCAACTTAATATACTTTATACAAAACATGAATTTGCGTGTTAATAGGGCTGTAGAAACAAAGTCAGCATTCAAATTAATTGACATCAATTTGTCAGTATGTGGGTGGAAGTTGCACCTAAAGGCTAATGATTCATAACAAAGACAGAGACAAACTAGGAGGGGGACTGGAGGACGTTTGGCTGTGAAAATTACTTCATGCTATAGTAGAAGACTCAAGTCTGGTCACCAGCACGCACATCAGGAGGCTCACAAGTGCCCAGAACTCCAGCTCCAGGGAATCCAATGCCCTCTCACCTCTTCGGACACTGCACACACATGCTACCTGTGAACTCATGCAGACACATGCTCATACACAAAAATAAAATAATAGATGAATCTTTTTTAAAGTCAGAGATTTTGAGATGTTGTATGTTTATAGTCTGTCCCATAAAACTTATTTAATTTACTCTGTCAACCTAAATGGAAAATTGAAAAAAGAAATCTACAAGGATTATATGTCTGAGCAACACACATTTCTGTCCTTTCTTCTGAAAACTAAGACAGAGTGTCTTTGTTCCTTGGGGATGGGTGATCTAGAGACTGAGTCAACAGCACTCAGGTCTCAGTGCTTGCTGCTCAGTCCTTGGTGACACAATTCCCCTTGAACATGGGCCTTGTTTCTTACTCCTTTTTGCTAGACTCCCAATCTCTGCTGCTCAGAAACCTTTTTCTCTATGTTACTAAGAAATACTTAAATATTAAATGTCCCTTTTATGAACTACAGAGTCGCTCTGAGGGCAAAGTCCTGGCATGAAGAGTCAGGTGACCAGCGAGTTTGCTTCCATAAGGAGTACTTTAAAGTACACAGGTCCTGTTAAAATCCTACCTGTGACTAAGGATGGCTCTTACAACAGCTGTAGCAGCCATACCTCAAAGTGCCACAAGATGGCGATGTGAGCCCGAGGAGAGGAAAACCTGGTTTTTCCAGTTTCAGAGAGGGAGGAGGGGTATTTTCCTGACCTTCCAAGACATTTTAGTACTCTGGGTCAGAGGTAACAGAAATGCAGGCAAACAGACTAATTTTTCCTCAATTTGTCATTAACAAAAATGAGAGGTTTCTCTGTATTGTTCACTAAGGAACAGCAGTTACTTGGAAAAACATCCATAAATTCATGGGTCCCTAGGGCCCTGTAAATGTGCGTTATCGCTGTCTCTAGCTGCCCAAAACAGGAGTGTTAGTTCTGAGAGTAGTTGTCCCTGTGTGGTGGAACGAGGGAGCGGAAGGATGAGGCTGGATGGACCTGGGCAAGCCTGCCTCTCTTTACACTCGGAATCACCTGCTACAGAGGGCATTTAACATTGTCTCATTTGGTATCTTGAGACTGACATAAAGGAGAGTCATTTGCGTACCTTGTATGTTTAATTAAAGACATTTTACTATTACAATACTGAATCCTGCAAATTCATCTGAGAACTATGTTAATATTCTCCCCCTCCCCCAGTACCTTTTGCCTTTTGGTATAACACTTATGTTTTTGTCGTTATTTTTCAAGTAAAAATTCAGCTTGGGCTCTGAGGAAAGTCTGTCTCTCATCATCGAGGACTCTTTGTGAGTCGTGTCTTGAGACTGTTTTACCCTCCTTTCAAGGATAAATTCACAAGGATAAAAACACGTGCTTTATTAAAGGATAAGCTATGTGAATGTGCCTGGGATGTAAAGGAATGTTAAAGATGCAGAGGATGTTAACAGGTGACACTGAGAAGAAGGGATGAGAAGACTCTGTGAAGCTTTGTGTCAAGGCCGAGCAGACCTGGTAGCTGTGCTGATTTGTGTGTATTGTGCATCTGTGTGTGCGCTTGTATACACACCTCTGTCTGCACATTTTGTGTTAAGGCGGAAACAGAATGCACACACTTTAGAAATGGATGCTCAACAGGCTTCTTCAGATTGTGAGAAGCAGGGACCTTCAAGTTCTTAGCCAGCCTGGCTATTTTTATGTTTGTCTCCGCATTCCATCCTGGCCCCACTTCTACCGGTCAGACTAGCCCGAAGGCCTTGGCCCTTGTCCAGCTCCCCTGAACTCTATAAGCCTTGACATTTGTGTACAACGTTCACTGGGTGAGTCTCTTTACTTAGTCCCTTCTACTTACCACCGGCATCTTCTCATAGACACGAATGGAAGACAGTCTATCTGCAAAAAAAAGAAAAGAAAGAAAGCAAAAGGAACAGTTGATATTTCGGTGGTTCCTCCTCAGCCCCACTGCACACTGACTGAAGGTTCTGTACCTGAAGGGTTTCCACGGACCTTTTCCATTTTTTCTTTCAGAGACACGATTTGTTTTTCCAATTGGTCATTCAGCTCCAGTTGGGTCTCGTACCGGGTTTTCCACTCACTGCCTGGATAAAAATGGGAAAACAAAATCATCCCCAGTGCCACTTATTTGTTCATTAAAATAATACAAATCAGGGCTGGGAGATGGCTCAGGCCATGCCACATGAGGACCTGAGTTCAGATCTCAGCACACACATAAAAAAAACGGTGAGGTTAGAGATGGGTTTCTGTGACCCCAGAGCTGGGGAAGGGGCAGAGACAAACTCTGTCTCTTTTATCCTTAAAGTCCTTAAAGCAGGTTTCCCTGTGACCCCCCCCTCCTCCCCTCCCACACACACTGAGTCAGTGACTTCTGGTAAGACATCTGCCTTAAGAGACCTTGTCTTTAAAAAAAAATTAGCAAATAAATAAAGAAGATGGCATATGATCAAGGAGGACACATATATTGGCCTCTATCACTCACATGCACACACAACACAACACGTGTGCACCAGCATCCACCCCTACACCACATGTACACACATATACATATACCGTAACATACGAACCATCTCAATTGTAGGTTGTCACTACCTGACTTCATTAGCGATGCAAGTGAATGAGAAAAGAGGTCATTCTGAAGTATTTATCTCTAAGATACAGTTTCCTAGACTGCCAGGATTAGACCCACCCTCATGCTAGCTACCTCTTAGCCAGAAGTCAGGACAGCCTCTGTGACGCCTGCACATCTTGCTCTTCTTTGTTTTCTGCCACTGTTTGTCCTTCATTTTCTGTTTCCTTATAGTATATTCTACTAGGGGTGAGAGGAGGGTATCAGGACCTGTCTCTTCCCTTGAAACATCCACACAACACCCTAGCAAACAGTACCAGTATCCCATCCAATGTCTGAATCTGGTCTTACCATTTATGTACTTGCTACAGGGAAAACTTTGGTGTTAACTGATGCAGTGCTCATATCTGAAAAGTTAGTTATTCTACTAATGAGGAGATCAAGGTTTGGAAAGCTTGAAGAACATTCTCTAAGATGTAAGCACTAACGCTGGTCACGATGGCACACATTTGTAGCCCTGTGCTCGGGAGACTGAGAGTCTGAAGCTAGACCTGCCACACTGGGGGGAAGGGAGGGTTACGGGACCAGGTAAGGCTACAAAGCAAGACCTTGTCAAAAACAGACAGACAAACAGACAGACAGATGATAAATGCAAAAGTAGAGCTAAAAAATGATGTAGATGAACACAGGCTAGAGCTGAAAGCTCCTTGTCCAACGTCATGGCCCAGTACCTTGAGGTTGGGCTTTTTAAAAAGAGAGAAAAGTAGTGGGTTATTTTCCCCTTCTCTTTAACACGCTGAGCTGAAGCCCAGGACGCTGACAGTGCTGGGTTCCGAGGGGAATGTGTGAAAGAGCAGACAAACACCACTACAGACCGGACCTCGTTACCAGGACACAGCCTGCATGCACTCCACATCTGCACTGCTAGGCACAGGCAGCCTTCCAACACTGGGATGCGCACCCTCCCAAGCTGGAGCACAGAGGCACTACACCAAATTCATCATGGAAGAGGAGGAAAGATGATGCCCTGAATTACTAAACATACTTTCAAGAGACACCACTGACCCAAAGTAGATGCAATTCTATCTCTGACCACGTAACTGAAGCCATCTTTCCCAACTTGCACAATGACAAAAGAAGCTTTATAGATAAAAATGCTATCAAAATAATTAATTTTTTATTTATATGAGTATAGCAGAATGGTTTCCTGCTGCTGCTACATTGTATGGGAGGAGCTGATGTGGGAGGAGCTGATGTGGGCGGGGCTGATGTGGGCGGGGCTGATGTGGGCGGAACGAAGAAAGGAAGGGGAGAGGCTAGGAGGGAGAGGACAGGACAGGAGGAGAGGGGAAGACCAGCAGATGTGCATGTCTCCAGCAGTCTAAGGTAGTTGTTATATCTAGGTTAGGTATTGGGTAACACCTCTAACTGTGTGAGCATCTTGTTAATTGAGCATTACCAAATATGTAAAGCTATTGGATAATCTTTAAACATTAGAGTCTCATTTCTACTAGGTACCACGTGGATGGCAGGATGGTCTGGGCTCAGCCAAGCATTGTGGAGACAGCATGGTAGATTGGCAGAGCCATCTCTCATGTTGGCGTCTCTTGGGTGGCAGGGCTGGTGCTCCTGGCCCACCTGAGCCGGTAGCCTGAGCCAAGCAGTGACGTGCTCCTTCCTCTCATGGCCTCAGACCTTGCCTAGTCGGGAACATGGCGGCCCCTTAACAGTAAGCCAGATTGGGTACCACCGTTTTGAATATTACCCTCAACATGTGCGTATAGTTCATCAGTTTAATAATATGCCACTATAAATACAAAACACAGATCTCCCCTCAAATACCATAAGAGGGTTCATTCTTAGTTAAATACAAGTGACCACAGCCCCAGGAAAGTGGATTCAAGTAGCCCCAAATACCACATCCTGACATAGATGTGTTTGCATACAACTATTAGTTTCAGAACTGAGAAAGCCATAACTTAAGCTATTTACCTAATATACTGGTGTGTCCGTGGATAGCTATGGTATATAATAAAGTGGGGTGAATTCTATGGATTGGATGCCTGGTCACATTCTTGGCTTTTGGACTGATGGAAGCTAGGCATCTGGTGGAAATGTATTACAAGATTTTACTTCATAGTCAAAGGATATTACACTAGATTCAGGGGTAAGAAATGAGATTATTAACACATGCCCAACATATGCAAATCATTGCGTGCAATACAACCCAGACTGAAGAACAGAAATCACATGACCATGTCAATAGATACCTGAAAAACCACTGACAAAGGGAAACATCCCCTCAGCACTGAAGAAAACACCAATAGAACATTTTTCAACACAATGGAGCATACAGACAACATTGTGCTGAATGCAGCAAAACTGAAAGCATCTCCTTTACAAGCAGGCAGGCAGCTCCCTCCCTCTATTCTTATTTAACAAAGGGCTCAAAGCCCTAGCTGGAACACAAAATGAAAGATGTGGAGAGGGGGAGGGAGAGGTCAGAGGACCACTGCAGCTGATAGGGTAGATCCTAGACACAGCAAACAGTTCACCAGAGCAGCAGGAAACAAAGTCAACACACAAAGTCATGACATCTCCAGTCATGAACTTGCTGGAAAATAAATCAGTTAAAAGAAATGTAAAAAGGACATTCACAGTAACTTCAAGAACAAAAGAAAACAGAAATCCTAGGAATGAATTTAACTAGGAGGTGAGACTGCTACGGTGGAAGCTTTAAGACCAACGGAGACACCGGAAGCCCTCCCGTGCTCACGGCTGGCAGAGTTAATACTGTAGACTTTATAAAAATGATCTGCAGACACAACCCAATCCCCATCAAAATTCCAAGGGAAGTCTTTGTGTGAGTAGAGAAAACAGTGAAAATTCATATGGAAGCATAAAAGGCTCCTGAGCCACAGCGATTTTAAGTGGAAAGAGTAAAGCTGGAGGTGAAGACAGGCTTCAGATTATACTACACAGCCCTTAAAAAAATGGCATGGTATTGGCACAAAGGCAGACACGGAACCACGGAATAGAACAGAGCAGCGGTTCTCAACCTTCCTGATGCTGCGACCCTTTAATACAGTTCCTCACGTTGTGGGGACCCCCAACAATAAAAGTATTTCATTGCTACTTCATAGCTGTGATTTTGCGATTGTCATGAATCGTAACAGTAAATCTCTGATGTGCAGGACATCTGATATTGCGACCCCTGTGAAAGGGTCGTTTGACTCCCAAAGGGTTGAGCCCCACAGGTTGAGAACCACTAGAACACAGGCCGAGAAACACGTGCACATAGCTGAAGCCATCGGGTCCTCAACTCTATGGGTGATGGAGTTTTTCTCCAGTTTGAAGGGAAATGCTGATCAAGCAATTTGTTCCAAGTTGTGCACCTCTACATTTCCCAGCTGAATCACCCCAAGGCCTACTACCAACAGCCAATGCTGCTTTCACAGGTAGACCCTGGCAACTGCCCCTGGCTAGGGCAGATCTCAGTTGGCTCAGTCTGATCAGGGCAATTGTGTGTGTGTGTGTGTGGTGTGTGTGTGTGTGTGTGTGTGTGTATGTATGTGTGTGTGTATGTGGTATGTATGTGTGTGTGTGTGGTGTATATGTGTGTGTGTGGTGTGTATGTGTGTATGTATGGATATGTGTGTGTGTGGTGTGTATGTGTGTGTATGTGTGTGGTGTGTATGTGTGTGTGTATATGTGTGTGTGTGTATGTGTGCATATGTGTGTGCATGTGTGTGTGTGCATGTGTATATGTGTGTGTATGTGTGTGTGTAAGTGTGTATGTGTGTGTGCGTGTGTGTATGTGTGCTGTGTATGTGTATATATGTGCATCCCACTATTCACTGATCACATGGCAAACCCTAGATAGCAAATCATCAAACTGAAAACTGTAATAATTCTTCCTTTCTAACTAATTATACTCATTTCTTTTTGGCATTCTTTTGGGGGGAGGAGCTTGGCTACAGCTTTCAAACAGATGCTATCTTAATGATGGCATTCAGCATCTGTGGTTTTTGTTTTTCCCTAACAAATAATTCAACTCCCTCTACTACCACACCTTTAAGTATTAGGCCAGGTTGAGATCAATAATATTCTTTTCTGAGTTTTGAAATGAGAAAACTTGAATTTTATGAAAACACTTCAGCATATACTGCTAAGGCCACTGTAAAAAGGTTTGATCCCTTAATAACTTGGCCTGATAACCAAAAGGGCTCTGAATTAAAACCAATTATAAATGAAGATTCAATGGAGCTCAAAGGGGAGGCTCCAGGGTAGAGGCCTGTTATCAATACAGGATGGCATTGACCCCAGGTGACCAGAGAACTATTACCCAACACGGTGTACAGATTAAAGAAGAAAGGACTGAACCCCGAGGCATTCTAAGTTGTTTGGTTTTGTTTGTTTGTTTGGCTTGGTTGTTTTATTTTCCATTCTAGAAATCTGTATGAAGAGAACCGTCAAGTGCTCAGTACGTAGGACAATTGAGAAGCCAGGAGAACAGAGTGTTTCAAAGATAAGTTTCTAATCAATGCTGGGCACAGGCCAAGGGTGAGGACTCCCGAGTCCTGGCTTAGCACACAGGGCATCACTAGTGACCCTGAGAAGAGCTCCAGGCAAATCTCCTGACTAGTGAGTGCAACTGTGAAGGAGGCAATCAGGACCTTACTGTGCAAACCTAGGTCATTTCCCACCACAGTCCCTGACAGGGGAAACTGTCCCTAAGCCTCAGCAAGCCAAAGTTTCTGTCTCCAGCTAACAAAAAACAAAACAAAACAAAACTGAAGACCAAATGTCTTTCCTATTGTCTCCTTGCTGAGGTTTGAGGTGAAATTCAGATTCAGCTACTACAGGAAACCACATTTTCTTGCACATAGATGCTTGTCATTGCCAAAGGGCTTCCAGGGGCCTGTTTTGAAACTGGTTGTGTTTGCTGTCTCACCTGTAAATTAATCCACTTACAAAACAGATTCGATGCAATAAGAGATAGATAAGAAAGAGTAGGACTCAGAAAACCACTGTTTTGTGAAGTGTGTTACTGCACAGGTGGAACGTAGGGGAATCAGCTGGAGAAATGGATCCATCTCTTGGTGTCTTTCAGACAAAGTGAATTCAGCATGTCAGCATGTCAGCATGTCAGCATGTCAGCATGTCAGCATGCACTGGGGATGATGGGAGAAGCCAGGAAGAGACAAAGGGAGGGGCCTACCTCTGGAGTAGCATCACTGACCAGAGTGAGTAGACCAGACTTACACCTGGCCTCAGCCAGGCCACCCAGAAGCAGGATGGGAGAGGGGGAATCAGAACCAGTGACATGTGAAGCTGTGGTGGTGTTAGAAGTCTTTGGGGATTGCTCTTTCTCTCTAGAAGAAGACGGTAACCAGTTGAAAGTGAGCATAGGAGAGAGGTGGTAAGGGTTCTGAGGACTGGAGAGGATATGGGAATTCATCACCCTGTGATTGTAACCACCGTTGCTAATAGTTACCATAACTTTATAAGGTGAACATAGCAATAAAATTGGAAGCTTTAACACTGCTATCAGGATAAATACGGATTTGTTAGTGTACAAGCAGTCTTCACAATGTGTCTCCTTCATGAACCTCAGCCTCACACCCTACTACATTCTTACTGCAGGCTGTGGCACCCTCCTGGGTACTCCGCATTCATCCTGAATGGCTTTGTGTTTAAGATCCCATGGCAAACTAATATGCATTTTTATATATTAGGTGTGTGTGTTTGTGTGGTCCATATGCATGTAGGTAAATGAGGAAGCCAGAAGAGGCTGTTTAATCCCTTGGGACTATCACTACAGGTGGTTGGAGCTACCCCATGTGGATGCTGGGATTTAAACTTGGGTCCTCTGGAAGAGCTATCTCTCAGGCATCTCACATGGGTCACAGTGAAATGTGACCTTCCCTTTGATACTGGTTGAGCTCAAGGCTTTTCCAATGCTCTGCTATTAAGCTCCAACCCCAGCCTGCAATACGATTACAACAGGGTGCCTGTCTCCGTCCCTTGAACCCATGATCATATTCACCAATAGAATACATGGCTCTAACCACACATCGTCCCCAAAGTACCCTTTTCCGAGCCCAGCAGTTTTACTCCTGGCATTTAGAAAGCTTGCTTAGGATTGTACTCTGTGAGAGAGAAGACAAGAGTAGCCCTGATGGATGACCCAGCTGGGCTTTGACATCAGACTCCAGCTATTTGCCTAAGTCATCTTGAATCACCAGCTCATCGGAACCTTTACTGAACCCCAGGCAGCACTGGGCTGTAACCACAGAGACCCAGCCAACCCAGCCATCTGCTACAGGGTAGCACTGACCAGAACTGTCCTGTGTGCTGACATGTTAAGTACATATGCGGCAGTAGCAGTAACGATAGCCAGGCTTTTGTCACAATCAACTGTGTGACCTAAGTAGTAATTGAAATTCTTCAATCCGTTTTTTTTTTTTTTTTAATAAATGGGGAGAAAAACAACCACCCGTTCCAGTTTCCAGACCCAGTAAACATGGTGGGAGCTATTACACCATCCACTTTATACTTTAGACCAAGGACTACAGCGCTCCTGCCATCATGATCTAGCTTCTTTGTATCTCATCCTCAATCCTCCCAAGACAGCTCTTAACACTTTACTCTCAGGTATCACACAACCGTGGTCATTTCCAGCATGCCTTCTACATTTCCTGCACCTAGAAAGATCCTCGAGGATACCCCAGCCAGCATAACTGAGTGAGGCTAGAGGCTGCTCCTCCAGGCCCAGAAATACATGTACATCTGGAGGTGAGTAGCGACTATCATAGCCTTAAGCTACAATGATATTCTTCAATTAGTCTTTAATAGGGGCTTGCTGTTTTAATTTGATTCTCATTGCTATGATAAACTTCCATGACCAAAGTGACCGGGGGAAGGGTTCATTTCAACATACAACTCACAGCTACTGAGGGAAGGCAGGGTTGGCACTCAAGGCAGGAGCTTGAAGCAGAAACCACCATGGGAGAACGCTGTTTCCTGGCTTGATAACCTCTGGATTCCTCAAGTTCCTTTCTTGTACATGTCCAAGACCACCTGTGTAGGAATGGCACTGCCCACAGTGGGCGAAGCTTTCCCAAATCAACCAGCAATCAAGAAAATGCCCACAGACACGTCTACAGGACAATCTGATGGAGGTAATTCCTCCATTGAAGTTCCCTCTTCTGGGTTATATCTAGGTTTCTGTCAAGTTGACAATGACTAACTATGACCATTGGTTATTTACTTACAGAACTGTATTTTACCACGGATCCGGCTATCAGTCCATTCATTTGTGGCTCTCCAAGAGGAATAGTGGTGTAAAACTGGCTTTAAAACCTAAATTCATTCCCACAACCCTAACAAAAGCCGCGGGTCCCTCAGCAACTGAGTTCAAGCACACGATGCTTCCAAGGGTCTCACACGCGCACGCCCCCTTCCCATCTCTGCTCACACAGAATCCTCACTCGAAGATTTTAGTCTGACCTTTTCTCCGGATCATCAAGTCAACTTCTTTTGAATGGAAGAAACAAAGATCCTTCAAAATATTGGCACGTGACAGGATCTTGGTCAATATTTGTGTGTTCATAGATTGACTATGTGACAAATTTTAAAGAACTGTGTGTGTGTGTGTGTGAGAGAGAGAGAGAGAGAGAGAGAGAGAGAGAGAGAGCCCTTCCCTCTTCTCATATTCTTCCTATTAAAACAGCCAAGCCCCGATTTTAGTTATATTCCATGTCTAATAAGACACAAAAGGCTGTGACGTGATTAAATAGACTTGTGGTATTTTATTACAAAGCAAACTACTTATCGATGTCGCATGACTAAACTTTGTGTATGGATGAATACTCAGAGCTTACAAGGTAGAAAGATATATAGTCTGAGGCTTAGAGTTCTTAAGTGGTCTACGAAAGCCTTCGTTGTAAACTGCCGGAACCATCAAGAAGCAGCAATGAAAGCTTGGCACTGTTTCTCAGTGTGAGTCATTTCAGCCACACTAACACCAGGAAGGAGTCCCACTCGTAACCACGCACCACATACCTGCAAGGTCACTGCTGAGGCTGGCCTCCAGCTCTGCTATCTTATGCCGTATCTCAAGTGTGGAGAGCTGCACGACATCCCTGTTGTCAGAAGAGTTTTGTTAATAAGAATCCAATTGAAGACAATGTGAGGAAAATAACATATAGCAACACTTCAGGAGCCCCCATACTTCAGGAGCAAATGACTTTGAAAGATCGTTTGTGGGAGGTGCAACTGAGAATCAGGTGCAGGGAAAATCAAAATCAATTAAAATGCACTGAAGCCTAGAATCTCCTGTAACCAGTGTGTGCCTGTGCTTAAATATGGTCTCAGTAACACTGTTACATGCTTCTTAGGATCCAGCTGAATATTAGCATGAAGAATAGCTATAGTGATAGGTAACAGCAGATAACACCAAACACAGATGTGGGAGGCACTAATAAAGCACACAGAAAAAAATAAAAATAAAAAGTCAAAAGCACCCCGGAGCTCACCCGGGACATGAGTGAGCTGCCCGTTGCTGCAATACAAGATGATGAATTGCCCATTATTTCCAAATGCCCATTGTGTGAAGAGCCAATCCAGAGGCAGCACAGGGTGTCGACATGGCTCAGCAGCAGAAGGCACTTGCTACAAAGCCACCCAACCTGAGCTTGATCCCTGCAAACCACATGGTTGGAGAAGGGGACCAACTAGCCTGTCCTCAGACCTCGGACCTTGGACCTCTGATCTCAGACTTGTGCGTGTGCACTGTGAATATGCAACCGCATACACACCACAAATGTAAAACAAAACAAAAACAAATGGAACCACCACCACCACCCCCAGTTCAGTGGACATGTCACAAGGATGGCAGTTAGTGTCCCTGGATGTTGACTGAATGAGCTAGGTTACGGGACCAAGAGTTCCTGGGTGACAGCTGAGATGTGACTTCACACAGACCTGTTCTGCACTTGACTGCCTCTGAAACACAGAGGCTGTACTAAGAATGCTATGAGTTTAGTACAAGACTAAGAAATAGTCAATTAGTACAGTGTGCAACTGGGAAAGAGCTGAAGTGTTTATGAGGCCTGTGAATGGGGCTGTGAATAGCTACTCCAAACACTCAGAATAAAGACAGGCACTCAAAGCAGAATCAGGCAGATTTCTGCATCTGAGTCCAGCCTGGTCTACAAAGTGAGTTCCAGGATAGCCAGGGCTACACAGAGAATCTCTCTCTCTCTCTCTCTCTCTCTCTCTCTCTCTCTCTCTCTCTCTCTCTCTCTCTCTCTCTCTCTCACACACACACACACACACACACACACACACACACACACACACATCAAAACCCTCAGAGTATTCAAGATCCTAACATGAAATACTGTATTATTTTTTGCCCATACTAAGAACTGAATCCAGGGCCTTGCAAATACTATGCTATTCGGGCCTCCCCAGCCCATGTCTCATCTTGAAACAGCAACTCATGTACCCTAACTGCCCTCCAGCCCCACACTCTCTTACCCTGAGTACCTGGGTTTACAAGTTTGTCGCCAAGCCAGGATAAAACTAGCTTTCCCCCGCTTAAAGCATTTAAGATACAGGCTACAGCTCAATGTCCCAAGTCCACGCTTCCACACCTCCATCATAGCCTCCTTTAAAAATCACAGAGGGTTCCAAAACTCATTTTTACAAAATGTCCAGGTTTCTTAAGTTTTTCAAAAATGAGCAGAAAAACATGGACTTCGCAGAAATGTCAAAACCAATCTCATATTTTCTTCAGGATAACAGACAATTATTCTATACTTGATCTACAAACGCAGGATAACTCTTGTATTCCCCTCGGCCTCCATTAAACATAAAAGGTAAATGGTGGGGGGGGGGGGGGGCGGCTGTACAGATGGCTAAGCGGTTTAGAGCTGAGATCCTACTGAGGACCAGATTCAGTTCCCAGCACCCACAGGGAGGCTCACAAGTGCCGATAAACTCCAATTCCAGGGGATCTGACACCCCTTTTAGGCACCAGGGGCACTGCATATATCTGTTGCACACCACCCCCAACCCCAACATTGCCAGCATGCTACCCCACAAAACAAAGAACCTCTTCATAAACACGGCTTTGAGTGGATGCCTAGTAAGCCTGTATTAATTCCCACACAAAGGGGCCTCCTGGCGCCATCAGAGCTCCTGCCCTTCAGGTCGTGGGAGGCCTAGCAGAGAGACGGAGCCCACACGGCCCACTCACTTCATGTGGATCTCCTCCAGCAGCTCCAGCTTCAGGCGGTCTGTGCTTACCCCCTCGAAAGTGTCTCCGTGGCCCTCTCCCATCGCAAGACCTCCCGCGCCCTTTCCCTGTGCACCACCTAGAGCTTAAGACCTGGGCACGCCTAGGAACCCTAAAGGAAAAAGCGTTGCCAGGAGCCATGGCGTGACGTCATAGGGTGTTGCTCAAGTCTGCAGGCCCTCATAAGAGCTAGGCGTAAAACAGGGCGGGGTGCCCCTTTTCTGTATCACCTTTGTGAATAGCCTGTGTGCAAGGCCAGGGTTCTGATCCAGTGGGTTGTGCCCAGAACATCCAACTTCTTCTGACCCTCGGGGGTTGCTGGATTAAGAGTGCCTTCGTTTGCTTCAACTCAGTAGGTTAGACTTGGAAAAGATAGTCTGAACTTCGACGATTGTGAACCTTCAGGCCAAGAAATTCTGCCCTGGAGTCTGGGCAGCTCTGTGCACTGACCTGTTTATCACAGTGTGCATTCTGCTCTTGAGACACCTCAGTTTTAACACTCTTGTCTTCTCTCTCATCTTTTTACCAAGCAGCTGATAGGCTCTGCCCATGTACGAGTTGTCCCCATAAAAACTGACGAATCCAGACAGCTGTTAAGAACTGATCAGAGGAGCTAGAGGTATGGCTCAGCAGAAATGAGCACCTGAGCTGTTAGACCTGGGCCTGGGGTCCCAAGAAAACGACAACACAATCCAAAGTACCTCGGCAAGGTAGATAAAATGTTTCACTTCGGCAGAAGGGAATGTAGCCAGTCACATGGGTAGGCAAACACATCCAGTGAAGGTTCCACTGGGTTTTCATTCCTACCACAAAGGGGTCCTGTGCCTTATTTTGGGTGGTCAGAGCTCACACCAAACAAGGCAACTGTTAACACATATTTTGACTTCAAGAAGTACTGACCCACGAGGAGTTCAGATTTCTGCCAAGTGATTCCTTTAGCATTTTTCATTTGCCTTATTTCTTTGATTTAAAAAAGTACATTTTGTTTATGTTTCTCACACAGCTCTTGATAAGGATGCTGGACCATCCAACTCCCTGTTCTGGTGTCAGCAGGCACTGCATGCAGGCTAAATATTTCCCTCATGAGTAAACCTCATGGTTATAAAGGGTTTGTGGGTTGTCTAAAAGCCTGTTTATCCTGGAATACCTCTTCTCCCTGGTTCTATGTTTCAGGTGCCCTGCACCCACCTTGGACATGACGTCTGATACAAGCTAGAGGAAAATGGCCACCCTGGGATTCCCCAAGGATGCTGAGTGATTCCTGACTGTCCTGTGCTAGGCATTATTATGCTGGCTGAATCATGGATTTTCCCTTTCTCTATACTAATGGTTAGACATGAGAGGCACTTCTTAGCACTCCCACCACATTTCCTTCTTCCTTGCTGTCTAGTTTTCCCATGTGTACGGTCTCTGGGTCCCAGAAAGTGCTCTTAAGCAGACATCTTGTTGTACTCTTACTCCTGCATCCCTCCTCCATTGGAAAGAAACCTCAGCTATCTCAGCTTCCCTTGTCCCACTTTTATCAACAAGTCACAGGCTAATCAATGTGTAGCATCTGCACATTCTTTCTCCAATGAAATTCCTCTCTTACAGGGCAAGCTCACAACTGCCTGCAATTCCAGTTTGAGGGTTGGGTGTGATGCCCTCTTCTGGTCTTCACAGATACTATACAAACAAGGTACACATGAAGATATGCATACACATAAAAATAAAATCAATGTTAATAAAGAAATAGATACTCAGTCTTAGTACCTGGCGCCTGACAAAGCTCTGAAAGCCCTTGAAGATTCACAGAATATCTTCAGTTATTCATAATTCCCCTTCAGCATACCTGAGGAGTTTAGTGTTACAGATGACTTAGAAGATGGGGCTAGTTGCTGCAACTAACCATGTAGTGAGAAAGCTGGGACTTTTGGCTCCGTCCCTTGAGCCCACAACCTCAAAGGAAATAAATACAAGATGGAAAGTTACTCTCCAATGGCCAGCAATTTAACTATGCCTGCATAACGACCTTGAATGGTAAGGTTTGGTGAGCATAGTCACAAGTCTGAAGTGTGGCTGGCTCTAACTCAATGGAAATGCAATAGTCACCTTTTTTAGTCTAACATGGGGGTCAGTACACTTCTCTGTAAAGAGGTCATATTTTCAGATTGAGGGCCATATATTCTTTTAAAAGCTGCTTTCTTACTCAAAAGCATAAAAAAGAAAAAAAAAAAAAAGCCACAGGGAATGAGCAAGCAGTGAGTGTAACTGTCCCAATAAGAATTTATTTTTGAAAACAAGTGGCCATTGGGATTTTTCAGTTGAACATGCTTGTAGATACCTGGTTTAAAGAAACTGTTTATTTAAACTAAGGCCCTATATTTCCCATTCTGTTTTTTAAATCTGAACAAAGCAGAGACTGACTGGATGCTATTTGCCAATCCATTTCAACAACTAGTACATAGTCCTTAGCCTATAAAAAAAAGAAAGAAAGAAATACCCATTAGTTCTGTATTCCTGAAACATAAGTCCAGAGGCCCAGCAATTCAGAAACCATTTTATTCTCAAAGCATATTCATTACCAATTTCAAATGAAATCCATAAGCTAGTTAACTACAGGTTCAGAAATGATTACAATATGGCAAAACTATAAAAACCAACATCAACCTTTTAAAATTAATAGAAATAAAATACCATGTAGTATTTAATTACATTATTTGTAACTCAAAAGAAAATCGGCAAATGTCTGTCTTGTGTTCTGCAAAAGTGGGGACTACCCACCAAAGGGTTCCATATTCCTTACGGTGGCATGGAGAGGATCCTCCCATCACTTCCTGGCTTTTAGTATAAATTCTAATGACTACATGGAGATATATTACACTTAGTAAGTACAATGTTTGTGTTCTAGAAATTTAGGAAAAATTTACAGAAGCAAATATGGAAAAGTGATTTCTTAATGCCAGTAACAATCAATTCAAAGTTTAATAGAATACCAACCATACTTTAGAATTTCCTAGTCTATATCACACTCCTCCCATGAAGCTCACAGAACATGGAGGAAGAGGAGGGGCAGACTGTAAGAGTCAGAAGTCCAGGAGGCATGGATAAACTGACGTCATCTGGATACGACAGGACCCTTCCACTCACAGCAGCCAAGGCCACCGCCACAGGATCAAACCAGTCAACACCCCAGATTGCAGTGGGCAGGGTCTCACAAGCCCCAGCCTAGCTGAGGAGCTATTGACAGTTGATGGCTTCTGGGGAGTGATATGTCACTTTTCTTGAGGAGCATGGTCCCAAGATGGTAGGTGACCAACCTCCAGTGGATGGTCCCACACCCATGAGCAAATGGGCAGCACAAACTGGATTATTTAAAACACACAAAAGAACATGAAGTTGGGAGGAGGGGTAAGGCATGAACCTGGGAGGAGCTGGGGAGTGTGGGGGGATACAATCAAAACACATTTATGCATGTACAAAATTCTCAAAGAATTAATAAAAATCATTCTATCAAAAAATTTCCTAGCCTCAACCTAAAGACTTAAGGAAGCATTTTCTTCAGTTTAAATAACAAGGCCATTTTGGTTTCCTAGTAGGCAGGAGAGCTAGCAAATAAGAGAAACATTACAGAGCTTCAAGGCACTTTCATGGCCAAGCTCTTCCCTGTTTGATGAAGATTTCTAAAACATTATCTGAGAACGAACTTTAAGATCACAGCTTTGATTAGCTTATATGCTGAAAATCCTGTTGGGCATCTCAAAAGATCCACAATTAGTGCAAACGAAGGCATCAACATTAAGTCGTTTTCTGGTGTAACCAGAACTCAGGTGGCTGTGAAATCGTGTGCAGTTTCCTACTTTGCTTTCTGAAGGCTAGCACATATAAAAATAGATTGACATTAGGTTTAAATCACATATATTATAAGCTTTATTTTAACTGCAAAAATATTTTAGCCACATTTAAGGGAAAATAAACTTACTGAGACTACAAACTGCATATGTCTAGAAGCCAGATGTAAGAATACTGATTATTTTCCTTGTAAGTGGATACATGCCCCAAACTTCCAACAGTCATTTTGTAGGAACGAACAGCCAGAAGATGCTGTTCTTCTGTGGAGAATCCACATCCACTCCACACCCTCCATCTGGTAAGGCTTTGGTACAGGTCACTCCCAGGACTCCTGTTATTTGTCTTTCTTTTTTGCCCCTTGCTTCTCTTCCTCCGTCTGTTTTTCCACATCTCTTCTCCCTTCTGTGCTTGTTGCTCCGCCCTGACTGTCCCTCTGAGGGCTCTCAATGATCTGATAGTCCTCAAGGAGAGTGTGTCCTGTCTGCTTGGCAGTTTTCTTCACCATGGCTTTGATGCCGATGTTGTCAATATTGTAGGCAGTGACCCCAACATTGATAGCTGAGTCCACTGCATTATGTGTAGCTTCTCCTGCGTTGTGGCCATACCTTTAAAAAAGATGAAAATGTAATAATAACATTAGAACACACAATATTTCTAAAGAACATTCTTCTGAAATCAGTAGTGGATAAGTTATATGATATCTGTGCCATTTCTTGAAAGCAAAACTGAAGCCTTGGTTTCAATTTAGTTAATAACTGAAGACACAGGAGAGAATAAAAACCACAGCTACAAAGCTGCATTCTCCCTTTTAGCAAAATCTGTGTATGAAGATTAAAGACTAGCTAGAAGAGTAATAAAATGATGAAAAAATTAAGTATATATTAAAGCAAACATTGTTACTCATTTGTTTAAATCTCCATTTCTTGAAGTGACTTCAGGACACAGGACTTCCAGCATCACAAATCCTAACCCACAAGCATCTGATTTGTCTTTCAGCAGGAATACTGTGATGTTCTCCTGGCACCCACCCCGTGCCACTGCCAACTCACTGGCCATCTTGCTGTCTTTAAACCAACAAAGTTCACAGAAGCCATGGCCCTCTGCTCTGTCTGGCCTCTGTCCAGACCTACATGGCTGCCTCACTGCCTTGAGCAGTCACTGCTACCTTCTTAGTATCTAACCTGTTTAGATGGTCTTGGCCCATGCACCCACTTCACTGATAGCCAACTCTATTTTAACTGCCCTTTCTTCCCCCATAGCTTATCATTCTCTATATACCATTAACCGTGTTAATGACAACTACTTGCATCTTTATCTCACTAAAATATAAACCCCACTGCAGAGGGAAATCTTTGCATTGTTCACAAATGTACCCTGCTTCTGAGTGTCTGTCATCCAGACAGTATTTAATGAATGAATGCCACAATCGCTTGTGGCCTCATCTCCCCGCCCCCTCTTCACTTTCCTCCCGTCCCCAGCCCTCCTTCCTGCAGAGCCAGGACTGAGAGTACTCTCGCTCTCTTGCCTTCCACTATTGGGATTACATGCAGATAACCTGTCTCAGAGCCTTCCCTCAGTGTACACAGACACTGTGACACTGCGCAGACACTTGCACACCCATGCTCACCACCACTTTGCATTAGTTAAGTGATCATCACTGAATGGAGAGAGAAGACTGGCTGGATACAGAAAGCTAGTGAACTTCAAACACAACCCAGCTTTTGTGAAACACAGTGGAATGATGCTTCTAGAAGGGAGCGGGCAGAACCAGAGAGGACCATGTTCAGGAGAGAAGCTGGCCTCACAAAGACCATTGTTGAACCGTTCCTCTTACACATGGCATCTTAGAATGAAAAACTGTTTATCAAGGACATGGAAGAGGAGAAGGCAGGCTGGAAGAGCAATATAGGGGTGTGTTATGTGCATGCATGGAAATGTCATAATGAAATTTACTGCTGTGCATAATTAATATACAGCAATAAAATACATAGCGAAATATATGAAAATTAAAAAGCATACAAAGTACTTATTATTGACAATGGTAGTAAGTAACATTGTGTCTCTGAGAGAGTAAATCTGAACTATACAAGGACATCACGATGCACCTCTGCACTGCTTACCCTGTCTTGGTGACAGGCTTTTAGAGCTTTTCTGATCTGCATAAGCAGCAAACAACAGCCAAAGTCAAAGTTCAAATTTCCCTACATAGGAGATCTCATGAGATTTCATAACCTCTCTGCATTTATTACATTGTGTGTGTGTGTGTGTGTGTGTGTGTGCATGCGCTATGAGTGTGACAGGGTCAGAGGACAACTTGCAGGGGTCAGTTGTCTCCTTCCATGATGCACCAAGCTCAGGTTGACAGGCTTGGCACTGAGCAGCAACCCTAGACATTTAATGCAAACACAGATCTGCTTTTGCCTTAAGGAACCCATTGCCAGCTGACTCAAACAGGCTTGCAACCCCCTGGTTTTTCCAACCCCAATGCTCTTAGTTCAAAGTAATCTTACTGTGGCCCTGGATGGCTGCCCTGATTTGTCTTCAGCACAGAATTAGTCATTACAACCACCAGAACCCACTGCCAGCCAAATCTTATCTGAGTAGCGTCCTGGAATTCCTGGAATGGGGACTTTCTTGATAGGGACATGACAGCAAAGCTCCTGTAGCTGCTCTTCTGCAACCTCTCAGCATTGTGAAGGGACGTGGCAGCCAAGAGAACTCTTAGCAGATCCGTAAGTTATGCATCAAAGAATGAGGTGGAAAGCTTTAGCATGGGAAAGTGACCATACTCACTTGACAATGATAATCAGTAAATCTTAAAGCCAAGTCGAAGAAAATTCAAAAAGACCAGAACACATCTCAGAGAATGCTCTCCAGCACTGTGGGGGCCACAGGGAGATGATCCTGAGTTTGGCTCTAGTCCTGTTTTGAAGAACTGGAAATCTTCTAGATGTATAAATGCCCAACTCTGAATGGTCACCCTGGAGAACAGTCCTCCTTAGCAATTTGATGCCTCTTATGACATGGGATATTTCTGTGTGCAATGTACTTCTAAAAGCTACATCAACCTTGATGTGTTGTTTTAAAAAAAGGTGTCTTTGTCTCCAGGCTAAGACAACTGCTACAATGTAGAAAACTCACACCAGGCCCAGAGTCAGGAAATGACATCGGACACTACTGTGCAACTGGCCATATGGCCATATGCCTTTGCCCAACTCTCCCTGTCTTTGCATCTCAATTTCTTTATCTCATAATATGACAAATAATATATGTATTATATCTCAAAACACTTCAAGAATTCCAAAGTGCCAAGCAATACATTTTATATGGCTTTCACTTGCTGTGTTTATTTTTTAAATATGTCCTCACTTATCAGCTTTAATGTCCTCTACACACAATTGTCCTAATAGAAGTCTATTCCTGTCTTCCTAGATAATTAACCATTCAGTCCTTTTCTGTATTTCAACTTAAAATGCACTGCTCAAAACTCCTCAAAACCAAGGATCTGGGTAAGATTATAAAGCTGTTTTGAGTTTTTACTTTTTAGTAAATGGAAGCTTTAGTTACACTTCATGAACAAACCCCACAACTGAAGGGCAACACAAGTGCCTGTGAAGCCATCCTAAGTGACAGGGCCCCATGTGTGACGACAATCAGAATCGATCGGATATACCCAGTGTGCTCACCGACGCCTACAGAGACAGAACACACCAAGGAGTCAAGAGCTTACAGATTAGTGCTTCTGCATGACATCTGTCATCTCAATCAAGTGATGTGCACACCAATACTATGCTCAGAAATAGAGACCTGAAGTATTTAAAGGAGAAACATCTTTTTCTCTTATTTATTGAAAGTAGGAAGGCTGTGGCTAGTTTATGAAGAACTTGTAGGTGAAGCTAAAGAATTTTTTTAAGTTTTTCATGAAAGCAAATGGGGGAAAAATAAGCAAAGGAATGGACTGGCCACGTGCATGTTTCAGCAAATCTCTGACTCCGGTGCAGTCGGAACAGAAGAGCAGACAGAAAACAAGCTGTGCACCGGACAAGAGAGGACAGGGTCTGTCTAAAGGATCACAGGAGAGTGTGGGGTCAAGTCTACAACAGTGTGTAATTGAGTCTGGAGATTAGGGCAAAAAATAGATTTGAAACTTGTTCCTGCACAGGTCTAAATCACACCCACAGGCATAGATGACTGTGATAGTTTTATGTCAACTTGATACAAGGTAGAGACATCTGAGAGGAGAGAAACTCAATTAAGAAAATGCCTTCATAAGACTGGGCTGTAGGCAAGCCTGCGGGGCATTGTCATAAGTAGTGATTAATGTGGGAGGGCCCAACCCCCCATCCCTGGGTCTGGTGGGCTATGGTTCTATAAGAAAGCAGGCTGAGCAAGCCAATAAGTAGCACACTTCCATGGCCTCTGCATCAGCTTCTGCCTCCAGGTTCTGCCTGAGTTCTTGTCCTGACTTCCTTCCATGATGAAAAGCAACATGGAAATGTAAGTCAAATAAACCCTTTCCTTCCCAACTTGCTTTTGGTCATAGTGCTTCATCACAGCAATAGAAACCCAAGACAATGAAATTATCCATGAAACAAGGAGGCTGGACTAAAGTAAGACTAGAAAGAACCGATTTACAATGAGCATAGCTAGAAGACAATGACTCGGGTGGAGGGAGATGTGCAGACTGCTAACCTCTTGGTCTTGTTAAGCAGGAAGTGCTGTGGTAAAGCCAGTCAGGATAGATGACTACACATGCAATTAGACTGTATCTGAAAGAAAATTTTGAAATAGTCCCAAACTAATAAAAGAGCAGGGCCCTGTGATTCCTTTCCCTAACCTAAATAGTTAAAAATGCCTGTCAGCAGGTTTGGGCCCAATTAATTAGTTACAGAAGATGTGGAGTTACAAGACAAAGGCCTATTAAATCATCCAAAGAAACTGACTGACGATGAAAGATAAAAAGGTATACAAGGACATCCTTAGAAGAACAGAGATATGTCCAAATGAGTAATGGGCTATCTGGTATTCCTCCAACACCCGCCCCCTCCCTTGAGGTTTTCTCAAGGTCCAAGAAACTGCAATTTGAGTTTAACTAGATACTATGCTAACTAAGCTTCCGCCTGCAAGAACTGCCCTCTGCCCCATTGACTAGTACAGTCTGCTGATGTAAAACACCAATCATGTGTACCCATGTAAAAATCTCCCACTTTCCCCACCCCTAGCTATAAAAGTCCTAATCCTTAGAGCCTTTGAGTCAGTCCCTCTATCTCCTATGTGAGATATGGCGGTATGGACTGGCCCAGAGCTCTGAGTAAACTGCCTCATGTGTTTGCAGCAAGCTGGTCTCTTGTGAGTCCTTGGGTGAGTGCCATCCTGAGACTTGAGTGGGGTCCCTTGGGGTCCCCTTCTGGGGGGGTCTTAAGCCTTTCATATCCACAAAAATTAGTGGAAAAACAAAACAGCACCTTAACAATGGGTAGAAATCAACAAAGTGAAATTAAGCAGTGTAAAGAAAAGGTCTTAATCATAAACAAAACAGGGATGACCCTAAAACAATACAGGTGCAGGGCTAGAAGGCAACTTCATGGGAGAGCACTGCTTAGCATGGACAGTCTGAGCTCATTCCCAGCATTAAATAAACAAACATGAAAGGTCCGGACCTCAAAGTTTTTCTTTTAAAGTGTCAAATATGATAAAAATCAGTAAAGACTGACTTATGTGTCAGTGTCTTTTGTTCTCTCATCAAGAGCAAAGTTGAGCAGCACAGGAGCAGCGATCCCACAGAACCTGTCCTGTCAGCATGCATCTGAGCACCCAAGTCAGCTCTGCTTACCTTCAGAATATGTTTAGAAAACTGACAAGGCTGTCACTAAAATGAACAGTGATGGGGAGATAAAGGACCTGGAAGTTATATTTACAATTGTTCAAGCACTCAGATAAGAACAAGAGACAGGGGCAACAGTGCTGTTTAGATGCCTGTTCAGATCTGTATTTGACAGAAGAGGACAGTTGCAACTCCTGCGCAGATGTCATGCAGACCTGGTTTCAGAGACTATGACAACTGTCACTGGAGTTAATTCATTACCTCTGGAAATTTAAGAGGAATTTAAATTAAATTTTACTCTAAACAAACAAATACAATCTAGTACCATCTGAGACTAAATTTCTTCCAGGAAAATATTGTTTAAGCTTATTTTCAACAAATCGATATCCAGAGATAAATTCTACAAACAGACCTAACCTGCTGCAATGACATCATTCTCCTTAACAACACAGAGTGGAGCTAAGGAGCCTCGGGCTAAGTGGTGTGAGGGTTACCCAGCCAGGCAGTGCTGCAGCTGAGTTCAGTGGGTTAACATGCTTATTGTTTTCCATTATTCCTGTAGCTTTTCACTTTCCTAGATCTAAAAATGTGAAACCGGAGTGTTAATGTAACTGACAAAAAAATTCTATACACATTCACCTCAAGGCTCAGTGTCCCTGCTCCTCACACCAGCACCAGCAGAGACTGGGTAAGGAAGCTTTGCTAAGGTATTTTTCTTCCCCCCAGGCATAATGCATACGATGTCAGCAGATTTAGAACTCTGGGGGAGAGCAGTGCTTTCCACAGCAGGAAGGACACAGCTTCAGGACACTGAAGTGAGCAGAATACAAACGTATATTCTACTTTCTACAGTGTCAAAACATAAGGAAAATGCTAGATTATCTCCACAGGGGTAAAATCCAAAATATTGGAGGGAAATCTTTAATCCCCCAAGGCCTCTCCCTTCTTCCTAAGATTCTATCAGCATAAATTAAATCACTGTTAAGAACAATCACCCTTACAGTCACAGGTTCAAGGCTGGGCAACTCTGCTTTGTTTATTTGCACTGTGTCTTTGGAGAACAGAATAGAGTGACACTAATACACAGTATCACAGGAGTGAATCCACTCAGAACCATGTTAAAATACCTTGTTCACCACACCAGTCTCCTCCCGAACAATCTATACATAAAGAAAATACAACAGGCACCTTCACTTTCTGTGCTAAGAAATGGTAATCATAATTTACTCTGTATTTGCTTTCAGCATTCTGGTTAAGAATGGCAGCTAAGTTGATCTGTAATGTTCCTTTGATTTGAAGGCACCCCCCCCCCCCCCCACTGAGAGAACAAATCAATCTAGGACGGAAATTAAGTTTAGTACTACTTAAGCCAAAAGCAATCTAAATTATGGTAGGTTAATGGTGCAGAGGTCAGTCCAGAGCACTGAGGTTGTGCACAGCCCTTCAAGGACAGAGGGGAACAGCGCTCTGCCCTGACTGCTGAGCATGGGACCTGGCTTATATCACAGCTCTGCCACTCAGCTAGGGATGGAAACTGTAACACATTTTTAAACTTTTAATGTTTTGGTTTCCTTGTCTATAAAACTGATAGAAATGTAAACCCTGAGCACAGTCCTAATATGTAAGTATGAACTCAAACAGTAGCAATATTAATACATTTTTTGCATGTGCATATCCTGTGCATGTTTGCATTCACATGTGTGTGATGGCATAAAGCTGACAGTCCTTGTTCTCTTTCCACTTGATTAACTGAGGCAGAGTCTCTCACTGAACCCAGAGATCTCCAATTCCATCTTGCTGGACCGAATGGCCTGGAATCCATCTCTGCCTCCCTTGCTAATGCGCTTGGTGTGGCCTTATTGGTTTGGGGTCTGAACTCCAGTTCTCGGGCTTATAAGACAAGAGCTTTATCCTCTGAGCCTCTCTGCAGCCCCACTGGTCCCTCTTCATAAATAAATAGTAAGATTCAAAATAAGCTAAGAAAACAACTCAGGGCCCACTAGATTTGGTTTTTTTAATATCCAGATTTCTCTGATTCAGACAGAAGGAAGGAAGAGAACATGACCAAAAGTATAATCCATGTACATACTTCCTATGCACATGTGAAATGTTACTAAAAAAACCACTATTTTGTACAATGTAATATACACTGATAAAAACCGTAAGTTCAAACAAAGAAGACATCCCAAAAACTGCATTTTAAATTTGTTCTTTAATAACACTGCCAAAGTATTTGTTTCTCAAAAGTAAGTGGAAGCAGGTATACGGTACCACTTTGGCCTAGTTTAAACTTTACTCTGTGTGTAGCTTGTTGGTGACTCAGTAGACTTGTTCCTCTCACCGGTTTGATTCCACAGCTCCACTCCACAGCTGCAGACTGCTAACAAAGACTGCCAACACCAGAGTCCTGAGTAACTTTCTGAGTAACTTCCCCTTTCATGGTTTCTCTAAAGCAGCTAGCCTAACCCCCCAACCCCCACACTAAAGCCCAAATCCCATGGACTTTAATAAAGTTGAAGGCCCTCTTTCCTCTCCTCTATAGAATGTCTCCCCGACCCCAGTGCCGCCTTCTGGCTGAGGCCCAGCTGACGGAAGGCTATCTATGGGGGTCTCCTTTTCTCCATGGGCCTGCAGTGAAATGCCTTCATCTTCCTGTGCTTCGTCATACTGAGCCTACTGTGTCTCACCAGCACACAGCAATCTCTCCTTCCAGTCAAGAAACTTGACACAGATCTCAGGAGCCTCCTGGGACAAAGGCGCCTGGCTATGAGATGGACACAGGCTTTAGGTCACCTGCCAAGGGGATGAGGTCTGACAGCAACCAGTGGGGCACAACACTGAAGTTGCCCTGCTCCAGAGACCTCAAAGCCAAAGTACAAAGAAATCATTCCACCAATTATCAGTTAAGCTGTACACATCCATTCCTATCCTGTCTACTTAATGTATCAAATAGAAGGTAACTGTCTCTCTAGCCCAGTAGCAATGTGCAATGGGAATCCTAACTTAGCCAGGGCACACTAATGAGCTGATGTTAAAGAGGACTCCAACCCAATCAAGTCTTTTTTTCTCCTTCAAGCAAACACTACTATCAAAATTATGTAGTTAAAAATTAAATATATTCTTTGTGTTAATGAACATTTGCAACAATTGGTGGCATAAATCAAAGCCACAGGAGCTCAACCAGTGTACTAAAAATGTACTATTTAGAAAAGAGTGAACGGAAAAATAAGTTTATCAGAAACCTAACTAAGAGAAAGCACATAAATCTCAGCTGTATGGATTGAAGTGATGACACTGGAGACTTATTCTCAAAATGGAACTGTACTTACTTGTATCTGACAGTCTGGACAGTTTCTGCAGACACGTTGTTAACGATGCATTTAGCTGCACATTCCAATCCCTGCCAGACAGTTGAGAATCCTGTAAACATATTTAAAAGTCAGTCTCACATGAAGAGCAAACCTGCCTGAGTTTCTCAGGTAGCCCAGTGCCCACCCAGAAACACAACACAAATGAAAGAACACAATAAACCAGGCCTTTTGTTACCTTGAACACTACTCGCTGCCACAACCATGGCGCCATCCAGGGCAGACTTCCCGTCTTTGTCTCTCTTCAGAGATTCTGGAACGAGTTTGCTTCCATGCTTCTTGACATGTGGAGCAAGTTCTTTTCCAACACAATTCGCTACTGTGCAGACACCATCAACTAAACAAGCATAGAGAAAAGACTCAGAGAAATCACTCCCTTGACTTTAGCACTGCACTGAACAACGTTCTCTTATAGTTTTGGTTGTGAGCCTAGCCTTTAACGGCTGAGCCATCTCTCTAGCCCTGAACAACGTTCTCAAATGGCCACCCACAACTGCTTTTCTGCATGGTGTCACTGTGTCTGTTAGGTGAACCTTGGTGGGCCCTAAAGTGATTTGAAGCTCTGTCTGTAGTGTCTATAGAGACCCTGCCCCTCAGGCAGAGTTCGGTTTAAAAGAAAATCACCCACTTTTATTTTTCTGATTCAAAAAAGACTTAGTGTGAAAAAGATAGTGTTAGTCAATTTAATGGAAATCCACTAAAGATCTATATGACTATATAAAAACAAATTTTAGTGATTGTAAAGTGTCATCTGGGGAGATAGACACCAGGCCCACTGTGTGGCTGGATTGTTTAGCTGTGGGGAGGTGGAGACCCTGAGTCCTTGCCCTTCTTTGTGAGACTGAGCAATTTATGCAAATATTTAACCTGATGTGGATTAGCAGCACATTTCTAGCTCAGCCTGGAGGGAGCACAGCACTTACCCAGGAGCTGACTGACTTTAGCTGCTCCTCCAGTTGCCTGCTTTGCTATGTAGAGACCCCTGGTGACAGCTGGACTCACTTCCACTGGCTTTTCCTCTGGCTGAATGCGCTCTCTGAGTTTAGAAGCACCCTTTTGAATTGCTTTGCCAGTAAATTCAGCACCTTTGACTAAACCCCAGCTCACCCAGGAAGCACCTTTTAAAAAAGGGAAGTTCAAAATTACAGAGATTAAGGTTAAGTGTATCTTTAAATCCTTTAATTACATCAGCAGAAAACAAGAGTTCAGTAGTAGATCCTAGGAAAAACATATATGTATACATACAAATAAATAAATCTTTTTTATGTGTGTTGAGTTCCTGACTTAGAGGTTGAAAAGTTTGAAAAAAAAAATAAGCCTGAATTTGAAGAACTGAGAAATCACAAAATAAAAGGCAATAAACAAGTGGGTCTATAGTTAGGATTATAAGAAACAAAATCCAGAGAGGAATATTCCTTTGTGTAGCGGGAGAAAGTTAATACACTTCTAATGATAAACAGCGAGCAGTTATTCTTTCTCTTGGGAGGAATCTTAGATGGTGCTGCTGTAATAAACACTGCAAAGTTGTAGATGATAAACAACAGAGATTCATTTCTTGTGGCAAGTGCAGGTAGATGGATCCTGGGGACCACTTCCAGGTTCACTGAACACCAGAGGAAGCAAGGCAACCTCCTGGGCCCTTCAAGGAAGGAATTGTCTTGTTCACAAAATCTCCTCCCTCACAAACCAGTTGTTGCTCAAAGACTTCACCTTCTAATCTTGTGACCTTTGGGGTTGACACTTCAACACGGGGATCTTAGAGGACACAAAGTCCAGAACACAGCACTGGAGGGAAGGAGAGGAAGGATGAGAACTCATGGGACACAATCATGATTTATGCTCACAGCTCCTCAATAGCCGAGGAGCCCTGGAAGAACACACATTTACACAGCATGTGTGACCTCCTGAGAAGTCCAGTCCTCTCCCCATCAGAATTTCTAAATCAGTTATTTAAAACATAAATTTATAAGCAATATTGTTACTAGTTCAAGGTCCGACCCATGGGGGTTGACAAGCAACTCTGGGACATCTGACAGAATGTTGTGGGGGTTGACAAGCAGTCCTGGGATACCTGACAGAATGTTGTGGGCCACTTTCTCACTCCATTCAGGCAGTTCTTTCGACTTTTCTTCTGAACTCGGCTCACAGGGCACAATCTGGCTCAGATTAACTTCTTCACTTGAAGAATCTTTGGTCTAAACAGTAAATATGTTTCAAAACGTAAAGGTTAGTGAAGTACAAAGGAAAGAAACTGAAAGCATCTTATGATAAAATATCAACAAACACTAGCTGAAGTTAGTGAAAAAAAAATCCACTATCAATAAAAAAAAATGTAAAACCAGAATTGCCACAAAACTGGAAAGGATCAGTTCCTCGGATGGGCTCTGAGTAGAAATACAAATCCACCACTGCAGCCACCGGATCATAATCAAACTGTATTCTCCTCCAGCCATGACTCACGTCAGAGTTCACCCTTCAAAGCTGCATGTATATGGTACTTCCAGATTAACAGATTAAAGGACTCAGCCAGTAAAGAAGGATGGAGTAAGTAAACTGGTTGTGATAGAAGAAAAAGTCCAATTTGAAACCTGAATATCCAGATACACAATGACTGGCCATTCCACTTACATGGAAACAGCAGCACTCACTAGACAACTGCCAGGACTTTAGCCAACACCCAAACTCAAAGCCAAATTCCTATTTTCTAAGAACATAGACCTCAAAGTGTTATAACTTGAAAAAAGCCAAAGGTTTTATGTGCCCAACAGATGACAGAGAATGTGACTTAAAATACAGAGATAAGCAGAGGACTGTCTGTGGATTCACATGCTAAGAAGAGCAAACTCTTGTCTATGGGAGAAAAGCTTCCTGTCAGTAAATGCAAAGATAATCTGGGTGCAACATTTGCATTGCTAGGGCCAATGTCTCTAATATATAAATAACCCTGGAGACTGAGAAGGACTAACAGCCCAATAGTACAAGTGGGTGAAGGAGGGGAACACACAGTACAGAGCATCCAACCTCATCCAAAACAAAATGAATGTAAACTACAAGATTCTAGATATAAAAACCAAACACTGACCACCCACTCTTGCCCAGGCCATGTGGAAGTGAGTATGGAGTGCCCCTAACTGCATGGGGTCCAGTGGATACCTGGTCACAGGCAGTGCTCAGTCCTGAAAATATTAGGACTAAGTTTCTTCATGTGTATGATATATAATCTATATGATAAAATATTATTAGAGATGTCAACAGGGAGCGAATGCTTCACAGGAACAAAAGTAGAATGACTTTTTCTTCTTCTCAGTTTCAGACAATCCATTCTTCATTTATTACTTATTGGAGGAAGGAGTATAGCCCCAGAGCAAGCTCTCAGCCAACAAGCCAAAGAACCATAAAAAAAAAAAAAAAAAAAAAAAAAAAAAAAAAAAAAAAAAAAAAAAAGTATGTGGTCCTTACTATAAAAATAAAAGTCTTTTGAAAAACTGAAGAAGAGTCCATCCTCAAATACTCAAATACAAGGTCTCTCTCAAAGCAGTGTGAGCACAAATGTGTGGTGACCCTAGTTGTGGCTGTGACCTGTTTGTGACATGCTCTAGTGGTGTGTGGCCATCAGACAGGGGGCACACTTCCCGCTGCTTCTTTAACTTGCCTTTTTCCCACGCTTTCCTTTATGGCGGGCATCCTTGCTGCCTTGGTCTATTGAAGAATCTGAAGAACTTGACCGCCTGACATCGGTGCCAGAAGCTTCCTTTGGTGGTTCCGAGGGGCGACTTGCTCTCCCAGGGATTTGGAATTCATCTTCGTCTTCTCTACTCCAATTGGCCTAGAGCATAAAGGACTAAGCTTAGCTCAGCTGGCCTCTGCAGGACACTCCTCCAGACATACCATTCCTTGTACTCATGGCACACATGTTCAAATACCAGTGTGTCTGACTGCATGGAGAACTACTGTTGCCATGCTTTGTGAGTGTGTGTGTGTACATGCACACATATGTGTTTGTACAGCCATATGTGCTGATGCCATGAAATACATATACTAGTTACAGGACAGTCTTGGGTGTTGGTCCTCACCTGCAAACCACTGTTATTTGAGAGGATCTCATGGCTTCTGTTTGGCCAGGCATACTTTGGGTTCATGGAGATTTTCCTACCTCTGCCTCCCAGGTCCAATAGGGCTGTGCTGGGCTTACAGATGCTGCTGCTACTGTATGGGGCTTTTAGCAAGATGAGAATGTGTTCAAAGGCAAAGAATGAAGACAGCATGCATAACTGCACCGTTAGGCACCAAGTGTCTGCATTTAATGCCACGGGCACCATTGTGTCCCATATTCTGCTGTGTGAGCAAATGCTTCAATGCAAAAATCAGGGCCAATACTTCTAGTTTACAAGTGACATTTTGGAACAGCACAGAGCCAAAAATAAAATAGAACCAAAGATTAAAATTAAATGGAACAGCTTCCTGCAACCCTGGAGTCTACTTAATTTCTTTCCCAAGGCCTGACAGAGCTAAGGGCAAAGTGTTCTGTACTAAGTCAGTGAGCACCTGCAAGTTACTGCAGTGAGCATGGTGGTTACTCTGTCAGCCTCATAGGATGTAAATCCTTCAAGGAGACAAGTCTCTGGGCACAGGTATGAGGTGTTAGTGGATACATTAATGGAGGCTGGGAAAGCCACTTGAAATGGGGCCACAGCATCCCATGCTCTGGAGTCCAGGACTGAAAAAAAGGAGAGGGCTCTGAGTGGCAGCATCCATCTCTCTCTGCTTCCTGACTGGGAAGGTAGCATGACCAGCTGCCGCACACTCTGCTGCCATGCTCCCCAAACCCCAGCCCACAGTGGACTACACTCTCCACCTGTGAGCCAAAATAAACCTTTCCTCCTATAAGCCGCTTTTGTCAGGAGTTGCAGCAACAAGAAACAAACACAGCAAGTAAGCATGGAACTGGGATGTGCCCGGTCCACTCAACCATGTCCCAACCTTTACACACTCCTTCCTATGGACACACAAGGCAGGGCCATACTACATAGAGATTATGTGTTATGCACATACACAGAAACACCTACATATGACTACATAGCTGTGATATCTTTATATTAGCCTGTTCTTGCTCTTGGCACCCTGCCATTTATCAGTTTAACTGGTTGATAAGCGTCCATGCTTGATGACTAAAAAAAGAACAAAAGATCAATACTCATAGTGTTTAAAAAAAAAATTAAAGGAAACTTTATTATACTCACTGAGCCCAACATTTTGGCAGACAAAAACACAGACAGGGCAATCAGGCTAAGTAAAGAGGGTTTGCAGGCTGAATTCCATGGCTTGCTTGTGAAGTGTCCCCCAAAGGCTCCCGTGCTGAAGGCTTTGGCAGGCTCCAGTGGATGGGTCCTGTCACTCACGGGACTTGCTTGTGAGGGTGCTGACATAAGTCAATGGAGTCATGTGCTGACAGACAGGTAACTGAATGGACTATTGGGACCTGGTAGAAACTGGAAGGCAGGCCTGATTGAAGGACGAGAACCCCTAGGGGGTGTTCATTTGAAGGAAGAATCTAGTCCCTGGCTTCTTCCTGTGTCTGTGTCTGTGTCTGTGTCACTCTCCCTTCTTGCCTTCCTCAAACCCCACTTCATAGCTGACATCAGTGTTCCTCTGCCATGACCCCCTGTCATGCCTCTGCCTTGTCACAGATCTACAAGTCTGCACCAGCAGGTATGGACTAAACTCCTTGGAAACATTAACCTAAGTACCTAATTAATGCTTCCTCCTCTGGTGACAAAAAGCTACCACTCACAATGAACACATTGCTTTTTATTTGGCCTTTATTCTCCAAGAGATTAAACATCCTTCTGTCCACCTGAAATACCATCAGATATGTAAAATGTCCAAACCTACTAAAACAGAATTATCTTCAGAATTTTATACCTTAGGCCAATCTCACTGTAAACAGGGTCAAACAAACAGGCATCCTTTCCTGGGTGTGGCCACCTGATAGCTGTCAAATGAGAACTTCAGTTCATCCCACTGCCCTGTGGGGTGGACATTATCACTGACCCCATGTTTTCATTAGAAAACTACAGGCAGAGCAGGTCAGTAACAGCTGAGAATAATAGTTACTATACCGAAAATTTACCTCCAGAACAACCAATGGCAGCCAATTCTCATCACCATGTCATGAAGAAAATCTCCTCACAGCTTTGAAAGCAGTGGCACTCACAGTCAAGTTTGTTTTACCTAGAAATCCAGGTTACCTGGAGCCGAAGGTCAGACATCTGTCTCAACAGATCTTCAAACAGCTCTCTGTCATCTTCTGGGAGCTCAGATGAAAGAACAACCCCTACGAAGCACCCAGCAGCTTGTAGCATGGTGTCTGGAAACATGTAGGCTCCCACAGTGCACTTCAGAACGGGTGACCTATCAGGAACTAGAGGGTATAACCAGTCACACACCTGCAAGAGTCAGATGGACACAGAAATCAATGAATGGAGCTCCATGAAATTGTCACATAAAAGCAAATATGTCAGTTTGATGCATGCTAAAGGTTTTACAGACTGACTATCAGAGGTCCAATTTACCTACACCATCTTCTATCTTGATCTTCCTGCATTAAAAACTGTTGCAAATGCTCCACTGACAATAGTCTTACAGCCTTAAGTGGTCCTGAGTTTGACATAACGATGATGCTAGCTTTAAATAAAAGATGGTTAGCATAAAATGGGGGCTGATTATTCTCATTAGACCCCTTTGTAGCACTAAATTATTTTCTAGTAAAATACTGGACAATATTCATGTAATCCTGACAGCATTCTATCAAGCTGACTAGCAGTTTTTACTTTTAAATGGTAAAACTATAAAACTGTATGTATTAAGAGGACAAACAGTAATATTTTGATGAATGCATATATATCAGAATGTTTAAAGCAAGTTAAACATATTATCTCTTCATAAACCCATTATTTCTTCATAGTGAAAACCCAAAAGCACAGCTGGTCATTGCTAACTAACTTAGTATCCACCGATTAACCCTTCTACTTCAACCACGTCTCGGCCTCAGTAACCATCACTGATTGCACTCTCAGCCTTTAGCTCCTTTAGATCGTGTGCTATCTGGCTGTGTCAGGCTATTTCCCTTCACAGTTGCATCTGTGGTGCACAGTGTCCCACCGCATTCTCCATCCACTCATCCTACGAACATTAGGTCATTTCCATTGTGAAAATGTTGAATCACAGTCATTTTATCACAAAAACTGGGACAGAGCCAGGTCACGTAAGTTTCTCAGTACTGACAACTAGAAAGTGTACTTTGTACCTGAGCACATACTTTGTCAGAGATGCAGAGTGATTATTTAATTAGGTTTTGCTTTTGCTAATGCCCAGAGAACCTGATGTGTGTGTCACTAATTGTGACACTGTGGTACCACCTGGAGAGGTCAGTTTGTCCCAACAATCAGACTTAAGCTCATATCCTGGCTATCCAAATCAGAATTCCCAAATGAATCAATTTCTCATATATTATAACCCTGTAGCAACTGAAATATAACCATCCCAACCTTAGAACACTGCCTACCATAAGTAAACCCGAGGGATCGTCTATTGAAACAGGCAAAACTCAGATAGCTCAGCCCGTTTCTGACCAGCAGAAGATAAATGCGGACGGCAGCACTCAGGGCTGGCTCCTGGTGAGTGCCTGATGAGCACTGTCACATTCTTTTTTTTAATGAATGGATTTTCTTCTCTATCTCAACAGCCATTCAGGGAGATTGGAATACAGCTAACTACAATATTTTGTAGAGTATAAGTGGTGCCAGAGACAAAACAGAACAAAAAGCCCAGTGGTTAATTAATATGTATTAGAAAATCTGCCTGTTGAACATACCCTACTCTCAGGTCCTAAATATACTAACAATGACTTTTAGAGCACAGTTTACCTAATGTCTACTAGATGGCTGTGCTGTTACTGCCTATTTTGTTGTTGTTTGCTTGTTTTGTTTTTTAGGATAGATTCAGGAGACATGCGTTAACTCCTTATGAGAGCAGTGCTGCAAATAGCTAGTATTTGAGTGATGGCCGATTAAACTTGGGGTGCAATTCTACTTATTTAGGACCCAAAACAAAGTATATAACAGGTCAAAAGCCAAATTAAATAAATGAAGACAAGACAAACTGCGGGTGGAGCCAAAGCAACTCCACAGCTGAGATCTGGCAGCCAAGGGCAGTCTTTCTGGTACCCAATTCTGGCTCTTCCAGTTTCGAGAACCCAGAGTTCTTATAGCCATGACTATGCAATACTATTACCAAACTGGCAGAAACTCTTAGCAATCCCTTCCCTTCCCTCAGTAAAGAGCCCTGTAAAACTTAAGATAACCAAGTCAGTCAGTTCTTGTCCACTAATGAATCTTTCAGCTGTGCCCAAGAATCTGTTTTCCACGCCTCTCATAAGCTTCTAACTGTTATTAAATGACTTTCAAGTTGGCTCCCATAAGAACCAGGGCAAAGTAGCATTAGAAGGACTGCAGCAGGCCAATGTCTAGCTAAATTACCTTATCTGAGGCTGAGTACAGGTAACTGCTTTGTTTAAACATAAATCCATTGAATGTACACTGTGACCCAGTTTCAAAAGCCCATCTCTCTGCACCTTTGCCCAACCTTTTCACTTCAGACTGTTGCTGGTCTGTACCCTGAGAAGATCCCACTGAACTCAACACACTAATTAGTCTTTACTCTTGGACAAACTGCATCTGCAAAGCAACCCTCTAGGCCAGGGCTTCTGAACCTTGTCCTGACTGAGGTTTAGGGACAGAACATTTTCCTCTTGATGGGCTGCACCCTGTGGTCATCTAGCAGTTTCTCTGACCACTTTATCTAATACACCAGTAATAACCACTCTCAGCTGTTGTACTGGCTGGTTTTGTGCGTCAACTTGACAAGGGCTAGAGTCATCAGGGAGGAAGGAGCCTCAGCTGAGGAAATACCTTCACGAGATCCAGCTGTAAGGCATTTTCTCAACTAGTGACCAATGGGCAAGGGCTTAGCTCATGAAGGGTGGCGGCATCTATAGGCTGGTGGTGCCAGGTTCAAGAAAGGAGGCTGAGCAAGCCATGGGAAGCAAGCCAGTAGCAGCTTCCCGCCATGGCCTCTGCATCAGCTCCTGCCTCCAAGTTCCTGCCCTGTTTGAGTTACTGTCCTGACTTCTTCCAATGATTGACTGATCTGGAAGTGTAAGCTAAATTAACCTATTCCTCCCCATCCCGAATTTGGGGCATGGTGTTTGGTTGTAGTTATAGAGACCTAGATTAGACAGCTGTGATGGAAACAGGTTCACACTGTCACGTAATCTCTCAAGGGGCAAAACTGCCGTTGGCTGAGTGTTTCTAGGCCGGCTCAGAACTTCGGTTGGGTCTTGAAAACATGTGTGGGTATTCAGTTACATATTCAAATGTAGCACATAAATTCCCTTTGAAGTTTAAGTAACATTTCTTCTTCAGATAAAAAAAAAAAATTGTTCTCTTGGGTCCTAAAATCAATCACAAATAACACCAAACTAGATTTTCTGTAGTAAGAATTTTAGAGCCTTAGGTTCTTTAAAAAACACAAAAATACTACAGGAATATGTATTGTTTTAATCCCAGGTGTGGGACCTGGGGTTGCTTCAATGCAACTGATGATTTGCCTCTTGCTCTAGCTGCAGAGAGTCAGTGGGATGTTGGACTTCTGGGAACTTTTCAGAGGGTACATAAATGTTGGAGGCCCGAGAGGTGGGGTTGGTGGTTAGTAGTCTTTCAGGGGGGTTGGTGGAGGTTTGTTAATCGTCAGTGCTCAAAAAAGAAACAAGAAGAAAGAAATCAGATTCAGGGATTTCTCTCTCTCTCTCTCTCTCTCTCTCTCTCTTTCTCTTTCTCTCTCCCTCCTCTTCTTCCTCTTCCTCCTTTCTTCTTTTATCTATTTATCTATCTATCTATCTATCTATCTATCTATCTATCTATCTATCTATCTATCTATGGAGTGAACCAGGAGATATAAAGGGTAGAGAAAGTGTAGGAAAGCCCACAAAGTAGCAAAGACCAGCTACAATTTTCTATCATTAAAAACAAAATAAATCCCAGCAAACACAAACATGGATGTGTTCAGAACCCAGTAGAATCATTTTTTCTTGTGCTCGTATCCTGGACATGGTATATATATCAACAAATGAAAATGAAACATTCCATCCACTTTTCGGCTTATGCTCATGTTGTTTTGAAGGGCTTACCTGGAGAAATCCAGGAGGGCGGTTCAGAACTGTATCCAGAGAATTATCCAAGAACCTCACAATCCGCAGGTACCCGGGGTATGAGGGAGCACTAACCTCTCCCGCCGGGTTTACAAAAAAGATCTGCACTCCGTTTGGTATCAAGATCAGCTCATCTGCATCAAGCCCCAAGGTCTCAAGTGGGGGCGGTTGGGAACGGTTCCTATAGAAGTCTTCTCCCACAGATGAAAACTCCCCAGAATCTGTTCCATAGGAAACAGTGTAGTGGCCCTCAGCGGCCTGTGGGGTGTAGGCTGGTGGCGCTTCAGCGGGGCAGCTGGATGATGATAAGGGCAGAGCAGAAGGCGCAGCGCTCGGTCCGGCAACTGCAGCTGAGGCGCTTCCATCCACTTCAGCGTGCTGGGGGTCTGAACTAACAGACTCTGGGGACTTCTTGCTCGTGTCTTTTGGAGGGAACTCTGGGTATAACTTGGGCACATCCTGAAGGTCATTCCGTAGAGAAGTGGCAAGGCCCTTCTCCAGGATCTCTAGCCTGGTGCGGACGTTCTGAAGCGTTTCCTTCATTTTCTGTTGCATCTGCCTGGCAGACTCCCATGCAGGGCCTGTGTGCCCTGGCTCTGCTGCGGAGATGCTGATGCCCCTAAGCAAGTGTCCTATTCCTTGCTTGTAATAGTTCTTTGCTTCTTCCTTCTGCCCCAACTCGTCCGTGTTCAGTCCTTTATTAACAAACATAAAGGCCTTCTCGTATGCTTCCTTGATGATCTTAATTTCAGCAGGTTCTCCATTTCCCGGCTGTCTCTCCATCTCTGCAAGACAAGAAACAACACCTGCAATTACCCAGCTAGCTCTCTTTATACTTCGCCCTCTTTCCAATGAGAATATATTTTAAGGACAGGGGCCTGACTCTCTTCCTATTCATTGATTCCCAATCCTTAAAGAAAGTACCCAATAAATACTTGGTGAGTTGATAAATGTTATTGGTAATAGTAAAGAGGGCTGGAGAGGTGGCTCGGAAGTCAGCTCCAATCGCCAGGTCCTCTTAGTGAATGCTAACCCCAGCCAGGAGGTGGATCCCTGGAACTCACTGGCAGGCTGGTAGTCTACCTCCTCAGCTCCAGGACAGTTATAGAGCCTATCTCAAACCAAACCAAACCACGTGGTGACTCCTGATGAACATCACCACCCACAGCTGACCTCTGGCCTCCAATGCATGCATGCATGCACCATAAGAAAAAAAAAAGCAACAGAATATTCCATAAAATAAAGATATGCATGTGCCCAAAAGGACATACACCCCATCCCCAGAAAAAATAAATTAAGCTTTTAGAAATTACACCTAAAATAGCTTAGAAGGTGAACTCGATAGAGAGAGAAAGAGTTTATAAAGTTAAGAGAAAATGCCCAGAATGTAGAGCAATGAAATAAAGGAATGAACAACAGAAAAATAAGTATAAAATTAGGACTTGTTCTAGCAGGCCCAATGTGAATTCTAAAATGCTCTGAAATGAAGAATTAGAGAAAAAATGATGGACAGAAGAGTAACCGGGCTAACTCACAGATAGCAGATAAATCCAAAAACAGAAGCACAACTTCCCAGGTTTAAACAGATCTGACAGAGGCTGGAGAGCAGGCTGCAGTGCCAGGCAGACCTCAGGACAGTGCCCTGCACACTTCAGGCTTCCTATCCTCTGACCTGGTGAGTGGAATCTCTGACAGAGGCTGGAGAGCAGGCTGCAGTGCCAGGCAGACCTCAGGGCAGTGCCCTGCACACTTCAGGCTTCCTATCCTCTGACCTGGTGAGTGGAATCTCTGACAGAGGCTGGAGAGCAGGCTGCAGTGCCAGGCAGACCTCAGGACAGTGCCCTGCACACTTCAGGCTTCCTATCCTCTGACCTGGTGAGTGGAATCGCAAGCCTAAGTTCGAATTCTCAGGGTAGTTACAAAGTGACAGATCTACATTGGAAGACAACTCAGAAAGCATTCAGGTAACAGAAACTGACAGTGTCTGGTGTGTTCCTAAGTTTTAGGAAAGACTTACACAATCCTGGGAGAATTCAGGGTTTAATTAATAAAAATGAAAAACTACAGAGATAAAATTCAAGACAATTAGGAACTCCAGGGAAAAACAAATGCCAAACAAAACCAAGAAAGTAATCAGGGAATAACCTGTTTCAGTTTTATTTTAGTGCCATAATATTAAAAACAGTGGATCTTGATGTTAGCACAATGGCACACTAAACCGTCCTGAGAGAACAGGATGGTGGATGGAAAGTTTGTGCAAGGATGAAGGAGCCAAAAACCTCATCTTTACCAGTCAACTGCAGTGCCCAAGACTGCACAGCACAAAGTAACAACGTTAGTATACTGCTGAGAGATAGGAAACACCAAGAATTGGGTCAGAAAACTGATCCAAGCTGCCTTCGGAAGGAAAGGAGACAGGTTGGCTTACAAAGGTAGTTAATTCTTTATGTATATGGTGAAGCTAAATTACTTACTTTACAAAATAAATGAAAAGTTCAGTCTTGTCCAGAAAGATTACACTGGAGGCCACAAAATTAATTTTTATTTTCCAGGAACCACTAACAAAGTAAAAGGAAACAGGTGAAATTTCAATGGCAGTTTTTATTTACCTAATATAGCCACACTGTTATTCTGACTTGTAACCAGTATAAAAATGATTTGTGAATATTTTGTTTTTCTTTGTCCTACAAAGACACCCTACACTGTACTTAACAAGTCCAATATATCCCACAGCTAACAGTCAGTTGTCAAGTGTGTCCCTACTGGTCACTGTGGACTTCTTACAGCTTCTCAGGACAGGAAATAAAAATCAAGGGACAGAAGAGTGTTTCTATAACTTTCGACACATTGAAGGCACCACAGACTTTGGTAGTCAGACTTCCTTGAACTGAAAAACAGGCCAATAGATGGCCCTATCACACAGCAACTTTACGATCGTGGACAAAACAAACTCGATCCCCAATTCAGGAACTAGGGTATACAAGTAGCAATATAAAAACCCACATTTGCCCTCCCCTGGGGTCATTGCTGACACACCTTCCCTGGGATTCTATTCTGCTGTGTCATCATAATGCCTCAGGCTTCACAGATCCCCACCTCTTTGTTCCTCTTCATCCTCTTGGGGCACAAGAAAACATGAACTCAAAAATGTACAACCTTCTGACAGTGTCATCTATCTAGTGCTGGGCTGTAGCCGTGGCTCTGCTGGACTTCATGTGGTTTCTGGGAAGCAGGCTGGGCTAGTGTCCTTAGAATAAACAGTGAACCAAGCAGTACCCAGGCATATCTCTAAGAAAAACTGTTTACCATGTCTTGAAAAGACTGAAAAGTGAATGATTTCATATGCTTTAATTCTCAGTGTTGGGAGCAAGTCTTTGGCGTGCCAATCTGAAGTACTAAATAAACAGTGCTTTCATTAGCTTAATAGTCCAATCATCAAATCATGAACCAATACCTGCTCTAGATAACAAGGGTGGACTTTTAAACATTCTCGATCTCTTGGCCTCTCTGTCTCTCTGCCTCTCCCTCCTCCAGCCCCCTCCTCATTTGTGTACACAGATCTCTGTACATGAAATGTTGACAGAGACATGTCTTGGGGCCTGGGAAGGTCAGAGAACAACTGGATGTGTGTCCTGATCTTTCACCATGTCTGAAACAGGGTCTTTTGCTGTTTTTTTTTTGTTTGTTTGTTTGTTTGTTTGTTTGTTTTCAAGTTTGGTAGATAAGGCTAGCTTCTGGGGAGTCTCCTGTCTCTGCCTCCCATCTCCCAATATGAGGGCAGAGATTATAGCTTCATACAGGTTTGGGAGGGGAGGGGGATTTGAACTCAGGTCCTCAGGGTTAGTCTCCTTACTCCTGTTTCAATTTTCTAGTACAAGATTTAAGAAACACCTACTTTAAACACAGCTACATATGTGGTTCACTCTGCACCAGAAGAAATAAAGTTCTGATTAAAAATACTTGGAAGCTCAGTTCTATTCCATGACAGAGAAAGTAGCAAATAATTGTGCTTACAGAGAAACAGCCAGCAACAGGAGTTCTGCATGCTTGGTCTGTTACAAAAAGGGGGAATGGGAAGGGTTTGTTATTCAAATTATACACTGACAAGTTAACATTTATAGGGTACAAAGTGATAGTAAAGTCTGATTTCTGAACTATTCTAATTTTTAATATTTGTCTTTACTATTTTTAATTATGCATATGTGTGGGGGGGGGGCTATGTGCACCTGAATGTAGGGACCCAGTGAAGCTGGGATTAGAGGCAGTCATGGTACAGAACTGGGCACTGGGAACTGACTGGGGTGCTCTCCAAGTGCAGTACCTGTTAACTGCTGAGCCATCTCTCCAGCCCCATTATTCTTTTTTTAAAATAAAATATAGAATGATGAAATAAAGCTAATTAACTTGCTCATCATCCAGATATAACATATTTTTAAAACATGAAGGCAGCTGAGACTCATCTATCGCTGACCTGTACAATATTCTATGATTAGCTATACTGAGCAGACTGTACTAAGCTCCAAAAGCTATATCCCTTACTCTTCCTATCTGGGTAGGGAACATGGGAGATTGAGAGCATCAGAGAGAGTTTTAAGGTCTCTGTTAACTCCTGTACCATCCCACCAATTCTCGATTGCTAGGGAACTGTGTGTTTCAGATAGCACTGCGCACAGCGTGTGGGCAGCAAACCACATTCCACATACTACAGAGGTTTCCCGTTTCAAACACGTCTTCCACAAACACAATTAAGACCATCAGGAAGGCGCAGGAACCAAGACTAGTTCCCTCAGAACTAGGAGCCTTCGTCTACTGCCGCGTTATTCACTTAATTGCTTCTGTAAAATTTAAAACATTTGCTAAATTCTTAGATATCCAAGGTCATTTCATCGATTAAAAAAAAAAAAAAAAAAACCGTTACGTTTATAACACAACAAAGCAAACCTCGAGGATCCTTAAGCAATACCACAACCATGGTGTTGGAATAACGGGACCAGCCGTACACTCGCGCAATAAAGTAGCGTCACAAAACCACGCACATTCCCAGAGAAAACTTTCCCAGACATAAAGTTAGGCCTCAGGGGTCCTCTGAGATGCTGGAAGCCAGTAAACACGTATTCCAGTTAACAAATGCGCATGCCATTCATTGCCAGTGTTGTGGCTCCCGGCGCTTTCATCCGCCCAACGCTAGACAGGCTGTAGAGGAGCAAGAAAGCCAGTAGGGTTTGGAGAGGGAACCGTGGAGGACGCACACTAGGGATCACCAGAGATCAGGGATGGGAGGATCCGAACCAGGGATTCAGAACCAGGGGACCAGAAACAGAACTCAACCCGGGGACAAGGATCAGGGGCAGGTACACGCACACCAAGGATGCCTGGGGGCTCAGGGTTGAAGGACCAGCGCCAGGGGATGAGCAGGAACCAAGGATGGGAAGACCCGCACCAGGAATGTGCGGGTTCCTGGGGCAGGAGAGTCTAGGACCTGAGCGCCGCTCCCCGGGCTAGAGCTGTAGGAGGTGAAGGGTGGGCGAAGGCTCCTTCAGTACTAGCTGGAATACCCTCAACAGGACTTCTGGAAACTTCTTTGGCAGAAGGGCTCCCAGCAAGATGCCGCCGGGGCCCGGGCCGCAGCCCCCATCCCCGCTGTGCGTCCCGGGGTGGGCCCGGCTCACAAAGCCTCGCGTGACGCCCTCTGGGTCCGGCCCCGCCCACGCGTCACCACACCGGCGCGGAGCTGTGCTTCTGCCCACTCTGACCTTCCAAAGGCGCACGGGAGGCCGGCGGTCCGCTCCGAGCCCGAGAGCCCACGGAGAGCGCGCAGCTGCAGGTCCCAGACACCCTCCGGCCTCAGCCAGGCCCAGGCCACGTCGGACCGCGCCTGCGCACTCCGTACTGGCCGCCCTGGGGCCGCTGAAGGGACCCGCAGTGCCACGGCAATGACAGCTTCCGGCCGCCAGGGGGCGACCTGGGCCGAGCACTGAGGACCGGGAGACCAGAGGTTGACTGGAACCCTGGACAGACCTTACCTTACCTGTGTAAAGTGTTATATCTGTGACATAAAAACAAAACAAAACAAGCAAAAACCCCACAAGGCTGGTGGCTGGAGAGATGGCTCAGCAGTGGAGAAGAGGTCATTATTTATTTGTCTCTATAACACATAAAGAACACACCATAATAGTTTATGAATGCAACAATTAAAAGTGAATAAAGGATTTGAGTAGATCCTTCAGACAAGATATACAGACCACCAGAAAGCATATTAAAAGATGATTAATGTCATGAGTCTTCAGGCTAACTCAAATCAAAATGAGGTGTGACTTCTGTCTCGTTAGAATGGCTATAATCAAAAGAGAAGCCGTAAAAGGTTTAGCAAGATGTTTTTCCAGTACTCCTGCATTACTGGTGGGAATGTTAAGTAACCTAAAACAGCCCTGCAAGTCTACCCCTAGTTAGAATTGTTCATAAAAGTATCCATTTATCTTGACTCAAATAATTCAGTGGTCATAAAATTGCTTTCACTCTCTTGACACCACCTGTAATCACCTGGGTGGATTCCTTTCTCTCTGTTCTTGGCTGTAGCTGTGATACATCTAGATGTTTGATTTCCTGCTTGACTTTCTCATAACACTAGATTACAACTCAGACCTGAATTAAACCTCTTGCCCCTCTAAATCACAGCAACAAATGAAACTAGGACACACTCCTATTTATTTTATTTAAGTGAATCAGACAGGATTTTATAGCAGCATCCTGCCTTAATTCTTTGAACTGCTTCCAAATTATATGCTTCAAATCACTTTACAATGCCATATCCATAGTGTGTGTGTGTGTGTTAGGCAATAAATCCCTTCATTTCTTCAGGCAATAAAATTAAGCCACTTGACTACAAAACTACTTGTTACCAACTAATTATAGTTACACTCAATTTCTAGGAAATACTTCAAAATGGCTTTACAAAAATTGACAATTTGGAGTGGTTGGGACCTGGTATTTCCAGCGTGCAATGTTCAAAGTAATGTCTTCAGCCTCTAGTGGTATCTAAATGGCTCTCTCTCTCTCTCTCTCTCTCTCTCTCTCTCACACACACACAAACACACACTCACTCACACACTCACACAATACACACTCACACATACACACACACTCATACACTTACACATTCATACACACTCATACACTGACACACACACACAGTCACATACACACACACTCACACACACTCATACACACTCACACACATACACACTCACACAGTCTCTCTCTCTCTCTCTCTCTCTCTCTCTCTCTCACACACACACACACACACACACACACACACACTTGCAGCCATCTTCATCCCTAACCTAGCTTCAGCAACAGGTAGGAGAGGTAGGGGAGAGATGCTAGGACTCTTCCTCTCTGGGGAGGAAATCTCTCTCAACTGTTGGCCATGGAACCTGCTCTTGGATGTAACAGTCTGGGGTGGTTTTCATTTCTGTGGCCTGGCATTAGAGAAGGAGACAGGAGAAAGGGAAGGAGGAAGGGAGAGAAAGAAAGACTGGATTCAAATGCCAAAAACTGTTCTTATTGAAGTTTAGAATTTTTTTAAAGAGGTTTCTTCATTTGCCGCATACTATTAGGAAATCTGTGGAGACTTAAATTTAAAACAATACTTATCCCCCCCCCCCAGGGCGTGCTTTACAGAGCCACAAAAGAGAAGACCCCAAGATCCTATATTTTAATGGCTTCAATAAAAAGTATACAGTATATGTAAAATTGGGGTAAAAGTTTTATCTGGGGCGTTTTATCCTCTACAACATTGATCAGCTCGATAGCTCTGATAAGTATTACCTTTCTGTTTTAAATGCTCAGCGTGATATGTATTACTTGACTTCCTACCGGTGAGGGTTTCTACTTTGCACAGGTTACTTCTAAGCCAGTTCCTGATATATGCTCTGTGGTCATATGTATTTTGGTGAAAATTCATGGGCTCTTACTAGCTAAAACCACTGACTCTCCATTTTCTCATCCTCACTGTTGAAATGGATATGGGGATTAGAAGATCGGACAGGTTAAGTTGGATATATGTTTTGTCTTTGTTTTGTGAGTTATGTTTGTATTGGCTTCTGTATATGACTAAGCTACTGCTAGCCACAGTGAAGAAACACTGACTCCCACCGCAGGCCCAGCTGACCCTGCATAACCCTGACATAAATGAGACACTGTCAAGGGGCCACACCGCTCTTTCATTATATTGCATCCCTCATCCAAAATGCATGAGAGCAGAAATATCTCCAACTTCACATATTTTAAAATTCAGAATATTTGTGCAGACATGATGAGGTATTACGGAGATGACAAGACCTAAATTTCAACAAAATTTATTTACATTTCATATATAACTTACACACACAGGCTTAAGGTAATTTTATGTGGTTTTAGTGAGTTTACATCTTGACTGTCACCTGTGAAATCAGATGAGGGGTTTGGCACCGTGGCATTACAAACTTTCCAGTCTTGGAACATTCCAGCCTCCCAGGTTAGGAAAGACCAACCTGCACAGTATTCAGCACAGTGTGGGTGGAGCAGAGACAGGAGTTGAACTTCTTAGACTAAAGTACAACCTACAGAGTAGTCCAGCCTCTAGGCTCCGACAAAAATATAAGCAAAGACCTTGCTTTTTTCATCAACAGCTTGCCAAGCCCTCTGTCAGTAATCCTCAGATTCTATAAGTGAGGAGACGGCTAGACAGGTAAGAGCATTTGCTGAACAAATGTGAAGGCACATGTTTGAATTCTCAGCATTGATATAAAGGGCCAGTCATGGCCACACCATAGCACTGTAACTCCAGAAGAGACAGGAGGACTGCCGGCCTTGCTGGCACTGTCTCACTCCAGTGTCAGTGAGAGAGCCTGTTTCAATACCAAGGCGAGGAATGGTAGAGCAGGACCCTGCGTGTCTTCCTCCAGCCTCTGCAATTCACAACCCACCAACTCCCACACACCAAGTAATGAGAATCAACTCGGAACTGTCCATATTAAATTACAAAGTCGGAACGAAGTCTCCTAGATTCCATAATGTTGGTCTTGACAGACAACGCTAAAGGAGATGAATTTTATTTACTAATTTATTCTTTCTCTGGAAACCTTACAGAGTTTCCCAAAAGAATGATTGTTTAGACAAATTAAATTTAATAGTGTTTGTTTGAGCAAAACAAGATGATTTGTGAATCAGAACTTCAGTACTTTCTGAGAAATACAGCATGATCCGACAGCATTAATAGACAAATGGAAGGCAGCCTAGGGTGATATAATGAGCTAGGCTCTGTCAACCAATCCATTGGTTACAGTTTAAACAGTAACTTACAGATTAATTAGTTAGTTAGAGTTAATGGGCCTTTTCCAATCTAGCAAAATCATCTCTCTGAAGAATTTGTACCAATATCATTTTCTTGAACCAAGCAGAGATATCTGGCTGTTTTATTTCATTTCCCTTGAGCTGGAGAGACAGCTGTGTTTAACAGCACTGGCTGTTCTTGCAGAGGACCCAGGTTCAGGTCCCAGAACCCACATAGTGGCTCACAAGCTAACTCTATCTCTAGTTCCAGGTGCTCTGACATCTTCTTCCACGGTTACTGCACACATGAGGTATATGTATATACATATATGCAGGCAAAACACACATACACACAAAATAAAAATAAATATATCCTTTCATTTTTTATTTCAGGTCTTTTTATTCCCAAATAAGGTGGCTCCCTCTGACAAGAAGATGAAAGCCCCAAAAGTTTGCATTGTGGATTTCCAGACCAGCAAGTCCCCGCCAGAGCCAAGATTTCCACTCCTTTCAGACCTGTTATTTTCTCTGCACTGAAGACTGTATGTTCAGCATGAACGGTTTCCTTACATCAGCCTTGAATTCAATCCAAACAGTGTGGAATAAAGTCTGTAGACAGGAAATGTGGACAAACAAAGGTTTTGTAGTTAGTCTGACCTACAGCTCACCCTAGAGTCTTTGATTTTAAACCTTGATGTGTCTGAGTGTTCTTTATCCCAAGAGGTAATGTAGTTTTTTTAAAATCAGAAAGATCTTAGTAAAGTAATTTTGCCAAGGTAGAGGAGGTTAACTTTAAAATCAGATATATTTAATACCATGGACTATCAGAGACCAGTATTTGAATCTTAGTATCTTTGCCTACTTCCAGTTTGAACTTAGGTGACCCATTTACTAACCTCAAAGCTCCAATTCCTGATTTATAATATTGAGATGGCACTGATTTCTTCAAAGGCTTATGCTCTGGATTAAGCTCTGGATTAAATAAGGTAATCTATGCAAAGCTCTGGCTCTCAGTGGAAGAGACAGGCTGCCGAGCAGCAGTCTGTGCAAGACCTACAGACCCTGGAGTCGGTGCCCACACTGAAACTCAGAGTCCGACACTGATCTTTGTGACTGACTGTGGGCCAGTTTGCTCCGTAGAGCTGCACCTCCATTACCCACTGTTAAAACACTGCAATGATAGTGATGACCTATTTCCTATCTGTGTGTGTGAACTGCTTAACAGAATCCCTAGCAGAGTGTATGCACAAAGCTGTTTTCTAAAACAAATCTCTTTGAGGAGCTTGAAAGATGGTTCAGCAGTTCAGTGCATGGGCTACTCTTGAAGATCTGGGTTCAATTCCCAGCATCCGCTCGGCAGCTCATAACCATCTATAGTTCCTGTTTTGGGGGATCTGACACCCTCTTCTGGCCTCTTCAAGGAATGCACACATATGGTGCCTGAACATAATCCGCAGACAAAACAAAAAATTAAAATTAATCTACTGCTAAATAAAATGGAGGCTATTTGACACTGATCACAGGTTAAAGTTGATTTCCCCCAATATTACAATTTTGGACTTTCTGTTTTGTCTTTCTTTTAGGAAAATAGATAACTCAGCATACCCAGAGTGCTAGGCCTTATGGTTACTAGAGTAAGGGGCTAGAGTCAGGAGCAGGGGAGATGGGAGGAAGGAAAGGTATTAGAAAGGTCCTTTAGGTCTATGTGACAAAGTGATCATGTGACACACATTATTTCCTGAGAAGGAACGGAAGGATTATACATATGAGAAAATGACAGAGGAGCTCTCATGAAGCTCCCCCCACTCACGTAACTCTAATGTTTGGCAAAGCGGCATTAAATCATCACACTGACAGGGAGTGAAACTCACTGTGTAGCCACATTACACACAGCAGGAAGACTGATGTTACCCATCTTAATTTCAACATTCACGCCGTGGAAGCGCAAACCAGAGTACGGGGTTTCTCTCCCTGTCTTCTGAGGAGTGCATGCTGTATGGTATGCTTAACTCGGAAGCATGGGGAGTATCATACAGTAAACAGAACCAAAACTAAGCGGAAAGAATGCAGGTGAGTTCTGAACTTGCTACAGGACACAATTCTGTATCATGGAGCCTAGTTTCTAAAAAGCTGCAGAGGAAACTGCTATTCTGTGTGGGGCAGTGGACCGTGCGAGGGACAGAAAACCTGTAAGGTCGAGCGGATTCCGGTATCCCAACAATTCTCATAATTGAGAACGGCAGATGTTTAAATCTACTTCCAAACAGGTTCCTGTCCTGGAACAACCACAACACCCAATTAAGAGGACTATGACAAGCAGATGAGGCAGTCCTAACATCTCAGGCCAAGCCAACAGAAAGCATCTGCTTTTAGATCCCACCCCACCCCAAAATATTTATAAGGTCCTATGCACAAGTTATTTCACCCAAAATAGTCAGAGAGTGCCTGTCTTATTGAGCTGTGACACTCCAGGGAAGACTATGCGACCTTGATCCGGCCCAACTAGCTGGGTGCTCAAGCCTACTGAGTACTTCCGGCTCAGTGGCCCCAACCTTGGCCTCTAGCCACCCACTGAGCTCCCTCTGCCTGCCACTGACTAGGGAAGCTTTCCTCCAGCTTCCCCTCAGAGAGCTGCAACTCTTTGGCCATGCTAGCTGGGCCAGAGCCCCGCCCCATTTGCAGACCAGCAGTTCTGTGCAAATTCCACCAGGTTATAAAAAAGATGAACCTCTGTGAACTTGCACACTGGGTGCTTCTGTGTAGTTCTGCCTTGTAGATCCACAGGCTAGTCCACAGCTCCGAGGAACACTGGTGTGATTATATTCAAAATAGCTTTTCATCCATCAAAACCTTTCTTCATTATGATAGAAAATGGAGAACATTCTAAACTTTTCTAAGTATCTCTACTGTTTTCTTTTAAAATCATCTTATCATCGCATGGAGTCCCTAGTTCTGCCTTGCTCCACCACACAGACACCTCTCTGTTCCGCCATCTTTCCTGCAGTTCTGGGTGGATGCAATATAGGGCCTTGGTCTTCAGTGAGTGTGTGAGTAAAGAACACACCCACACAGGAACAGCTTTGGAGAATGTTTCAGTTTATTGGGGGGCAGGTTCTCTGGGGCAAGGTTGTGTGGCCATGTTCAATTGGCCAGGACAGGGGCATTGGAAAATGCTTCATCTGCATATTCAGGGGCTGGAGAGGTCCAAGGGGAAAAACTTTATAAGATCAAACAAGAAGTGAGGCCTGATAACCAGCAGGGTACAAAATTCTTACTAGGGTTGACTTTCAGGCCCTAGGCTGGGAAAGGAGAGGGAGCCAGGGCCTGCCATCCTCATAAGAGGTATTCGGGATTGAAGCTTTCTTTGAGACCCTCCCCCCATTTATCCTGGGTCATTGGAGTCCCATACTTTCCCACTTGTCCACTGCATATTTGTTCATTGTAGTGGCATTGGAAAATGCTGGCCTCACCCCTGAGGGTCATGTGGATGTCTATGCAGCCACCTGAGGCCATGTCTGGACAGCAGCCAGAGACTGAGGGTGTTGATGTTGGTGACCTGTGTTACCGCTGAGAACCATGAGCAGATCTGTGCTGTCACCTAAGGCTATGTTGATGTCCATAATCTGGGCTATTTCCTTAAGCTATGTTGATGTCTGCGTGCCCCGGTACTTGAAATACCCATGCATGACCCCAAAGGCCGTGTTGGTGTCCTCAATCTGTGTTGCCAATGACGGTTATGATGGTGTCTGTGACCCACTTCAGCAGAGGGCCATATTGATGCTAAGACCATGCTGATGTCCATGCCAAAGCTGGTGCAGAGGACCATGAGGAAGTCCTGTTGACCATACAGGGTAAGAAAGCTACTTCTGCAATGGTATCAATGGCTGCAGACTCACAGTTGACAGGGGCATCGGAGACCTCAGTGACGACCCCACCCGGATGTCCCCTAAAATAATATCCTAGACAGAAAACCATCAAAGAGAACTCTTAAAACATGTGATAAGGATGGCTGAAGTGTAGCTCTTCACAACTGATGGCTTCTGGTGGGGGTGAGGAAGGACTCAGTTTTCTTTAAGGGGTGGGCTATTGAGAATTTGACCATACTCCAGTGAATATATGAGCTACACAGATTAAACTTGGTTCTCCTCCTCTTCCTCCTCCTCTTCTCCCTCTTCCTCTTTTCCCTCCTCCTCTTTTTCTTCCTCCTCCTCCTTTTCTTCCTCTTCCTCCTCCTCTCTTCTGGGGAGAGATCACAAGGGTGGGGGCAGACCTGAAAGGACTGAGGACTGAGGAGTGAGTGTGATTGAGATGCATGGTGTAAAATTCTCAAATTGTCAATTATCAACAAAAGGGCTATGAATAAATGAATAAATATAATCATTTTATTTTTATTTGGTTTTTGTGTTTGTAAGTCAAGGTTTTGTGATGTAGCTTAGGTTGGCCTCAAACCCACCATACAGCCCAGGCTGATCACAAACTCTCTACCGTCTTCCTTACATCTGAGGTGCTGGAATTACAGCTGGCCATTAAAACATATTCTTAAAAAGACAAATATTTTATTTTATGTATATGAGTGTTTGCCTGCATGTATGACTACTCACTACATGCATGCAGTGCCCATGGAGACCAGAAGGGGTGTCAGATCCCCTGAACCTAGAGTTACAGATGCTTGTGAGTTGCCGTATGGGTGATGAAAACTGAAACTAAGTCCTCTGCAAGAATAGTCAGTGCTTTTAACATTTATCTCTCTAGCTCCTCTTAGAGGATCCGTAGAGAAAGCAATATATACTGATTAAAAGTTTTTTATCTTAAATAAAATTATTGGTTATAAGTATAAATAATGAAAATATTTTTGCCTGTGTGACATTGGAAGGATTTCTGCAGACCCTGTGAACACTGGCCTTTGCAGTTTATTTTAAGAAGTTGGTGGTGTGGCTCCAGCTTCATTCAGCAGACAGGGCCAATATTAGCCATGAGAGAGCCTCAGAGCGTCTGTGAATCCCAACCTCAGTGGTCAAAACTGACAGCAGTGTTTTTCCTAGACCTATTAGACAAGTGACTCATCTTGAAGAAATGTGTCTGATATCATATTCTGAGAGAGACATTCCCAGGTCTCAGAATGCATACGACATGCTTCCCTTCTCCCGGATGAGCTCTCTCTGCACTTAGCTCTTCTCAGGAGGCCTTTACCCAATGAGGTTCAACACAGAGCCCCAGAGGTGTGTTGACATCTGAAATAGCCCACAATCCCCCAGCCTGCTGCCTCTCAGCCTGAAGTCAACAGAGAGGAGGAAACCTTTTTGTGTTTGTTTGTTTGTTTGTTTGTTTGTGTGTTTGTTTTTAAAGACTGTTTTGTTCCTGGGTAATTTTAAACTTCAATTTATTGTTGCAGTGTTGCTGTTGGCTATTAGGTCGTTTTTCTAGCACACTGGCAGGACTTGTTCTCTGTATCACTTTGCGAAGATGTGTGGGGTGGAAAGACAGGACCAGCTGGATTGGAGATGTTGTTCATCCTTGATGTGCCTGCACTTGACATCTTCTAAAAACTCCAGCCTGGGCCTAGAGAGATGGCTCAGTCCTTAGGAGCGGTTTGGTGCTCTTGCAGAGGACACAGGTTTGATTTCAGGCTCACAACCATTTGTAATTCTAGTTCCAGGGGATTCAACAACTTCTGGTTACTGAAGGCATCAGGCACTGGTGTGTGCATGACAAACACTCATACATACAAAATAAGGATAAATATTCAAAAAATAATAAAAATACAGTCAGATTTTCTAAGGCTGGGGAAGAGCCTGACAGTGTGGATTTTGAGGAATCCCAGGGGGTAGGAGTGGGGCACAGCTTGTGTTCTAAGTGACATGGAACCTAGGGAACTGCTTACAGCTGCTAGTCTGTAAGAATGTGACAACTACAGGACTTTCTTTTGAAAACTACAAGAATCTTAAAGATCTCCAGTTGATTTTATTTCTTCTCTTATCACCTTTTCTGTGGAAGTGTGTGAATGGAACTGCACTCTTTCCCTAGAGTCCAGGGATCAGGAATTAACTAGAACCCTCCCCCACCACACACACACACACACACACACACACACACACACACACACACACTGCCTTCATCCCCCAAATCATCAATGGTGAGATGCTGCCTGTTCTAGTCTCTTTCCTCGTTGACTTTAACCATCAATTTTATAGCTCCTGCCTGTCATCTTTGTAAAATAAACAAGCAAACAAAGTCTTGAATGATCAGAGTGTTCCAATTGTGTTGGTTTGTGTGGTTAGTCACTTTCTTTTGAAATTAGTCTGGGATTGGATCAGCCCAGAAGATGCCTGTGAAATAACCTCATACACAGTAGTTCACTCTACACCCTCCGGCAGGCTGAGCGATCCTGTCCCAGAATGTCAATATAGCACATGTCCCAGCATATCCGCAGGACAGCACTGAAGCCCGGGGTCTAACTTTTTGTTTTGAAATAAAGGCTTTAAGAAAATGCAGTTGATTCTAGCTCTGCACAGGCTTCCCACGGCTTTCTTCAAAGAGAACACTCAACAGAGCCATGATACATGCACAACACCAAGACATTTATGCTAGGTCAGTGCTGGTAACTAAATTTTGCATTAATATTTTTATGTACAGTCATGTTTTTGAAGGGAGAGGTAGACATACATCACTCTGTAAAAGCACCACCACCTTCTGGGGGGCAGAGGTTCACCTTGTTTCTCTATGTCCTTATCTCATCCCAAAAGAGCCACCATCAATTTCTGTGAGTTCTACCATCAAAGTGTCTTTAGAGCCCCTCACTGGTCTATGATACTTTCCGGTTTCTCTTCTGGATTTTTCTAAAAGCCTTCCCCCTCTGAACTCTAAATGAGTCCCTTTCCTTTCCTCATGTGACCAACATTTGCTAAATCACAAGGTTATTATACCAGGCTCCTGCTTTAGTGACTTACACTGCCAGGAAAAGAAACCTATTGCTTTCGAAAAGCTTGTGAAGCTTCAATAAACCTGGCCAACTTCCATGATGCCTCACCCCATTCTCTGGTCTCTCGCCACACCCTGCCTGCAGCTGTTCAAGGCAGACTTGGAGATCCAGCTGCTTGCTTGCTAAATCTCTCAAATGCCACACATTCCATGGAACTGGATCCTCTCTCCACCAAAATTACCACTCAGGGCTCAGCACCCCTACCCTCTTCAGCAGTACCCTTAGCGGGTATGTCTCTCTCTACCCTCTACCTTCTTCAGTATTTCTAGGATAATTATAGGGAATCCATCAATGCCTGTATTTACTCACTGATTCTGTTTACAAGAATAAGAATTTAAGTGAAATTCTAAGCATGGCTGAGTTCCAAAAAATATTACTTACAAAAGGCTGGGGACCAATGTATTTTCTCTTTAAAATAGTTTACCCATCAGGCTGGAGAGACAGATGGTGGCTATGGGCACTGGCTGCTCTTGCAGAGGACCCGGGTTCAGTTCCCAGAACCCACATAGCAGCTCGTATGCACCTGTAACTTCAGTTACAGGATACTACATACACATAGTACACAGACTTGTGTACAGGTAAAACACACGTACACATAAAAATAAACAAACCTTAAAAAAAAAAAGCCATAGTGTACCTGGGAGAAAAACCATTTCATAAGCTCCTTTTAAAGAGGGGTTCTGGGGAAAGATGGAATGAAAGATGTCGACATTTTCTTGGCCTTTATGGGATGCATAGCTTCTACATCAGTGTGATGTGCTGGTGTAAGCACTGGCACAGACATCTGGTACAGGGTTCAGTGATATTTAAATACAATAAGAATGAATAATCATTCACCTCAGATCCTCAGATTGTGTAAGCTGTGTTTCCTGTTTTCATCCTAATACAAGTTAGAGCTTAGCATTATACACAAGGGAGATGTTTTTAAAAAATTCATAATTTCTTGCTACCAACTGGTGTTCAGGGCTCTAACTCTTCGAGGTCATTGGCATTTCTTTGGCGGAGACAGTGAGTTGTGAATATTTTTAATGTATCGACAACATGAGATCCTTTGCTTTGTCTGTCCCTCCGGCCCCCTCCCTCCCTCCTAGTTTGCTGACACATTAGCTCCCCTTCCAGCTGCTGCAGGAATGAACAGCACAGCCTGTCCCCTGCTGTCAGCAGGGTGAGCACACTGCACAGATGGAGGCAGAAGAGCCATTGATTAAGAAAAAGACTTAATTTTTCAAAGTCATGTTTATTAATCACTACAATGTTCTTTTTTTCTTTTCTGTAATTCCTGTGACGCTTCTGTCCAGATATTTTCACCGTCTCCTTACGTAAGAAACACTGGTGAGAAGTTATTTCCAACATGCCGTTCATGTGTCCTTCCTAATAAACTGTAAACATATCGGTTGACTCTTGTACAGTGCTCCATACTGAAGCCAGTCTCTGTCTGTAATGCTTTCATTTCCGAGAGCAAAAGTAAACACCGCATATCACCATTAAAGAAAGCTGTTGCACTTTTTCTCTGCACCCTTCGACTTTTCTCTAAATTAGACCAGCTACTGATTTGCTTCCAAGGTCATCTGCCTCCTGTCCTTTCTTTTTTCTCTCCCAAGTGCCAACATTTTGTCCACTTCATTTTTGTACTGAGACTTTAAACAGCAAGAGGCCTGGGCACGAGGAAAGCCACAGCACCCACTAAGCCATCTAGTGTCTTGATAATTGTAGCAAAATCTGCAGTCAGAAAAATTAGAACTTCTAGTACTATTTCACTCTATTCCTCCAAACCCTGCTGTGATTTTTGCAGATCCTCCCTCCCCCTGGGTTTTAGGTTTCATTTGGAACCCTGACTGCCACACCCCAGCTGTGACAAATGCCTGGATTCCGGTTTGGAGCATGTCTGGTCCCAGTTGCTTTCCTAGGGAATCATAGAAGATCCTTTTGCCAGACTTAAAGAAGCATCAGCGTCAGACTCACCAGCAGCCTTTGTCTCATGTGACTTTACCATGATCCCCAGGTCACTGGTTAGCTTTGCAAAGGAAGGGGCTAGAGAGATGTCTCAGCAGTTAAGGATCCGGGATGCTCTTGCAGAGGGAGTGTGTTCAATTCCCAGCATCCATATGACTGCTCACAACCATCTGTTAACTCTAGTTCCAAGGGATGCCCTCTTCTGGCCTCCTTGGGTTCTAGGCATGCATATGGTACATACTCATACATGCAAGCAAACAATCACATATGTGTGTATGTATATTGATATATGTATATATATTTTTATATATGTATATGATGTATATGTATATATTATGTAAACACACAAATATAATAAAAATAAGTGGTATAAATAAAAGTAAAGGACTGCATTCTTAGGACACATGAAATCCCATTCTTATATTTCTATTGCCATTGTCATTACCCTTTCAGACTCACTTGGAATTTCTGTATTTATGCAGCAGCCTTCACTGTGCACAAGACAGTGAACTCAGATTGCATTTGAAAACATGGATTCAGCACCATGAGCTCTTACCTTCTCAAGACAGAAGCATAGTAGAAGATAGACAGAGAGTAAGACCTAAAATGAAAGCTGCCTACTCCTTAAATGACTCCTGAAGGAAGGGACAGAGAGCATGGGTAAAACAATAGGAATGGCCAGACTATCTGCTAAGATGCCACTTGCTTATGGTTCCCTTTCAGAGTTGAAGAGTGAGTCACATGAGGAAGGGGGCAGGGCAATGCAGTGCTTGGCCTTGGGGAAACAAGGAAACTGACTGAAAAGGCTCTTTCATTCTCCTGGCAGAGACAGCCTTGCAGCTGGGGCCCCCACTGCTCTGATACCCATGCTGGCTGGTGGCCTCTTGAGAGAGCCTGGTGGAGACTGGTCTTAACCCCAGTCTCTGGTAATGGGGGAGGCAGTTGAAATGACCACCAGCAAGACAAGAATATCTACTAAATCTAAATTTTAACTTGGCAGGTTGTCTTTTGAGACTGAGGATGGTGGCTCCAAGCTATTCACAGTGATAACAAAGCCTGTGTCTGCCCAAACCTCTCATGTATGATGGCTTGGTATTTGCATTGAGTCCAATATTTATTCAACTATAGCAGCTATCATCTGAAATTTTAAATCTGAAACATTCCAAAATCATAAACTTTTTGAGCACTCACTTCTGCCTCAAATGGAAATTCCATCCATGTGTTGTATTACAAATTAAAGACTTCACTCATTTTTGCTGAAAAACTACATTTCCCAGATTCCCTTGAAGATTATTGGCCTCATATACACTCTTGTAAGGACGAGTCTTCCTCAGCATTAGGCTTTTTGGTCCTCTGCCCATGTGGATAACAAAAGCACCCATTACTGATAATAAACATGGTTCCATCCCAGTTAAGACCAAACCTTTCTTTCTTTCTGCCTTCATCTTTCTATGGAAGCTTTAATATAATCTTATATTGAAAGGGTTAAAAATTTTCAAAAACTCCTAATGGGCTGAGCAGAACCAAGAGTGCAGGTCAGCTTGGTCGTGAGCTCTGTGTTTCAGGAACTTGGCTGACCACAAGATAGATGGTTGATTACGAATAGGCTCTTTGAGAATAGCGTATACAAAATGTTCCCCATGACTGTTCCTTGGACCCTGTCACAAACTGAATAATGGGCTGGAACTTTCCACAGGTACTCTCCAATAACCCCCCTTCACTCCCCCTGGGTTGTGGTTCCCCCCCCCGGGTTGTGTTTTTTTTCCTTGTGGTTTTTGCCTTTAAATTTTCTCTGCCTCCAAAGTCCCAGGGTCAGACCCCACTGCCCCTTTGTGGGTCATGGGTCTTGACCTCAGCATGCTGATAGAAATATACCTCTTGCTGATTGCATCAAATTCGGTGTCTTGTGAGTTATTGGGTGGCTGTGAATTCCTGAGACTTGGGTGAGGTCCTCCCTTCGTAGGGACCATACAATATATAGTGCCAAAGATCCTGGATAAAATTTGAGCCTAATAGTGGCTCAAGCCTACCCACAGAAAACCCCTGACTCCCTCAGCCGTGAGCCAGGTAACACTTTCTTTGTATTTCCATGTCCTTTCTCTTTTACTTCACTGTCTCTCCTTGACAGTCTGACCTAGATGGAAGGCAGCACTACATTCAACCAGAATGGGCGTGCAACATAGCAGAACACTGGGTCAACGTAATGGATTGGACCTAATTCAGAGGTGCCCTGGGTAGGTCTGGACGCTCACTGAAGCTTTCTTCTGTCTCAAGACCTGCTTGGTCAAAGGCACTGGAGACTTCCCACTAGCTGTGAGAAAGTTTGGCTAGGAATTCTAGTTCCCAGAATTCTCCACTGGCCTACTACTACTACTACTTGATTAGCTGAAAGCCCCAAGAACCTTCCACTGGCCCTGCAGTTTCTTAACACTGGAACTGTAATGGTTAGGGAGGCCCTCTCCCTTTCCAGGGGCATTTAGTCATTTCAAGACTTAGAGGCTGCTCTTTCTAAGCGACTGGATATTGACCCCTGTTTTTATCTCTAGTCTTGGCCCTGCCGTGGCTTCCAAATCCTCCATTCCAAATAACACATCCTCAGCCTGGCTGCAGGCTAATCTAAAAGTTCCCTTTGGGAGACCATATACTGAGTTTATGTGTTCAGCACCCCATCCAAATGTGGCCTCAATATACGTTGGACAAATGGCTACTCCTGACCCAAGTTAAGAATTATTGATTTTTAATATCTAAACTGATTAAAGTAACTCCACAAGATGAAATGCTAGTTTGGTCCAGGGCCCTTTCCCTGAGTAGCTCACAATTCACTTTAATCTTTCTCAAGGCCTTGTGACCACTCCAAGAACTGGATTGCCCCCATTCCTGCAGTCCTCCAAATGTACATCTTTGTAATTATTCCTAACTGAGATAGTATAGAGCTCTTTTGTCTTGGGCCTCTTTGGCCTTGTGCTTCAGCCCATTTTTGTTTCATCCTCTCCAAACCTAGGAAATCCTGCTTGTGCTGTTAATAGCTAAGGGGTAAAGGCATGTCAGATTGTTTGTTCCATTTACAGATCCACTTAAACTCATTATGGATATGTAGATCACTGAGTTCAGTCTTCAGGGCATCAAATATCGTTTGGGTATGGATAATATTGAAAAATTCTCTCATGCTTTTCGACGCCACTGAAAAAGGCTGGCTCTGGAGTTAGAGTTTGGCCCACCTGCTCCAGACCCAAGTGTATTTGTTTAAAAGTTTCCTCTGATGTCTTTGTCCTGGGTCTCATGCCTCTGTGACTGGGAGAAAGAAAACAAAACAGAACACTTAGGAAAAGACACTTTGCCCTTGACAAGGACCAAAAAATAAACTGTTTGCTATGGAGGCCACAAAGGGCAAGGTGTTTAATGCCCTGAACACTCCCTACTTTTCCTTTGTTTCATTTACTATCCCTAAATCTTTTGTTAAAAATTTAACTTTTTGTATTTTAGGACTTGTAAGTTCACTGGGTATGACTTAAAAGATCTGAAACAAAAAGTTAGCTTAAAATTTTAACAGAAAGTGTTGATAGCAAAAAAAAAAAAAGAAATCTATGTATAGATAATCTTGATTTGCTATAGCATACCATGTAACTTGGATTCTACTCTTGTTTAGGAAAAGGGCGTGTGACTAAATTTGGGATATCATATGACTTGTTGCCATCTTGGCTGGTGGCCTAGCAGCCATGAGACTCAAACACCATCTTTCCTAAGGTTAAAGAAAGAGTTTGCCATGAGACTTCATTACCATCTTCGTTAAGGGGACTTTGATGGTTTGTATATGCTGGTTTGTACAGCGCAGGGAGTGGCACTATTTGGAGGTGTGGCCTTGTTGGAATAGGTGTGTCACTGTGGGTGTGAGCTTTAAGACCCTTGTCCTAGCTCCCCTGAAGGCAGTATTCTGCTAGCAGCCTTCAGAGGAAGATGTAGAACTCTCATCTTCTCCTGTACCATGCCTACCTGGATGCTACCATGTTCCCGCCTTGATGATGATAATGGACTGAACCTCTGAACCTGTAAACCAACCCCAATTAGATGTTGTCCTTATAAAAGTTGTTTGGTCATAGTGTCTATTCACAGCAGTAAAACCCTAAGACAGTGACCATATGGTATAAGATGCTACTTTGTCTACATTAAAGAAGCAACATCAGGTCTAAGATATTTGGGATTAGGATGAACTTTTAAGTATGATGGTTTTTGTCTAAAGAATAAAAAATAACAGATAAGGACAAAACCATGAACAAGATGTCTTAGGGTTTTCATTGCTGTGAACAGACACCATAACCAAGGCAACTCTTGTAAAAGACAACATTTAATTGGGGCTGGCTTACTGGTTCTGAGGTTCAGTCCGTTATCATGGTGGGAAGCATGACAGTGTCCAGGCAGGCATGGCACTTAAGGAGCTGAGAGTTCTTCATCTTGTTTCTAAGGCAAACAGGAAAAGATTGGCTCCCATTTGGCTAGGAGGAGGTTCTCAAAACCCACCCCCTCAGTGAAACACTTCCTCCAACAGGGCCACACCACCTCCTAATAGTGCCACTCCCTAGGCCAAGCACAATAAAAAAATAAGCACACAAGGTATATAGAAAATAAGACTTAAAATATCAAAGAGCATATTTTTGATGATTAAAGTTTATAAATTCCTAAGTTTCTCTTTGCTAACTTGGTGAATTCTAGGGATTTGGTGAAATTGAGTCATATAAACACCTGACACTTTGCACATTATAAAACAGAAAAAAATGAGGTTCCCAGACTCTCGGTGAACTATATTTATGGTTTAAAATTTATATTCTTACTACAAGATCTTCAATTTAAGAATTATAATTTTTTAGGCTCAAACTTAACAAGAATAAACTTGTGAAATCCTAATCTTATAAAAGGTACAAACTTAATATGAACTGTTAAAGATAATTAAGATATACAAATTAATGGTCAGTCACGCTGAGTACAAATGTAAAATATTTATAGAGGGAAGCTCAATGTTAATTTATATCTCCATTATATAATCTTCTCTATGTATTGTCAAATTTAAGCCTAAAACAAGTGGTTCAAGATTAAAGTAAACTTTAAGTTTGTTTGATGTAAAATAAGATTTAAAATTAAGTATAGTTTAAAAAAATGGTTATATAAGACTGAATTCTTGAGTCAAGTGGGTTGAATTTACAGTACACTTGCAGGGCAGGAAGTCCCTAGGCTGAGGTACCTCCTTTGGGTGGAGCACAAGTTTCCTTGGGTGGAGCACCATCCCATCAGAGTAAGATGACGTTAGCCTCATTACAGGACAAGGATGCATGGGAAATAGGGCCTGCCAGAAGTATACTGCTTTTGCCTCTGGCTGTATAGGCCTGGCCAGCTCTGCAGTCTATAGATCTGCCTGGCTCTGGCCATGTAGGCAAAACCAGAAAGAAACTCCTCTTTATCTAAAGATGAGTTACTCCTCATGTCTCACTGGACAGTGGGATGGATTCTATTGCCCAGTGGAGGTTCTCGGAGTCTGTAGCCATATCCTAAATGTCTTAAACAACAGAAAGGCAAATAGCAATTACTCTGGCTTCATTGTCTGTCTAACGAATACATGAGGATGTTGTGAACCTACATGCTAGTTCAATCGGCCATGTTGTTTACATTACCATTCAGTTCTTCCTCTTAGCAAAAGCTAATTACAGCATCCACACCCTAATCACTCATGTTCCCTGAATGGAGGAGGATGCCAGAGAGTCTGTCAAACTCACAGACTTTGGCAGTAATGTTTGTGTATGTTATCTAAGAGATTTCAAAAGCCAATATTTGTTAAAGTTCGTTCAATGTGGTTATCTTCCTTTACAAATTGTTCCTTTAAACAATGAAACTATTTTAAATAGAATAACATTAAGAATAATGTTTACTGCTGTCAATATGTGGTGATCTAGAGATTTGTCCATCTGCAGAATGGATAAAGTCTTGGCTTTTAGATTTCTTTGCCAATTCAGTCTATGATACATGTAATTATTACAGATTTGACATGACTGGCTGCTTTCAATTTTCATCTGTTGGTTGAGTGTATGGAAGAAAAATGTTGTGCAGAAATTTTAAAAGGTTCTGGTAATAGGGACAATTTTACGAATTTTGTAGAATGTATCATTTACTCTTGACAAGGTAGTCACTCTCTTTGGGAGTGTCACGTTTTGATTAGGAATGGCCCCCATAGACTCCTATGTTCTAATGCTTGGCCCATAGGGAGTGGCACTATTAGGAGGTGTGGCTTTGTTGGAGTGGGCATGGCCTTGTTTGAAGAAATGTAAAAGTGGGCTTTGAGGTCTCCTATACTCAAGCTATGCACAGTGTGGTACACAGTCTCCTTGCTACCTACAGATCAAAATACAGAACTCTCAGCTCCTTCTCCATGGTCATGTCTGCTTACACACTGCCATGCTTCCCACCATGATGATAACAGACTAAGCCTCTGAAACTGTAAGCTGGCCCCAATTAAATATTTTCCTTTATAAGAGTTGCCACGGTCACGGTGTCTCTTCACAGAGATATAAAACCCTAACTAAGGCAGGGAGTACACATTTTAAATTGGAAATTGAAAATCACTTCGTTTTGGAGAATACAACTCAGATTTAAATTGACTCTTTATGCAGCCTGATTTCTATATAATCTTGAAATATGGGGATAACAATTTGATGTTAGCTAAACTATGTATTATGTTTTCAAATAGTAGATATAGTAATGGTCCCAATTTAAAAAAATTTTACCTTTTGCAAATTGTTTCTAACCAAAAATTGTATTTTACTTGAGACATATTCTGTCTTTGATTATTAAGTAATAGATGGTATTATGAATATTTCAAATGAATGTATAAAGTTTATCATATGTAAAAGCAAGGAATACCACTTACACACCTTATGTTCAAATTCGTTCTTTGGATGCTGACTTTAACTGACTTCTTTTACGAAGCTTTCAGGTGCATGTTTCTTATGCCTGAGTCTGGTCTAAGTAAATAGCTAATACAGTTACCTTATTCTTCTACAGAATTCTGGTACATGGTTCAGCCAGTTATGCAATTGCATTTAACCTGATGTAAATTCTATATTTAACCGTATGTTATATTGATTCATGTTAACCTTGATGTATATGTTTTCCTGGTGCAACTTTGTTTCTTAATGTTGTATAGCTATTCTTACCTCCTGAGTTGTACTCTGGATCTTTGCCAGGGGCTGAGCTTTAACATGGACCTTTGGATGAAGCCCCCTTTGAACCTCCCCTTATTGCCCTTCTATCAATGGCAAGGTACCAAGATTGGTGCCTCCATCCCCTAAAAGCAGTTCAGGTGACCTCTAAAAGGGGATGAGTGGGCCATCTGACACATCTCTCTTCTTGCCGCGCTGGACATTGTTTTGGGGACTCAGAACTAATTCAGCTGGGCTTCTTTGCATCAGTTAACCTCTCTGTCTCACCAGCTCAAATCAGCTTAACCCGGTTCAACTCCTTGGCAGCTGCAGTACCCCAGGATTAGAAAGGACTAGATCTGACCTCTGCTAAGGATGGGATCTTTGCCCTCTTCAGACAACCTGCTTCCACACCAGTAAATCCTAACCGGATTTAAAGGAGCTTAAAGACACCGAGACAGGTGAAACTTCCTTCTGGTTCCCTTCCAGTCTGGCTCCCCTTGATCACAATTTCCTCTCCATTACCATCATAGTTACTTTTCTTTTAATGTTTTACTTACTGACTTTTAATGTTTTAGTTGTTTTTAAAAATGTTTTCCTTTCCAAACATCACTCTACACAAAACCTAAATGCTCCACCCAAGCTCTTCTGGTAGCTCTCACCCTCCAACAGCTCCATTTGTTCCCACACATGAGCAAAAAAGACCTTTTTAGGTGTTGCGGAAAAACTGGCTAGAAGGGACCTTCCTCCCTTTCACCCAAGGCCAGATACAATTCTTTACATTAGTCCTCTGCTTTCACCTATTTCCTTCCTTTGCTGCTCTGTAGCTGCCTGCTATTTTTGCTAGCTCACTGTGGTCCAACAGTCCTGGCAATGGGACCAGGCACTGTCAACCTGAATCAACTCTATGTCTACTTTCTCTCACCGACCCAATCTGTCTCTCCTGCCTTTGCCCCTCCTCCTCCACCAACCTTTCCAGAAAAAAAAATCTTTCAGTTCTCCACTGTAGCCAGATCATCTGCTTATATCCCTCTAATAATCATTTTTACAAGTTTCCCCAGAAGAAACACAGGACAGCAATGGCCTGATCCATCACAGCCAATCAAATTAAGACTCTCCCCCTGCTTCTTGACCTGAGGACACCCTTTCAATGGACTCAGAACTACACCCTCTGACATAGAAAACAGCAGAAAACAGCTATAATGCTTCTGCCCTGCAAGTTTTATCCCCTCTTAGTTAGAAATGATAGTTTCTTGCTGAAAGACTACACATTCCAGCTTCCCTTGCAGACTAGGGAAGTCATTTCTGTCCCTGTGGGGGCTCTATCTTCTTCTATCGGCCTTTTGGCCATCCACACACATGGGTTACAAAAGTGACCCTCACAGTGAACATGGTCCCTCCTAAGGTCAGACCAAGCCCATTTTGCTTTAAATCATCTTAAAAACCTACATTCAGCCTGTTGTATATAAATCTGTATATAAAATATTAATAAGATCCACTTTCAAACTTGGGTCTTATTCCATACAAATTTCCCCAAAGCTGTATGGACAGGCTTTGCATACTTCATTGAGCAGAGTAAAACAATACTGAAAGCAGTGAAAGTCTTTTGACCCACAGTTTGATGAATTTATAGATATAGACACTCAGACAGGGGCGTTCAGGCTAACAGTAAGCGGAAGCAACTGACATAACTGAAGAGAACATCGGCTGTCCTGGCCTGCAGGGGGCAGAATGAACCCAGAGAAAGACAGATGAAGCAGAGCGTTACTCTCAGACTCTACACAGCCTGCTTCCCTGTAGTCAAACACTGGGCATTTCCGATGTTCTTATGTCTATCCACCTCCTAACCCCCAGTACCTATTCTAATACCAAATCTTGGTGTCATTTGAGGCTTCTTTGGGGGAGATTTGTGCCAAATCTCCAAAGCTTGCTCTAAACTCCTGGGGGATTGCAGTATTGTTCAGAAGATACACATACACCAGGCTCACTCCAAGCCGCCAGATCATACTTTGCCTGCATACGACTGCCTTCCAGGGGGGGCCTGTATCCTTATTTTCTTGGTGATGATTCTGGGGCTATGCTTTCAGGAGAGAGTGGACTTGGGAAGAAACTTCCAGAACTCATAAAATACTTGCCATGCTTATAGCCTCATCTTGCATTTTCTCAGGAAGAGCTCCCTTCTTCAGAAGTGGAGTGCAGGTTCCGATTTCAGCATGTGGCAGTTTAGCTGTGGCCTAGGTCTTGTCTGTTTTGTCTTTGCATTTCATCACAGATTCGTGACGTCTTCAGACACATGTCAGGCTCTGGGCTTCTAGAAGGTCAGAGTGCCCATGTAGCAGATGAAGGATATGTTTGATGGGTGATGTTGTTTCCCAAGCAGAACCATTTCCTCCTGTGCCAGCCTTGTACCACTGCATTTTTATGTCCTTGGTTCTAAAAGGGTGAAATGATGGTGAACCAACTTCTGGCCTCTACATGTTCACACACATGTACACATACTACAAAGACATACAAAGAAACCAACAAACTTTTCTCCCTATCTTATTTCCACGTGTTTCTTGACAAACAGACAAATGTTTCTATAGAATCTAACTTGCTGGCACAGAGAGGCTTGGCTTGCTTCACGACATTTCAAGTTGTCACTGTCCAATGTCATCTTTGTAGACTATAGACCTCATTGTGCCTTTGCTTAAGAATCTTCTTTGATCTCTTGGGGCTAAAGATCAAGAGCCCAAAACATGGCATCCAAGGCTTCTCACATGTAATCCCAGCCAACCTTGGTCCTGTCTCCCATGCTTCCTAAGCCTAATACCAGCCCAGACTACTGCATTCATTTCTTTCCAAGGGATGCCTGGCTCCTTTGTGCCTTCTTTTTCCTGTCTGGAATTCCTGCAAACCTCTTTGTAAGTCAGAAAGACTCATCAGCCTTCCCAGACCTGGCTAAAGAATATCTCCTTTTCTGTGACATTTTTCTCAGTCCTTCCAGGCAGCCTTCATCCTTTCTTGTTCACATTCCGTGGTTGGCATCTGTTGAGTGCTGCCTGTGGTCCAGTGTGTTCAGATGGAGCATCTAGGTCTGCTTTAAGAGGATAATAAGCCAATCATGAGGATCGTAAGCCATGGAATCAGGGCTGCTGGCACCTCGTTGCCGCATTGCCATTTCATACTGTCTTAAAGAAGCTGTCACTTGGTTTTTGTCTTAGGGCATTTGCAGTGACTTCCTTGGCATCATGGCCTCAGTGGGAATATTAAATTCTTCTAAGTACCTCCTCTGACTACTGAATCCAAACAGCTCTCTGATTACACTGCTGTGTGTGTGTGTGTGTGTGTGTGTGTGTGTGTGTGTGTGTGTGAGAGAGAGAGAGAGAGAGAGAGAGAGAGAGAGAGAGAGAAACTCATCATTTCATTTTGAGAAAGTTAATTTTTTCTTTTCCCCAATGAAATATTATTTCAAAAGTTAATCTTCTCTTTTCCCCAATGAAAGTCTTCTGCTAAATTCCTCAGCCACCTTAATCCAGGAAGACAATAGCTATGTTTTTATTAACCTCATTAGACTAGAATACCTGACTTCTAATTATTACTGAAATATAATTGAAATTCATAACATGTCAAGAATATTTCCTTTTAATAAAACATCTTCTTAAAATATAGAATGGGAATAAAATGAAGAATTCCAGGCAGTTCCCCCAAAAGACTTGTTAACTGTGTTTTGATCCTTTTCATTTTACTAAATGCCCAGACACCCCATCCCTTTGATTCAAATCTGAAGCACTGTAGTGATCTAGTTTATCCCCTGTGAAAAGAATGTCAGTGTTTAACCCCCATGGTGGGGAGTGAGAGGGCAGATGTTTAATGTGAGTGCTTTGTAGGGAAGGAGCCTTCCAGGGAGGCTCATGTGTGGATGTATTTGCTTGCTCTTTACCAATTTCCTTGCCTCTGTCTTGGGCTCTACAGTCCTACCCTTGACTGGGCCTGTCAGAGTCTCATTGGTTCAAGTAGTCTTGTTTTCTATCTGACTCTCCAGATAACCCAAAGGATGTGCATATGTATGTGTAGTTAAAAAAAAAAAAAAAGTCTGTCCAGAACCCTGAGCAATCCAGAGCTTCTGAGATCTCCACTGCTCTCTTTGGCTCCTTGGTTGTGTCCTCTGCCAGCCTTTCTCCCTCGAGTCTGGTGACTGACAGATGATCCTTCTCTGAGTGCATCTGGCTTGGGTCTGATCCTACAGGGCCCTTCCTGCTGTATCACTGCCAGCACTGAGGATGTGTGTGGTGCATCTTCTATGCCTTATGATTGTTCCCAAGATGCCCTGCACACGTTTATCACAGTTATGGAAAACAGGCTGGGGACACTGCCTGGAAACTATTTACATTTAAAGGGATGGGTTATAGCATTTACCATATGCTTGATCATGTTAAAGTTGAATAAAACTTTCAAGTCATTTTTTTTTTTCGTGAGGCTATTGGCCTTGGCCTAGTGACATGTCTACATTTCAGGGATAAGAATGGTTGAAGCCAAGTGGCCTGATCTCTCCCTCCCTCCCTTCCCATCCCAAGAAAACCCCATAAACAGTTGCTATGAAACAAATCAGACTATAATAGGATTGTTCATTATTAATGAGTAACAAACCATCATATGCTCCCCTGGAAAAGGCATTACCTTCCGAGGAAAATGTGCAAATAATAAAATTATTCTTTGTATGACAAAGTATCCTAAGCACCCTGACATCTCAGATATTTGTTTAGTTGATTTATTAGTGAGTAGGGAATGAGCTTAGGTTCATTTGGAAATGATAGTTAGGGAACAACAAAGATAGGGAGACAGACCTTTTCCTTTTCCTGTCTGTCTGCCTTCTGCTGATGCTGACTCCACCATGTCCTCCAGCTGCAGAGTTGGTTACAGCAATACATAAATGCAGGTTGTCATGGGCTTACTTTCCTTTCCATTCTTGGAGCTTATATTTTCTCTGTATTTAAGTTTGTATTGACCTTGCTGGACATAATGGCACACACCTTTAATCCCAGCACACACTGGGGAGGCAGAGACAGGCAGATCTGAGTTTATGGGCAGTCTGGTCTACATAATGAATTATAGGACAGCTAACACTACATAAAGAGAGCCTGTCTCAACAAGCAAACAAATTCATTGACTTTGGGTGCTTTGAAAATTCTAATTTCAGAAGTTGTTTGAAGTTAGGCAGCAAGGCCAGATCCAGGGGGATCCATCTTCTGCTCTTGAGGACCAAGAGTCTGTTTCTTTCTCTCTGATACAATTTCCCATGTGCCCCTAGGATTGTAGCATAGGTAAAGTGATAAAGCTAATTCTTTTTAGGTTGTAACACGGCAAGTCTTTCCAAAATAGAATTGTCTTCTCATCTTTTCTTTTTCTGAAACTGTGCCAGGAAGTCCAAGCAATGGCCAGAGTCCTGAAATTCAAATGCATATTAATGTGTTAGAATCAGAGGGCACTGGGGAAATCAGTTTCATATTCTTTCTTATAGAAAAAAAATTCAATTTTCTTTCAGGGTTGGCTGCATGAATTGGAGATTGGCTGTAGGGGTTTTGGGAAAAGGTAAATTTGATTATTACATTTGGATCTATTGTAGGGATGTTGGTCCAAAGATGAGATGATCAGTGGAGTCTGCGTTTCATTGTTAATGCTTCAATGGAGCCACATAAAGCAAGGCAATCCCTGCACGGCGGGGCACTTCCCAGGAGCAGGGAATTAGAATTAAGAATCTTTTGAGTTTGTCCTATTTGAAGAATTTGGGGAGGGGGAGATTTCAATGAAATTCTAGACTTTTCCTTAAAAAGAAAGCTAATTAGTCAACCCCCAACTTCTCTATGTCTGAGTAGCTGAAATCAAGACATTTTAGTAACTTTTGCCTTCACTAGGTGAAAGTCTCTGGCTTGATGTAAGATCTATTGTCCGATGTGTCAAATTTTGCAAATTTTCATCAAGGAAATGAAAGCTGAAACACTATGAGGACTCCAGTTCAAGGTTATTTACTAAGTCTAAACTATAAAGTCCCTCCCAGACCAGCTGATGTTCCTACAGGTCCCAGGGGGAGGCGCTGTTATCCATTCTCGGCAGCTTTGCACCGCAATTACCTTTGCAATCTTCCTCAACGGAGGAAAACAGAAGAAAAAAAAAAAGACATTCAATAAACTCTGAGGATGAGAGAAATGTTAAAGTCAATGCCTTCTAGATTTGTGAGATCTCACCCCAATTGGACGTGTCTGCCTCACTCAACTGTCTTATCACTTCTGAATAATAGCTTGCACAGCAAACATCCTGTTCATTAGCTGGGCATTCGGCCATTATTTGTTGAATAAAGTTCAGCAGAGAAAACAACTCTCAAATTGTCTGTCATTCTTTAGGTATATAAAATAGATTTCTGCTTTAGTCTTTGGTGTAATATTCCACTATAATTACTCCATAGATAGGAACATATATCTGATTTCTCAATTCAAACTGCCATGATAGACTCTGCTTTGAATATCCTGGCATCTCTCTTATGGCTTTGAGAAACTATAAAGTCTACAAAAGGCATGACTGGCCTGTGGCTGTCACTGGGGGCTCACGATGTGGCTTTACCAACTCATCTCCACCTTTATCAAACTTCAGTTAATCTATACCAGGCCAGATAGATAGATAATCAGGCTGCCTGGCAACAACACTACCCCTGTGCTAAGATTTTCCTCTCACATATTGTTATGGAGATTTTATAGTTTTTGCATGTATACCTGTGATCTATATTTAGGTCTTAGTAACAATGTGGGGCAAGAATCAACACATTGTCCATGAGGATATTCAATAACTATTTGCTGAAAGGACCTTTTCACCCTTGAATATGATGGGTTGGACGTGGAAATTCTACTGAACACTAACATAACAGCTCATTCAGGACTCTCTGTTCCTCTTATCATTGATGTTTATTTTCCATGGTGACTATAATTCCTGTAGTATAAGAATAAAAACCGTTTATCATTTCATTTATTAAGCTACGTTGGCATTAATTTTTGCATCAACTACCTTCCTGTTACTGTGACAAACTACCATGGCCAAAATCAACTCATGGAAGAAAGAATTTGTTTTGTCTTAACAGTTTTATGAGGGCAGTCCATAATGATGGGGCAGATATGACTGGGACAGGGAGCTGGCTGGTCACATCTCATCATGCAAAAAGCAGAGAGATCAAACTGGAACTGGGTTGAGGCTATGAAAATTCAAAGCCTGCCTCCAGTGACATATTTCCTCTAGCAAAGCTCTACCTCCTAAAGGTTCTGGACCCTCCTACAAATAGCACCACCCCTGGGAGCCAAGTATCAAAACACCTGAGCCTATGGGGGACATTGCTCATTCAAACCACATGGCTTGCTTAATGGTTTCTAGTTCCTTAACATAGAAACAAATACTACTGACATAGGCATTTGAAGCTGTAAGTGTATCCATCAGTGCTGCTTTGCTCATACTTACATTTTGGTAGCCTATGTTTTTGTCTTAATTTAGGTAAAATACTAATTTCTTGTGTGACTTCCTTGACCCATGGATTGTTTAGAAAAGGTATTAATGACTAGATTCTCAAATGCTTGGGAGGATTTCCTAGGTTACTTTCTTGTTTGTTTCTAAATTTAATGTCCCTACATTTAGAGAACACACTTGATGGCTCCTTTAAAAATGTATCAAGACTTATTTTATAGCCCAGAATATAGGGCCTGTTTTGGTAAATGTTTTGCCTTAACTTGATTGGAGTATAAATTGCACTGTTAATTTCTGGTTTGTTCTGTTATGGTTCCTTTTTACCTTGGTAGGAAGTTTATTTGCCAAGGTCCCTTGGAGAGCCCCACACACGTCAGGGAGTTTGAACCCTCCTGAAACTTGGCAAAATGCTTTACAGTATCACAATGAGGTGAGGAGGTAGGAACCTCTAAACTGTGGCATCAGGTCTGTCTCCCCATCTCCTCTGGGGACAGGCTGACATGAGGCTGTCATGACTTACATCGCCGTCACTTGTGTCTCACAGTTATACTTTTGGGTGTGTGTGACAAGAAGAATCTCGGGACTCAGAACTGTTGGCTTCCCTTTCTCTTCCTGTCTACATAAGCAATAATTTTCTGAATCAAAAAGAATCTCCTGTGAACTTACTAGCCACAGCATGTGGGACTTGACTTCCCTTTCTGTGTATATTTTTCATCTGCCCAATGCTTTGTGCTCCCCAAGACATGTCCCCATAGCTGTCTCTCTGGGCCCTTCTGACATGTATGGAGTCTCATTTATTTCAGGCCTTTTCAGGCAACCAGAGACATAGGGATTTCTGAATTCTGGGTGGTAGCTTCATTTCCCAGATCTCTCTGAGAACTTTCTTGTGAATTCACTAAGATGCTTTTTGCCCTAGCCAGGTTGGCAAACTCAATTGAGCCATGACATAGCCCTTTCCTATCTGCTGCTGGAAGACCACTACAGTTCCCAGAAGTGTCTAAGGGAGGCCCTGTGCTGGGGCCTCAGGTTAAGTCAACTCAGCTATCTTCCAGGGGTGTGTTTTTTTTTTTCTGTTGTTGTTGTTTTTTTTATGCAAACATTTTTTATTGGATATTTTATTTACATTTCAGATGCCATCCCCTTCCCCTCCCTAGAAAACCCCTATCCCATACCCCCTTCTCCTTTTTGCTTTTATACAATTTTTTTTAATGTTAACCAATGGCTTTATAATTTTTGGTAATGCTCAATATCAATCAGAAGTGTAACCTAATACCCAACTTAGATATATCAACTATCTTTGACTGGTGGAGACATGTGAACATCTGCCTCCATGTCTGGACCCCTCTCTCTTTCTCTCTCATCACCTAGCTCCTCCTCTCCTTCTCCTCCTCCTCTTCTTACTCCTCCCACCTTAGCTCCTCCTACATATCACCCTTCCTGTTAAAATAAAACTTTTCTCTCAAAATACAGTTAGAGCATAACTATACCAATTTATGTCAGTAAAGTGCAAGATAGACCTAATACCCAGTCCATCATTTTGTTGACTAAGCAGAACCTCTGTCATCTCTCCTAAATAAAAGACTTAGTTCTGAGCCTGGCTTTTTTTTTTTCTTGGCTTTAGAATGAATGTCAGCTGAAAACCATCCTCTCAAATCTATTCTCTCAAAGTAAATAGCAAGGATTGGCTATGAGACTATAAGTTTTCAACCCCATCAGAAATCCAGAATGACTGAGTTAACTGAAATTATGGGAAGCACAAAGCATAGCTTCTAAAACATAGCCAATTTATAGAGACCTCTGAACACCTGGACAGTCTCTATACTACAGAACGTTGGAGCATCCAATCTTCAGCTATCTGGCCCAGGATCATCTGACAGACCTAGTGATGCAGAATTATTAAGGACTGATTACTCTGTCTTGCCAGATATAATCAGTCGACTATTCTGCAAGTGTGTCCTTTTCTGGACAGTGATTTGTCTGTAGATGGAAAGAGGCAATTCTTGCCTAGTGGCTGACTCACCACAATTGGAGTAACTCCAAAGATGCTCAATTTCCTTTTAAAATCCAAGACATGAAGCTGTCAGGAGCAGACAGGTCTCTAATCAAAATGAACATTAATACAGAAATGTTTGTAACATCAATTCTGTGGATTTCTGATGTTTTGAAAACCAACTATTTATGTAAGGCTATCTGGACTGTTGTCTGTTAACTCCTCTCAGCTATTTCTAAAGAAAATATAGAAAACACCCTAACAATAAACTCAAAGCCATGAATTTGCTATAGGCCCTTAACTCACAGGCTAACCATCTCAAATGAGTTAAAAAAGTTAAAGAAGCACTGGGTCTAAGCCTTGTATTCCTAAATGCATAATGCCTATGATAGTAACAATATTCATCTCACTTTTATATTAATAAGAAGCTTGTACCAATGAAAACCTTAAATTTGAAATCAAAGTAAATTTTGTACCATTTAAGAAATTATAACTTCATCTTGATAACAATTATACATATTTCTACCAGTAGGTTATGGCTATGCAATAAATCCTAGCTAATCTTCCCTGTTCCACCAAAACCACTACTTTTCCCTAGAAAGACAGCCCAATATTAACCACCTCAGTCCCCATGCCCTGGGAATAGGGGTGCCAACTCTTCATTAACTTCTTCAAGCTGATTATGGGTGTTGAGATATTAGAAGAGGGGTTGGGGGAAGAGTAAATTGATAAGCCTCTGACACTGTGTCTTCACTGCATCCAGCTGAAATTCCAGGACATCAGAGGTTGGAGCAGGTCTGCTCAGCTTGCCTGATAAGTAGATACACCAAGGCTATGTAGTCTGCAATATAAAAATTCTCAAAACAAATTTTAGTATCAAGATAATTGTTTCAATTCTGGAATCTAGTCTTCTGGCGGCCTGCCTCTGTCATGTCTAATCCATATAATTCTGGGAGTTTCTATGAGGGTGTGCTCCCACCATCCTCCCATTTTTGCCTTCCTTCTCTCAAATTTCCCAACATCAGGGAATCCAAACTTTTGGGCACCTAGGCCCTCCACTTCCACTGATGCCTAACCCCTTACCCCATTCCCCCACTCCAACTACTATGAGGGTGTGCTCCCACCATCCTCTCATTCCCGCATCCCTGCTCTTGCAATTCCCCAACATTAAGGAATCCAAACTTTCAGGTACCAAGGCTGTCCACTTCCACTGATGCCTGGCAAGACCACCCTCAACTACCTATACAGGTGGAGCCATGATTTCCCCCCCCCCACCTTTGTGTTCTTGGGCTGGAGATTTTAGAATGGCTACTCCAGCTTGTTTTTTAGGACCATTTGCTTGAAAAATTGTTTTCCAGCCTTTTACTCTAAGGTAGAGTCTGTCTTTGCACTAAGGTGGGTTTCCTGTATGCAGCAAAATACTGGGTCCTCTTTATGTATCCAGTCCATTAGCCTATGGCTTTTAATTGGGGAACTGGGTCCATTGATGTTAAGAGATATTAAGGAACAGTGACTGTTGTCTCCTGTTATTTTTGTTATTAGAGGTAAAGTTATCTTTGTGTGGTTATCTTCCTTTGGATTTGTTGGAAGAGGATTACTTTCTTGCTCTTTCTGGGGTATAATTTCCCTCCTTGTATTGGAGCTTTCCTGCTATTATCCTTTGTAATGCTGGGTTTGTGAAAAGATATTGTGTAAATTTGGTTTTGTCGTGGAATATCTTGGTTTCTCCATTTTTGGTAATTGAGAGTTTTGCTGGGTATAGTAACCTAGGCTGTCATTTGTGTTCTCTTAGGGTCTATATGACATCTGTCCAGCATCTTCTAGCTTTTATAGTATCTGGTGAGAAGTCTAGTGTAATTCTGATAGGTCTGCCTTTATATGTTACTTGGCCTTTCTCCCTTACTGCATTTACTATTCTTTCTTTTTTGATTATTATGTGACGGGAGGTATTTCTTTTCTGGTCTAGTCTATTTGGCGTTCTATAGGCTTCTTGTATGTTTATGGGCATCTCTTTCTTTAGATTAGGGAACTTTCCTTCTATAATTTTGTTGAAGATATTTACTGGCCCTTTAAGTTGGGAATTTTCACTCTCATCTATACCTATTATCCTTAGGTTTGGTCTCCTCAATCATCCTGGATTTCCTGGATATTTTGTGTTAAGAACTTTTTGCATTTTGCATTTTCTTTGACAGTTGTGTCAATATTTTCTATGGTATCTTCTGCACCTGAGATTCTCTCTTCTATCTCTTGTATTCTGTTGGTGATGCTTGTGTCTATGACTCCTGATTTCTTTCCTAGGTTTTCTATCTCCAGCGTAGTCTCCCTTTGTGATTTCTTGATTATTTCTACTTCCATTTTTATGTCCGGGATGGTTTTGTTCAGTTCCTTCACTTGTTTGGTTGTGTTCTCTTGTAATTCTTTAAGGGGTTTTTGTGTTTCCTCTTTAAGGCCTTTACCTGTTTACCTGTATTCTCCTCAAATTTTTTGAGAGTGTTATTTATGTCCTTCTTAAAGTCCTCTATCATCATCATTAGAAGTGATTTTAAATCTGAATCTTGCTTTCCTGGTGATATGGGGAATTGAGGACTTTCTAGTGAGGGAGAACTAGGTTCTAATGATGCCAAGTACCCGGGTTACTGATGCTTATGTTCTTGTGCTTGCCTTTTGCCATCTGTATCTTCTTAGTGCTACCTGCCCTGTCTCTGCCTGGAGCCTGTCTTTCATATTATCTTGGTTGTATCAGAGCTTTGTGGGGTGGGTGTAACAACTGGGGTAAGCGCTGGAGCCCAAAATCTGCTCAGTGTTCAAGTGTAGACAGGATGCTGCCCGAGTTAGAGCACCTGGGATCCCCGTTTCCTCTGGGTTCTTAGAGATTGGGGGCAGAGCTGCTGCCCAAGATCTGCTCAGTGCTCTGGCCCAGACTGGAAGGAACCAGTGCTCCGTGTTGGGAGTGACTTCCTGGGTCCTTGTAGGTCCCAGTTACTCCCTGATTGGGGTGAACGTTGCTGTCTGATTACCTAAGATACTGCCCAGGTTAGAGTTCCTGGGAGCCCCGCTTCCTCTGGGTTCTTAGAGATTGGGGGCAGAGCTGCTGTCTTGGATCTGCTCAGTTCCTGGGCAGAAACCGGAAGGAACCCAGGGGTGTGTTTTTAAAGCTTCCTCCATCCTACTACAGTGTGATGAATCTTGAGGAGAGGTAAGTTAGCCCAGAGGCAGTCTTAGAAATACCATAGACTCCCCTGCTGCTCTGCAGCTCTTATCACATAAGCTAGTCTCAATTTCCATTTATGGTCAATGTTAAGAATGCACCATGGTAAGCTAGATGTAGCCCAGTTGTATACCAATTACCTACAAGTGTGAGGCTCAACATTCAATCTCTGGTACTACAAAAATAAATGAACAGACTCCCACAGAAGACGCAAGTCACTGAAAAGCATTTCACAGGGCAAAGGAAAGCATGGTTAATTTGTTTGAGAAATTGAAGTTGACTCCTTCATTGCAAGCACTATCAGAACTTTGAGGGACTTATATGCAATTCAAGAGTTTAGAAAAAGAAAATCTAATACAGTTTTCCATGGACAGACCCATCCAGCCCATGAACACCCCCTGGGAAATGGCACACAATAAACACCCATATGGTAGTAAGTCACTGTTGCCCTCTTGTGGTGAGTTGTTTCACTTCGGTCCTGTTCAAGGCTTAAAAACCTCCTTAGTCTTCCTGCTTCTCTTAGCAGGTCCGCAGATCTGATCGCTTCTTCTATGCACAAATGGATTTCATGGCCTCATAATGGCACACAAGGATTCCAGGAAGGAAAACGGCAGGAACTGCTTGTGTAGAAATTCCTTCTTGGCTGAAGAGTTTCCTAGAAGTCTTACTAGTTATAACCAAAGAAGCAATTCGGGTGTCTGTGCTTGATCTTAAAAAGATAGTGCCATTCCCTAGGGATGAGCCAGGTTCAAAAGACGCTTGAAGACGAGTGGCTTTGTGCATTGCTAACTCTGATACCACAAGCTGTGCTCGGCCACAGGGATAAGTGAGAAATATCTGAGTACATTGTTGGAACAAGAAGAGTATCACCTGACCTCTACTTAAGCCCTAACACAATCAGACACCAAACTTCCGTCGCAATGTATCCTTGCACTGTTTCGGTGGTTTTTAATCCAGTGACAGCTCACCCAGTTGGAAAAGACGAGGGTGGCTGTAACAAAGTGAAGCACAGAGATATGTAAGTAGGTAAAGGGGTGGGTGTTGGAAATGGTGTGTGGGCTGAAGAAGGACAGGATGATAGAGGCCAAATCGACAGCTGGTATTTGCTAATTAATACCATAGTTGTGGAATAAGGAAAATAATTACTAGTGATTATTTTCAGATATAAACCCGTAGGAATATAATTGTTTTAAACACTGACTTTTACAGGGTCGCTCGCATGCTCATTAACAACTTTCTAAAGTGTCAAGCTCTGTGTTTAGTTGGAAGCTGCTCATATTAATAAGTTTTTACAGATTTTTGTAATATAACCAAGGAATGCATGACTTTAGCCTTTGCAATTACACAGGATGATGGCGGCTTTTTTACAAGGTTGATTGAAGAGGTTCAGAGGCTTCTAATTGCTTTAAATTCTTTTCCATATAATACAGCAAATCTGAAAATGCCCTTGAGATTTTGGAGTTTCCTGGATACTGCAGAAAGCATGAGAATTATAAATCTAAGCATGTGTGTGCAGGGGGTGTGGGGGTGTGTCTGTGTCATTTGTGTATGTGTCTCTGTGTGTGTGTGTGCTCTCACAGTCAAAGATTCTCAATCGAGAGTCATCATTTCTTCTTTATTCTTTTACCTTCAGTAAGAGTCAACCTGGAGGGAATAGTGGCAGAGTATTCCTCAATCACCATTTTAATGAGGATCTGGCTTTTCAAGTATAACTTTTCTGAGGCTTCTGTTTTAATTCTGCAGCCTTAATGCCAAATGCAACCAAATGCAGCTGAGATAGTTTTATAGGGGGTGAGGGGTGAGGTGGAATAGTTTTTTTCCTGTGTGTGCTACATCCCTGAAATGAGTCTCTGACCACAGACACTGCTCCTGGACTACTTCATATTAAATATATAAAGAAACCAGAATCATGATTGTAAAACAGCAAAGTTTACCTATGATTTTTTTTAACATTTTATTCAATAGCTAAAAGTTATTTGGTATGTGATCAAAGTCATGGAATTCTGAACATTTTAGGATAGAGTGGATATGATAATAAAATTGATAGTATAATTTGATCCTCAAGAGGAAATTTTACTACTTAAATTTAAGCACCCTAAAAAATATCTCTTTTATATTGTTAGAGGAAATTAGAGCTCTGACTTCTGAGAATGTACAGGCACAGTGCAAGCAGCCCACAGGGGAGTTCTTGGTTTAATCTGTGTGTGACCAACACACATCTTCCTTGACAAAGAGCTATTTGGTAAAGGCCTCTTGGCACCCTCTGGTCTAAGGTTTAGTATGCAGCATTACACATAGACTTATTTCCTGTCAATAGAGTGTGAAAACAGTGCCTCTTTGGATGACACCCCTCATTTTGTTCCCTACATTTCTGTAGAATGCCATTTTCCCACTTCCAAGGATTGGGCCATAAAATTTCATAGGGTGGCATGGGGGCCACGTGCTCACAGATAAGAAGTGGAGGAACCTGGAATGTTAAATACACAGGGTTGTTGTTCCTTCAAGAGAAGGAATGAAATGCCTGTTTTCTACCCAGAAGGCTGGGAGCAGTTGTTCTTTTTAGACTGGTGATCTTTGTGTTGTCTACGTGGCCAGAGACCACAGTGAACCCTCCCCAAGACCCTTATCAAAAGCTTGTTTTTCTCAGTCAATCTATAGAACACTGAGAGAGTTTCTATGTAGTCACACCTGATCTTTAGCTAGCTTACTTCATTCCTCAAGGAGATTTATAGATACTTTATTATGGCCATGAGATTGAGTTAATTATCAGAAAACATTTCACCAACACGTTCTGTGCTCGACTATGCCTAAAATAAACCACCTGTGGTTAGTCAGACTCCAGGAGTTTGAGGAACATTGGCTGCTAAGCCGTGTTGAATTGAACTGCCTTCTTGCTTCCTACTGATCATCTTTTTGCAGTCCTGTGAAGGTCACAAAGACCCTGGCATAGCATAAACAAGGCTTCTCAAGAACATCAAAACATTGAAAATAAAAGCTACCCTCATCTGGAAACTGAAGTATGGCTCTGTGGTTAAGAATACTTTGGCTACTCTTGCAGAGGACCCAGGTTTTGTTCTAGACACCAGATGATAGCCTACAACCAACTGTAACTCCAGTTCCAGGGGACTTGATGCCCTTTTCTATTTTCCCTAGGCTTTTGCTCACACACACGCACACACTGTGGGTCTGTGCATGTGCATATGCGTGTGCGTGTGATTCCTCTGGTATCCAAGTGTTCTGGTTCAGAATGGTTTTAAAAAATCCTGCCCACTCCGTTGCCCACATCTGACTGCTGTTTCAGTCACCTTGTCTCCTTTATTGTTGATCTCTCAAGGATACCTGTGACATTTTCATTAAATCCAGTAACAAGCAAATCCATGTAGTCAAGTTAAAAAGCAGCAAGAAAGCAGCATTGTTGCTTCATTTGGAAACAGTGGCTTATTTCAAAGGTAAGTATTTTATCAACTAAATTGACCAGAAGATAGCTTTTGAGTTGTAAGAAGACTATACGATTAATAGAAATAATATCTAAACATCTCCACGTGTTCTAATTTTTCTCAGAATAAATTTAGATGCCTTGTGCTTTGGGGAGTTAGTACCTGTTCTAGATGCTTCTCTTTACTTTGTGACAACAGACAGCAACAGTACCAACAGAACCCAAAGCCTTCTGTTTCCAAAGCTATTCATCCCAGAGTTTCTTTGATATGTCCCTGGTGTCAGTGGATCCAAAAGCTTTTGCAGATAAACATTTGAAAGTGAGTTTTATATCATTTCTAAAATCTGGCAAGGGAAATTATCTCCAGAGGGACCCATCTCATTAAACTGGCAGATTTTATTAAGCTTTAATCAGCCTTTTCATTGTTGAAGAGCTCATGTTCCCAGGAGGTCTAAGTTCAGACACCCAGAGCTCAAAGCATAAATATATAATTTTCACAAAGGTCTAGCTGGTCTTAGACACTGGTTGGTTAATAACACAGAATTAAATAGCTCTGTCAGAATGGGATCTATCACAGACACCCACAAAAGTCACAGTGGGTGGTACATTCCAATCAACCACACTAGGAGGGCAGCGCAGAGTTGGAACGGTTGTGGAGACTAAGCTTCATATTTAATTAATCCTGAAAGTTTTAATTAGCAAACTGTCATACTAATTAATGTTCCTTAGGTCATGGGGAAAGGAGACCAACTTTGAGGTGATCTTAATTTTAAAAACAATGGTCCTCATTCAGGATGGGTGTCCAACCTCAATTTCATTCCTCATCTCAAAGACCAATCATGCTGCCTACTAATTTTGAACCAACAGACTGCTATATACAGTTTCCCAAGTAAAAATCAACTAAGTCAACAGTCACAGTTAGCCACTGTAGGTTTTAGAAGTAATTGCTTTTGTCAGTCTACAGGAAGACAGTGGTGCCATCTTTCTAACACTGGGCACTATGCAGAGACTCAAATGATATGCTTTTCCTTTAAAATTTAACACTCCATTTTAAAGTAAAGATTTTCATTTTTTGATTGTATTACTCTGGGTGTGTATAAATATAGGCACCAAGGTTCATAAAAGCATTATAAATCTAACTGAGCATTAAATGTTGTCAGCGTGTGCAGGGAGCTTATGGTATGGCTGAGTTTGCAAAGGAGCTTTAACTGTGTTCTTCTTTTCCAAGCTAAGGGGCTTTCCAAGTCAGCTCTGGGACTTTCCACTCAGGAGCACCTGAGCTTGGCACACAACCTCTGGGCTGTAGCCACATCACAGGCTGCCAGGAACAGCTTTTCCACCAAAGGTCCATTGTTTCTTTGTTGGAACAATCTAAATCAGAACCATTGAATTACCTCTGGGGATCTTTGTTCAATGGGCCTTGTGTCCATGTCATCTTCTTCAGCTATTACTCATGCCATAGCATGACTCAGTGCCAGGATCTTGTCCACTGTAAACAAGGCCCAGGTCCATACCCAGCACCACAAAGAAGAGGTGGACCATATTGGTGAAATATTTCCCCTACAACAGTCTGAATGGGCTCTCATGCAACTATACAAAGTGGTGAGCTGGTGATTGAGTGAAGCCACAGATGATAACAAGCATGCTGATACATGCCTGTGATCTAAGTTAAAAAAAAAAAGTCAAAGTATTTCAGATTATGTTATTCATGGACTTGGACTAAAGCATAATAAAGAAAAATAGCATTCTAAAACATTATATATGCTGATTATCAGCAATCCTAAATATGAGCTGATTTCCATTCCCTAAATGAAAACTGTATACACAACTTTTTGGATACATAAACATAATAGATGCTAATAAAAGAGATAAATTAGTCAATGATTACCTGGGCTGGCTAGTATAAGTTTAGTTATACAGATCATATTGAATATAATATTAATTTAGAAACATTCCTTCTTATTTCAAAAACAGTTTTTATTGGTATTATGTATTCATAAATATGTGGGCAGTACCCAAGGAGGCCAGAAGAGGGCCTCAGATTTCCCTGGAACTGGGGTTATAGATGGATATAAACCACCATGTGGGAACTGCAAACCAAACCTCAGTCTTCTGGAAGATCAGCCAGTGCTCTTAACCACTGAGGGGTAGTGCCAGGGAAGTGTTCATGATTCTCCCAAAAACAGGCAGGAGTCAATCTGATGCAACTCACAGCAGGGTCTTTATTCACCACCATCATGCAGGGCAGTTTTGGTGGTGCTGGAGCCCCAAACGTCTATGGAGCAAGACTTTATAGCGAGCAGCAAGGGGGGGGGTGTGTGAGTGTGCAAGCATCTAATTGGGAAGTTACTATGGCCTTTAACATAATTGGCTGGTGCTGGAAGTCATATCATAAACTTAGTTTTTGCTTCCCTCAGCATTGGTGGTTGTAGGCAGGGGGTGGGCTTGTAACCTGGGGTACAGTTTGTTGGGGAATAACCTGGAGATGCTGGTCTTGTTGGGGATTAGCTGAGAGACTGAAGTTAGGCTCAGGTTTTGTTGGGGGGCAACTTGGAAACTAATACTAGGTATCAGCCTGTTAATTTATCTGAGTTCAAACTTAGGTCAGGTTCTCTAAAATGGAGTCTGAACTTAAAAGATTTGGTCTCTCAGAGGCATCTCTCCAGCTATAAGACTTCTTGCTTTTGAAAGATATCCTTTAACAAGAGACAAACAAGCAAACAAACAAATGAACAGCTCCCCCCCATTCTCCTCCACTAAGCATAACAAAATGTTAGCAAAAAAGAGTTTTTGAATCACAAAACTTTCTAAGCACCACAGAAAGTCTGTTTCCTACTGGCAAGGGTCAGGGGTCAGAGAGGTAAAGAGCAGAGAAACGAACTTGGAATTTCATTGCTGCTAATGTTTGGGGTTTCAGAGGGATGTTGAGCCAGAGAGAACTTATGACCTGACTAGAGATGATGCAAGGAGGAGCAGACCTTGAAGGCTCTGTCATGACAAGTAGGAACCAGACATCTCCAGAAGGTTCAGCATGTATGACTGAGTAAGATTAAAGGCCATTGTTTTAAATCTAAAGTTGAATGGAGAACTTAAAACAGTTATAAACACCATTGGAAAGTAAGGATTAGATTTCAAATTCTGTGAACACTGGGACCAGGTCTCTCTTAGATACTGTGGCAGGTTCTATTTTTCCAGCCCCTACCACTACCTGAGGAGCCAGTAGGTGACTGCCACTTGGGAAGAGAGAGCCATATAGCCACTAGTAAGTTCCCCATTGTGGAGTCGATGACCACGGGCCCATGGGTGTGTGGGGAGCCTAATTGGACCCAGTGGGGTAACACTAATTAGTTATAAAAGGAGGGTTTGAAATTGGGAGGTAAAAACTTTGATTTTCCTCTATTGAGACTTTTCTGTTTAGATCTGTTCCCCATTTTTAATTGGGTTATTATATTAGGCTTTTTGATATACAGTTTCTTGGAATTTTTTTAAAATATATTTCAGATATTAATTTTCTATCAATGTGAAGTTGGTAAAAAAAATCTTTCACATTATGTAGAGTGTTGCTTTGTCCAAATGACAGTGTCCTTTGCCTTACAGAAGCTTTTCAATATCATTTATAAAAGATCAACATTTATTAATTGTTGATCTTGGTGCCTGTGCTAATGGCGTAATGTTTAGAAAGTCTTTTTCCTGTGCTGATGAGTTCAAGTCTATTCCCCAGCCTTTCTCTTCCATTTGGTTCAGTGTATCTGGTTTTATGGTGAGGTCTTTGGTCCATTTGGAGTTGAGTTCTGTGCTGGGTGATAAGTATGCATCTATTTGGATGCTTCTATATGCAGCTGTTTGATCAGAACTATGTCTTAAAGATGCTTTCTTTTCTCCATTGAATGTTTCTGGCTTATTGATCAAAAATAAGATATCCATAGAATTGTGGAATTATGTCTGGGTCTTCAATTTGAGTTCACCGATCAACATGTTGGTTTTTATGCCAAACCCTGTTTTTTATTACTATTAGTACAACCTGAGATTGGGAATTGTGATACCTCCAGGAGTTTTTATCATTTAGGATTTTTTTAAAAAAAGCAATTCTAGGCTTTTTTTTTTTTTTTTTTTTTTTGGTGTGTGTTTACAAATGAAGTTGAGAATTGTCCTTTCAAGCTCTGTGAAGAATTGTGTTGGAATTTTATAGGGATTGTATTGAATTTACAGATTGCTTTTGTTAGGATGGCCGTTTTTACTATGCTAATTTTTTTGATCTGTGAGCATAGGAGATCTTTCCATCTTCTGATACCTTCTTCAATTTATTTCTTTAAAGACTTTAGATTTTTATCACACTAGTCTTTCTCTTGCTTGGTTAGTTATTCCAAGATATTTTATATTATTTGGGGCTATTGTGAAAGGTGTTGTTTCCCTGTTTTCTTTCTTAGTCCCTCCTTCATTTGTATATAGGGCTACTGATTTTTTTAAAGTTAATTTTATATCCAGCTACTTTGTTGAATGTGTGCATCACCTGTAGGAGTTTCTTGGTGAAATTTTTAGGATTAGTTGTATGTACTATCATATCATCGGAAAATAAAGGTATGTAGACTGTTTTCTTTACTATCTGTAGCCCTTTGATTTTCCTTGGTTGTTTCATTGCTTTAGCTAAGACTTCAATACTGTACTTGAAAAGGCAACAAGAGAGTAGACAATCTTGTTCCTTATTTTAGTGGAATTGCTTTGAATTTGTCTCCATTTAGATTGTTATTGGCTCTGGGCTTGTAGTAAACTGTCCTGATTACGTTGAGGTATGTAATTTGTATCTCTAATCTCTCAAGGGCTTTTATCATGTAGAAGTGTTGAATCTTGTCAAAGACTGTTCCTGCATCTAATGAGATGATCTTTTTTTTTTCTTTCAGTTTGTTTATATGCCATCATGACATCTCTTGGTACAGCCTACTTGATTATGGTAGATGGCCTATTTATGTTCTTGGATTCAGTTTACAAGTATTTTATTGAGCATTTTTTCATTGATGTTCATGGGGGAAATTGGTCTGTAATTCTTTGTTGGGTCTTTATGTAGTTTGGGTATCAGGGTCAGTGTGGCCTCATAAAATGAATTCGGCAATGTATCTTCCGTTCTGTTTTGTGAAATAATTGAGGAATATTGGCATCAATTCTTCTTTGAAAGTCTGGTAGAATTCTTTGCTAAAATTATCTATCTGGCTCTGGGCTTTTTTCAGTTGGGAGACTTTAATGATTGCTTTTATTTTACTAGGGGGTTATAGGTCTATTTAGATTATTTATCTGTTCTTGATTTACCTAACAAGAAAATTATCCATTTCTTCTAGATTTTCCAATTGATAGGAGTACACATTTTAAAAGTATTTCTTTATGATTATCTATATCTTCTCAATGTCTGTTGTTATGTCCCCTCTTTGGCTCTGATTTTGTTAATTTGGATATTCTCTCTCTCTCTCTCTCTCTCTCTCTCTCTCTCTCTCTCTCTCTCTGTGTGTGTGTGTGTGTGTGTGTGTGTTGGTTAATTTGGATAAGGATTTGTCGGTCTTACTGATTTTCTCAAAAATCCAACTCTGTTTTATTGATTCTTTATATTATTTTCTTTTTTTCTATTTTATTGATCTTAGCCCTGAGTTTGATCTTTTTTCTTTTTTCTCTTTTTCTTCCCCCCCCCTCTCTTTGCCATATACTTCTTTGTGATTTCTTCTTTTGCTTCTAGAGCTTTCAGGTGTTCTGTGAAGTTGCTAATATGATATCTCTCCAGACATGCCTCTGAGAACGTGGGTATGTCGTGCATTTGTTTTCATTCTATTATAGCAAGTCTTTAATTTCTGCCTTGGCTCATTTTTCATATAGTAGTGAGTTGTTCTGTTTTCATGAGTGTAAGTTTTCTGTTGTTCCTGTTAATATCCACTTTTAATTCATGGTGGTCTGATTGAATGCCAGGCAACTTCAATTTTCTTTTATATGTTGAGACTTGCTTTTGTGTCTAAGTATATGGTCAATTTTGAAAAAAGTTCCATGTGGTGCTGAGAAGAATGTATACTCTTTTGTATTTGAGTAAAATGTTCTGTAGATATCTGTCAGGTCCATTTGGTTTATATCATCTGATGGCTCCAGCACTTTTGTTTTGTTTTTGGCTGGATGACCTGTCTATTGGTGAGAGTGAAGTATTATCAGTATGTGAGGGCCAATATGTGATTTAATTTGTAGAGTTTGTGCCTTTGTGTTTGGGGCATAGGTGTTAGGAACTAAATGTCTTCATGATGGGTTTTTCTTTAATGAATATGTAGTGTCCTTCACAATCTCTTCTAATTAGTTTTGGTCTGACATCTATTTTTCAGATTTTAAAATAGCAATACCAGCTTGCTACTTGGTCTATTTGTTTGGAACATTTTCCCCATCCTTCTATCCTGATGCACTGGCTGTCTTTACTGTTAAGGTATGATTTTTGGATGCAGCAGAAGGATGGATTCTATTTTCTTATCCATTCTGTTAGTCTGTGTCTTTTTATTGGGGAGTTGAGACCATTGATGTTGAAAGGTATGAATTACCAATGATTATTGATTCTTGTTATTTTGTTGGTGGTGGTGGTGGTAGTGTGTGTGTGTGTATGTGTTTTCCTTTTAATTTTGCTAGAGTGAGAAATATATTCCTTGTGTTTTTATAGTTGTAGATAACCTCTTTAGGGTGGAGTTTTCCTTCTAGCACTTTCTGTGGAGATAGATTTGTAGATTCATATTGCTTACATTTGGTTTTATGGAATGACTTATTTTCTCTACCAATGGTGATTGAAGGTTTTGCTGGGTATAGTAGTCTGGTCTCTTAGAGTCTGCAGCACATCTTTCTAGGCCCAGAAGGCCTTTTGAGTCTCCATTGAGAAGTCAGGTATTATTCCAGTAGATCTGCCTTTATATGTTACTTGGTCTTTTCCCATTGCAGCTTAGATACTTTTGTTCTGCCCATTCTGTATTTTGATTATTATGTGCTGAGAAGAGTTTATTTTCTGTTTCCAATCTGATGTTCTGTAAGTTTCTTATACCTTGATCTCCTTCTTTAGGTTAGGATTTTTTTCTTCTATTTTGTTGAATTTTCTTCTATATTTTGTTGAAAATATTTTCTGAGCCTTTGACCTGGGTTTCTTCTCCTTCAATTCTTTTTAGTCTTAAATTTGGTCTTTTCATAGTATTCCAGATTTTCCAGATGTCTTGGGCTGAAAGCCAGCTCAGCATCTAGGTACTGAGGAAGGCAGGGAGGTATGGCGTTGGTGGTTGGGGCTAAATCTGATGGCTTCTAGCAATTCAACTCTCTCTTGCTGTTGTGAGGGAAAAAACTGATGGCTTCTGGCAATTAATTCCTGCTGGTAGCAACAGGGAAATTAAGAAAAGAAACTTAATTACTTGGGCTCTTTACTCTTTGACGCAGGTGCCTCTGGATGATCAGGTGAGAGGCTCTGAGTTCATTAACATTTTGTGAGCCAGAGAGAAAAGAAAAGAAAGAAAGTCAGGCACATACATACACACACACACACACACACACACACACACACACACACACTCGATAGGGCCTGACCACCTGTTTCATCAGTTTTACAAGTACACATGCATACTTATACACATACACATATGTACATACATAAGGCATATATACATATATACATGTAAATACATTTAGTGGATGGAGCAGAGCCCCAACAGCCATACTTTATTTTGTTCTCTCGGACATTTAATGCCTTTTTAGGCAAAAGTTCTTTTTAAAATTACCCCACAGATAAAATGTTACACAAAAGGCAGTTACAAAGGATGTTGATAGTTAAATTAAAAGCAGTGTTTCATTCTATAAGCCCATTATAAGTTCAAAGCCACAGTTTGACATGGCCTTGCTTTATCATAGTGCACACCTGTGGCTTCATCCTTGGACCTGACCTAGAATAAATGTTTTCCCTTGATTACAAATCTTTCCCAAGACTGTTTCTCTTCTTAGTGCAATTTACAAAAGCTCATTGTGTTCCTTATTCTGCAGCCCTGATTTACTATTCTATCAGGAGGGAGCCACATTCTATTCTTGATTCTAACTTTATTATATCTTTTAGGCAAAACAAGTAAAACCATATCCTTAAACGTTCTTCCTGAAATTATTTGAATCAAATCAGGAATTCTATAAAGTCATCAATACATCTCAAAAGCATTATTATATGAAAATACATCTTTATATTGATTTGCAGGAAATTTGCCCAATAGGGTGGGCTGATGCCCAAGAATATTAGAGGAAGGCTGCAGAAGGTGTTCTGTTGCTGAGCTAGGGATGAGCCTGGGGGATTGGATCTGGAAGAACAGAAGAAGAGGGGGAAATCTACAGTTAGCTTACCTGGCTCCCTGGTAGGAGTGATCTGTGGGTTAGCAGGAATTGCCTGTTGCACTTAGGATCTGGGCTAAAGCAATGAGTGGAGGAAGTGGAGGGGTTGCCGGGGCGGGGAGGTTAGGAAGCGAATGCCTGAGGGATCCACATGAAATATGGGCAGAGGGGGAAGGAAGGCTGGAGCAGGTGTTCTCTTGCAGAGCTGAGGATGAGCCTGGGGGATTGGATTTGGAGGAGAGGAGGGAGTGGTGAACAGCCTGCTCAGCTGGTGTGTTCATGGGGAATGCCTGCTGGTGTTGGAAGCTGGGGTAATGGGGTGCTTTGGGGGAAGGAAGCTTAGAGGAGAAGATCTTCATGATCTACTGGGGATAGGATCAGAAAGGAAAGGGAGGCTACATCAGGTGTTCTGCTACAGAGCTGGGGATGAGACTAGGGAATTGGATCTGAAGATGTGAAGATCTCTAGTCAGCCTACCTAGTTCCCTGGCTGGAGTGGCCTGTGTGTGGGTCAGTGGGGACTGCCTGCTGGAGTTCAGGGCTAGGATAAAGCAATGGGAGTTGGGAGGGAGGTTAGGAGATGATCTCTGGGATCCACAGGGGTTGTCATGGGAGGGAGGCAGGGGTGGGGGGTGGAGTGGAGGGGTTGTCATGGGAGGTGCTGCAGCACGTGTTCTGCAGAGTGGGGATGAGCCTGGGGGGTTGGATTTGGAAGAGAGAAAGGAGTGCTTAAGTCAGTTAGCTCCTCTCTGTCCTGCTCAGCTCCTGTGTTCCCAGGGAATCCTGGTGATATTTTCAGTAGTCACTAACCTTGGCTGGTACAGTCTTGGGTTGTAAATATGCATGAAAATTTAAAGCATAAATTTGGTTCATAGCACACATTAGTTATAAATGGGAACCAGAGATTATTTTCCATCTGATTTCATAGATCATTTCATAGATGTTCATCTGATATAGCTTATATAATTGTTCTTCTGTTAACCGAATACTGTTCTGTAATCATGAAAGAATACAGATGCTTTGTTCATATTCTGAATGCTTCTAAATGAATACAATTTTCACTTAAAAGACTTAGTAGTTCTCGTTAGTGGTTCTTAGTAATAGACCTACTTATTATATATGCGCAGACATAAGATAAAATTTGTTTCTTCAATCATAAGACTTTCAAAGGTAACAAGAAGTGAATGACCCCCCCCCCCCCAAAGAACATAATCACACTACTGAGCGATTTCGCATTTAAACTATTCATAAAGACAGGGATCTTTTCTCCAAATTGTAGATTCATAGGGGAAATAAAAAGAGGGATAATATATGACTTAAAAGGAAAATGACTAAGCAAAATTAGTGAAATAAATCACAATCTAAGTGGGTAAGTCTTAATTCCCCACTGAGACCCAGGGGACAACTCATCACTGCAGATGATTCATTCACTTGCATGAGGCAGAAGTTAATTTTTACTCATCACACAGAAATCAGAGATACTGTTCAACTGGTGTGGTTCATCTCAACATTCTGCCTTTACCCATGTTAGAGAGGGTATCTGTGGTCATACCATCCTGAACGTGCCCAGTCTTGTCTGGTGTCATGAGCTAAGCAGAGTATGGCTTTGTTAGTGCTGGAGGGGAGAGCTGAGCACTGGACCATAGGCTGTTTTGGAAAAGAAGCCTCTAAAGGCTCTGCAAACAGAACCCTCTCCCCAAGTATCTCTTTCTCCTTGTCCTGTTCTTAGCTTGAACCCAATAGAGATGTTAATGGGGATTTCATTTTATTTTTGTTATTGGATTCTCCTTTCTCCTTACCCACAAAGCCAATTCCTATTTTGATTGGTGTGTGTGTGATGTGGTGTGTGTGTGTGTGTGTGTGTGTGTGTGTGTGCGCGCACACTTTTATTTCTTCTCCTCAGTGAAAAGATCGAAAGCTGCCTTCCTGTAAAACAAAGACAAGAAAGCATGGTTCAATATCTGCTTCTGGTGGGGTAAGATATTGACTCTGTGTTCAAAGCAAGTGAGGAGGAAATAATGAAAATGTTATTTTCATTATCTCCGATACAGCTTAGCCTTTCCCTCTTATTACCTCACGTCACCTCACCGCTGAGTACATGGCCTGGCTTTCATTGACTCTGTAAATAAATCTGCAGTTCATTTTCCCTGAGGGCTGGAACAGCAAAATACCACTAGAGTCCCCTCTCTAGCTAACTAGCTTCCATTTTGAGACACTGGGTTCTTAATTGTTTCCCAAAGAAACTACACTAAGCAGGTGGTTTGTGTCACACACTTACCATAAATTATAGCATAAGAATAATTTAGGAGAAAACCAGTCCTCAGACCCATGCATTTACAATCACAATAACAAATCTGTCTTAAGGTGCTGTGACTGGGCTCAACCAGAAATATTTCAGTCCTACCCTAGAATGCTGAGTGATCACACGCAGAAACATACTACATGCTGCATACAAGGCTTTGAGATACGTTAAATAAAATATACAACTCAGCAGGGTGTTCTGCAGCCCAAGCTCACTACTCCCACAGGTCAGTCATTATTAAACTGGATGGTGCATGCTCAGCGGTTTTTATCCCTCCAGATGTCCCAGACGTTCATCTCATCCTACATCTCTGTCTCTGTCTCTGTCTCTGTCTCTGTCTCTCTCTCTCTCTCTCTCTCTCTCTGAGTGTGTGTGCGCAGGCGCGCTCCCGCAGATACCCACGGAAGAAGCTTTAAGATGCCCTAAAGCTGGAGTTACAGTGGTTGTGAGCCGCCCGCTCAGGTGCTGGGAAATGAACTCAGCTGCACTGCAAGAGCAGAGCAGTCCAAGCATTTAACCACTAGATCATCTCTCCATTCTCTATAATTTAATTCTTAAATAACTTTTCCTTTTTCTTTGTCTTCTCCCCACCTCCCAACTTTTTTTTTTCAAGACAGGTTCTCTCTGTGTGTCCCTGGCTGTCTTATTAAGCAATTAGCACTTTTATTAGAGGAGGTTTAGAAATTATAATAAGCCAAATCTCACTATTATTTATGAATACCATGATAAATATTTAACCATTTGATATTTCATGTGTACTTTTTTTTAAAAAAAGTTTTATTTATTTATTTTATGTATATGAGTACTCAGACACCAGATGAGGGCATCAGATCCCATTACAGAGGGTGATGAGCCACCATCTGGTTGCTGGGAATTGATCTCTGGAAGTGCTCTTAACCACTGAGCCACCTCTCAAGCTCTCATGTTCACTTTTATTTCTTCTCATATAAATGCAACACACACCTTATAATTTATTCTCTAAAATATCAAAAATAGTTCTATGCCATTTTTTCTGTACATAATTTTATATGAATGAATTACAAAAATTCATGATTAGCAAAACATATTTCTATTGTACTACACTCAATTTTCCTGAATAATTTGTGTGTGGGCACATATGCATGTATGTATATGTGTGTGTGTGTGTATGTGTGTATGTATGTATGTATGTATGTATGTATGTATGTATGTGTGTGTGTGCTCACCCTTGTGGGTGTCTGCAGAGGAAGGCAGAGATTTGTGTTACGTCTTTTTCAATGGCTTCTCCACAGTAGTTTTCTGAGATAGGTCTCTTTGACTTAAACTCTGTAGCTCAGGCTTCGAAGCCTCCTAAATAGCTAGGATTAGTAAGAACTAAATTGACGGTTACCCGAGCCCGCATTGTTTTCTTACCTAGATACAAAGCATGAGTTAAAGAAATAGATGGAGAGTGTCCTAGATTTCTGTCCAAAGAATTTTTTTGACAAGCAACAACATTTATATTTAAACAACAACAAAGATGTTTGGGAGCGGCATATGGGCTTGAGAAATCCGTGTAAATAGGCGTGGCGTATTGCTTCTCTTTCAGCAATGGGTAATTGCAGTGAGGTCAGCCGGCTGAGCAGGGACAAAAAGGTGTGACCACCAGGTGGCAGTAGCACACAGCACAAGGTGGGTGGGACCCTGACCAGTTTGCATTCGGAGGCAGGAAGTCAGTCCTTCAAGCCCAGGGACCTGCTGGAGATAATGGACTGGGGACCCTAGCACAAAGGGAAAGGGTCATCAGAGAAGGGGGTCTGTGGCTATGCGACACAGCTTTGGAAGTGTCTGGGCCAGAGAATTATGAAAAATGACAGAGTTTAGGGACTTAATATAGTCGCAGACACGCTTTGGATTGTTTAGAAGTATGTTTATGAGCTGGCCCTGATGGTACATGCCTGTAAATCATAGATAGCACTGGGGGTGCTGAGAGGAGAAGCCAAGTTCAAGGGTAGCCTGAGCTACACAGTAAGTTCCAGGCCAGCCTCAACTACATAAGAGCTTGAGAAAGAAAAAAAGAGAAAGAAAGAGAAAGAAAGATTCCAAATAAATAATTTGATTGGTAAATAAATAAGAAATATAAGGATGTGCCAAGAATAATTAACATATTGTTACTAATTCCTTCAATGAACAAACATTGAGTGTATACTATATCCTGTATTCTATGCCAGAAAATGAACCTCAGAGTGGAGAAAGAGTCTGCCCTTGACTTAAAGAAATGTATCTTTAAAGAGGAGAGGGCCCCTTGAACATCAAGGTGGATCCTGAAATTTACACAGGGAGCTATTGATGGTTTCTTTTGTTTGTTCTATTCTAAAATGTCATCTAACTACTAATAATTATTTTATAGTAGCAGTGCTAGGCAATCGTATTTGAAACATATTAATCTACTTTTACCTCTGTGATGGAAAGTGTGGACTGTCAACTTGCCAAGATCTAGAATCACCTGGGAGTTGGGCTCTGGGCATGCTTGTGGGACTACATCTCGGCTGTACTGATCAAGGGGGAGACTTCCCTGCTGTGTGGAGCGCCAGCCCCTGGCTGGCTCCTGAGCTGCATAGATGGAAAAAGGGAGCTGAGAGGCAGCACATGTTCATCCTTCCCTGGCTCCTCACTGTGGGTGTGACGGAGCAGCTGCACAAAGATCAATTAAAAGCCAATTAAAGACCTGCACTTCAGAGAGGAGATTAATATCTAAACTATATAAAGGAGTGTGAAAATGATACCCACCAAAAACACGTGTCGACCAAAAAAATCAGAAAATGAATCATACAGACGGTTCTCAGAAGAAGAAACAGGGACAACAATAAACATTCCAGTGTCCAACCCCTTATCAACTTAACACACAGACACAGCACTAGAAAACCGTAGCCTTTCCTTTCTTGTTTGTACCCAGGATCTTACATCTATCGCAACAGAAGACACTGTACACGTGTTTAAATTTCCAAATGATTAAAAAGTTCAGTGAGTCTTTTAAAATTCAAGTCTCTTAACTATGGGCGTCTCTAAACAAAGCCAAGCGCCTTCGTACTCCGAGAAGGCAAGAATGAGTGAGTGCACAATCACAACCAGAAAGCAAAGCAAAAGCAAAATCCAACAGTGTAAATACCTAGTGATCAGGGGCTTGCTGATGATCTTCTGGTTCCAAAGAGCTTGGACATTTCCATTTCTCCTCCTCAGCTACGCACTGCACACAGCTTGTCTAGGAGCCCAAGGCTGCCTCCACTCTGCACCTGCCACTGTCCTGGATGGTCATCTCATGGTTCTGGGGTCTAACATGCTGGGACCTCGACTGCAGCTGAGGCTACACCTTCACCAATGACCTCTTTTGGCCTCTTCAGAGATTCCAACCCTGCCACACGATGGCAAATGTCAGCTTCTCTCTGTGACTCATTCAGTCTTGTGGCCCTCATGATGCTAATGTCAGTACCACATGGAGCATATCATTGGCCAAGCTCTGTTGCCAGCTTGAGGCACAGCCTTGCCCCCACACTCAACTGGATCACAGCTTCTGTAAGCTGACTCTGTGGAGGATTTCAACTCAGCAGTGCTGGTCTCTTGTTAATCACAGCCGAGTTTTCAGCTACAGCTGACTTAGCATCCTGGCAAAGCAAAGTCTTCACTCTTAGACTCTTAATTCAAATATATCACATGAATTGCTTCGGGGGTGTCTCTGAGAAACTCTGGCACGTCTAAGCCAGGACTCCATCATCTGCATTTCCCTCAGCATTATTTTTCCAGACTCCCACTGTCTTGGAAAAGCTCTCACCACCTGATGGCTTTCAAGACAAAACCTTCAAAAGCTTCCCACAGTCCTCTCTCAGAACAATACTGTCATGTCTGTCGTAGAAAGATTTTACAATCTGGTACAATCTGGTCCTGGTTGGCTTTCTGTTGCTGTAATCAAACCCTGACCAAAGCCAGCTTGGGAAGGGAGGGCTTTATTTAGTCTTCTGCCTTGACATCACAGTTCATCACTGAGCAAAGTCAGGGCAGGAATCTAGAGGTGGGAGCTGAAGCAGAGGATATGGAGAAACGCTGCTTGCTGGCTCGCTCCCGAGCTCAGCTGGCTCGCTCCCGAGCTCACGTTCAGTTACCTTTATAATACCCGTCCAGGGGTGGAGCTGCCCACAGTGGGCTGAGCCCCCTTCCCATGAATTAGCAATCAAGAAAACACCCACAGTCCAATCTGATAGAGGAAACTCCTTAGCTGAGGTTTCTTCTTCCCAGGTTTCTCTTTGTGTGCAGTTACCAAATAAAACCAGCAGAACATCCTTAGCTACTGGGAAAATGCAAATGAAAACTACCTTGAGAGACTGGATCTCATCCCAGGTAGAAAAGCTATCAGCTTGACAACAAATGGCAACAGATGCAGTTGTGGATGTATGGAAAGGAGAGGGGGACCGTATAACGGGTGCAGCTGCCATGGAAATCAGAATGGATGTTTATTAGGAAAAACTGAAAATAAAATTACATGTGACTTAGCTATAGAGATGCTGGTCATATACCAAAGGGCTCTGTATCCTACCACAGAGATGCTTGCTTGCACATGCATGTGGACAACCACTCTGTTCAAGGCAGAAACGAAGTCAGCCTACATCCTCATCAATCAAGAAATGGATGATGGAAATGTGGCATTGCACCCAGATTTTATTATTTATCTGTTTGAATAGAGGAATTGGGAAAATGGATGGAACAGGGAATTATTATAGTAAGTGAGGTAACGGATCCAGAAAAAATACTGTGATTCTCCCTTATATGTGAGTCCTAGTATGTGAGTGCATGTGTGTGTCTGTGTCTGTGTCTGTGTCTGTGTGTGTGTGTCTGTGTGTGTGTGTGTGTGTGTGTGTGTGTGTGTGTGTGTGCTGGGTAGGGATGGAGAGGTGGCTCAGTGATTAAGGGGCACTGGATGTTTTCCCACAGGATCCAGGTTTGATTCCTAGCACCCATAAAATGGCACATGAGTGTCTGCAGTCCTTGTTCTAGTGAATTTGATGCTCTCTTTTGGCCTCGGTGGGGCATACATACATTCATGCAGACAAAGCACACACACACATTTTTTTTTAAGAGAGAAAGGAGACAAAAGGAGTGGAAAGGTTTCTGAGGAGGGAACCGAGATAGAATACATGTTACACAAAGGGAGAAAGGATGAGCAAAGGATGAGTGGGAGGTTAGAGAGAGAGGAGGGACTCCCAGGGAGAAAGACCAACAAAAAGAAATTACTACGAAACTGCCAGAATCAAATCTGTTACTTTGTAAGCTGAATAAGGAGGTTATATTTTGTATTAAAGTAGTGTTTAAATATCAGAGACATCAAATACAATTGTATTTACAATTAAATGCTTTGTTCTTAATATATTACCCAACCCAGAAAACACAAAGCATGGGGGATTTTAAGAGCTACTGAGGTCTAGTCCTAATTTTGCTATAAAACCACACAGTCTATTAACATTCTTTAGAGGAATATGACCAATAGGATGGATATACATTATAAAATTAGTTTAGTAGAATGGCTTACACACTAGGGTTGGGTATCCTGGAGGCACCCTGCACACTGAAGTCCTCCAGTGTCTGCTCCCACTCAGGGTAGACAGGCCCTTTGCACACCAGGCTGGCCTGCAGGGAGGAGAGCTTAGCTGGGACAGGTGGGTGCAGGCAGGATCTTGGTAGATGATGAGTTTGAGGGCAAAGAACACACACACACACACACACACACACACACACACACACACACACTGGAACATCTTCAGAGAACTGGTTCACTTTAAGGGATGCGGGGTTGGGGTACTAGTGGTAGAGAAAGGGGTATTTATGCCCTCGGGGAGTGGCCAGGGTATTTTCAGGCAAGGTTTGTGTAGCCATATATAATTGGCCAGAATGAGGGTGTTGGAAGATGCTTCATCTGCATACTAAGGGTGGAGTGGGGGAGTGGGGGGTCATCTTATAAGATCAAACAAGGAGTGAAACCTGATAGCTGTTAGGGTAATAAATTCTTTTTTTATATATATTTTTCTATTTTTTTACATTTACTTTTATCTTTTAACTTATTCACTTTACATCTAGCTCTCTGGCCCCCTCCTAGTCACCTAGTCACCCCCTCCCACAATCCTTCCCCAACCCCCTTCCTTTCTCCTCTGAGTAGGTAGGGTCCCCCTTGGCACTTAAAGTCTCTGTGAGGCTAGGTGCTTCTTCTTCCACTGAGGCCAGACAAGGCAGACCAGCTAGAACAACATATCCCATGTACAGGCGACAGCTTTTAGGATAGCCCTGGCTTCAGTTGTTCCAGACCCACATGAAGGTCAAGCTGCACATCTGCTACATATGAGCAGGGAGGCCTAGGTCCAGCCTGTGTATGTTCTTTGGTTTGTGGCTTAGACTCTGAGAGCCCCAAGGATCCAGGTTAGTTGACTCTGTTGGTCTTCCTGTGGAGCTCCTATCCCCTCCGGGGCTTGCAATCCTTCCTTCTATTCTTCCATAAGAGTCCCCAAGCTCCATCCACTGTTTGGGTGTGGGCGTCTGCATCAGTCTAAGTCAGCTGCTAGGTGGATCCTCTGACTTCTCAACAAAATCATAAAAGAAAACTTTCCCAACCTAAAGAAAGAGATGCCTATAAACATACAGGAAGCTTATGGAACACTAGTTAAACTGGAGCAGTAAAGAAAAATCCTCCTGGCACATAATAATCAAAACACAGAAGCTACAGAACAAAGAAAGAATATTAAAAGTAGGAAGGGGAAACTCCAATGGTTGAGAAGCACCTAAAGAAGTGTTCAACATCCCTAGTCATCAGGGAAATACAAATGAAAACAACACTGAGATTCCACCTCACACCAGTCAGAATGGCTAAGATCGAAAACACAGGTTACAGCAGGTGCTGGCACGGAGAAAGAGGAACACTCCTCCATTGTTGGTGGGATTGTAAGCTGGTACAACCACTATGGAAAGCAGTCTGGCAGTACCTTAGAAAATTGAACATAGTGTTACCTGAGGACCCAGCTATACCACTCCTGGGCATATACCCAAAAGATGTTTCAACATACAACAGGGACACATGCTCCACTATGTTCATAGCAGCCTTATTTATAATAGCCAGAAGTTGGAAAGAAACCAGATGTCCTTCAACAGAGGAATGGATACAAAAAATGTGGTACATTTACACAATGGAGTACTACTCAGCTATTAAAAACAATAAGTTCATGAAATTCTTAGGCAAATGGATGGATCTTGAGAATATCATTCCGAATGAGGTAACCTAATCACAAAAGAACATACATGGTATGCACTCACTGATAAGTGGATATTAGCCCAAAAGTTCACAATACCTAAGACACAATGCATAGACCTCAAGAGGAGGAAGAAAGACCAAAGTGTGGGTGCTTTGGTCCTTTTTAGAAGGAGTATCAAAATACTCAACCAGAGCTCGCAGGGTCTAAGAACTGAGAACACAAAGGGAGGGACTCATGGCTCCACCTGTATAGGCAATTGAGGGTGGCCTTGTTAGGCATCAGTGGAAGTGGAGGGCCATGGTCCCCGAAAGTTTGGATCCCTAGTGTTGGGGAATGCGAAAGCAGGGAGGCGGGATTGGGAGGATGGAGGGAGCATACCCTCATAAAAATAGGAAGAGAGGGTATGGGATAAGGGGTTTTAGGGGAGAATAGAAGAGGAGATAACAGTGAAAGGTAAATACGTAAAATATCCAATAAAAAAAAAAAACCAAATAATGGGTCTGGAAGAAAAAAAAAAAAAGATAGTTTACTTATTTCAAATTATTTTCAAAAGTTTCCAGGAGATGCTTATTGGCTAAGAGCTTACTTTAAGCTCTTCAGAAAAGAATTTAAGTCTCTGTTTAATATTCTCAAGAGAGATGCAAATCCTAATTTCCCTCAACAATTAATTGACAAAAGAGGAGTAAGTTTACAAAAGTAGAAGAAGCTATCATTAATTGATATATTATATAGATTGGTTAATTTTTTGGCTGTTTTATAATAGTCCTTTGATAAAAGAGATTATTAATAAAGATTTATATTTCTTGAAATAGTGTCTTCATGACTTTCTGAGGGTAGAAGGAGCGGCTGTTGGCACTTCTGCCCTGATTTTACAAGAACTCTGAAAAATTGGCTTTAAAAACGCAAAAGGGGAAACTGTATCCCCAGAATGAGTCTCCCAAAAATACTCTCCATCATGCCTTGTTCACTTTTAACTTTCTAAAACTGAAAGCTCATGGCAAATCTGCTGCTGAATGCCTCTGGCATCGCTGAGACCAATAAAAACTATGCCACAGCTATGTGGAAGGACCCTCTTACCCTTAAATGGAATGGCCAGGACCCAGTTCTCATATGGAGCCGAAGATTGATATGCCTGTTTGATACCACAGAAGGCACAGCTAAATGACCACCAAAAAGATTAATGAAATAAATAGATACCCCCACAAAGCCAGGCCCAATTATAAATAAGATGAATAACAATTGATATCCAGGGAAGAGAAATCTCTCTGGGAATTCCTTTCTTTTTCCTTTCCAAGTAAAAATGAGTCACCTGTGATGTCTGCTGTTAGGAGTTCTAATCCTGATGCTGGCCTCCAAACTTATACTACTCAGACCTTCGATGGGTCTTTGACAAGGACATCAAACAGCTAGAGACTGATATCACTAATCTGAAGAAATCCCTCATTTTACTGTCTGAAGTGATCTCCAAAAATTGCAAAGGACTTTATTGGACTTGATTTACTCTTTTACAATAGAAAAGACTGTGTACAGCTCTAGACTGTGTACAGCCCTTAAAGAAGAATGTTGCTTTTACATAGACAAAACAGGGATGATTAAAGAGAGCATGAAAAAGGTCAGAGAAGGTCTTGAGAAAAGACAGAGAGAGAGAGAGAAAGATGAGAGCTGGTACAAGAATTGGTTTTCAACCTCTCCATGGTTGTCAACCCTACTTCCTTCCATCTTGGGACCATTAATTGGGTTATTTTTGCTTATTTCTTTTGGTCCCTGGGCCTTAAATTGGCTGACTAACTTTGTGAAACAACAGATAGATAATCTAATAGCAAAATCTGTTCAGATACATTATCATAAATTAGCTATGGAGGACCACGAGACTCAAGATGAGGTTGTTACTCTATCCAGGGTATTCCCAAATCTTATCTCCACCCAACCTAAAACAGGGGACTTCCACCCCTAGACCAAGCAGAGAGGGGCCACCCAGAACCCCCTCTGACTGGTGATCTGAATTCCTGCTTAGGCTTCGAGGCTAAGCACTGCAAGGGAATATAAATAAAAGTTAAAAATATGTTTCTGGGTTCCCTGATGGACAAGCCTGACTGCATAGGGGTTAATGTCAAAAGTATCTCCTCTCCAGGAAAAAAAAAAACATCGGATGGGTATGGCCCTCATGCCTCGCTGGACAACAAGAGGACCAGAGCCATTACAAGGTCCCCTTTAATTACTGGAGGTCTGGCCTCTATCCCTGCTTTGGCAAGATTAGAATTGACACGGCCCTTCTATACTTGGAGAAGGGAGGAGATGTTGGGGCAGCCCTGCTTATACACTGAAGGCCTAAAAGCAGCCATAAGCCTAAAATCAGCAATAGGCCTGACATACATGCCTGCTAACACAAAGTCTTGGGTCTCTGTGAAAAAACACTGAAACGGATGGCTATAAGCTATTGTAAACAGGCAGCTTTTGTGGAAATTTACCAGCCTTAGTAGTCATAGACCTTGTAAATATGCAGCTTTGGTGGATATTACCAACTTAGACAAGGACAAGTGAATCATAGACAGAGCCATAATGACCTGTCCCCTGAACCTTCACCCAGCTGATACCCTGTTCTGAAAGATATCTGTATTCCCCCTGAACACCTATGCTCCTGTGTCATCCCCTTCCCCATATCTTGCATTTTTGTGTTTATAATCCCTGTGTTAAAAAGTAAAAATTATGATTTGATAATTTAAAAAAAGTAGGAAGGAGAAAAGGCCAGCTAACATACAAAGGCAAATCTATCAGAATTACACCCATCTTCTCAAGAGATTCTAAAAGGTAGAAGGGCCTGGTCAGATGTCCTCCAACCTCTAAAAAACAAAACAAAACAAAACAAAAAACCAAAACAAAACCAGAGGCCAACCTAAATTATTATACCCAGCAAAACTCTCAATCACCACAGATGGAGAAAACATATATTTCAAGACAAATCCAAATTTAAACAATATCTATCCACAAATCCAGCTTCACAGGACATACTAGAAGGAAAACGCCAACTCTAGAAGGATAATGACATCCAAGAAAACACAGGAAATACTTACTCGGATTGATGGTGAGGCAGCAGCTTCATGGCCAGGTTGGGAGGAGGGAGGGAGCCAACACCTGTCATCCTCATCTGATGTATGAGATTGAAGCTCTCAACCCTTCTTCCTCCATTAATCCTGGACCATTAAGGTCCCACACACAGAGGGTTTGTGAACCCTGCTCTGTCTGTGAAATTAGATGCCTCTGCAGACCTACTTGCACACTGAACACCTGGAAGAACCCTATAAAATCAATGTTCTTCAGGTCACATTAGGGGGTTCAAGATGCTGGGTTCTGATGTGGGGGAAAAGAGTCCAGCAACAGCAGGAGCAGTCCCACAGACACACAGATTGTCACCTGGAAGCCAGGCTGGCTGTCCCACTTCTTCCCACTTTACATTTTACATTTATTATTTTAATGTGTGTGTGAGCGTGTGCATGTGCGTGTGTGGTCCTGTGTGTGGTCAAGGATCCACATGGTCCCAGGCATAACGCCTGTGCTGTCAAGTTTGTGGGCAAGCCCCTTTACCCAATAAGCCATCTCTCTAGGCCTCTTTGGATCTCTTTGGATCTGAGATAACGTCTGGAAGTTTCCACCTACTGGGGAAAGGTCTTCTTCCCTCAGTTAGTACTTCCTTGGAAGTGTCCTGGTTGTTATGGATACAGCTGACTATTCTCTAATTGGATTTAAGGTTCAGTTCATAGGACAGGACTCCTGCTGTGGAGCTATGGAGAAGTGATCCTGTTTGCCTGGACTCCATCTGTGTAGCTGTGGAGACTCTTTGTGTGGACTCCATCTGAGGAGCTGTGGACATGTTTCATCTTCCACAGTGGAGTGACAATGATGTGGCTTTTGGGGGGATCACTCATACTTCTGTAAATAAGCTGAATAAAGTCACCATTTCACCAAACTATGCTGGTCTGACACTGGTGCCCTGTCTTGGGTAAGCTCCCTGGGGAAAAAAAAAAAGTTTGCTCAATAAGACTACGTACTGTGTAAGATATTTGACTTTTTTGTTTAATACACACGATTGGTTCACACGGTTATAATTTAATGTGGGAAACTGTAGCAGCACAGAAAGAAACCAGAAAACACAAGCATGGGGAAATGTGCAGAGAAAGGAGTGTTAATGTAACGATAAAATTCACTACTTGAAGAAGTGAGTTTTAACATAAAAGGTGTATCTTACTCGAGGGTCCCACTTGATTATTTCAGTTCTTTTCCTTTTTACTCATTCTTTCGGGAATTCCGGGACTTCCGTGTATGCAGGGTCTTCTTCAACCGTCTCCCCCAATAGCATGTGATCTCTCTCATGCTCTCTCCAACAACCTCTCTTATCTATGTGAAGACAGCCTAATGACCATACACATTTCTGTACATGTCTTTGTAAACATCTTCCTGACTAGATTCTTAAACTCCAATCCTGTTTGCCTGAGAGGATGGAAATTGAGAAGATGGAAAAGAAGGCTCCCAGGAACACCCACCCAGATCAAAAGGAACACAGCAAGCTCCAGCCTCCAGAAAGAATCTTGTCCCCTCTCAAGCCTCTCTGTCTCTTGTCTGGACTTGTTGCTAGGCTCCAGGAGTTAGCTAAGACCTTCAGCTAACCCCAGCAATCACAACAATGGTTTTGCTTTCTTGGGAGATTTCCAGGAAGTCGCATAAGCTTCGTGCCTTCAAGCATCTTTGTATCTTGCAAAACAACTCCTTTGGTCCTGGCTGACTTATGAAGATCTATTGCAGCAACCAAGATGTTCCTGGACCCCGTGTGTTGTCTTCATATTTGAAGGCACGGGAATTAGAGGATACAACATCTAGGAGTTATGTCATACTGAACAAGGAGTTTTCGCACCTCTGCATCCAGCGTGGATTGGTGGAATGCTTTGCAAAGCCCTCTTCACAAGCCATTCAGATGGCTTTGAGGCCACACTTTTCCTGGAATCTTCTGCTTCCGGCTGGTTAAACAGTTCACATCCACTAACCCTATGGTAAACACATTAATTAATACAGTTAGGCAGGCTGATGGCATTTGCTTAAAGTTTGATTGGCTTTGGGGCTGCTTTAAGAATTTAGGGGTGGATTTTTTTTAAAGCAAAAGCAATAACAGGATATGTATGTACCTATATGTATATACATATATATATATATATACATGTATGCATATACACGAATATACTGATATATATGCATATACATAATACATCCGGTGTTCACATATATGCGAGTACACGCATGTGTGTACATATTTTCATTATTTTTCAAAAAAAAGTTAGCCACTTATGCAACTCAGTTTGCTGATTGCCTGTCACCTCCGCAAGTGCTGGGGTTTCCAGGATTTAAGAATTGCCTTGCCTTTTTAGACCCCTCTTTCTGGTTGAACCACATTCCCACTCCCAGTCCTGGGACTCTTCCTTCACAAGTGGCCAGGTCACCAGAGCAATGACCTCAGCTCAGAATCTCTCCTTATGCCCCCTCAACATGCAACCCCCAGAGGCTCCCCGCGTTCCTTCCTCTTCCCTGCAACAGTGGGTGCCCAAGGGGAAGACCTCTCATGGGTGGCTGGAGCACCTCGAGTTACGCTACAGGCCCCAAATCTCTCCCAGCTCCTTTTGCTGCAAGTCTGGCGCCTAACCATCCTGGAAGGCTAAGATGTGGCCCTGCCCGCCGCTGCCCAGGGTCGGGAGCCCGCAGGGCAGGCGTCCTGGAGAAGGAGATGGGGAAAGGGAGCGAGCCGCGCCCTCGGGCCGGCCAGGAGGGCGCCGCGGCCGCAGCCCGAGGGCTCCGCGTCGCTCTCCCGAGCCAGGGTTCTCGGGAGCGGGCCGCGCAGGAGACGTTGGCGGGAGGGGTTCGTGGCTGTTGGGGGAACCGGCTCCTGGGGAACAGTCCCTTTTAGGGCGGCCACCGTGAGCAGGCCGCTGTCCGCCCTCCCTGGTGACGCCGACCAGAGGGGCGCGAGTGGCGACGTGCGGTGCGGTGCGGTTCAGTGCGCCTGGCACGCCTGGCACGCCTGGCTTTGCGGCTCAGGACCCCGGGCTGCGCGGTTGGCCGCGCCCCGCAGCACCCCGGGGGCCGAGCATCAGCGGGCAACGCTGCAGGTGAGCGGTCGCTAGGGCGATGAGGACCCGGCGCACGCCCGCCGCGGTTGGCATGGAAGCGGCTCGGCTGGGCTCGGGGTGGCCGCTGATTGGCTGGTTCAACAGACGCGGCTGGATCGAAAGTCCTCCATGGGGAGCGCACTAGCCAAGGCCGCTGGAACCGGCGACTCTGGAATCTCTCCACTCCAGGTCCCCTCCCTCTGCGCACGGCCCCGCCCGCCCCGGCCCGGCCGGGGTACGCTTGCTAATCGCCCAGACAGAGAAGAACCTGAGAAGCAGGGCCAGCTGTGGGTTCCCAAGCAGGTTTGGGGGCCTTACTTCTGGAGAGAAGCACTGGCTCATCACTTGGGAAGGGGACTCACCTGTCCCCAGTCAGGGATCCTAGATTTAGTCCCAGATCAAGAAGGGGGAGGGGGAGGGGGATCAGGAATCGTAAGTTTTGCTTCCCCCTCCCCTAAAATCCCAGTGTAGAGTTTGGCTAGGCTCTCTCTGCAACCTTCAGCCTGGGGTCATATTAAAGCCCATTCAACCATTGTTTGGTTCTGATTTGGTTGCTCTGATGCCTAAGCTGTCACTTGGGACCTTAACGTTTGTTGGGAAGTTGAGACATTGGTAATGACTCTGGGGCTTGGCACTCTTTTTTTTTTCCAGAGTTCTCTGCATTTCTGGGTCCCCAGGTTAAGAGGTAAACTAACTGTGTCTCCTTCTCTTTCCTGGATAGCAGCAGGCTGTGGCTTGTTAGGCAATGCGTCGCCACAGCTCCAAGAGTGGAGTCGCTCTGCCTCCAGTGGGCCAAGGTCCTGATGCTTGTCAGATGCTCACCCGAGCTCAGCTTGGCCAGGATCCCCCACAGAGAACCGTGCTAGGGGTGTTGACTGAAAATGAGCAGTACAGGAGGGCCTGTGGCCAGGTAATGACCCAGGAGCACCAGGAAATATGCCACGGAGAAGGCTCGCTGTGGCAGTATGCATGTGCGTGCACGCGGGCGTGCATGTGTGTAACATCAGGAAAGATGCTGCTGAGAAAGAAGCTTGCTGTGGCAGTGTGTGTGTACTTGTGTTGTGTGTGTGTGTGCATATGTGTGTGTACACCTGTGTGCACGTGTGTGTGTCAGAAACTCTGGGAAAGATGCTATGGAGAAGGTTTGCTGTGGCAGTGTGCATCTGTGTGCATATGTATGTGTGTTTCCACTCACACATGCACCTATGTGTGTGTGTGTGTCAGAAACACCTGGAAAGATGCTGTGGAGAAGGAAGGCTTGCTGTGGCAGTGTGTGTGTGTGTGTGTGTGTGTGTATGTGTGTCTACACACTCATGCACCTGTGCCTGTGTGTCAGAAACACTGGGGAAAAATGCTATGGACAAAGAAGGCTTGCTGTGGTAGTGTACGTGTGTACACATGTATGCATATGTGTGTGTGGCCTCTCCCATGAAGAACATAAGTGTAGGGACTGTTTGGGTTATGTGACTCAAGGGCCAGTCAAAAAGAATACAATTACACTGTACTATAGCCTTGGAGATGCTCTGGGCCAGAAAGGTGTTCAGTAGGAGCTAGGCCGCCACCGAGTAATTGGGGAGAGCTAGTGCTGGGTTCAGTGGACACACTGTGCATAACAGGACACACCAGCTTACTTTATAAAATAAAGGTTGCTTCTAGAGCACACAGCTCCACCACTACAGACCAGGAATGGACATTGAGATATTTACTTACTTGTCTACTCCAAACTAACTAGGATCTTCCATTGAGGACAGAAATTCAGACATTTAAGAGGAGAAATCTGAATCTGCAACAATTTTTTTTTTTGAGATAGAAAATAGTCTCCTCTGAACCTACTACTAGACAAGCCCTCATCATGATGCTTCAATTCTGTATTACAAGTCTATGGAACCCAGTGCTTACATGAGTCCAGTCCGGAAGTACCAAATTTTCTGGTAGAGGCTCCTTCAGAGGCCACTGCTTTCAAGTCCACTGCCTTTTGTTAGGATTTGATCCACGGATGTTAGAAATACCCAAAATGATCCTTTTACTGTTTGGAGTCAAGTTAAGTGAAAGTATTTTAAATAGAACTTGATTAGCAATGTTTAGCTCTTACAGCCTGAATTGGAACCGATGTTTGTACTAAACGATCTTGTTTCATATGCCTGTGCTGCCTGGAGCCACTGCTTGGTGGCCCCTCTACACACCACCACACCCTCTGCAACCTGACTCCCCATTCCTTTTTTTTTTTTTTTTTTTTTTAAATTTGTTCATCTGTTTGCATTTTGGTTTTAAAATGATTTGATTTTTTTTATTACTGTGTATGTACAACCATACATGCATGTTGTATGTCTGTGAGCATGCATTGCCAAGGCATTCATGTGGAGATCAGAGGACAAGTTTGGAAGCTCCTTCCAGGGTTTGAACTCAGGTCACACTTGGCAGCAAGTGTCTTTATCCCTGAAATCATCTTGCTGCCTGACCCCAGAATCTTCCATAACTCCTGCTCCTTCAGAATAAGAAATAAGACGACTACCCGATTTCTTAAAAGAGTGCCGTAGCTCGAACCTTCTTTCTTTCTCCTCATTCCAGGAAGTAGGGGGAGTCTAGCAAAGCTGACTTAGACCTGTTATGTAGCTCTAGATGGCCTCAAATTCAGGAACCTCCTTCCCCAGCCTTCCTAGTGCTGGCATTACAGGTTGGTTCACCTTACTACTCCCCTGTGCCATTCCCTTCCTGTTCTGTGACTGCCTTGTCCCATCTCTTGCACCCGTGTGAAGCACCTCATGGCCTCTTGGCTTTCAGGGTGCCTCTCCAACAACTTTTCTTTCTCCAATTTCTCTCCTCTTTGGGATCAAACCCAAGCACGTACAGATGTGTGATAAGTACTTCCCACCTTCAAACTCATTCAGCCACACAGCTCTGTGCAGCTGCTGCCCCAGTTACACCAAGAGTTCTTGGAAATCGGAGATCTCAATAGGATCTGCATTCCACCAAGGTGACAATGTGGGATGACACCTCTATGGTATTCCTATTGTCTATAAGAGTGATATGCCTGGCCAAGGGAGCACAGTGGGTTTGTTGACTGGACACTCTCTGTTTCTGGGTCTTCTCTTGCTCAGGTTTTTTTTTTTTCCTTCTTTCTTTCTTGAAATATTGGCACCTTTCACATAATTGACCATTCTTCCTTCTTTGAAATAATTTCTTCTTGCTCAGTTTGGGGATCAGTTCTCTCTAGATGTGTTATACTGCACATTGCCTCTCCTCAGTGCCTTGTCCATGGCACACAGACATACCACACACACACACACACACACACACACACACACACACACACACACACAGAGAGAGAGAGAGAGAGAGAGAGAGAGAGAGAGAGAGAGAGAGAGAGAGAGTTAGTTCTCAGTAGTAACCTGAGTCATATGCGTCATGGCTGGTTGTAACTTGTCTCTTGAGATTTTTTTTCCCCTAACATTTTATCACAAATTGTCTTTCTTACTGAGTGCAAGTTTAACTTGCTCAATGTAAAGTAAATTCATGGAGTGATGAATGAACTGGAACGTGGCATCCAATAAATACCAAGATAAGTACAAGCAAGATGTTCACAGTGGATGACAATGGTGTCTGTAGGAGCCAAGGCCCAGCTTAAGGCTGTCCTGGCTCCCCTGGCTTCCATGCATGACTTTCCTTTGTTGTGAGTTGTGAATGTTCACTGTGACAGGGCCACCATTGTTTTGTTGTTCTTGCTGTAAGAGTAAAGAAAAGAAATGATCTGATAAAATTTCTCTAAGAGTAAGGATATTGTTATGCAAAAGTATTTTCTTACCATGGAAGAGCATTTCTGTAGCATAGAGTTCTGAAGTCCTGAAGTTTCCCTGGGAAGGAAACGGAAACTTCACAGGCACCTGCAATGGAGAGTTAGATATTTAAGCAGAGGACTAGAGGGATTCAATCGCTATGTATCAAGAGTTCTTAGAAAACACAGCAATGCTCTGGGTGGAAAGGGCAAATTGCAATTGTCCTCTTGCATTGTAACTAATCAGTTTTCTAAGTGCATCATGGCTCTTCTTGCTTTTATAGTCACGGATTCTCTTTAATATCCATGTAAGGAAGATGATGAATCTTAAGCAGAACTCTTCCCATAGGACAGACGTGAACAAAATGAAAGGGGAAGTTATATTCTCAGACGTCTGTATTTGGAATTAGATGGCCAGCTTAGATACTCCTACTTAGAATTTGCATTCGCTTTCCCAAGCTGCTGGTCTGAGCGACGTGGCCTCATATTACTCACAGTGGATGGTGCCCTACTGGAGGCTTAACTGGTGTTTTGTTTTGTTTTTAAGGAGATCACAACAATCAGATGCTTTTCTGGGTCAGAAAATGTCTTCCCTGCAGCTGGAAAGAAAGTGCTCCCTGACCATGGGGTCAATGAGCCAGCCAAGCATGGATTTGATATCTACATGGATGATCCTGAACAGGGGGACAGAGACAGCTGCCCAGGGAGAGAGGGCATCGTATTTGAGGATGTGTATGAAGTAGACACCAGCATGCTCAAGTCAGATCTCCACTTCCTGCTGGATTTCAACACAGGTAACCTGGCTCCCCTAGGGCTGCTGGTGCCCTTTGCTCAGAGCCCTCCACCGTGTTCTAGTGGAGTAGCTGGTGGCTCCCCTAGGGCTGCTGGTGCCCTGTGCTCAGAGCCCTCCACCGTGTTCTAGTGGAGTAGCTGGCATCAGAGACATGAAGTGATGACTGTTCACAGCTTCCTGTGAGGGTGAGTGCATGTGGTGAGCCTTTAGTGAAATGATTTACCTGACCACATTGAACCTCTGCAGTTTCCCCAATGCTGGTTGACTCCACCACTCACGCCCAGTCAGAGGAAACAACAGATTTTGGTTCAGATGTCATCAACGTAACGGAATATGCAGAGGAGATTCATCGCTACCTGCGAGAAGCTGAAGTGAGTTTCCCAACCCTGGGTTCAGTCTCTAGACGATAAGACCTGCCTTCATATTACAAGCTCTTGGCCATGGCTATTAACAAGTGGCATCAATGTGAGATCTTTAAAACATAAGAAATCTATAAAAGAAAAGAGAAGGAAAGAAGGAAAGAAAGAAAGAAAAAAGGAAGAATGAATGAATGAGTGACTCTGAGCCCAAGTACTTGGGACAAGGGATACCCAATTTGATGTCATAATACCAAGTATCAAATACATACATGCTTTCTATATGGTTTCAAGTATCTGCATTAAGTACTCAAAAATAACACATTATCAATGTTTTCCCTCCTGCTTCATACCAGTTCATTCCATGACAAAGCCAGAATCTCATGTTTCCTCCTTATTGTGTGATAAGGGTTTATTTGGCCGGGAATCAAAATCCTCCTAGTCTTGGTTTCTGAGATTTCTCCACAAAACAGGAACAATCCCAGGGAGCGGGTCTTTGCTAGTGCGACCATGTGAAGAACCACACTCTTTCCTCCACCAGGTAAGACACAGACCCAAGGCCCACTACATGAGGAAGCAGCCGGACATCACGGAGGGCATGCGCGCCATCCTGGTGGACTGGCTGGTGGAGGTTGGGGAAGAATATAAACTTCGCACAGAGACCCTGTACTTGGCTGTCAACTTCCTGGACAGGTTTCTTTCCTGCATGTCTGTTCTGAGAGGGAAATTGCAGCTTGTCGGGACAGCAGCTATTCTCCTGGCTTCGTAAGCGTTCTTTCAGCTTGTGAAATGCCATCTGTCAAAAACACTTGATTTACCCTCCCCCTCCATTTATGGAAGAATTGTAATGCCTACAATTAAAATGATCCGGTGCTCTTTTAATAAGAGACCCTAATCTTCACAGATTAACCGAGGAAATGAATCTTGCCCACACGCTTACTCTCCAGGTCAGATGTTTGAAATTTGTAGAAAAGGGTTCACTGTCACAACTGAAGCAGTCATCAGCTGAGATTCAAGATGGAACTCTGTCCTGCCCTCTAGTATCTTGGATGAATTTTAAGACAAGCAAAAATTGTATTTAGAGAGCTTTGGTTTTCATAAGCACCGTGGTACTGCCAAATAGCACTGAGTCTCACGGCTTGTTCATTTTGTTTGGTGGATGAATGGTTAAGCTGGTTCCAGATCCTGTCAGTGACTTCTAACAACTCCTAATTGAATGGGGAAAGAGATATGGGTTGTGGCTAACCTGGCTTAAGTGATCTATTGCTGAGTGGTAGTTTCTATTCTTCTAGCCTAGATGTCTTAGTTGTTAATGTGGGGTGGGGGTGGGTCTGGCTATAAAGAAAGCAAAGGGAAAGAAAAACAATAATGAAATTATATTGTTATTTTTCTCTTGGCTATTCACTACCCTTTGCTAATTAATGAAGTTGAATAGTTGCATATGATCTTCAGAAAAAAACACCACACACACACAAAGCTAAAGCCACCAAAGCTTTGGGATTTTTTTTTCCTGTTATTGGTTTAATCCTAACATTCTTCTCAAAAAGTGACCCCATATCTATTCAATCAACAGGGATCCAACTGAAGTTTGTGTCCTTCAGACTTACTCAGTGTTTCAAAGTCCTCAACCTGCCATGATTCCCGGCAGTTAGTATCACATGTCCTTGTAATACTCTCTTGGACTGAGAAAAAGCTCACAATATGTTTTGTAGCCCCACGCAGTTCTCTGACAGTTCTGTGGACATGGGAGTATAAAGTGAATAAGCTCTCAGGGCCATCCGAGAGAACAGGAGCTAGAGGCAAGTGTCCCAAATGTTCCTCCTGATAACTCTTTATTTTCCCCAGAAAATATGAAGAGATTTATCCGCCCGATGTGGATGAGTTTGTCTACATCACTGACGATACGTACACAAAGCGGCAGCTGCTAAGGATGGAGCATCTGCTACTGAAAGTTCTGGCATTTGATCTGACCGTTCCAACCACCAACCAGTTTCTTCTTCAGTACTTAAGGCGGCAAGGAGTGTGCATCAGGACTGAGAATTTGGCCAAGGTTTGCCACAGGACTCCCAGGGACAGCCACCTTCTCAACCATCCTCCACATCTGCCCCCCACCCCCGCCAAGTTTTCATCTCTGTAGAGATGAAAGGCAATTATCTCTAAAAAACATGACGCTTGTTCACAAGACATTGCTGTTGATGGTACTTGGGCAGGTCACAGTCATGTAACTCCCAACTATCGAAGAGAGTAGAGCTTGGTAACTGCTCCCTCGAAAGATACAGACCATGGGCAAGCAGTAGCAAAGTGAATGTGACTGAGTTTTGTTTGAATCTTTCTCTAATTCTTTAAGAAATGAAGCATTATGAAATTTGCAGCCATTTTGGCTTAGAGATCTTTAGTTGAAATTATTAACATTCTGGCTTGACCAATGAGCTTGCCATAGGGTATCTGCGATGCACACGCTATTTATTCAAAGAGTAATAAAGATGACCACAGAAATTTCCCTGCATTGTTCTGACATTGCTTGAGCTTGAGAACTGTATCAATTTGCCTAGCCATTACTAGCTTTACCATGGTTGCATCTTTCCCTTCTGCCTAATGGCTTGTTGTATTTGAGATGTGAGCTCAATACTCCCTTAGCTGACCACCACAAAGCCTGATCTACTAGCATAAGAAAGGAAAAGTAACCTATCCTATATGCTATGTGGGTGAGCTAGGGCATTGGAACATCATCACCACACAAACATTAGTCTGTGGAAGGACAGTCAGGGCAACTATGGAACTAGGAAATCTGCCTGGCTTAAGTTTTAGGCTGGTTATTTGGTCCTAATGGAATGAAAATAAGGCACCAATTGGTGACTTTGGTAATTCCAGGCTTACAGACAATTTTAGTCAAATTGGACCTTCCTCAAATTTCTTACTCCACTGAGATTTTCTCTCTTGTGCTTAGTATGTTGCAGAACTGAGCCTTCTGGAAGCTGACCCATTCTTGAAGTACCTTCCTTCCTTGGTAGCTGCAGCAGCTTACTGCCTGGCAAACTATATTGTGAACAGACACTTCTGGGTAAGGTTCTGTCTTCTTCCTAGGTACAATACATTTAAGGTTCATACAAAATCTGTTCAGTGAGTTCAAGGTTCAGAATGGGCACAAGTCTTATGAGGAAAAGTTTTTTTTCCCCATGGTAACTGGTTGTCATGACAGCAGACCACAGCTTGTTTCCGAGTCGTCTAGACCAGTCACCATGGCTTTGATGCCATGGCTTTGCTCTGTGGGAAACAAAGATAGTATGGAGTCAAGGTGATGCCAGGAAAGGCCTGGAAAGCTCAGTGCCCAACAATTTGCACAGAGGGCTTTGAGCTTTAGCCATTGGTCATGCCAGGCAAAATTTGATCCTAGGTAGCTAGGGTGGTGCACACCTATATTATAAGTGCCTTTGAGGTGGAGGCAGGAGGATTGTGAGTCCAAGTCCAATCTGGACTTCACAAGGAGATCTCAATGAAATAAACATTAATAGCATTCACCTTCTGTGACAACAACAACAAAACCCCTCCGAGTTCACCAAGGACTGATAGAAGCTCTCAAAGAACATAGCTGTTAATGTTTCTTGCTTCAGAAGGCAGCAAGATCAGAAACAGATTCCTTCATTTTATTCTAAATATTCTCTGGAATGCTAAAAGAAGTGGGGCATCCACTTTTATTTCTTATGATAGTAGATAAATGTTTTTTAAAGTGTATTTTCGTGTATGTGCATGCACACGTGTGAGAGGGGGAGGGGGAGGAAGGAAGGAGGGGGAGGGAGAAAGAGAGACAGAGGGAGAGAGAGACAGAGACAGAGAGATGTAGGTCAGAGGAGAACTTTTTAGGAATTGGTTTTCTCCTCCTACCAAGGGTTGTCTTTTGACTAGGAATCTCTCATATTCTATGCAAATTCATTAAACATCAGTGAAAGCCCCACCCACAAAGGAACAAGAAGAGTGGTCTGCCTCTCCACTGAGGGTTATGGCTATACACTTGCCAGTTTAGAACTCGGGCTGTTTTTGCTAGTGTAAAGTTTCTAAAGGAAGAGGTTATGGATCTTTCTAGATGGATATACTTGCTCACCAAAAATTAAATTCCCTTCACTTCATAACCAGTTATGTTCCAATTTCTCACCTCTTATAAAGTTACGTGAAGCAAAATTTCCTTTTCGTTTCAATTAGCCAGAAACACTTGCTGCATTTACGGGCTATTCATTAAATGAGATTGTGCCTTGCCTGAGTGAGCTGCATAAAGCATGCCTCAGTATACCCCATCGACCGCAGCAAGCAATCAGGGAGAAGTACAAGGCTTCGAAGTAAGTGGGCACTCTCCCTTCTTTGCTTTCTGGGTTGTTGTGGAATCAGAACAAGAAAAAAAAATAGAAAAAATTTTATCCTCTGTTAGGTTGGAAAACAAGGTTGCTTGCTAAATCAAGAAAAGAAACTTAGAGAGATCTAGCTAGGATCACAGTTTACCAGCATTTGACAATTATTGTCAGCTGGCTTCCTTCTGACCCCTCAGACTGCTGGTGGCTTTCTGTAGCCTAACTGGCATCCTGGGCCCAGGGCTGAGCTGGCTGTGCTCTCGTTTCAGGTACCTGCATGTGTCCCTCATGGAACCGCCTGTGGTTCTTCCCCTGCAGTGAATGGCACAGCTCACCTGTCACATCAGCCGGCTTGCTTCGCAACATCACAGGTTTCTGCGAGTCAGGCCAACCAATGTCAGTTGTAGATGCCACCTTCAACGTGTGAATGTTAGGTTCTCTTAGGCTTTAGTAGTTTATAATTTATATAGACATAGACAAGTATTTTAAAAGAATAAACAACTTGCTGTATGGCCATGTGTTGGGCCTCTTTGCTAGTTGGCGTAGCTGACACTCACACCAGGCCTCTTACTTGTGAGTTATACACGTGTAAGTCATGGCTGTGTCAACCCGTTCCCAAGTTGATTGTATAAGCATCGCATGCTTTGATGATTAAGTGCTTTAAGGCAGCCAAGCCTTTCCTATCCTGTGAAGCTCTCCATAAACTAGTGAACAGCAGGAAGGAAGGGCCAGCTCAGATGGACTCTCATGGAAGCCAAGCTGCTGCTGTATGTCCCAGTTTCCCTGATCAGTAGAGAGGCAGGCATCCAAGAATCTCTTGGTTCGAGTAACTTTCAGGGGTGTCACAATCCACGATCTCTTCTCACCCAGAGGTATCATGGCCTTTTGTAAAGGGCTGCCGTCCTGACTACCCAGCTTGGATTCAGGTAAGCATCAGTCATGAATTTTAATTGTAGAAGATACTTTGGGAAATTAAAAAAAAAAAAAAAAAAAAAAAAAAGCAAGCTTCACTACCAGATGACACTTTCAGATAATGAATCCAACTCCTCTATATTTCCCCTGGGAGAAATACATCCTGAACTTTGGCCAGGGTTGCTGGGGGGATGTGAGAATGAAACTCAATGGATTTCACCAGCTGACTTCTATCTGGGTTGCAGCCTCTTACTGGCTGCTGTGCCCATATTCAGACACACCCAGAAGGGTGCTTTGCTGACCTCAGTCTTATCAAGTGGATCGTCAGGAGTAACTGTAGCACTTACATTGTCGAGACTCCCCAGAGGCTGCCCCTGAATACTGTGCAGGTGAGAGTCTAGGAAATAAAAGCAACACGAAGGAGCCATTTCTTTCCCCGGAACCGGAAGGGAAAAGAAAATGAATTTCTCAGGATTGTGTGGAGCTTGCTGGAGACTTAATGACTTTTAAACATTTAAACCAGTGGGATTGGGGAACGCATGAGCCTTCTGGGCCAGGTACCCTTCCCTGAGGAGAAGCCTGTCTTTGGACCATCTCTGGGGTTCACCCCAGAAGGTTCTATAGGGGGAAATACAGGAATGTTATGCTTTTTATATAGAAAAGATTAGGTAGGTTTGGGGGAAAAAATGAGACATTTTGTAGGTTTTAAGCACTATTGAAATTTTAAATAAAAAAAAATATAGCCACAAAATGAACTAAATACATTAGGTACATATAAAACTGTCAAGAAATAGTGAACGCTGTATCAGGTATCCTGTGAAGGCTTTTAAGGTACTCACAAGTCACTGCAAGAGTCAGTCATTCCCAAAGGTCACCCTTTCAATGTTTTGATGGGGAAACCAACGTGCCCTAAAGCATTTTGATATTTCAGCTATCGTCTCACAGGCAAGACCTGCGCCAGAATTAAACTCTCTATACCAGCGACCTATTAGTCTCATTTCCTAGTTTTAGCACGCCTGTTTTCCCCCTTCATGAGTAGATGGTGACTTTCCCAGCTGACTGTTTGCACTTGGCAAGATGGCCAGCACATTGTCCTTCTCTGTGGGGTCCTGGGAAAAGGCAAAGGCAGCTGATTCTGACTTTTGCTGTGTCTGCTGCCCCTTTCAAGATTTAAAATTTGAGCGGCTCTGCCAGGGACAGCTTCTTTCTACTCCACCCATTTGCCCCACTGGCCGCTTACTCCCTGTGGTGTGTGCATCCTGAACTGGAGCTGGATAGTAACATCTGGTCCCAGTGTAGATCAAACACAGTAGCTTTTCTTTAGTAGCACATTCGTTTGTAGGATGCTTCTTCGAGTTCTTGCAGAAATAGGGCATCCACTTGGAATCGCTCTGCAAAGGATTTTTTTGTTTGTTCGTTTGTTTCTAAATATGGATACAAAGTGTGGCTTTAACTGTAGGCCACAAAGCCACACTGTGGGACACAGCGGTCTGAAGGTATAACCTGGCCCTTTGCTGTCCGCAGCCAGCACCACGACATCTCCATTCCTGCACACCACCCACTGGGCCTCAGCCCTCACTTCCGTTTCTTATTTCTCTGTTATGTCCCTGAAATACTTTATTTTAAAAATAGCACGAGTTGTCACCTGTGTGCCTCCCACCCAGCTCGTGTGTGAGCAGCAGTTATCGGCATGCCTCTGCGGGTTTTATCTTTATTTGTCAAATCCTGCGTTGGTCAGGTCCTTGTGGATTCTGTCTCCTTACAAAGGAGATGATACTTACTTTACAGCTGAATGGCTACTGCTGGTCACTCATGTTGCACAGTAGCTTTGGTGAGATTTTGTTTTTCTGTTTTTAAGATAATTGGAGTCCGATAGTAGAATCGTTTTTAAGATGTTGTGTAATGACATGAGCATAGAACACAGCTCTATGATTGACAGGTATATGATTTGTCTTGTGATCTCTCTCCATGTTTCTAGTCATCCAACACTGTCCACTGTTTGCCGCCTAGAAGAATGCTCTGGGCGGGGCTGAAGGTGTGGCAATGCTGCCTCTTTTCCTTCTCCAGGCTTCCCAGCCTGTCACTCCAGACAGACACACACTTCCTCAAGGAAGTTGGGCGTGACTGTAAGCTGAGAGCCCCTTGGCAAAGTGGCACTCCTCAGAGAATGACGATGGGTGCCGCGTTTGTTGGGCATTTATCAGGCGTGAAATCCAAGATGAGATGGATTACCCACATGGTTTGTTCGCTAGCACGCTTCTGCCCTCCGTGTGTGTTTTGCATAAAACCACAGAATACAAGTGGGCACTCTGTGGCTGAGGAGGGATCCGTCCTGCGGCCACCCACAGGCTTTCTGTTGCATGTGTCCTGACTGTAAGGAAGGGTTCCATGGGCTCACAGATATGAACCATAAGCCCATGTGGCATCCTGGCTCCAGAAAAAAGCACAGTGTGATAGTAGGTGCATTAGTCACTGTTCCATTGCTGTGAAGAGGTGCCAAGACCAAGGCGATTCTTATCAAGCACTTAACTAGTGGCTCACTTACAATTTCAGAGGTTTAGTCCGTTATCACCATGTCAGGGAGCATGGCAAGCTGACATGGTGCTGGAGCCATAGCTGAGAGTTCTACATCCATACGGAGATACTGGCATTTGAAACCTCCAAACCTACCCCAAGGCCACATCTTTTAATCCTTCTAATCCTATCAAACAGTTCCGCTCCCTGGTGACTAAACATTCAAATATATGAACCTATGGGAGCCATTCTTATTTAAACCCCGACAACAGGTCTCTAAGATATGTTTCCACCCTGACTGTGTTTTTTCTTCGTCCTTGCCTTGAGAGGTGTAAATGAATTTGGGCAGTGAAGTATAAGTCTCTACCATGTGTTTCACAAGTGACTATGAGGCTTGACATACAGAATGGTCAGTGCTCACAGGCCGGATTAATGAGAGGGGGAGGCCAGAAGGGAAATGCATAGGCAGAGACCAGGGTCAAGGGCCAAGAGGTTTTTGGAAAGGGAGACAACACAGTCTGTGGATACAATGCCCTCCATGAATTAAAACTTATTAAGGCAGGAAACTTGACCAGATGATCCCACATGCCCCAGGCACTGACCAGGGCTCACACTGCACCCCTCTCCCGAGCTGTCTCCCCTTGACTCTGCCTGCTCTCCTGCTCAGCATGGCCATGGCTTGCTTATATCCACCAACTTGCTGTTTACTATCTGCTCCAACTTGTTTGTTCCCCACAAACTTGACCATCTTGCTAACTGGCAGAAGAGAAAGCTCTTTTTCTGATGCTCTAAACCCAGCAGTTACAGGCTGGCTCACCTGAGGTTTTAGCCATTTTTCTCCTCATAATGGTCGCTCTTTCTCTGAAATATCAAGCATGGCCCGTGGGAATGAGGACTTGCCTCCATCACTCATATCCATCCTTGTGTTCATTCAGCATGTGGACCATTATATTCAAAGACACAACTGACCTTTTGTCTGATCAGTAAGACAATGGAGAAAGAGAATACCAAAATCTTTATTCCCAGCAGGAACCCTTCTGTTGGGCACACATGTAATATATTGCCCCTGCCACTGTGCCCCATAGAATGCCTTGTAATTGTCTGGGTATCTGTAGGAAGCTAAACCTTGGAAGACAGTAAGTCTGGGTCTGACTACCAAGCCCAGACCCAGCTACTGAAGACAGTAAGTTGTATAGTCACATTCAAGCCCAGAGTGGAAGGCTGTGATCTCCAACTCCCAGCAACAAGACTGTCTTCAGGCATGCCTGTCCTTCTGCAAACAACTCAGGCCATAGTTAGACTCAGTAGTAAAGGGGAAGTGCCCTTGAGTGCCCCATGGCCGCCAAGGATCAGCCTCAACTGCAGATCACTGATGGAGTAAACATCTGGATGAGGTGCCGAGAGGAGAAGGATTTTCATGTCCGAAGCTCAGTCTGCCACGCAAAGAGAATAGCATTCGTACAGCAGCTTGCTGTATGAATATACTGAGCATGCGTGTCAGACTCCCTCTGTCTCCCAACCCACTACAGTGTTAGTGACTCAGTAGCTGTTATTCAGGCAGACTACCTGGAAAGGAAATGCAGAAGATCCCAATCCTGCCTTTCTTTTTTCACCCAGGAATCTATTTTTCCTAACGATTCCTGAGCTGGAGCTTCACTCCAGCTTGGCCATTGGATTTGGGTAAGCTGCTAGGTTAGCCATCCCCAGATCTCCATAATTCATGGCATTATTGATATTTCATGCTGCCCATCTCCAGCTTATGTTAGGAAGGAAGCTCTTGCCTCTACATGACCATCTTTAGGAATCCTCACACAGTTCTCATGGGGCAGGTGAAGAAAGAGAAAGAATTCGAGCTTGCACCTGTGATGGTTTGTATAGGCTTGGCCCAGGGAGGGGCACTATTTGGAAGTGTGGCCTTGCTGGAGTAGGTGTGTCACTGTGGGCATGGGCCTTAATACCCTGTCCTAACTGTCTGGAAGTCAGTCTTCCACTAGTAGCCTTCAGATGAAGATGCAAAACTCTCAGCTCCTCCTGGCACCATGCCTGCCTGGGCTCTGCTATGCTCCCGCCTTGATGATAATGGACTGAACCTCTGAACCTGTAAGCCAGCCCCAATTAAATGTTGTCCTTATAAGAGTCACCTTGATCATGGTGTCTGTTCACAGCAGTAAAACCCTAACTAAGATGGAATCCTTCTTACTGCAAGAGCTAGGGTATGGAAGCAACTCTATGCTCTGTGTTTATAAAGATTACATCTTTGATACTAAACACTTCGGTGTCTTATCGTGAAAGAGGAATTTGATCAGCACTTGCCAGTTTTCAATTACTTGATCCATCTTTGCTGTTTCTGACATCTCTTGATAACATTTTTTCAAATGATCTACTTCTAGACATTAATCTCTTTGGAACAGAACATTACTATGTGAATGAAGGGAACATGCTAATTACTTTTCTTTGAACATATTCTAAAAGAAAACTATAGAATGTGGCATGATGAAAATTCTGACCCCTACCAGATATGTGACTCACTCCATGTGATCTGGGATTTATGCAACTCTGGGAAATTTTCTAACATTTAAAAGAAGTGGACAGGAGTCCGGGGGGATGGCTCTGTTGGTAACAAGCTGCTAGGCAACTGTGAAGACATAAGTCCCCATCTCCAGAAACTATACAAATATGGACTTGTGTGTCTGTAATCCTAGCCCTCCTATGGTGACATAGGGAGGCTGAGACAGGAAGCCCTGGGAGCTTGCAGGCTAGTTAGCCTGATGCACACCATAGCAAACAAGAGACCCTGTCTCAAACAAGGTAGGACTGACACCTGATGTCCTTTGACATGTGCTGTGGTTTGCACATGTACCCACACACATGCATGTGCACACATCAAACACTAAAAGTATCTGGCAACAAGAATTCACTCCATCATGTGTATGACACGCAAGGACATCTGAGACAGAAGCTAGAAGATCGGTCAGAAGCTGCAGCTTTCCTTGACTTCTCACTATCTTAAGAGGATTTAGAGCAACAGAAAGGGGGCGCAGATTCAAGCCTTGGAAATAATGAGACAGCCCTGCACTTCAGCCTTATTTCTGTTGCTCCATTTCCCCTATCAGGCACTGAAAGCGGGAGCTGGGAACATGGGAAGACTGGCGTGTCTTATAGAGATGGACAATCTGAGGTGACAGTTGTGACATTTAGGGCAAGAACTGTACTGGAGATGGCGCTTAAAGTTGAGGTGACTCATCAACCAGAGTACGAAATGGAGCTCTGTCCTGCTGTCTGGTCCCATCTCTGCCCTCACACCATGCTGTCAAAACCCCAGGGTTTTGTCAGCCATATCTGTATGAACCCTGCAGCAATCTCTCTGTTCAGTTTTCTCTTCTCCATTCCAGCTTTTCTGAAATGAAGCTGCTGACATCACTTCCCTGCATCTAATTTCTCTGTCTTAGCACTGTGTGGATAACATATGGGGTGTATAAACTCATCGCTGGCCAGACCCTCACAAACCCCATGCTTAAATGGACCACATTTTCCTTTGTATTCTACAGCATCTTTTGGCTCTTTATTAGCTGCTTTCCACTTCCTGGTGCCACTTGGCCACCTGTGAGGTGGGTGGTTCCTTAAAACTAATCTTCGGTTTTTGCCCTCTCGTAAGTGTCTTTGAGGACAACTGAAGGCCAGCTCACCTGTCTCCTCTCCTCAATCCCAACAGGGCACATCTCCTCCCCTGCCCTCAGCATCTGGATGCATGCTGGGGATTTAATGGTGTTTTGTTTAACAGATGAAAGGACTGTGCTTTTATATAGGCAACTGCTAACCCTTAACCGAGCCAGTTATGAAATGATACATCTGGACAGTATGAAGCTTTGCCAAGTATGTTTAGATAAAACGAGATTAAAAGGAAAAATCCTCAATGGAAGGCAAGGTTAGATATGACCACACCATACAGGGTTCGATTCACGGCTCTCCACGTATACATAGGAAGCTAGGGGACAAAGTGAGTTTTTACTGCAGGCCTGAAATAAATGTTTCTAAAGGTGAGAATGGAGAAGCAGAATCGGGGCTTTTTAAAAGTCGTTTTTGCCTTTACATATGTCAAATCTATTTTAGAGGAAGACTTTCCTTCAGGAAGAAACAGTTCTACATTGCCATTTAGTAGGCAACAGCATACCTGCTTTAACCTGCTCAGATATACCTGCCTTTGAAATGGAGAAACCAAAGCCCCTTTAATGAAATTATTTTTTTCTCCAAACTCTGAAAACAATCAGTTTGCAATGACAAAAAGGACCAGACATTGTCAGAAGGGCAGAAAGGACATCTTCATAGGGACCTGAGAAGTAGATGACCTAAAAAACAAAAAACAAAAACAAAAAACAAAAAACTGTTTTATAGAGCAGTTAAACCTCAAAGGCCAGAACAACCAGACTGAGCTCCTGGGTCTGTGGAGAGACTACAGTGGGGCACAGCATTTTAAAGGTTTTATTCTTCTCTCATATAACACATCTGGACTGCAGCTTCCTCTCCATCCACTCCTCCCTGTTCCCCCAATACCTCCCCTCTCCTCTCAGATCCACTTCTATCCTCCCCACCCTATCTCCCCCCAGAAAAAAAAGCAGGCCTCCCAGGGACGTCAACCAAACATGGCACAAGAAGATAAGATGAAGCACAAACATTTACATTAAAGCTTGCCAAAGCAACCCCCTAGAAGGAAAAAGGGTCCCCAAAGTAGGCAAAAGAGTCACCCCCACTCCCACTGTCAGGAGTCCCCCAAAACACCAACCTAGCAGCCACACATGCATGCAGAAGAACTAGCACAGATCCATGCAGGCTCTGTGTTTGCTGCTACAGTCTCTGTGAGACCCCATAAGCCCCATAGTTGATTCTGCAGGCCATGCTCTCCCAGTGTGCTCCACCCCTATGGCTCCCATAATTCCTCCTTCCCTTCTTTGTATGAGCTCCTGATCTCTAAGGGGAGGGACTGGATAGAAACCTTCAACTTGGTCTCTCTTTTTCACTAATGTTTGGCTGTGGGTTTCAGCGTCTGTTCCTATCAGCTACTGGAGCAAGCCTCTCTGATGAGGACTGTACTAGGCACCTATCTATTGAGTATAGGAAAACATCATTAGGAAACATTTTATTTATTTATTTATTTATTTATTTATTTATTTATTTATTTATTTAGGCTAGTGATGTTTGGCTTTATCTTAGGTCTCAGGCCTATCCAGCCTTTGGTTCCTGATCATCCAGGCATTTGTGGAGCATGGAGTTTTCCGTTGTTGAGAGAATACCTGTAGGGTACAACATGGAAGTTTCCAGGAGAGAACAAAACCAAGCTTTCTCACCAGAACAACATAAACCTCAGCACTGGGCTTTAAAGAGTTGCAAATTTTCTCTAGGAGTCCTGCACTGTATGGCTGGTCACCTTAGACTATGGAAATAATAGATGAGGCCCAATGCCTAGTGACTTAAAGCAATGGACCACCTTGTCTGCGCACATCTTTTATAGCAGTGATTTATGTGTTTTCAATGGCGGTTTTGGCTCTTCAACTCTGCCAACTTGAGCCCACATTGGTCAACCTGGTCAACCTGACCATGACGTCATCTACATAGTGCTCAACAAGCACAACCTGGGTTTAGATATGTTAACGACAGGGGCACCATTCTGGAAGTGAACTGCTTCAGTTAAGCCCATGCTTCTGTTCATCTAGATCCTAGGAAAAGTAACCTAACTTCTAGTCCAATAAAAAGAAACATCACAGGCTGCAACAGCATCTCCAACATCTGGATTCTCCGTTAATCAGGCTGAGAGTTTCTAAGTACTGGCCTGTAGTTGAAGGAGAAAGATTATTCTTTCAAGCTCTGAGTTTCAAACACTGCTAATGGAAGGGGAAGCTAGAATGAGAGGAATGGATGGTCTACCTTGGAGAAGTGGTTTCCAAGCTGCGCACTGAGGATGAGCCTTCTTCTTGAGCTATTGAGAAAAAGGGTGGTAACGTGGGAGGTATTTGATGGGCAAATGAGTCAAGGTTATGACGTTCTACATTGGGTTTTCCATTGCAACTCCCCATGACCTTGAACAGGTTGAGGAGTTGAGTTGTGGAGGCCACAGTAAGAACCCCTCGGATGTCCTGCTGAGGAGACTCTACTGAACCAAGGATCCCAATTGCTGGGTTTTGATACCCGCCCCTTTTGGTATTCATCCTGTGGATGAGAGAGGCAGAGATAAAGATAGAGAGGGTGGGTGAGTGGTGGGGAAAAGAAGGGGGACAAGGAGAGTGAGAAGGAAGAAGGGGACAAAGAAGGATAGAGGGAGGAAGGAAAGAAGGGAGGAAGGGAGGGAGGGAGAGAGAGAGGGAGAGAGGGAGGGAGGGAGAGAGAGAGGGAGAGAGAGAGCGAGAGAGCACATGAGACTGGTTGTTTCATGTTCAAATGATAACATTCCACTCCCGACCCCTAGAGGTTCATGGTCATCCCTCAACAAATGCACTCTGTCTTTAAGGTTCTTCAGAATCCGAACAGTTTCAACATTTAATATTCTAATTCCAGCATTTTTTTCTGAGACTTGAGAAAAATCCTTAGTTGTGAACCATAATAATATAAAAGTCCCATACTTTCAACATACAGTGAAACAGAAAAAAATATGATTCTCATTCCAAATGGAAGGACAGGGGACTAGAATCAAAGTAAGACCCAAAGGACAGCAGGCAAAATCTTCATTTCTGTAGCTTCATGTCTGCTTGCAAGGCCTTGCATTTGCAGAGCACATGGCCTCTCTCTCGGCTGGCTCCACTCACTGCCTGGTTTTCCTTGCATAGCTCCATGTTCCTGGCATTTCCAACTTTCTGGCACCTCCAGGGTAGCTCTAGTTTTAGTCTCACACCTCCACCATGTAAGAGACTGCTTGCTGGATCTACAAACCTGTCATGTATGGCCTGGCTTTTCAGGCCTTAAAATAATCCGAATAGAATCATCTATGAGCCTATATAACTCTTGTGTTCAGTTTATCTGGGGAAACAGCACTGTAAATGATGTCATGGTCTGCTATCAGGTTGAGCAATGTCTGGATGCCCTTAGATTGTGACTGTGTCAGCCCCCGACTATTTGAGAGGCTGAGCATGGTGACACAAATCTAGAAAACAACTAACCTGGAACTCGGGCTCTCTGAAACACTGAGGCACCACCCAGCCAGTATACACTAACTGATGTGAGGCCCCCAACACATATACAGCAGAGGACTGCCGGGTCTGAACTCAGTCAGAGAAGATGCACCTAATCCTCAAGAGACTTGGTGCTCCAGGGAGTGGGAAGATCTGGGAGGGAAGGGGGGCATCCTCTTGAAGATGGGGTGGGGGTGGAAAGAGGTTTGAGGATGGACCGGGAAGAGGATAAAGTCTGGACTGTAAAAAAAATTAAAGAATAAAATAAAATGAAATAAAAAGAAAACAACTTCTAGATGCCTTTAGTAAGCAGGCTACTCTAGAGCTATTCTTTTCTCAGAGGAAGGTTTTTAAAGCAATATAGTTTTCACCTTTTATTTGGTTTTTGGCTCTTAATATTCACTGTAATCTTGACTAAAAGCAGCCAGCAAAAATCATGCCATATTGCAAATGCCTTGACATGACCACTGCCAGATTACTTAGTCTGTCACCTTTGTCCTCGGCCTCTGACAAAGACTCAGGGTACAGACAAATCTTAGGTGAATTCTTTGCCCAGATGTATCATGAATGGCCTCTATTCCAGTTCCCAACAGCGTCTTCATATTCCCATGTGCTGGGCTCTGTTAGAAAAGGCCACCAGAAACTTCCTGAGCAGTTTTCATTGTCTACACTCCTACTGATATTCTGGGCTCATATCGGAATTTCCCGCTGGATGCTACTTACAACTCAGGGGCCTGTAGATAAAATAAAGATCAAATCAAGACATTTTCTCCAGTCTTTCTCTCTAAACCAGGCTTTCAAACAACTTATTCATGATTTAAATAGATTCATGCAATGCACCCCTGACTTTTCATCAGTTTGCCTTAGATCTTTTCATTTGCAAAGTTTTCTTTCTTTTTTTTTTTTTTTCTCAATTTTTCCAAATTGCCTTCTAGGACCCCTGAGTCTTTGTGATGGTTTTCTACAAGGTATAAAAGCTGAGACATCTCCCCAACCTGCCCAGGGGAGCCTACCATTCTTTTTTCTCTCACCTCCTGCAAAGGTACACACTCTGAGACCCCTAAAGTGCTCATGAAAACTGAGTCCAGCCTCTGGGCAAATTCTAGGTGAAAGACAACCACAAAGGCCACAGGCATGTCTTGCTCCTGTTATAAGTCCCTCAAGAAATACAGAGAAGGAAAGGCCCACGAATGTCTGAGGTGCACATCTTACACATGAATGTTTTCAACATCACTTCCTCTTATACTTATTAGAGTTGGCTTACACACACCAAATCTGACATGATTACTGAGGTCATACTGTGTGTATAGACAGAAGCCTGGCATGGCTGTCCTCTGAGAGGCTCTACCAGAAGCTGACTGAGACAGATACAGATACTTTCAGCTAACCATTGGATTGAGGTTGGGGACCAATATAGGAAAGTTACAGGAAGGACTGAAGGAGCTGAAGGGGATTGCAATCCCTAAGGAAGAACACCAGTGTCAACTAACCTGGACCCCTCAGAACTCCCAGAGAGTAAGTAAAAAACCAAGGAGCATACATGGGCTGGTTTGTGGCTCTGGGTACACGCGTAGTAGAAGACTGCCTTTTATAGCCTCCGTGGGAGAGGATGTGCCTAATCCTGTGGAAACTTGATGCCCCAGGAAAGAGGGATGTTGGTGGGGGTGAGGTGGGGGTGGACAGGGGAAGAGGAGGAAGAATAAGGTCAAGAACTTGGGGAGGGAGAGTGGGGACTGGGAATGGATGCAATTTTCCGAATGTAAATAAATAAAATAATTTAATAAAAAACAGAGCAAGCAAATGGGAATCACCGTTAGCTTTTCCTTCTAGCACAAGTGACCATATGAGAAATCAGACGGATGCATGAATATGCAGAGAGTGCATCAACGCTTGGGTTTAGGACGATTTGTGACAGACCATGTTATCCAGTTACTGCAGCTCCCAAAGTGAGAGAAATGTGTCCTCATTTAAAACCCACTCATCTCACCCAAAGGTGCTTCTCATATCACATCAGTGCTTTTATGTAATAATTTTCAAATTGGAGAGCAAATTTAAACTACAGACACAATTAAAATTAATAGCATAACATTTTTGAAACATTAGGTGTCTGAGAAAATGATCTCTCAAATGGCTGCTGTGGACTGGCTTACAGACCAATTTCAAAATGGTTCTGAGGAACTCATGGCTAGCATGGGTCCTGTCCTTGACTTACATGTCACACCTATCTTTCAGTACTTGACTAAGCTCTCGTGGAGCTTAGTCTAATCTGCTTATGATTTTTCAGATTAAGACAAAGTGGGTATAATATTTCAAATTCATTAAAAATAAACATTAGCATAACATTCAAAAACAAGGCTGTCATTCTTATATAGAGAGAAGGCCTTAAGAAACTCTTACAATTCAGAAAGTCCCACTTGACACTTCCTATCTTAATCTAGATTTAGTGTTATATCTGATCTTTTAGAAAACTTAAAGATTGTCAATCTCTTTCTCCTTTGTATGGAAACACAGGCGTATATTGACACTTTGATGAACCTTATTCTGAATTCCATGACACACTTAATATGAAAAAAAACCATTATCTTTGTGCTTAGGGAAGGCTCGCTTTCAGGAATAGGCTAAATATGTAATAACCATAGGTTATCATAAAAAGGTGAGTTATGAGATGCATGAAAGGAAAGAAAGAGGAAGCAATGTGGCCTCAGTAGTCTACCCAACCACACCTTCACTGGCCTGGGAAAAGAGATCTCAGTCTTAACATCTCAGTGCAGAAAATAAACGTTGGTCCCAGAATAATGCAATGATAACAATGGTAAAATTGGAGAGATGCCTTACCAACCCCTGAAGTCTGGGACCACTTGCATAGACAGTGGGAAGGAAGATGAGTTTCAGGCTCCATCCAGGAGCAAAGCAAAAAAGCTCTGCTGTCTTGGAAAACTTTGAAGAGTTGACCTCACCCAACTTCAGTGATGCAATGGAGAGGTCTGGCCCTTAGACAGGAAGTGAACAGGACAGTGTGTCTGTTACCAAGTCCCACAGGTGGACACACCCTCTGTTTGCTATTGTATTACTTGTCTAGTAAGCAGCGACTAGGCACCAGCTTCATGCACATAAAGCCACAAGTTACTAAAGAATGAGGCGGACACTGTGATATTGTTAGACAAGATCATAACTGTTTGGCTACTATAGTGTATACTTATTCAGAGCGACCTGGCTACACAGTGTTACCTGTCAGTACACTACTAATGGAACTACCATTGTATGTGCAGTCTACTGTTGATTATGAATGACGGTCACAGCAGCGTGATTGTGTTATGCTGAACAAGGCTACAGAGATGACAAGGATATGGAAAAGTTTACAGGGAGAATCTGAATAATTGTGATCAACACTATAACAGAGATAAGGGTTGGAGTCTAGAGGAGCAGAGGAGTCTAAAACTCAGCCTCGGGAAGTCAGGAAAAGTCTCCTAAAAGAACGCTACCTCTTAGCTGAGACAGGGAATGCCTTAGTAACTGTTCTCTTGCTGTGAAGAAACACCATGACCAAGGCAACTCATAAAAGAGAACATTCAACTGGGGGCTTGCTTACAGATTCAGAAAGCTAGTCCATGATCTTCATGGTGGGGAGCATGGCTGCAGGGAGTAGGCATAGCTTTGGAGCAGTAGCTGAGACCTCATCTTTGATCCATATGTCATTGGAAGAGAGGAGAGAGAGAGAGACAGAGATACATAAAGACACACAAAGAGAGACACAGAGACAGAGACACACAGAGACACACAGAGATAGAGACAGACAGAGACAAAGACAGAGAGAGAGAGAGATCCCCGAATCTAATTTCTTTCCTTTTGTTTTTTATTTGAGCCTGACTACTAACAAACTGTAACCAACCACCCTAGATGACCAACAGCCACAAACCCACCTCTCAGGGCCTTCACACTTATGTGCCCTCTGAAATGTTCCCATTATTCCACACATCACACAATCGCAGAAATTATCTGCAGCCGGCAAAACCACGACACTCCTGCTAGAGCACAAGGCAAATCGTGGTCAGCCGCTGCAGACAGTCTAAAGCATCCCCCATATCCCTACACCTGGCGTTAAAATGAAAGTTCATTCTTATAATATTTCTGCATTTAAAAAGAAACCAGTATTTCAGAGTTCTCACTACTGCAAAGTTTGAAGCTGGTGACTCATGTGGAAATAGTAGAAAACAATTTTGAAGTGACGTTGAAAAGTTTAGACTTTATTCCAAGATGAGTTGGTGAATGATTTAAAGCTTGAGGTTGACACGAGTATATTTGCTTAGAAACTTCCTGTCGGTTGCAGGAGGGAGAGTGGTGTGGGCTCAAAACCCTGTTCACTGATGGAGGTTTTGTAGCCACAGAGAATCAGAAATGAAAAACAGAAAGCACGCCTATCTCTCTCTCCACAGCAGCCATCTGCCTTCTGCCCAAGATAGGAGAAAGGGGACCCGATTCCCACCATCTTTGAGAAGGCTTTTCTCATTCTACCTAGGTGCGTGGGTAAATGACTGCTCATGTTTCTGTTTGCTCAAACGGTACCCGGGAATGAAAGGAAAATCATTTTCTATCACAAAAACCAGCACCAGGAACTGGGGGAGAAAGAAAATCCATCAGAGAATTATAGTGATTTCACTTAAAATCTATTGCGTGAGCTGTGAGAGGTTTGTGTTCTGTGAAAATGCAGCAGATAAAGCCATGATGATCTTGACCTCAGGACAGTGGGGTTTTGACGAAATTAAAATGCTTTCAGGAGAGGCTCTGTTTAAAGGTCTTGAGAAAACAAAAATTAAAAAGGTAGATAGGTGTAGTGAGGTGTTAGTCCCAAGTTTCAAATGGCAACTGTTTCAAGGGATGATTCAGATTTTCCTGTTTCTTTTTAGTCTTGGGCAGAAGAATAAACTTGATCTAATGTCACAAACTGTGCCTCTTATTATCCTGACATGAGATGACAAAATGAAATGCCCAGTCACTCATGCTATCCAAGGATTCTGAAAATGTATGAATACTAGAAGCATCCAGGTAAGGGAGTCTGTACTGATTATAGCTGTTTAATATGAAGAATTAATTAAATTTTGATTCCATCATACTGCCAGATATAAAGACCAACCGAGGAACCTTTTCTTGTAAGTTGAACACAGCAAATATCGCAAAAACATTCGGAGGAGGAAGGAAGCCATTCTGGAGTTTGCTAAAAATAGCATGATTGTACAGAGACGGGAAATGAGGGACCACAGTTTGCCATCCTTCCATTCCAAGAAGAAGCCCTCCCTTCTAAAGCACTCCCTTTAAGATAAAAGAAGCTGTACTTGAAAAGGAAAAATAAATGGACCACTCACTATGATTCAGACAAAGAATGTTGTCCTGTTCCTTTACAACTGTCACAGAATAAACAAAGGACTAGTGGGGTGGACACGGCAAACTCCAGCAGCAGGACAAGTGATGCACGTTACAGCTCACACAGAGAAGCTGAGAACACTGACTTCAGAGGAGTGGTTATTAAAGCCTAGAAAGGGAAGGGTGGAAAAAGAATGAAGGGAAGTTAGCAATAGCTAACCCCCTCCAAAAAAAAAAACAGTTACACTGGGGGGCATGGACCTTATCAGTTGATAAAGTATTTGCCATACAAGAGTGAGACTCAAATGTAGATCATAGAAGATGGGTGGCTGAGGCAGCCTGCTTTGCTTGGGAGGTGAAGACTGGGGATGCCTAAGGCAAGTTGGCTAGCAAGATTAGCTGTCAGTCAGATTCCAGTTCAGCAAGAAAACTTGCCTCAGTTAAAATAGTGCAAAGCAAATGAGGAAGGAACCTGTCATTAACTTTTGGTTTTTATACACAGACATACAAGAACACAGACACACAAGAACACAGACACACACACACACCACACACACACATGCATATACACATGTATACCATATACTCACATTTATACATACAAAAACAGGCAGAGACATGAGCTACAATGTTCTATTCGCACAGTAAAACAATCAGATCACAATAATTTATGGCATATTTTACAAATAGCAAATCAAGAGGCTATAGTTTGTATCTTGAAGGCAAGAGGATTTTGAATTCAGGCCAGCCAAGATTACATAGAAAGACCCCCAAATTAATTTTTTTTTTAAAAAAGAGGATTGTAGAAATGACTCAGTGGTTAAGAATACATACTACCCTTTGAGGGACCTGAGCTCAATTCCTAGCACCTCATCAGGTACCTCACAACCACCTGTGATTCCAGCTCAGCGGATGTAACACCTCTGACCTCTGCAGGCACCTGCGTACACTTGTACAAGCCTACTCACAGACACACCTAATTAATAAAGTTAATCTTTAAATTTTTTAATGAAAGGAAGATTGTAGAAAAAGGATGAGTATTTGCAACTGAACCCATGGGAAGTGAAACCTTGGCTAAAGGCCAGGGTTAAAACAGAGCACAATAGTGAAGGACGATCATGTAGAAGCTTGACGCTGCTTCATAGATATTCACTCTGTGAAAAGCAATTTGTTTCCTGTATGATGAATAGAACACACTTTTTGCTGGTTGACACATTTACTCCATGTTGGAATCTTCTATACTAAATCTCAAATGTCAGGGAACACATGTTAAGGAAGACAAGGCAGTTTGGAGAATTTCATGGGAGTCCAGATGAGCTATGACAATAGGAGGATAGGAGACAGGCTCAGGAGGAGCACCCACAGGAGGCAGGCTCAGGAGGAGCACCCACAGGAGGCAGGCTCAGGAGGAGCATCCACAGGAGGCAGGCTCAGGAGGAGCATCCACAGGAGGCAGGCTCAGGAGGAGCATCCACAGGAGGCAGGCTCAGGAGGAGCACCCACAGGAGGCAGGCTCAGGAGGAGACTTGAGGGACATGCCACTGTATCCAACACTCTTCCTGGCTTGTACCCTGCTTCTGCTGGAAACCATTAGCTCTCTTTGGGGAAGTTTGTGTGCAACAACTCATGGACATACAACATTCTCCTATTGCTCCTTAAGTTGTCTCCGGATTCAAAGCAAACAAAACATTCTGTCTCCACCGATAATGTCAGTGGAGAGTGTGAAAATGTTTCTACTCAGAGACATTGGCAGAGTCAGTGGAGGTAGGTTAAGAATGCCACTACCCACTGAAGCTTCCAGAAGACTCTGACAGTGCAAATGCTCATATCTCATGATTTGTGGGAAGACCTGGCTTCTCTGGGAGGGTCAGGTCCTAGAGAAGAGCACCAACTTAAGATTCTACTACAGGCATTACATATAGGAAGGCAGCAGAATCTCATGTTCTAGAAAAGAGATAGTTTTCCTGGCACATGATAATTGGCTTATTGCTATGTTTTTAAAAGACAGACTTATAGCCAAGACTGGCCTGGTACTGACTCTGTGGCCAGTCTGGCCTCAAAGTTGCATCCATCCTTCTGCCTCAGCCTCCTAAATTACTGGGATTATAGGCATGAACTCATATGCCTGTTGAGGATGTACTATTGTATTTACCCTTGCATTTATTCTAATAAACATTTAAATAAAGAACAACATAAAAATGTTTGCTTCAAAGAAATTATGATTATAATTACAACAAAGTAATTATTCATTTAAAAGTGAGTCTATTTAAATAAAAATAAAATACTGTGTTAATAACAGTGTATGTAATCTATGAATATGGCACAAATTATCACAGCTGACAAATGACAAACGTTTGGGAGATATAAATTTTATTTGTCAGATTAATTAGCCATCTGCTCATGTCAGGAAGATGTTAGTAGTGGGTAGGATTGGGGAAGGCTTTCCCACCATGGGGGTGCTGTTGTGTCTCTGATTCAGTCTCAAACTGAGTGTCTCAGAGGTCACAGTAAGTGGGCACAGCAGGTGAGGAAGGCTGCAGATATGTGTCATAGAGGAGACACTGGTCATTTTCGTAGGGCTGTGCTGCCTCCTGTAAGATGCACTTTTCTTCTTGGTCACAGAAGAGAGGCTCACCAATGACAAGAGCAGGTGGATGTCCTTGCAGTGGAGATGGATGTGGTTCCTCACTTCTGCTTCCTCCCTGGGGGTGTCCAGGTGGGAGAGGATGCAGTGGAGGCTGGAACAGGTGGGTTAGCAGGATCTTGGGTCCGGCTGGGGATGAGGGGAGGAACTCTCCTAGGACTTTAGTAGTGCAGCTCTCTTAGATGACATTCAGTGAAACAGCTTATGCTCTTTATTCAGGGTCAACAAGGGTTATATAAGCCTTGGAGAGTGGGAGGGGTTAGGGTTTAGGGTGAACTTAAATCATTGGCTGCAGCTTAATGTACTGGGAATACCTTATTTGCATAGATGCACTCCAGGAATCCCAGGTGCTTACTGAGAAGGTTCTTATCTGAAGAGAGGAAGTTAAACCTGTAATTTTGTCAAGGACTATGTGACATTCCTCCAGTTGGGCTCCTCAGATCAGAAGCCCTACTAAGAAAAGGGAATCCTCCACTTTGCACTGAACTCAGGAAAGCTGTCCAGATATTGTAGACTATAACCTTAATAGTGGGGTCCAGCCGAGAGACATAATGGACTGTCTATTGAAGGTATCACCAAAAGTGTTAGAACTGTCAACAAATGAGAATTCAACGGCAGTCACGCTAGATGTCTAGGGACCTTTTATTTCTGTAATAACATTTTGGGGCGATGATACACAATAGCCTTTCCTCAGTTGCTATATTGCAAAGCTATACCATCTTGGGAAATAATGCCCCCATTACAGGATAAGGTTTCCCTTGCCCACAGAGAAAGCAGCAGCAGGCACCTCTTATGATGTAGGGTTTGGTGAAAACAGAAGCTTTAGAAAGCCACCCCTCAACACAAGCTGGCCTCACTATGTGCTGAACAGTAATTCCAGCTGGAGAAGAGTCTTCTATTTCCTCCCAAGGCTCAGCAGGCAGAAGCAAGAGTTGCCTCAACTGTGAGTGTGTCTGAGCTCTAGCCAGTAAGGAGGAGTTTCTGACTGCCTGGTGCAATGTTCTGAAGTGTGGACTGACTATAGGAGACAGATATTAGTGATGACTGCTTCAGGACCAGTGCTTACATGATCTTGCTTGCTTGAAAATTAACCAATCACATTTGACTGTTGTATCTCACGCCCTTTAGAGAAACTGCACTTTGTACCTCAAGGTGAGCCAAACTGTGTAATTGAAGTTTGGTCTTATGATTAAGCTGTAGAAAGAATGCCAAGCTGGACATGCATCATCTCTGGGGACCTGGGCAGAATCTGCCTTCCCCACACTTTCATTGCATCTGCAATGCTGATGGACAACTTTTGCCCCTTTGCAACAAACTCCATGCCAGCATCTTTCAGAACCATTACAAGAGCACTATGGTACTGAAGAAAATGAAGGCTCCAGGCACATACACAGAGACCGACTGGTTATAAGTTCTCCCAACTACCTTCTGATTTATGTCCTCCTTGGTGTCAACTAATAACTGATTAAAAAATAATCATTAGGTTGAATAAATAAAATTTTCAAAAATAGTCAAATGTCTTTTAAGAATTTAAATGCTAAACTTCTTTTTTTGTTTTTTTTTGTTTTTTTTCTTTTTTTATTAGATATTTTATTTACACTTCAGATGCCATCCCCTTTCCCCATTCCCCCCCCCTTAGAAAACCCCTAACCCATGCCCCCTTTTCCTTTTTGCATTTATACATTTTTTAAAAATAATGTTAATCATAAGCTTTCTAAGTTTGGAATTGTTCAATCAGAGGTGTAACCCACTGACCAACCTAGATATAACAACTATCATTGACTGGTGGAGATACATGAATATCTGCCTTCTTGTCTCCCCCCTCTTTCTTTCATCACCTAGCTTCTCCTCTCGTTCTTCTTCTCCTCTTCTTACTCCTTTTCTTCCTCTCAGTACTCCTCCTACCTTAGCTCCTCCTACACATCACCCTTCCTGTTAAAATGAAACTTTTCTCTCAAAATACAATTAGAGCATAATTATGCTCTGTCTAGGCAGATATAATCAGTCGACTATTCTGCATGTGTGTCCTTTTCTGGACAGTAATTTGTCTGTAGATGGAGAGAGGCAATTCTTGCCTAGTGGCTGTTACCACACAACTGGAGTAACTCCAAGGATGCTCAATTTCTTCTTAGAATCCACGACAGGAAGCTGTCAGGAGCAGACAGGTCTCTAATCAATATGAACATTAATATATAAATATTTGTAGCGTCAGTTCTATGGACTTCTGATGTTTTGAAAACCAACTATCCATGTAAGGTAACCTGGACTGTTGTCTGTTCACTCCTCTCAGCTATTTCTAAATAAAATATGGAAAAACACCCTAACAATAAACTCAAAAATATGAATTTGCTATAGTCCCTTAACTCATAGGTTAACCGTCCCAAATCAGTTAAAAAAGTTAAAAAAGGGCTGGGTCTAGGCATTGTATTCCTAAATGTGTTATACAGGCACAATGCCCATGAGTGTATCAATATTCATCTCATTTTTATATTAATAAGAGGCTCGTACCAATGAAAACCTTAAATTTGAGATCAAAGTAAATTTTGTACCATTTAAGAATTATAACTTCATCTTGATAATAATTATACAGATTTCTACCAGTAGGTTATGGCTATGCAGTAAGTCCTAGCTAATCCCCCCTGTTCCAACAAAACCACTACTTGTCCCTAGAAAGACAGACCATTATTAACCACATTAGTCCACAAGCCCAGGGAATAGGGGCGCTGACTCTTTAACTTCTTCAAGCTGATTAAGGGCGTTGAGATTTTAGAAGAGGGGTGGGGGGAAGAGTAAGTTGATAAGCCTCTGATGCTGTGTCTTCACTGAATCCAGATGGAATTCCAGGACATCAGAGGTTTGGGCAGGTCTGCTCAGTATGCTTGATGAGTAGATACACCAAGGCTGTGTATTCTGCAATATACAATTCTCAGAACAAGTTTTAGTATCAAGAAAAAAAAAAATTTCCCACCCCCAGGGGGCTGACATTTTTTTTTAAAGATGTTGGTTCTGAAGACTTTTTTTCCCCCGCTTCTTAAAATAGGTTGTAGTATTTACGTTTCAGATTTTATCCCCTTAGCCTACTTCCTCCCACCACCCAGAAACCTATCCCATCCCCCTCCTCATGCTTCTATGAGGCAGTGACCACACCTACCCCCCTCACTATCCCCTCCCCGCCCTCATATCCCCCCCCACTGTGTGTTCATTCATTCATTTTTCATTCATTTTTTTATGGGACCAAGAAACTCCTCTCCCACCTATGTCTGACAGGGCCATCCTCCCCTACATATACCTCTGGAGTCTTGGGTCCCTCCCTATGTGTTCCCAGGCTGGTGGTTTAGACCCTGGGGGGCTCTGGTTGTTTGGTATTGTTGCTTTCCACCTGGGGTCAATAACCCTTTCTGCTCCTTCAGTCCTCTCACTAAGTTCTCCATTGGGAAACCCCTGATCATATCAGTGGTTAATTATGAACATTGTCCTCTGAGTGTTTTAGTCTTTGGCTGACCTCTAAGGAGACAGCTATATCATGTTCCTCACATTATGCACTTCCAGCCATCCACAACAGTGTTTAGATTAGGTGGCTGTACATGGGGTGAATACCCAGGTGGAAAGGTCTCCTGATGGCCCCTCCTTCAGTTTCTGTTTCATGTTTTGTTTCCCTATTTGCTCCCTTGAGCATTTTTATTTCTCGTTCTAAGTAGAACTGAGGCATCCCCTCTTGGTCTTCCTTCTTCATGAGCTTCATGTGGTCTGTGGGTTGAGTCTTCGCTAATCCAAGCTTTTGGGCTAACATCCGTGGAGATATGTTTGTGTAACTATCTTCTTTTGGGGTTTGTGGAAGATTACTTTCTTGCTTTTTCTAGGTTGTAGTTTCCCTCCTTGTGTTGGAGTTTTCCACCAATTATTCTTTGAAGTGCTGGATTTGTGTTGAGATACTGTGTAAATTTGGATTTGTCATGGAATATTTTGGTTTCTCCATCAATAATGATTGAGAGTTTTGCTGGGTATAGTAGTCTGGGCTGGCATTTGTGTTCTCTTAGGGTCTGTATGATATCAGTCCAGGATCTTCTGGCTTTTATGGTCTCTGGTGAGAAGTCTGGTGTAATTCTTATAGGTCTGCCTTTATATGTTACTTTGCCTTTTTCCCTTACTGCTTTTAGTATTTTTTCTTTGTTTTGTACATTTGATGTTTTGACTATTATGTGGCGGGAAGTATTTCTTTTCTGGTCTAAACTATTTGGAGTTCTGTAAGCTTCTTGTATATTTATGGACATCTCTTTCTTTAGGTTAGGGAAGTTTTCCTCTATAATTTTGTTGAGGATATTTACTGTTCCTTTAAGTTGGGAGTCTTCCCCCTCATCTATACCTATTATCCTTAGGTTTGGCCTTCTCATTGTGTCTTGGATTTCTTGTATATTTTGGGTTATTAGCTTTTTGTATTTTGCATTTTCTTTGACAGTTGTGTCAATGTTTTCCATGGTATCTTCTGCACATGAGATTCTCTCTTCCATCTCTTGTATTCTGTTGGTGATACTTGTGTCTATGACTCCTGATCTTTTTTTTAGGTTTTCTATCTCCAGGGTATTGTCCCTTTGTGATTTCTTTATTGTTTCTACTTCCATTTTTAGATCCTGCATGGTTCTGTTTAATTCCTTTTCCCGTTTGGTTGCCTTTTCTTGCAATTCCTTAAGGGATTTTTGAGTTTCCTCTTTAAGGGTTTCTATCTGTCTACCAGTGCTCTCCTTAAGTTCTTTGAGAGTGTTATTTATGGCTTTCTTAAAGCCCTCTATCATCATCATGAGAAGTGATTTTAATTCTGATTCCTGCTTTTCTGGTGTGATGGGGTGTTCAGGGCTTGCTCTGATGGGGGAGCTGGGTTCTGATGATGCCATGTAACTTTGGTTTCTGTTGCTTACATTCTTGCTCTTGCCTTTTGCCATCTGGTTAACTCTAGTGCTGCCTGTACTTGCTGTCTCTGACTGAAGCCTGTCTTTCTAGTTATCTAGCTTGTGTCTGATCTCCTAGGGGTCCAGATATCTCTGTGATCTTTTCCAGCTGCACTGATTATAGTGGTACCTCTAGGATGCCTCAGGATATGGTGCCTCCAAGGTAGTAGTCCAGCTAGGTGTCTGCTGTTCTGGGTGCAGTGTGTCCTCTAGAATATCTCAGGATACGTTGTCTGAAGCTCTGAGTTCATTTGTTCCTCTGTGGCTCTGGATTGAATGGACCTTCCAGTATGTCTCAGGTGGAATCCGGGGTCCAAACAACAGCAGACCTGGCAGAGGTCTGATCCAGGCCTCAGATCTGAGAACTAGTTTCTAAGACACTGTCCAAGTTAGAGCGCCTGGGATCCCTGCTTCCTCTGGGTTCTTGGAGGTTGGGGGCAGAGCTGCCACCCAAGATCTGCTCAGTGCTCTGGCCCAGACTGCAAATGCTAAACTTCTAAATGTGTTTTTCTTACTAGAGACTCTAGGGCACACTTGACAACATATATATATAATATATATATAATATATATATATATATATATATATATGTGTGTGTGTGTGTGTATACATATATATATATATATATATATGTATATATATATGTATATATCTGAAGCTTAATTGCAATTTTATCAAGTTTGAGCTCTTAGGAGAGCTTACAGAGCACAGGACAGCCCCAAAATTTCATACATACATACATACATACATACATACATATATATGTATGTGTGTGTGTGTGTATTCCTACTATATGTATATGTGTGTATGTATATGTTCTTATGCAATAGTCTCATTGTTTTAGTGACTGTTCTATTGCTGTGAAGAGACACCATGATCACAGCAACTCTTACAAAGGAAAACACTTAATTGGGGCTGACTTACAATTTCAGAGGTTTAGTCCATTATCATCATGGTGGAAAACACGATGGCATGCAGGCAGACATAGTGCTGGAGAGGTAGCTGAGCTTGCTACACCCACATCAGTAGGCAGGAGAGGGCGGGGGGAGGGCCTGGCTTGAGCTTCTGAAACCTCAAAGCTGACCCACAGGTGACACACTTCCTGCAACGAGTCCACACATCCTAACAGTGCCAGCCCCTGATGCCCAAGTAATCAAATCTGTGAGCTTATGGGGACCATTCTGATTCCAACCACTACATTTTTCATCTACAAACTTGAATTCTTAATGAAAACACTTGAGAAGAAACCTTTGTTGTGCTGCTCATCTCCAGCATGTTGAGCAAAGGTTGGCTTGTTAAAGTTACAAATTCAGGGGAAGCAATTAGCGTTCCCAGTGGATTGGAACAAAATATACCTGAAGCTTAGTTGCAATTTTGTCAAGTTTGAGCTCTTAGGAGAGGTTACGGAGCACAGCACAGCCCCAAACTTTCATCTGCAACCACAGTGAATGTGTTAAATTTTCCCCATTAATCTCTACTGACATTTGTCCTGCTCCACTTACACAAGTCATTCTGAAATAAGGATGGTTGTCATCATCAAATACTACTAATAATAGGAATTGTATGATGATAAGCATGAATTAATATTTATAAAGTACTTAAGCTGACACCTGTCACCTAATAAATATTTATTAGCAGTTATATTTAAAATATGCTTACCTTAGACACATCAGAAATTACTACAGATCCCCTGTTATTGGAGGCAGTAGAAAAGTCACAGAAAAACTTGAATCTACTTTTTCATGGATCATAAGATTCAGAAAACATACTAACATTTTCCATAATCCTGTATGGAATACAGGTTTTCTAAATGTTGGGTCATTGTAGGATTGGGGAACGTGTTTTTGCCTCAGCAGACAAAGTAAAAGCAGGTTTTTCTCTAAACTTTGATGTGTGGGACACACCCACATTTTGTCACATCCACACTTCTGGGAAACCAACAGGCAGAAATCCTCCAGGCCTCTCCCCTACAGTCAGGAGGAATCCATCTTTAATCCAGTTTTCTTCCTAATGACTCAGATCTCCAGGGCAACCTGAGAACTCGGTCTAAATTTTATTATTTATTTTAAAACAAGACCTTATTTTAAAATAACAATCTAGTTATTACTTAACTCCTCTTGACTGACCTCACACCTGACATTTGTTTCTGCTAAACATTTCCCTCCTGACCAATAAGAATGATTATCTTAAAAAAATATATATATGTTATGTGTACATGTGTGCCCGGGTGTATTCTCATGCACCATGTGTGTGCAATACCCACCAAGGACAGAAGGGGGTGCCGGACCCTCTGAAACCGGAGTTACAGATGGTTTTGAGATGCCATGTGGGTTCAAGGAACTTAATCTAGGTCCCCTGCATCAGTAGCTCTTAACTTCTGAGCCATCTCTCCAGCATCAATGTGAAACAATTTTTGTGAGAGGTACATCTTAGAGGTAGAGGCTCAGTACAACTTCCTTCAGTCTCCAGGATTTTGGAATTTAGTTATGAGGCCAGTGGTCTGGCTGAAAGTATGAAACCGTAGCATGATGAAAAACAGCTGTGATTTGTTTTGTGTTATAAAGAACTAGTAGTTTTCAGCAAAAACTTGTCCTCTGAGAGGACGTTTACAAGGCTCGGCACCAATGATAAAATACGTACTTCTTGAATGACAGGTGAGATTTTGGTGAAACTTCCCAGGGGTGAGTGTAATGGGAAAGATACTGTCAGAGTGAGTGAGCATGCATGGGGACTGCGAGAGAAAGCAAATGATGCTTCAAAAAGTCTACAGCTCCCCAACCCAGATTCATTGAAATAGCCCACACATGGGAAAGCTGAGAGATTCGCTCTCATTCCAAGTCAGCCTGTTGCTAAGTGCCTCCTGGCATGAGGATGCTAGAACTTGGGAATCTCATCCTGAGGAAACCCGTGTCTTTTTCTCTGCCAGGATGTGTGGCCCTAGGAATGGCATCGATGTTAACCTCTTCCTTCTTTTTAAAATTCATCATTTGAAAAGTACATGCATGTGTATATGTCTGCATGTGCACATGTGGGTATATACACATGAGTACAGATACCCACTGAGGTCAGAGTCATTGGATCCCCAGGGTGGGATTTACAAACAGTTCTGAGAGGACCTGTGGATGCTGGCAAATGAACCCAGGTCCTTGATAAGAACAGTATGTTCTCTTAACTGCTGAGGCCTCTCTGCAGCCCCGAGCACACCTTCCTACATCAGTTGCACATCACAAATCATTCCTAAAGCCTTAGGGTCCCATATTTCTCCAGTCTCAAGTTTTACCATCTCTGAAATAATTTTGTGTCTAGTAATTTCTTCTTAGTTATCAAAGCTGTGATTTTGGCTACTGGGACATCAAGAGCCTCTGTTGGGACTGTTTACTTGTAGCTTTGAAGACATGACAGAAGAAACCAGACACCAGGGGTGCCTCCTGGGAACTCATGCCTGTTTTATTACAAAATCAAAAAACTTACAACCATTATCTGATGTTATCTGCTGTTTCACAAACCTAACACACTCTCCCTTGACATCTGTAATCTTGTGGGTATGTTATGAATTTATTTCACTTTTGTAAATTCGAGAAATATTTGATTTTGTGTTGATTTTAGGAAATACCTTCTGCATACAGAACTGTAGGACAGACATTTTTTCTCCCCACTGATCTCCCATGAGAATTCTTCCACTCTTTGTTCCTCTAAAAGCACCACGTCTTTGGTCTGCAGTTTGACATCTTTCTCTTTATCATTGGTTTTGGGAAATTTGTTGTGTCTTATTCAGTTTTCTTCTTCTGTATTTTGCCTGTGACTCGCTGAGCCCTTGTGTTTGTTGTGGATTTATACTTCCTATCAAATTTAGAAGCCACTCAGCCATTTATTCCTGTGTTTCCTCATTTCTTCCTGCTTACCAGTGACTCTAATGATGTGTATGGTAGGCCGACTGAGCAGTTCCGCGATCTCTTCTTGATGCTGTATTCAATTTAATCAATTCCCCCTGTTTCCTTTAGTTCTGTTTTCAAATATTTCTGTGGTATCTTTACAGTCATTGTATTTTCTTCTGGAGTGTTTAGTTTTTCTTCACACCCATCTAGTATAGTTTCCATCTCTCATGGCAGCATGTTCGTTTCTAGTGTTCAATTTGGATCTTTTGGGAATTCCCCTCAACATTTCTGTTTGATTCTTTGAATATATGCTTTGTGCTTACAATGAATATTTTAACTTATTATGACTGTCGATTCTAACATCTGTTGACTCTGGGTCAGTTTCAATTGATTTTTCTTTTCAATTGTGAGTCTTATTCTTTTCATGTATGATAATTTTTTACTGGATTTATGGTTTTGGTACTGGATACAAAGAACATTCATGAGTATTGTTCTGGAATGCATTGGAGTCACTTAACAGCAGTTTTGACCTCTAAATCCCTGCTTTAAAAAAATTCTTATTCTGTACAGGCTGTTGCCATTGGCAGTAGTTTGAATGAGAATGGCTCCCATAAGCTCATTTATCTGGAATTAACCTCTAGTTGATGAAACTGTTTGGGAAGAATTAGGGGTGTGACCTTGTTGAAGGAAGTGTTACTAGGGGTTGGGCTTGGAGGTTTCAAAATCCCACACCAGTGGCAAGTTAGTTCTCTCTCTGTCTCTGTCTCTGTCTCTGTCTCTGTCTCTCTCTCTCTCTCTCTCTCTCTCTCTCTCTCTCTCTCTCTGACTTGTGTTTGTGGATTAGATGCAAGTTCTCAGCTACTGCTCCAGCACCTCGTCTGCCTGTCTGCCTGTCTGTCTGTCTGCCTGCCATGGTCTTACCATGATAATGAAGGAATCCAACCCCTCTGGCACCAGTTAAATGTTTTATTTTATAAGGTATCTTGGTCACAGTGTTTTGTCACAGCAATAGAAAATTACCTAAGACACCATTGCTCTTGGTTGTCCACCAGAACTCGATGCTAAGACCACATGGTTACAGAACCTGAAGAAATCCATCTGGAATGGAGCTGAAAACTTCCTCCCTGGTGTCTAGAATCCATAGTGCCTCAAGGTGTTATGCACAGAGAGAAAACTGAGCTGTGGGCCACATGTGCTATAATACCAACCTCTCATGGTGGCATAACTATTCGAGGAGTAATCAAACACTTTGTACTCAAATCAGAAGCCTTCTCGAAAGAAGGGAATACTCTTCTGGTACTATAAACCTGTTCTGTATGTTCTGTCTGTTCTCCATGTTCTGTAAACCTACAAACCTGGAGAGAAAGGAGCGTGGAGGTCATAGATCCAAGGAGAGAAACATGCTACTGTTATTTTCCCAGATGCCAAACTGCTTCTTACATCTTTATTTATAGCTATAGACTCCTCCTTCTTCAGCCTGGGGCAGAGAAGCTCCTTATACAGAAGGCAACAGTTAATCAGAGTCTCACATATGGTGAAGATGTTGGCAAAGGTAACCCTTGGACACTTAGCCATAAATGGAACACATTTATCATACATGCCCAAAGGCCCAAGTAACATCTTAGAAGTGGGGGTACAGAAAATTCAAGAGCAGAGGAGTGTCATAAAACGCTGGCATCTAGACATGACATGGCACGGCCATTGCATTGATGAACATACAGAGAAGCTATAGATACCTGCACAAGAATGGATTCTTCAACATTCTCCCATAGATAGTGATTCCCACAAGGCTCACCCTTCCTGAGGAGCCATTGATGGGTGCCATTTTCTTTAATAGTGTGGCCACTAAAGGACTAGTCTGGAAGGAGAGGGGTTCAGAGGAAAAGGTGTGTAACAGAGGCAACAAGAGATAAACACAATATATTGCATGTATGTAGGAAACAATAATAATAAAAAAGATTTCTCGTTCTTTCAAAGCAAGGCTCAGCCAGCCTATGGCCTAAGATTTGCTAATATTGAAACCAATGTTGAGGCCAGTAAAATTTCCTTCATGTTGTTTTCTCTGTGCCTTGTCAACCAATGGGCTGTCCAGATTGGCTGTGGAAGCTCTCTCCCAACCTTATGTTAGTGCTGAGTGCTATTCTAACTTTTTAGCTCTGGGGAGGATGCTGTCAGCCACTGCCAGTCCACTAGAATACACTGTGGCACTGCTATGATTTTGTATCTGTTAAGTGGCACATGTGGAGTTGAACTGACACCATCTAATGAAGCGCTGAAAGCTTTTTCATTCATAAAAATTCTTAGCCCCTGCAAAACTGAACCTAGTGACCCACAGCAAGTCAAACAGTTGGACTTGTTTTTAAAAAATCAAAGTGTAGTCTCTGATTCTAGGGCAGTTGCACACTAAATTCATTCCAGAGATGGTAGTCAGAGGTTGCCTTCAGACACGAGATATCTCAGGGCCTCATCTAATGTTAAGAGACTCTCTTGAGACAAACTGGGTGTGGTGATTCAGTCTTTCCTCCCTCACTCAGGATGCAGAGGCAGAGGCAGGCAAGCTCTGTGAGCTGCAGAACCACCCCCCTACATACTGAGACCAAAGGACAAAGGACAGACACATGCTTGAGACTGACCGACTCATTCAAAATCTTTTTATTAGCAGTTATTGTATTTATCATTATGTTTATGTTTTTCCAACTGGAGTTAGAAAAAAAATGAGCAAAGCAATAAAAAATGCCTCACTCCATAGATAACTCTATTCTATCAGAGGAATATAACACGTAACTAGTAAGTGGATGAAATACATAGTCATGTAAGCGATGACGTTTGGCGAGGTGGAAATGGAAGCAGGGAGCACTGGGAGGCTGCAGTCTTTTAGAGGGCATTCTAGAATGATATCGTGAGCAGGTAGCATGTAGAAAGCAGACTGAATGAAGGTGGCTAGGGAGGGGGCCGTGCAGACATCCCTGGAAGAAAAACTTGGAGAGTAGATGCCTCAGGCAGGGGTGTGTGTGGCATGTGTGGGCCTGGGCAGGAGTCACTGGACAGGAATCAGCAGCCTGAGTGACCCCACTCCATCTTCTCCTCTTGCTGTACTTGTTCCATGAAGCATAGCGTAGCTACGGATGACACACTTGTTTTTATAACTTGGCCTGTGATCTCTTTTCTCTGGAAAGCAATTAACAGAGCTATATTTCTGAAAAACTGGCTGTTTGTGCTGCTTTCTGAGAACAAGAAAACTGCTTCTTTAGTGCAGTTTAAAACATTCAGGAAGCAATCTGTTCAAGTGCTTCTGTGGTGTCCCATGATACGCTGACCCTCTGGGTACTGCCACCCGCACAGAAGGTCATGCTGGCCCTCTTGCCTCAAGGTACCTTTAAATCACAACACGTTATCTACCTCATTTGTTTGTTTGACATGTTTATTATCTTCTGTGTACTGTATATCAAACAGCATGCTCACTGTATGATCCCCATCAGCCCTGATGCACCGACAACTTTCTTAACTTGCATTCTTATGGTAACCTTAGCAACAGAAAATTTTTTCTTTCATTACATTATCCTAAGTTTCTGTTGATGTGTCTTTTCTCTACAAGCAGTTTGTAAATTTCTCAAAAGGAGGCTGTTTCTCTCTCTCTCTCTCTCTCTCTCTCTCTCTCTCTCTCTCATTTTCACAGTGCCTATTATAGTAGAAAGTGATTAAATATTTGTTAAAACGTTTATTTAACTCCAATGGGACTTATGGTAAGCACCACAGAGGCCCTCCCACAATCTCTGTTTTGAGTTGTATTTAATTTCTCTCTCATTCATGCAGCAGAACAAAAACTGAGGCTCCAGTGTGATGAAGGGGGAGTCTTTCATTAACCTGAAGGCCCACCCAACTCTTAAAGCTGTGGACAAAAGATGCATTATCTACACTCTCTTTACAGTTGGTGGAGTTTTGATTTGTGCAAGATCCTGGGCTGATTTAGCAGTGATCAATGTGGGCTCCAGCAGACAGTGTCTGTCTAACGCCGCCCTCGATATGAGAACATCCGTCATGCTGCGTCTCCTGAAGGGAGATAGAATTAACAATAGAATCATAGATCCTATTGTTAATGACTGACAGGACACCTCTCCCTCCCAAGTGCTGTGAGGCAGGTCTTTAAAATTTCATGGCATCTGAATTGCCTACAGATCTTCCTGGCAAAACATTGGTCCTCTGCAGCTTGGATCTAGTTATACTGGGCTTCTTTCTGTTCAATCATGTCAAGCCCTTGCCTAATTTCAGAGCTTATGAATTTTCTATTTTCGTGGTCTGAAATGTTCTTTGCTCAGCTCAGGAAAGGCTCATTTTTATCAGTCAGCTCTAAACTCAAAATTCTGCCTCTTCTAGGTGGCTTTCTTAGACTACTGTTATTTAAAGTTGTCCCCACCCTGCAACAATGTGTTAACTTACTGCCCTTCAGCCTCATTATCCCTTAATAATATTCACATCAATCTAGCTTAGCAGGAATCTGGGACTCAGCAGAAAACATGTTTAGGGAATGAACAAATACCTCATTGTAAAAGCAGCCACACATGCTGTTCCCCAGTGCCCACTCTCTGGTGCCCTTACCCACACTACACCCACACAACACCCACACCATGCAAAAAGCACACAAATCACTTTTGTGCTCCTTGCCTTTCCATCATTTCTAGAAAAAATATTATTGTTTTTATTTGAAAAATAGGAGCAAAATGCTTTAAAATAAAAGTGTCCTATTCACCTGAGAGCCTGTCTTGTTCTGGTTTTGCTCCCCATGAACCTGAACTTCCTGTAATGACCTTGCAGTTACCCCTCAGTTCTATGCACTGAACCCTGATAAATATCATTTAATCTTCCCATCACAGTTAAGTCCTCTTGGGGAATCAGGGTTCATCATATGTGCTGTGACTTACAAAGAAAGTGTGGGCATTTTTATACAGCTACAATACACTAAACATTAATGCACCAATTAAGGCCATGTGGCTAGAAAATAAGGGCCAACGAGAAGAGTCAGGAATGGGATAGTATCCTGTACTCAGAGTTCTCCTGAAACACTGTGGACACTATATTTTTTTAAAGGGTCCTTCTGTGTAGCCAAGGCTGATCTTAAATATACAATCTTTCTGCCTAAGCCCCATGAAGTGCTGGATTTATAGGCACCTGCCACCATGACTGGCTCCTGGACATCCAAAAGTCAGCATTCTTTTGGATGCAACCAGTGAGAACAGACTGCCAAGGTGAGTAGAAGTACTATCAGCCTCCCACATCACCACAATCACAGACAGATGGTGGCTAGCGTAAAGACCTTGCACTGATTCCGACTCTTCTGCTGCCTCCATGGGTCTGGTTCTCCTTCTCTGGACTGTCTTCAATTCTTTTTGTCACTTGGCTTATGCTTTTAAATTCCTTATTTCATTTCGAAATTTATAATAGTATAGGAAAAGCTAAGCTTCCATATGGACAGTTGACGTTTTATAAAAGAAGAGACTCTCCAGATTTACAATAGTGTAAGGAACAAAGGGAGAGGAGGAAAAGAAGGGGGGAGAAGAGATGCATAAGGGGGAGGAGAAGGAAAAGGAGAACGTGACTTTGTAGACAAGATATTTGCCAAGCCCATCAGAGGAGAGTGTGGTGTGTGTGTGATGTGTGTGTGTGTGATGTGTGTGTGTGATGTGTGTGTGTATGTGATGTGTGTGTGTGTGTATGTGATGTGTGTGTCTCTGTGTGTGTCTCTGTGGTGTGTGTGTGTGTGAGAGAGAGAGATGTGGGCATCTGGATCTTATCCTGGCCCATGGAGGTCTATATGGAACTGTTATTGATAGTCTCTTGACTAGGCCTAGAAGGGATGACACCACAGAGCTTTCTGGCCTCCAAGAGCAGAATTGGCTTCTTTAATGCCAGCCTAAGGCTGGTAGTTTGTCCATCAGGGCACATGCCAGCTGTGTCCAGAAGTTGCATAGGGGATGAGCAGCTATCTTAGATAAGGTTACTATTGCTGTGGTGAATAGCAATAGTTGTGGTGAGCAAAAGCAATGTTTGGAGGAAAGGGTTTATTCTATCCACGCTTCCAGTTAATAATCCATCACTGAGGAAAGTCAGGGCAGGAGCCTGGAAGCAGGAGCTGATGCAAAGTCCATGGAGGAATATTGCTTATTAGCTCAGTTCCCCCATGACTTGCTCAGCCTACTTTCTTAAAGCACCCAGGACTACCAGCCCAGGAGTGGCATCGTCCACCATGGGCTGGGGCCCTCTTTCATCAACGACTAATTAAATGCCCTACAAACTTGCCTGTAACTCAATCTTAGGGAGGCAATATTTCAATTGGGGCTCCCTCCTCTCAGTTGGCTCTAGCTTATGTCAAATTGACAGAAACTAGCCAGCGATCGGCCCCAACCCCCCACTGTCTCTATTTGTGAAAGCTTGTTTCCTTTTATGGGTCTCAGGTTCCTCACTTGAGGACCCACCATCTGCCTCAGTTGTGGGAATCATATGGGAGTCACACAGGAGACAACATTGGCATCCATTCGTACCCACACATGAGCGGGTTATCTTTTGTGCTATGACGCAGAGGTAGATTGATGTTTGCCCTCTCTGTATCCCTTTGGAATGTCTTCAGCTCTGGTTTTTAACAGCCATTTCATTTCAACTCAGGATATAAAGAATACTTAAGAATCCTGCCCTCATCTCCTGCTTCCTCTGTCTAGACTGGAGATGCTGACGCCTGTGAAACAATACTGGAGCTGCAGGGCCAGCTGCTTCCTAACTAATCATGTAAGGTGCCTCACATTGCCTACAGATGCGGAATTCTTCGCAGGTGACCCAGCATTTCTGTTCATCCCCACTTTGCATGCTAAGTATTTACACCAGTCAGGACCAAGCACAGAGGGTGATTTGTTATGCCAAAGGTCCCACGGGAAATTGTTATTCTTGCTGACAGAAGAAAAAGGCAAGAGAAAGGCCATTTATTTCCCATCTTCTGCTAAGGTGTAGGTGTTTTCTATGCTAAAAAATATTATAAGGGCCTGTTCATTTGCATATAATCTTATGGTTTGAAAACACTGTTTAAATTATATAAGAAATTATGAATATATACTCATTAAAAATCAAACAAAATGATATAGAGAGTCAACAATTCCCTCTGGGAAAGGAAAGGTGTATGCAATTTCTGTCACAGTGATGGCGTCTCAGATAAGTTCATTGTAAGCTAGGGCATTTCAAGCTCAGTTTTATTAATCTCACTTTGTGGATGCTTGGCCTCATTGGTTTTGTTGTTGTTGTTGTTTGGTTGTTTGGTTTTTTTTTTTTTTTTTTTTTTTTTTGTGTCCCATGGAGAAGCAGAGCATCATGGTGACATGAATCTTCCCACCTTCTCTGTTCCCGGAACTTACTCTTACCAAGAGTAAGTCATTTCTCTGATGGCCGAAATTTTATAGCTTTCTTTTTTTTGAGACAGGATATCAGTCAGTCCAGTCAGACAGCCTGGAACTCGTGATTTGTATTTCTCTGCCTCCTAAATGCTCAAATTGCAGGCACATGTCTCCATACCAGGCTCCTTTTCAGCTGCCTATGTATATGTTTTGAAGAGAAATTAAAGTGAAGGGAGAAAAAGGAAGTAAAGTAAAGGAGGAAACCCTCACCAGTGCTCTAAGTAAAGAGATATGAGTTTGAAACAGCTCAGGGTGCTGACCGCTATTTCCAGGCACAAGCCAGCCCTGAGGCTGTAGCACATCTTGAGTGTTTCCTTTTCATGAACATATGCTCTGTACCCGGGTGTTGATGAAACCCTAAGATTAGAGATGAAGAAGAGAGCAAATTTCTGAGGGCATTAAAGACAGATGCTCCATGCCATTGCTGGGCATTTTAGATGTTGCCACCAGCTCTTGGTAAAGAAGGGAAGGACTTTCTTTCCCTGGATGTAGCAAAAACTCTGTATGTTCAGTCACTCAGCAAGGAAAGAAACTGTGGCAGACCCAAGACCGGATCTTTGATTTCACTTCTTGACTTGAAAACTCTGCAAGTGAGCTTACACTCGGCTCTCTGAGTAGTTTCCATATTGTGAAAGATATAAAAAAAAATCTGGTCCATTGAGTCAGGAAGGATGAAAACTCAATCTGTTTAGTTTTTTTTTTTAAATAATGTATGATCCAAAGGGCAAGAAATGGGGAGCTAGCTTTTACCATGGAAGTAGCATTTAACTAGGTGCCTGACATTTTATGTTATATTACAGACAAACTGAGAAATGTTCGAGCTGCCTAGGTGCTATGCTGATCCCTAGATTTATGCCTTTCATGTGTTTTAGATTTTAATCCAAAGCATGTGCTAGCATGCCCACAAGATGCTGGAGTAAGCCTTTGGCTCTGTAACTGAATTACAATATTTGAAGCTTGTTCATGTTTTATTTCTATGGTACCCTTGAAACCACATGCTATCCCTCTGCTGAGCATTCTGAACACAACGAAGAAAAACATTACTCTTAATTCAGCTGTTCCTTTCAACCAATGGGGAGGGGAGCCTCCGAGTCCTTTCTGCTCTGCCTCCCCCATCTCACCTCATTTCAATGTCTGTTTTCACACCTAGGAGATTCTCCCACTTTCTTTCCAGTAATAGCTCTTCTTACCTCTCATTTTTCTCCTTTCACTTTTTAAATCTCCTTCACTCGTTTGAAACCATTGAAAACATTTTTTATTTATAGACCTGGGCATGGTTTTGTCCACCGATCTTCCACATAAAAACTTCCCTATCATTTAACACTGAGTGTGGTGCCTACCACAGATTGCCATGTTCTATACATAGTTTTAAATAAATGAAAGAATAGGTTGGCCCTCACAAAAATAACTTGAGTGTAGAGCTGAAGTATGAATTGTTGGTGCCTGTTTACTGGAACAATAATGGTGTCGTGTCATGGTTACATGGAATACTCTGTGAGCATGCTGTGATATCTGCCTAAGTATATCCTTGCCTTCCTTCAGGGTCCTCATCAATTCTTCAACCCTGTCTATAATCTATCAGTATTCTGTTGAGGCTGAGTCAAGGCTTCTCTGTGCTTCTAGGACCATATATAATCCTCCTCTCCCTATTGAACTCTTACCTCATGGGACTAGTGTTTTCTTCTGCTTCTTTCCCCTACTCTGGTTTCTCAGAAACATGTCAATTGATCCTGTTTGGGTGATTTTGAGAATTAGAGTGGGTGAGAAAGGAGGTTAGAAACATTTCAGAAGAAGGACAAAGAACGAGAATTTATTTACTCTCTTAGTGGAATGGAGGGACACAGCATAGGAAGACCTGCAGAATTTCCAAGGAAGAGCGAGGAGCTGTCCGATTCAGCACCAGAGCTGTGAGGATCAGTGGGAGCAGAGCTGTTTCTTCAGGTTCTTCTAGGGGTGCTTTCTGTACTACATCATGATGCAGAATTTTATCCTCATCCTAGTCAGACTGATCTTCTTCTGCAAAATACTTACTAACATACATTGCTCACAGTTTGAAGACAGGAAATTTAAAGGCAACATGCCACTAGATTTGTGTCTGGTGAAGCTACCTTCCAAGTTCATGGCTGGTTAGCTTCTCAGCATTTTCTCAGTAGCAAGAATTGTTGAGAGGACCTCGAGTTATCTTATGAATGTGATAACACCATTCCTGGATGCTTCCTCCTCTAGACCAAATCACATCTTCAAAGTTCCTCTTCAAACACTCACCCACACCCTAACCCTAACCTTCTCATGGATGGTTCAGTGAGGATACAGATATTTTACACACACTTCTCTCCTTGTTTGTGAGAAATAATTGCATAGTAAGCTCTTCCAGACAAGAAATAATAAAGTCTTAGGCTTATGCTTATGGGCAACAATATGCCTCAAATGCTCAGAGAAGCCAGAAACGGTGTTCTGAGAACTTCTTTTAAAGAAAGGTAGAGCTTGTAGGTGATCTGTATTTTAGTGTATGTTTTTCTGCTGTGCTATTATTAATTACAATTATTCTTGTCATGAAATTTCAGACAGTCTTGAAATTTCAGAGTGTCTTGGTTTACACATATGCTGGCAGGGTCACCCTAAGATGGCCCTATGACTTCTTCCTCTCACCCGTGTTTTGCTTTTTCATCAATTAAAGTGTTAAACCGATAATGGTCAGGTCCAGACAGACTCAGATTTCCTTCTGCCTCCCAAATCTTCTGCCTCCTTCATTAGGAGAGAGGTTAGATTTTACACACCAGTGAGTTCAACCTATTAATATTCAGAGAGAATCTTTAAGTTACCATATAACAAAATTTGCATCTCATTTCTACATTAATTAGTTACTTATTTTTAATGAACCAGCTCAGGCACCCTCTCCTCTATTACAGGCCTGTCAGAATGAACTATCAGGGAAAGTTGCTTTGATACAGACACATTGATGGTAATATTTAAATATTTTAAAGCAATTCTAATCTTCTCAGATCAAATCTGACTTTATATTAGAATATTTATTATTTCATAAATCATACTTTTGGTTCCTAATAACTGTTAGGCTCAGGAGTTACCTCACCACATGAATACCAATCTCAGTCAGACAAGGATAGTTCACTGAGCATACACCCCAGAACTAATTGATCAGGGCTACAAATCCAGACTCAGGAGCTGGTTGTGACATTGAATTAAGATCCTCCAGGGCTTTATAAGCCTAAAATCTACAGACATCTGTGCCAAGTTATTCCACCAATCAGGATTTAGGGATAGGGGATTTTCTTAGGAGCATGTCCTTGTTGTACACTTATCCTGCTCCCATTGGTTGGGGTATTCAACTGTGGCAGAAAACTTGCCTTGTCTGACATTCATGTCTTAACTTGCCAACCAGGATGTCAGTTACCCATGTGCATGTCTCATTCTGCCAGGTAGAATGTCAGTTCCCAGGGAGGACTTGGGAACTTAAACTTTACTTGACCCCTACTCAAAATGGAAGTCTTATTCCAAATAGCTTCTTAGATCGGTACAAGTGTTTCTCTTATGTTGGGGTCCATCTCAGGGGCAGCTTATAAAATCAAGTGGCAAAAAAAGCTTATGCACAAGTGCAGAAAGTAATTCTGGATTTGGATCCAAGCTTATTATGGTTAACTATACCAAGCAGTTCTACTGACTTGTCTTGTGATTGCTTTTCAAGGCACAGAACATAACAGAATGTGTCATCAACTTGGGCATGAGAAAGTTTCCTAGTAACAGCAGAAACAGCATATGAGAAAATTTCCTTATAGTATTAGTAACAGCAAAAATGTCAGGCCAGCCAGGTAACGGTTACCTAGGCTTAACAATTTCCCCGGGCCTTAACAATAACTATAAAAACATTTCTACTAAAGGACAGCAAGCAAGAGCACTCTTCTTAAGCCTAGATTGTTACTCCTGTTGCAGATCCTGAATTGGACTCTTTTTTTTTTTTTACAGCAGCCATCAGGGTGATCTTCCCTTTCTTGAATTTATCTCTACAACCTTTAGACTCGAACTACACCACTAGGAATGGTCATACTTCAGAACGTGTGGGTCTTCAATGTTTTCCAAGTAGGAAATTTGCATGTGTGGACATGGATTTGACCTCCATCTCAGAAGCAACCTTGTGGGCCTATAGTGAAGGTGGCAGTGTGGGTACGTGTGTAGAGGAGAGCAAATACTACATAAACTTTCAGAGGCTTAACAGGAAGTGTTTATCTGTATTAGCTAAGATTACATGTGCTAAATATATGAAGTGTGTCTTGACCGTGGACTAGAGTTCTGCTTGGAGAAACAGGCTATAGAAAGAGTGGATGAACACATTTTAAAGTTCAAAAGATTTAGATTCAATTTGAGCTCAGTCATTTACTCATTATGCAAATGAGTATGACCTTATGCAAATGTTTAACCTCTCTGATTCTAAGTTTTCCCACTGGAGAAGTGGATAATACTCATTACACCAAAGTATTTTGAGATCAAATAGAATTTGATTTGAGGAGTGTCTGGCACATAGCAACCACCAAATAAGTAGAAATTATGGTAATTTTAGCAATAATTTCTCTAAACAGTACAGTGGTGTGTGACATTCTGGTCAGACACTTAAAAGCACATAGCACTGCTTTCTATGCTGTTCCTATACCAGGAACTGCATACCAGGGTCTTCATAAATGCACTGATTTAACCCTCATAACTACCCTCCAAAGACAGGTACTATTTGCATCTCTGTTTACCAGAAGAAAGAGAATGGGAGGACAAATTTTCTAGTCACATCGGTAGTATACAGTGGGGTTAATTTTCAAGTCTGGCTATTCTGATTTCAGACCCCTCCTCTGTTAATTAATGGAATTAATTAGTAAAACTTGTTAAGTAATTGAGTGAAATTAAGAGCCAGTCATTCGTACATTTGAAGAATATGTAGGGAAAAGGTTAAACAGGGGAAAAGGGAGGAAAGAAGAGAGGCAGGAATTATTTCTTAAGACAGAAAGTTTGCTATTTAAGTATCTTTAAGTCAAGCATGGTGTCACATGTCTGTAATCTCAGTACTTGGGAAACTAATGCAAGAAAACTGATCCCAGTTCAAGATCATCTTGGGATACACAGTGAGTTCCCAGCCAGCCTGAGCTACATGGCAAGGCTCTATCTTGGAAAGGAAACAGAAAGAAAGAGAGAGATGGAGAATGGGGGAAAGAAAGCTTTAGAACGTGGGGTCTTCATGTTCCAAACAAATAAGTCGACCTTAGGCTCAAAAGAGCACACATGGCTGTTTTGCTGAGTAGCCTCTCATATGGACATACCTTGTTTTATTCATAAATTCACTTATTGATAGACGCCTGGCTTCTTTACAATTTCTTGCTACTATGATCATTCTGGAGCATTAATTTCCACATCGCTGAATGGGACTTTATTTCATTTTCTCCTGGATAAATAGCCAAGGAATGAGTCACAAGTTAAGTGCATACATGCTGAGTAGCCCAGGCTGGCCTCAGACTCATGGCAATCTTCTTTCCTCAGCCCTCTGAATTCTGGGATTCCAGACATGTGCTGGCTCCATTAATTATTACATTTCAAAAGCAAACTGATTTTTTAATGTAAACTTAACGTTATTAAAAATGCACGAATGATAACTTAAATGCTGGTATTAATTTCTAACATTGTCCTTTCTGTCAGTTTTCATTTTCTGCAGTAATCGTTAATCCAATCTCAGACCATTAATGTTGGATGAATTCTAAGATATTGGGTAATTTATCTCCGTTGTTTTATAAATAGAAGAGCTAAAGAAGAGCTGAACAGCTCTAAGCAGAATGCAATATAAAGGCAGATCTGCGAATATTAGCTATTTTGTCTTCTGGACTAATGACCTTTCTGACAGATCAAATGTTGGAAAGTTCATGAGACTTCATGTGACCTTGGCCACTGAAATTCTCACGTCGAAGTCCACGAGAGGCATTTTGTTCATGGCATTTGATCTTGTTCCCCCAATTCCTTTCCTTCTTTCTATCTCTTCACACATCTGTGCACTCACTCACTTAGTCACAAGCATGTGTTGAATGTTTTCTAAGGATAAGGTATTGGCATAGCTGCTGAGGATGCAAAGTTAAAAGAACAGTATCATGGGATCAGAAAACAAATGGAGAAACTGTTGAGTGGTTTTGAGCTCTGGCTGCTCTTGTGGAGGACGTGAGGCCTTCTTCTGGCTTCTGTGGACACTGCACTCACATGTTATACACACATACATACATACATACATACATACATACATACATGCAAACACTCATAACCATAAAATATTTTTTTAAAAAATTAGACCCCCCTTTAATTTCTAAAAAAAATTAGAAACAGAGCCAAGTTTCTTTAGTGAGCATCAGAATATTTCACTCAATGAGACAAGCTTTGGAGTTTGAGGTCATTTGTGTACCAGGTCATCACCCAGAGGTTACAGTTCTGAGAAAACTACTTAGAATCACGGAGGTTGCAGATTCTTGCTAATGTTCCATGAGGATGGATTACTGGAAGATAAAAGCCCTCCGTCACTCAGCTTTCTCCGAGCCTTGGTCATTACAAATACTTCTAAAGACATCAATAAAATACATACCAAATCTTTTGGAGAACAGTCATAATGTTTTCCTGCTGAGGTCAGTATCATGTGTGGAATATTTGGATATATGTTAATATTTGAAGGACAAATTGGTGACTCACTTCAGCACCAGAATAGAGGCGCTTCAGTGTGGTTGGTTCAATATTAAGGTCTATTCCAGTTTATTATGACAGTCTAGTTGGACATGAAGTTTCAGTCCATGCCCTTGTATGGCCTAACCATCAATGAGGTAGACAGGATGTATGCCATGCAGAAACCATTCTTTTTTTTTCTGCATCTGTCCAGGCTCTTCCTCAACCACAGGGGTCACTAACTACACTGGGTATGATACCCACTAATGAAGTCCTGACAGAGGTCAAGACTCACTTCTTTCTCCTATAAAAGAATGCATTAATAAAGTGTCTCAGAGGAATAATATGGTAGAATGAATATATATTACAAGGGGGAATGTATACGTTAGTTTACCTGACACTGTGTAGGGAGTATAACAGTGACTGTCTGCATGCTGAAGAGGCTTCAACACTAGAAGTGACCCAGTCAATGAATCCGGGTGCTTTACCTGTTGCAATCTGGAGACAAAGGCCTGGGGATCTCTGGACAGCTGCTAGCCTTCATTCCACACTGAAAGGGTGAAGAAGCTGGGTTCCAACGGCCACAAAGGTTGGCAGCCATGCTGCAAACAGCATAGAAAGAAGCCAGAAAAGAAGGCAGGCAGGGGAAAGCCAGGGCTTTCTCCTGGGTTTCCTAACATCTGGGCCATGGGTGGAAGGTGCTGCCCTCTGTCTTAGTTGATTCCAGATCCAATCAAGTTGATAGCCAAGGAGTCTGCAAAGTTCTCACTTGGTCATAAATGCCAATAACAGCCAAATGGACCAGAAGCAGAGGCTGCTCTGAGAGATGTGTAACATGAATTCTAATATGAATAAGTGACAAGCTCAATAACTTAAATCATGTTTTCAGGAATTAAAAAAATGGTTGTAAGAGGATGTGAATAGGAAATGTCAAAGTGACCTCTGGACTGTATTAGAGAGTTGGGGATGAAAGTCAATTCTCATTTGTAAGAAGGCAGCTTTTCCTCTGAGAAGAGCTTTTGACAACAGCCGTTGAAGGTCTTGCAACACAATGAACTAGTTCCAAGTTGTAAACACAGAGACAGAGTCTAGTTGATGGAACAGGGCAAGTTATTTGTCAAATGACCAATGTGTACTTACAGAGTCACAGAAAGAACAGACTGGAGGCTTACTAGCCATTAAAGAAAGTCAAGATAACTCTGTGGAAACAAGCTATCAGACTACTGTTTGGCAGCTTTCAAGTACTGGACAAATCAGCTTTCACTCTGTCATCGGTAGCCCCAGACACAGGACAGTGCTCAGAGTCCTTCACCCCCTTGTTTTAATTGATTTAATGTCAAAGTCTAGGAAGAGAGGTCTAAGTGGTGGAACCAGGTCACAAAATCACGCCCAGCTGCAAGAATATCTAGCATGTTAGTCAATCTTACGTTACTGTAACAAAATGCCAGATGCAGCCAACGTTCTACAGAGCAGAATGTTCTTTAACTCATAGTTTTGGAGGCTTCTGACTGTGCAGTCCTGATGGTGGGAGCTAGAGATGGAATGAGCAAATGATAACATTTCTAACCCGGGAAGGATCAGGCTTGTTTTTTTTTTTTTTTTCCCCCAATCTTCCAGTGAAAAACCATGATTGCATGAGCACTGTCTTTGCAGAGTTGTGACCCCTGAGCTGAGGACTACTTGCTAGTCTCCATGTAGGAGTGAGCTCTCTCTAAAATGAAGTAATAGGATCCCAACAAACATAAGAAAAAGGTGGGGGCCTCACTGCCATGGAACTAGTTGTTCAGAAAGTGGAAAATGTACTCAACAGGAAAAAAAATCTCATCAAATCAAAACTTCAGTTTCTGTTGAAGAAGGAGAGAGCATAGTGGTTGGCAACTGGAGAAAATCTTCCCTGCTTCAGAAAGGGACTCAGGGGGACAGAGTGTGGGCTCAGGACTCAGGGGGACAGAGTGTGGGCTCAGGACTCAGGGGGACAGAGTGTGGGCTCAGTACCGCTCATCTTATCTGCAAGTTGTCAGGCTCCGTCCTGGATCCGCCAAGCTAAAGTTTCCTAAAGGGAATTATATTTTCTAAGCTCCTCCAGGAGATTCTGATGCTTGGCCAGCTTTGAGAACCACACAATGATATGCAGAGTCAGCGGGAGGAAAGAACACAGGTGGGCCCCAGAGCTCACAGCTGCAGGTGCCAGGAGGCAGAGTCTGTCCACAGCCACTTTAAGAATGTTCGGCACCTTTCTGCCGAGCAACAGCAGGAATCATCGCGTAACTCTTTGGCATTTCTAAAGGCCTACCATGATGCACATGGGAAGCTTTTTAAATCCCTAAAAGATGTTATAGGATGATTAATAAAAAGAAAAGCTCTCTATGCTGGGCGGTACAGGAAGGAAAGAGGGGGTTATACAGCCAGGTTTACTGCTGGAGAGGGGTGCCCTGGACTTTGGAACCAGAGCCAGAGCCCACCCCCAGACTCCACTCCTTTGACCCAGGACGACAGAGTCTTTCCCCTTTGAGAAAAGGGTGGGTGAAGCCTGAGCAAGCCTTAGGAGGATGTGCAAATACGAAAGCTGGACAAACTGCTTCCAGGAGCCAATCTGGGCATTTAAAGAGGAATCATTTTCAAACTAGCACCCTGGTGAATCACATAGACTTTCTTAAGCAGTGTGGCTCAGCCAAGGAAGGTCTGGAACACATAAAGGCTTCTAGAATTCGAACGCTGTCTTAGTCCATTTAGCTGCTAAACAAAACATAATTGGCAGATGGCAGAAATTTATTGTGTGCAGTTCTAGGGGCTGGAAAGAAAGCCCATGGTCAAGGCTCAAGCCAACTGGAGGTGAGAGGGGGCCCCTTTTCTGGTTCACAGATTCGACATCTTCCTGCCTCTGTCCTCACACTGGGGAAAAGGCAGGTCAGCTTTGTAGGTTTCCTCTATAAAGTCCTCTGTCCCTAGTCACCCCCTAAATGTCCTACTGCCTGGTACCATCACCTTGGGGACTGAGATTACAATATATGAACCAGGGCAGAGGCTCCGTGCAGCCCATAGCAAAAACCTGAGGAAAGGAGGTTTAGAAGCAAAATGAATTTCCACAATACTAAATTTGCTTCCCAATTCTAGACTAGATGTGAGATGAAGGAAATTTATTAAACAAAGAAAGTCATTAAGCAAGGAATGTGTATCTAGACATTTAATGAGGAAAAACCGCCAGTAGCAGCAAATATCAATATTGGCTCTCTACAGTAAACAACTCAGGGACCAATCTGGAGAAGGGTGAGGAAGTGAGCAAAGAGAGGTCAGCACCCCATCCCCCACTGACCGTATTCCCTCATCTGTCTCTATTTACTAGTTATGAATGTGATGGATGGAGCTACCACCAGTGAAACTGCTGTCTCTGCTCCTTCCCCAGCTGTTAGCTTCTATCAAGGCAAGTTTACTGCCTGATCTGAAATTTCGAGAAGCTGGTGTTGGGATCAGTAATGACAGCAGTGTTCTTCTCCCGAGGTTTGCATCCTCATAGCCCATTATGGGATCTAAGACCAATATGAGGGAGAAAAAGAACACCAAGAGAATTTGTGGAAATGCCTGGCAACTACCAGGCTGAACCACAGGTGATTGCTGGCCCCTTCCAAACACCCCTCACTCGATAGAAGTAATTTCCTAAATTGGAATGCAGGGAAAGGGCCCTCAAAGTTGGAAAGTTTTTTCTCTGAGTCTTGTCCTGACAAGGTTGTGTTTGGTACACGGCCTATGAATATTGATCGACCACCCCACTACTCCTCGTGTTGTTACTGCTAGAATGATTGATTCAGCCTCCCTCCCACACAGTCCTTCTGCAACTGATATTTAATGGAGGGAAAAGAATCATCAATAGTCAATTCCAATAAAACAGAGTTCGTGAGAGACTGAGGTGAGTACGGGATGCTGGCAGGAGCAGGGGGCTGGTATGCATGGCAGGGTTTGATGTGTGAGCTGTGGCCACTAAGAGACAGGCAGGTGACTGGTGGCTTGTTATTGATGAGACCTTGAGCATGAGCCAGATGCAGCAGAAGCTGAATTGATGGTGCGGCTGGTCCCCAGTCACGCTAGAGGTGAGGGCTGGCTGAGACTTTACAGGCCAACCAAAGGAGTTTGTGGCCTTGTGCATTTAGGTTGTTGCCACACACAATTCCCAGATAAGCAGCACAGAGTTAGATGACAAAAGTTAGATGTCAGCACTGCCTACAGCCACTCACGTGCCCAGAAAATCAGAGACACTCAAGGAAAAAACGATGATTCTTTCTTCTCTAGGTTTTGGGCTGCTACAGTTGGGGTGAATTCTAATTGTTAGCATATTTTATGTGTGAGTGCAACTACTTCTTAGGCATTAAACACTATACTCCCTTTTAGAAAACATGTATTTTTATTTTATATGTATGAGTGTTTGCCTTCATGTATAGCTGCAACCACATGTGTGTAGTACCCATGGAAGCCAGAAGGGGGTGATGAATTCCCGGAGCTGGGGTGACAGGTTGTACTCAGTTGCTGGTGCGTTGTGAATCATCACTCTAGTGCTGGGAACCAAGGTCCTCTGCAAGAACAGTCAGTGCTTTTAACCACGGAGATATCCCTCTAGCTTTCAAAATATAAATTCTAAATATGCTATGAAGTGAGCAAACTTAAAAAAAAAAAAAACTTTTGAGTTTCCTTTCCCGTGGCCGTGGTAAAACACTCCAACGAATGTGAGTTAAGGGGAAAAAGGGTTCATTTGGGCTCACAGTTCGCAGTAGAGTTTATCACAGAGGGAAAAGCAAGGCAGCTGGAGCTTGAAGTGGTTGGTCACATCACATTCTCAGTCAGGAAGCAGAGAGTATGAATGAATACCAGTACTCAGTTCTGTTTCTCCACTGATATAGTAAGGATCCCATGAACCATGAGTGAGTCCTCCTATTTTAGTTAATCTAGTAAGTCTAGCCCCTCCCCCGAATGCTGGTATAGCACAGTGCTTTTTGCAAAGTTCACTAGGCATCGTAAGAGTCACCTTCACTGCTGAAGTGAAGGGTTGGGTTCCACACACAGAGAATCTAAGTCACGATGGGCCTGACCATCTGTGTCATGGTCTCAGGTGTTGGTGATGCTGGTCTTGTGACCATGTCTTGAAAATCACTGGTGACTGGCTACTGTGATATCCTGCCCAGGTCTCCCAACTTACAGGGATGCTTCATCCAATAGCTTTTTTTTTCCCACTAGAAATTGTGCACAGCTGAACCGAACCCCTTTGTCTGAGACCACAGATTGTCCCTGACAGAGCCTACTCTCAGTGACTAGTAGAAGCAAGAGAGCACAGGGGTGGGTGTGGGAGGGTCTCTTCACCCCATGTGTCCTTCCCTGTGCCAGTGTCCCTGTGAGGAGGACTTCGTCCCTTGTCATCACTGCACTACAGATCAACATTTTCTTTAGGTACAGGATAGCTTTCACGTGACCACACCAGAAAGGGCAGAAAACTGACCTAGGCTCATGGACAGGTTTGTCTCCTGGGGTGGATAGGAGCAAGACAGAACACAAGCACTCTTGCAGGGTTCCAAGCCATTGGTTGCCTTGAATGTGGCAGTCAAGGGAGAACCACCAGACAAAGTGAGTCACACAGCCCTGACCCAAGTCAGCAGCCCAGCACTGCAGATCTGCAGATGGGGCTCCTTTAGCAGGCTTTGTGGAACAGCACACCGAGGAAAGCCATAGAGTGTTGGGAAGAACATTTCCGTCTGTCATTGTCTGGCCACAGTACAGTGACCTAAAATATTTTAATAGAGTTCAGAGCCTAGGAGTGTATACATTTGGATGACCTACCCTGAGAAACCTGAGCTGGTGCACTTGAGTACAGTGGGAGCACCCACTGTTGACTTTCTGTGAGTACTGGATCAGCAAATGCACAAAATTTATTCAGTGTCTGTAACCATTAGTACACAGGCATCAACTGCCAATTAGTTTTCCTAGAAGATGCTAATTAGTGTAGGACTAGGGAGGTTTGAGGAGAGAATCTCAAATACTTTGGAAGTTGTTAAACTATGTAAAAGAGAGCTAAAGAATTGGCCAGAGGGTAAGCATGCAAGTCCAGTCAGGTCAGGATTAAACAGGGCTTAGTTTTAGGACTAGGATGCCTGTCATCCATCCTCCAACTGCATTCCTTCCATCCACTCCTTTTTCCATCTTCTTTTCTTCCCATATATTCACCCACCCATGCATCCACCACCTTCCTACTCATCCACCCACCCACCCTACCCATGCAGTACCCATGCAGTACCCACCCTACTTATATCCATCCACCCAGCCACCCATCACCCACCAAAACATCCACCTACCTATCCATCCACCCACCCACTACCCACCTACCCATCCATCTATCTACCCACCATCCATCTGTTCACCACCCACCTACCTACTTGCCATGGTTTGAATATGCTTGGAGTGGCACTATTTGAAGGTGTGGCCTTGCTGGAATAGGTGTGTCACTGTGGGTGTGGACTTTAAGACCCTTATCTTAGCTTCCTGGAAGTCAGTATTCTGCTAGCAGCCTTCAGATGAAGATGTAGAACTCTCAGCTCCTCTTCCACCATACCATGCCTACCTGCATGCTGCCACGTTTCCTGCCTTGATGATAATGGACTGAACCTCTGAACCTGTAAGCCTGTCCCAATTAAATATTGTCCTTTATAAGACTTGCCTTGGTCATGGTGTCTGTTCACAGCAGTAAAATCCTAACTAAGACACTACCCAACCACCCACTACCCACCTACTCATGCATCCGCTCAGCCACCATTACCCACCTACCTATCCATCCACCTATGCATCCATCCACCCACCCAACCATCCATCTACCCACCCGCCACCCACCTACCCACTCACCCACCCACTACCCATCCATCCACTACCCCTTGATTCACTGTTTTCCCTGAGTACCAGGTACTGTTCCATACAGTGGCATCTAGTTGTGATAACTACATAAACATAGGTGCTAAATAAAACCCTCTCAGGGGTTGTGACCTTGTGAAAAATAAAGTCTAATAATTCTAGGCTGAAATTCTTTAGACTCTAGTAGTTTCACTTTAACTTTGTGAGAGCTTAACCATTCCAATTCATGATTAGGTGATTATTAATACAGGGTAGTTAGGCTAAATAGTATTGTCTCCTCTTTAGAATGGAGGGTTGTAACATCATAGGTTATGTACTGCTTAGAAGTCAAAGCCTTTTGGGCATTTGTATGAGAGGTTCCTTACATCTGAAAGGAAGAGTGAAAATAACTGCAGAAAAACCAAAAAAAAAAAAAAAAAAAAAAAAAAAAAAAAAAAAAAAAAAAAAAACAAACAAACAAAACCCAAAAAACCAAACCCAACAATAACAAAAAATCCAAACGACAACAAAATGGTCTGCTATTGCTTCGTGTATTTGCAGTTAGTTTAAATGCCTCCTCCATGCTCAGGGTGATTCACAGCGGTTTTGTTTTCTCTACATGCAGGTTACATTGTTGTTTCTTAGCTGTCAGGACATACTGACTATACGTGGGCTAACATATCAACAGCAAAGCTTCCCTCATGCTGGAAAGTTTCTAATAAGCCCGCGTGTTTGGTTCAGAAGTCTTCCTTTGTAAGCCAGGTAATGTTCTCTCCTGGCATAAGTGTGGGCTGTTGTAGACATGCTGGAACAGCCCACCTGATGTTAATCTTATCAAATGTAATTACTCGCTAAAACCTTCAATTACCGTGTTACTTGCCTGTGGCAGTGTATTATTGTTACAGCATTTGGAATCAGTAGGCCGGCTGGAGGTGCACGAAGCAGAGCGTCGATACACTGGCCCCCAGTTCTCTTTGCCTTTGAGGAGGAGGCTGGAGGACCAGGAACAGACAGGAATCGTTTACTGTGTTCACCGCCTCCTTGCCTTCTTGGTCTTCTCAGCCTCATGCCTAGCATGTTGAATCCCATTTAGCCCGATCCCCTCGGTTTCTGTTTTTACCTCTTCTTACCACAGTCTGGCTGCTCTCACACAAGAACATTTGATTTCCCTTCCTGTAAAATGATGTACAAAATGGACAGAAGCTCCAATGCTCAAGTGGCTTCATAAGAAAGCAAATAAAGAATGGATGATCCACCAGCCTGATCAATATCTGCCTCCATGCTGCTGCTGCTGCTGCTTCTGTGGCTGCCAGCAGTATTACCTGAGGCCAGGATGCATGAACTTCCCAGCTCCACATATAGTACAGGTTCCTCACCTTTGCTCATCAGATAAGAAAATCAGCGGTTGAAAGGGAGCTGCCAACTTGGCGGAAGGACTGGCTTAGCCTTCAAACCCGAAAGCCCAGCTCTGCACCGTATGGGTGTTTTGCTTCACATGTGCAATGCTTTTCTTTTGACTTGAAATGAAAATTCATGTCATTGTGAAATAAAGGACTAGGAAATCCAGCCCCATGATAGACAAGAATTTGAAAAGGAATGTTCAAATAAAATGAAATGAAAAGGATTTTTTAAAAAAAGGATTTAAAACAAAAAAGAAAAAGAAATGAGTCTATTCTGGAAGAAAATAGATATAAAGTATAAACTAGTTCCGTGTTGCTTTCTACTCTTGAAAAAAATTAATGTATGTCTGTAATTAGAGCCCCCAATTTAAAATTATAAGCAAGAAAAGAGACTATCACTGGCAGGACCTTATAAATATGATGCATACCTGCACAATGCTAGCCCTTGAGAAACTGAGGCAGGAAGGATGCTCAGAGTCAGACAGGAATAGCCTTGGAAAGTGTGTATTATATTACATACACACACACACACACACACACACACACACACGAAATAAACAAAAATGAAAATATCATTGCTCATTATAATACCATAGGAAAATATGGAGTAAAATAAATGTAAGAGAAAATGCCGGGTATAAAAGACAAGATTCAAAAATGAAAAGAAAGATAATCAATGCATTTTTATCACAGGCTTCATAGAAAGGGGTAAGTACTGAAAATATTTCCTAAAGTTCCTCCCCAGCTGAGAGTATTAGAAAACAGCAGGGCTGGGCGCTAAGGGTTGGAAGGGTGCTCGGGTGTGAGTAGCAAGTACCACTGTGATTCGATACAAGATGATTCTTCCTATGGCCAGACGGAAAAGCCAAATCAGGGAGTGTCACAGGGACAACTGGGTTCCTCTGGGACCTTTCCACAGTAGTAATTGTTGATCTACACAAAACTCAGCGGGGAATGCATGGGATTCTGAGGGCTAGAACATGGAATCTAAGAGCAGTATTCTTCACCGGGTAGGTTTTGTTTTGTTTTTTTTTTTTTTTAAACCCTTGCTTTTTAGCAATCATATCTTTGATATATTTTTTATTTATGTTTAAATATTAGTATAAATGGATATTCCTGGTGTTTTTAATTTTGAGGAGCTAATTAATTTCGGGTCTTGGTCATAGTTTATTAGTGACAGAGCATCAGCCTTCAACTTGGCCCATCATCTTGACCCATCAGATGACCACAGTCATCTGGGAAGAGGAAAACTGAACTAAGGAATTGTCCAAATCATAGTGACCTGTGACAATGTCTATGGGCACTTTCTGGATTATTAATTTATATGAGGGCCCAGTCCAGTGTAGGTGACACCATTCCCTAAGCAGGTGGGCCTGGGCTAAAAACGACCTGAATAGAGAACAACCAGCAGTGTTGCTCCAAGCTTTCTGCCCCAGGCTCATTTTTTTGTCATGGTCTTGATTTCTCTCATAGATAGACTATGTTACCTATAGGTACAATAAATCCCTTCCTCCACAAGTGCTTTTCATCATGGTGTTCATCAGAGCAACAGAAAACAAAGAAGAAGAGAAAGAACTGGCAGAAACGCATGAACAGTTCTGTTTCTCAGTGCAAGTACCTTTCTGTTTCAGTTAGAAGAGGCAGCCTGCTCAGGTAGCCAACCAAGCCTAGGACAGGAGGTTCTGTGCAGAGCAAATCAAGATGGCCGCTATCTTAACTGTGCTGAACACCGGTTCTTATTCAGAAGGTGGGAACAAGACAATATTTGCTTTGGGGGTCTTTATGTGTATGAAGTGATATCTTACTGCAGCAGAATATGCAGCATCTCCTGGAAACTCTCATTTCCAATGGAAATAAAAAATTCTTGTTTCCTATCAGGAACAGATCATAACAACTTATACAGTGTCTGTGGATGTGCTCTCCAGTTTTTGTGGGGATAGTTTAAAGACTCAGTGTGGACACTGCAGTTTGGAGGCTGTACATGTTTTGGGTACAGCAGTATTTCCTGGGAAACAGCACACTGGGAAATAGCTGGCTGGTCCCTCAGTGTTCCTGGAAACTGAGCACATATGAGGGGTGATATTTTTACTTCAGTTTCCTGATAAAAGGAACTTCCTAGGCATCTCACTGACACAGATAATGACACTGCTCAAAGCCCAGTTGGCCACCCACTGTCTCCTAATTGCCCAGGACACTGAATTTAGACCATTTTATAATCTCTCTCTCTCTCCCTCTCCGCCCTCCCTCTTCACCTCCCCTCCGTCTTTCCCCCTCTACTTCTCTCCTCTCCTCCCACTTGCCACTCTAGAATGGAATAATTCATAGGGATTATTCGTTCTTAAAGGAAATCAAGCATGGAAAACAAGGGACAGATCACAGGGACATAGATAAATACACCTAATTATAGACTGAGCTATTAGCATGACATGAATTGCTGTTTTTGAAAACGATCTGACAGCCAGAGAAAGCTTCTGCCACCAGCCTAGTCTGTCTGTCAGCAAGCAGGGCCATGACATGACTCCCAGTGGGCTGTGGGCTCATGTCTTTTCCCTCAGCTTTGCTGATGAAATCGAGCTTGGTATCTCACGACTCCTCTTTCTCATAGACTGAACATAGATGTTGATATGTGTGTTCTGCAGCCTATTGCTTACATTTCTCAGTTGACTTATTTAACAGCTAAAGCCCCGTAGACACCGGCATGTCTTAGCTCTATCCTACATGAAAAATTTGTGAACCTTCTCTGCAACATCTCCCACCGTAAGGAGACCCTATTGTGGTTTAGCCTCCATGATCCATTGATCCATGTAGATGAAGTCAGACATTTCTTTATGCCAAAATAAAGAGGAAAAAAAAAAAAAAAAAAAACACTGAGCGAACACATATTTAACTTGTTCCCGAATTTTCCGGAATCCGAATGGATGTTGAGAGTTCTCCTGTCAATTCACAAAGTATATTTGCCTGTGAGAAAAAGAAGAAAGAACTTTTGTGCTTGGTTGCCTGGAACCCTGGTGCATCTGGCTGGTGTACATGGCTACATGGTTTCACACAACTGTAAAGTGGGTGTTCTGACGCTGGCTGAGTTTATTTGGGAAACAAGCATGCTTTAAATAGTTAAGGACAGTTCTGGGGATAAATGTAGAGTATATAAAATGGAGTGGGAGTTGGAATCACGTATGTAACAGGAATCTTATTTTAACGTGATTGACGCCCCCTTTGCCTGCTTGAGTTCCTTATTTTGGTCTCAACTGGCCTTAGGTATCTGTATATATTCAGGGATGAGGAACATTTGAGCAAAGCTGCAGAAGATCACGAAGAGAAAGTTAAAGAATAACATTTAACTTCCTCCATGCAAATTAGGATTTTGCAACAGCACCATTGTCTCAAAAGCTGAGTAACTGTGGTGGTGAGAATGGGCTAGATGAATCTAGAACCTTCATTGCCATGCATCTTTAGCATGTCAACAAGCATGCCCCAAAGGGTAGCACCTCCATAGCAAGAAGGAGGTAAACCTGCATGAAGCAAAACCAGGACCTCAAAGCAACAGGGTCAGGTAAAGAAGCCCTGAGCTTAACTCCATAGAGTGCTGCCAGTCTGTGTCTGTGCAAGTCTGTGAGCCACAAACACACAGGTGATGGCTGGTGGATCTGCTAGTCTGGCTGCATGGCAGGCAAGGTGTCCCTGCAGTGGAGTTTTGGCTGGATGCAGTTGAGCATGCAATCTCAGAGATGTGCAGCTGGCTAAAGTTAAGAAGAGTCTGCTTTGTCAGAAGCAGCCTTCAAAGTTGTATTAGTCAAGGTTTTCTAAAGTAACAGAACTTATAGAATGAATCTCTCTCTGTGTGTGTCTCTCTCTGTCTCTGTCTGTCTGTCTGTCTGTCTCTCTCTCTCTCTCTCTCTCTCTCTCTCTATATATATATATATATATATATATATATATATATATATTGTAATATTATATTATTATATTATTTATTATATTATAATTCCAGATGTAGTCAAATTGAAAACTAAAAGTAACCATTACACAGGTCTTAGACAATCCAACAAAGAAGCCCATCCTTGAGGGACAGTGGCATTACTCTGAGATAGAGACATTAGCATGCACAGAGTCAAGAAATATATTAGGCCAGGGGTCTTTCTTCTTTCCAGTGATGTGAAGTGGGACTACTTCTGCCATACAACTGGACTCTATTCTAGTGGGGAGTGGGGGTAGGGTGGGGATGGGGGCAGGGGAAAGAAGGCAGGAGAGATCAGCAAAACTCAGTACTGGTTTTAAAGTACCTGAACGTTTGTTGAAGGAACGCACACCCACACAGTGAGTCTGATTACATTTAAACTGGTTGGATATTTAGTGAGCATGTTCTTGCTGACTAGTGGGTTGAGGCATCAAAGAAAATGCATGCTCAGAGTTTTGTCAACGGGTAGAAAAAAAATCCAGAAAAAATAATTAGGAAAGTTTCCACTACCTATGTGACATCCAGAGGCAACTTCCCCTTGTTAAAGTCTCACCACAAATATTTTGCCTTTTCATTTACATACTTATTTAGCATTAAAATGGTGCTATGTTGAGAAAAATAAGCTCATATTTTCCAAAATGTAAGCTTTAGTATAAAGGACCGACTCTACCGAATTAGACACCACTTGGATCTCAATCAGCTTCACTTGGAAGATGCTCCTGGCCATATTTAGGCAGGATAGATGCTCTTCTGAATTTTTCAGTGATGGTTTTGTAAATGAATTTTGGATCCAGAACTGGCTACTCACTTACGGAGCACCCAGGAACAGCCTGGTATTGTGAGGTAAAAGGTGACCCAAGTTTTTTGGGGGGAATGATATTTGAGATTCTCTGATGCCCTGTCACTTAGAAAATGTCACTTAAAAAACTGAAGTTTATTATCTCTTTGTTTCGTTGCTATGGAGACAGGGGAACAAAGAGCTTTCTGTAGTTTACTTGTTTACATGGATACTTCCTCTCCCAGGGCACTCTCAGGGTCCCAAGCTCAGAGGTTCAAGAAAACTGTAGACCTGGAGAGGGGATGACATTTGAAATGTAAATAAAGAAAATATCCAATAAAAATATTTTTTAAAAAGAGAGGAAAAAAGGAAAATGGTAGATTACTTCCTAGGTAACATAGCATATGGGGCTCCAGTGACTGGGACTTACTGTGTACTTTTATAGGACAGGTGGTGGATGACTGTGCATGGCTTGAATTGCTTCTCAGAAGAGTTTCAGGTTCCCCTTTACATGGGAGAAGCTCACCAGGGACTCAGATTTGGGAGGATGTCAAGACTCTAATCCAGGACATCTTTCCTTGGATTCAAAATCGTTAGATATGTTGAAGAATGATCCCATTGAATTATGGAACAAGTTTAAGGCGATAAAAAGCATAAACTACTTGGAAACACACACACAGGCGCGCTCACACACACACACACACACACACACACACACACACACACACACATATACACGCGTGTGTGCAAAGGCTATCACCTGATCTCTAGAACAACCCTACAGGTCCCATACTATTTTTATTTCTACTTCACGAATCAGCAAAGAGATTTTGAAACAGGAGGTAATTTTTTTCAGGATAGCTGGCTAGAGAGTCACAAGGGTAGAGTGACGATAGATTAGAAAGATAGATAGAAAGATAGATAGATAGATAGATAGATAGATAGATAGATAGAAAAATGATTAATTAATTAATTAATTAAGTAAGTAAGTAATAGAGTTAGATTTAGGGGACAACTTATCAATTTATAGAGGCATCCAAACAGTGAACAACCCTGGGGAAGTTCAAAGCAAGTCTTCTGTGTCATACCTGTCAGGAGCTGGTTGCTTCTCTTGCTCCTGGTCTGCCTTACATGGGGGCAGAATCCTGCTTTTAACTCTACTACAACTTGTATATAGTAGAGGAAACAGAGTTATTTCTGTGGCTATAGTCTATCATTGCTACTAGCGAGCAAAGACTTAACTACCTAAAGTCCAGACGGGAAAAGAGATCTCAGGTAAGATGTAGACAGGCAGAGAACTCAGCTCAGGAGGAAGTGCTCACCTTGCAAGCATGCGGACCCGAGTTCCATATCCCGAACTCACATTTAAAAAAATAAGTTAGGCATGATGGTCCACGTGCATAACTCCAGAGCTTGGGAGGGGGAGACAGATTCTTGGAGCTCCCTAGTCAGGCAGCCCAGCAGGATCAGGGAGTTCTAAGTGGCCTTGTCTCGAGACATAAAACTGCCACCACTTGAGGAAAGTCACTTACACACTTCTAAGGAGTAATTCCAGGACGTCACCTTGCCAGTGACTCAGACAGTGATTGTTTAGCCTGTAGCTTCCTTTTCTGCACTGTGGAAGGCAATCAGAGTGTGAGAAACCAGACTGTGCATTTGCGCTTCCAAGCAAATGATCTCCCAGGGGTTCCTTTGTTTTCATGTAAACTATTGTGGGTAAAATTGGGTCTAACAAAGGTTACAGCAGGAAACTTTCATTTACTCCTAAGAGCTGGTGCTTCTTCTTTGGCAGGGCTTGTCTGAGATGACATTCAGCGGGCAATAAGGTTCACACACAAGGGAGACCTTCTCCGGACACTTGCGTTCATTCACCTTTATAAGAGAAGCAATGATAGAATCCCTGAGTGGCTTTCCAGTTGTTCTCCTGGGATGCTTATGAACCCCACAGGTCTTGGCCGCACATGACTTTGGGAAGGATGTCGCTGCAGTTAACTACCAGTTTTCCACACATAGATTGCCCAGATGGTGAGGGCTGTCCTTTCCCATGCATCTGATGCCTTTCCCTTGGGGTCAGGGCTGCGTGGCTCTTCTGCATCATTCTTCAAACCTAAGCCAGCTGGAGAGATTAGGTTTGGTCCTCAGTTACTCACAACAGACTACCTTCATCCAGCACTGCTGATTTCTAACCCCTATACCTGTCACAGCAGATCAACCACACGCAGGAAAAACCATGATGCTTCTCGGGGACTCCAAGGGAACGGGATAGGCAGCACTTCAATTCAGATAAAGTGATTAACTGATTCTCTCCTGGCTCCACTTGCCAGTGTGGATATGGACTAAGCTGGCTGCCAACCTGGGCTGAGTTCCATTGCTGTTGGCTGGTGGAAATGCGGCGCTTTGCCTCCAGAGGCGCTTCCAGCTGTGGCTTCCTGTCAGGCTGACCATTGCAGTTCAGAAAGCAGGTGGCTCCTCTCTCTCTTTTTCTGTATCCCACCCCCCATGTGTTCATTTTTTAATGACCTGCACCCCCTCCTGCAAATGATCTTGATTGATGTTTAAAATAAATATATGCAAATGTCTGCGATCATCATGTATACTCTACTTATATGAAGTGTGCGTGTTTGCACTCATGTGCATGTCTGTATAAATTATAAATAGGCCAAGCAAGTATGTCTACGAACCACAATAGAAGCTGCAGGGCTGTTATTTTAGTTTAATTCCCAGCAAATGAAATATTTGCTTTTCTTCTCTTTGGCCGTTTGTTTTTAAGCGTCTGCATCTCTTCCCAGGAATCTGGAGAGATAGAGTCACAGAGTCACACATGTGGGCGGTGAGACTTTTCTCGGTGGCTAGGTGGAGACGCTGAATTCCCCAGGAGCATAAAGGAAAGTGGCTTTAAATGATTTAAAAGAACTGAGAGCTTGTTTTTTGAGAAGAGCCCTCACAACGGTCTCTAAAAGCTCATTGGAATGTGATCATCCACTAATTCATTTGATGGGCATTTATGGCCTTTTACTCCTGTAAAAATCAGGTCTGGGGATGGTGCCAAATCAATGGGAGAGATTTTTCCCAGTAGCTTGTGGTGAACAGAGGGAGTTTCCCTAACACTGCTTTAAATCAGCCACATGGTTGCTTTTGAGAGCACTTTCATATTTCTTCCTATAATACCACTGAAATAGCAAAGCTGGTGGAGTGCGGAGGTCAAGGCTGTTGCCTGCCCTATTGGCTGTTGGAAAAACTGATCTCTTTATAAGCTGTGTGACTTACAGAAGGTTACTCGGCTGCTCTGGTTATCAGATTTCTCATCAGTAGCACTGGAAGGAATACAATTGATGTCTTCAATAAAATAACATTGGCAACATACTTAGCACGGTGCCTGGACACTCTAGGTCAGTGGTTCTTAACCTTCCTAAAGCTGCGATCCTTCAATTCGATTCCTTATATCGTGGTGACACCCCCCAACCATAAAATTATTTTCATTGCTACTTCATAACTGTAATTTTGCTACTGCTATGATTGTAATGTAAATAACTGTGTTTTCTGAAGGTCTTAGGCGATCTCTAGGAAGAGTCAGTTGACTTCCAATGAGGTCACAACCCACAGGCTGAAAACTGCTGCTCTTGGTGCTCTGTAAACAGCAGCCCTCAGACACTGGAAGATGCTCCTGGGAGTGGTTTCAGTTCTAAGAGCAGCTATTTCTGCTGAGATGGAAGGGGATGCCCTTCTGACGTTTTCTGAAGCAGTAGTTAGCCTGATTTCAGCTGATGGATTCCTCAGTATGTTTGATCTGGGAGATAATAAAGGTGATTTAACGGTCAGGTTCCCTTCCTCTGTCTTTAATCCATCTCTGCTCTAACACACACACACACACACACACACACACACACACACACACACACACACACACTCAAACTGAGACAAAGGCCCTCTCTAGCTTCTCCACCACACAGTCCTTTCAGAAAGAAAGGGGTCAGGTGTCTCCAAGGAAAAGGTGCCTGTGTAATAGGCACCTTCTGAAGATTTAATGGTTGTTAGGCTACCATCCCCTGAGACTGACCTGCTTTAGCTGGCCTGAAGACATGGTAAATTCATGCTCATCTCTGGTAACCAGGAGAGTGTGTCTGCACTGAAACAGTTTAGTGGTAAGCCAGGGAGGGCTAACTCAAGTGGACTGTGGTCAGAGGAGACCAGCAGAGTCAGGAGGATGGAGCTAAAGTCTATTTGCCTCTGCCTCTGGCTCTTAAGGAAAAAGCCAGCAACCAGTGGAGTGTGTTTTATAGGAAAAGAATTTTCACACTTTCTGAGTGGAAAGAAGGAACTGTGAAGTTGGCCAGGCCAAGATGGGGTCTTTAGGAAATTTTCGTAAGTAACATTTGACTATAAGAGTGAGCTGCAAAATAAATAAATAAATAGAAAGAAAGAAAGAAAGAAAGAAAGAAAGAAAGAAAGAAAGAAAGAAAGAAGAAAGGAAGGAAGGAAAGAGAGAAAAAGAAAAAAAAGAGTGAGCTGTATGCAGCATGGTCCAGCAATCATTTTAACATGAACTCACTCCACCCTGGTATTCCAGTAAAGAAGTCACCTTCAGTTCTGCCCAGAGAACACTCGCAAAGCAAGTAGTGTTTGAAGCTAGGCAGTTTGCCCAAGGATGAGAAAAATATTCATAGTTGTTTTTTTTTTAATTCGGAAAGAAGCAAATTGTATCTAATGGCTCTGGATTATTAAAGCTCTTAATGCATGGTGGGCCAAGGCTGGTCTCCTGTGGTTTGTGTTTTAAAGGTCAAAGAATGCTCAACTGCCAAACAAACAAACAAAAACACGAACAAAACAAACAAATAAACAAAAAAAAAAATCTCTCCTTTTTCTGTGTTGCTGGTGGGAGGAGGTCAGTCACTGGTGGCTTGCCCTAAAAGGGATCTTAAGACCCACAGAGTGCAGCTCACAGATCTCCTCAGAGGAGCTTCCTTGTGCAGCAGATGGCTGCGGACTGCAGAAACCTACAACCAATCAAAATACAGAGAGAACGTGTCAGTGGGGGTGCTCAGACACAAACAAACAGGACATCTTTGCCATCCCTCCAAGCTCAGGGACCATTGCAGAAGCAGGGGGTGAGGCAGGTTGGAAAGACTGTAAGAGCAAGAGGTTGGACAGGACTGAAGTGCAATAGTGTTTTTGGGACATGACAGGATACCTGAAGTCAGACTCACAGCAGCTGTGGGGGTCGGCACACAATCAGGTCAGTCAACATTCCAGCCTGAGGAGGGGAAGAGCTCATTAGCCCCCATCCCTAACGGTTGACATCTTCTGAAGATGAGGCTACAGGCTGGTGGACCACACTCCAATGAATGATCTCATACCCAGAATGGAAGCACAAATTGCAGTTGATGGGTTGATTTTTTTTTTAAGGACATGAAGTTGAGGGATGTGTGGGGAGGTAGGCTGTTCACCCTAGGCAAGGGATGTGGGGTTCTGAATGCAGACTGCGCTTTTGCATTGCTCATACTATTCCTAGTACATACCTACGTGTGAAGCTTGGGCACACTGTTGATGTTATCGCACAGGATTTTTTTATCTATAGAGTGCCTAATAGTACTGTTCGTTTTTCTAGTGTTGTTGGGTACATTCACAGAAAGCACCTGTAAGATACTATAAGTGCTTAGTACAGAGCAAGCACACAATGGGGGGGGGGGAGCAGATGCTATGTTTGACAGGGCTGTAGAGAGTCGTCTCAGGAATTGTTCATAAACACACAGGTTTGATGGGGAGAAGCCCAGAGCTGCAGGAGAGGGGTGTGGTCACGGCTAGGGTGGAGCTTAAACTAACTCTCTCTCTCTCTCTCTCTCTCTCTCTCTCCTCTCTCTCTCTCTCTCTCTCTCTCTTAGTTCTTCGAGATTTTTTACAATAGGTTTTGATTATATTTCCTCCTCTGCCCCAACTCTTCCCAGATCCACTCTTTCCCTACCCACCCGGCTATTTTTCCTTCTGCCTTTTTATTAAATTTCCTTTTCCCCTTTTCTAATACAACATAATATGATTACAGTTTCCCCTCCCTCTATTGCCCTCCGTTTCTCCCCACCCCCTCCCCATCTGGATCCACCCCCTTTGTCTCTCATTAGAAAAGAACAGGCTTCTACAAGATAACGACAAAACATAATAAAATAAAATATAAGGTAAGACAAAACCCATCGTTTTGCAGGACAAAACAAGCCAAAGGAAAAATGAATGAGTCCCAAGAGATTACAAGAATTAGAGTCCCACTCGTTCACACACTCTGTCCCATAAAAGCACTAAACTGAAAGCTATTATGTATATGCAGAATACCTGGTGCAGACCTGTGTAGGCACCGTGATTGCTGCTTCAGTCTCTGTGAGTTCAGATGAGCTTTTCTCAGCTGTTTTTAGAGGGACTTATTCTCCTGGATGACACAGAATCTTAATTTAAAAAATTATTTTGGAACCCACTTTAACACCCAAAGTCAAAAGATATGCAAGTGACATTTAAAAAAAAAGTAGCTTTCAAAAGTTTCTGTTATTCTGTCTGTACAAATGAAAAATATTGTTGAATAAGATTGAGGTTTTTTTTTTTTTTTTTTTTTTTTTTTTTTCTTAATTGCATGACCTTATGGGATAAGTTGACTGATAGCTTAGACTCAGCAGTACTGCTTGCTCCCCATCGAGGGCTGGAGTAAAATATCTCTTTGTAACTGCTGGGCTGAGCATGCCCTCACTCCCTGAGTAACTGCAGGACTGCGCATGCCCTCACGCCTTCCTTAGCAGATCTCCTTAGTGCTTTGAAAACCTATCATGCTATGGTTTCAGTCTCTTCTTACAATATTTTTTTCCAGGAAAAGCTGCATTAAAGAAGCTCATTTTTCCCATGGTTTTAAAACCTTCACATGTATTCACGATTGCAAAATAAGCCAGGATTTTAATTTGCTCTGGAATCTGCAGAAGTGTGTCCATCTGAATAAATTGATTTAACTCTCTTTGAAAGCAGGATGAGTTTGATTTCTCAGGGATGTGGCACTCTGATCAATAAGCTTTTACTTTTAAAAACGACCACCGCTTAAAAGAAACAAAACAAAGCCACTTCATGAAATTTCAGTACAAAACCCTTTTCAGATGACAAAGGGCTTAGACGTGTTCTTTGATTTGAAAAATCTTTACAGGAAAAAAAAAAAACAACTAAAAAGATCAAGTAAATAGAACTTAAAATATTTCCCCCTTGGATTCTCTGTGGCTAACGAGGGGATGTGTTTTTAATCCATGCACTAGAAAGAGCTTTTTGATCATAAAAATGATACTCAGTAAATACCTGATCTTGTAGGGTTTGTAAAACACTGGGAAGTCTGGGAAAAATTGGTGGGATTTATTTTAATTACAGTATACAAAATGCCCCCCAGGTTTTGTGAAGTCTATGCTGTGTATTTTTTTTTCTTTATAATTATTTAAATTTGATGTAACTTAAATTTATATAACTTATTTCTTTTAATGTTTACTCTACTAAAGGAAGGTTTAGCTTTCTTCATCTCAGAAGCTGACATAGATTGCATAACTATTTAAAATTTTTTATTCTTGAAGACAACCATCAGACTGGGCTCAGGAACCCGGGTAGGAGAGCTGGCGGAAGGACTGGAGGAGCGGAGTGGGATTGCAACCCATAGGAAGAACAATGTCAGGTGGCCCGACCACCCCGATCTCCCAAGGACTAGACCACCAACCAAGGAGTGTACAGGAAGGTATCCATGGCTCCAGATACATATGTAGCAAAGGATGGCCTTGCCTGGCAGCACTGGGAGGGGAGGCCCTTGGTCTTGTAGAGGTTTGATGCTCAGCTTAGGGGAATGCTGGAGCAGTGGGGTAGGAGAGAGTGCATGGGTGGAGGAGCAACCTCACAGAGGCAAAGGGGAAGAGGGAGAGGGCAGATGTGGGATGGGAGGTTTGTGGTGGGGTAACTGGGAAGTGGGATATCAGTTGAGATGTAAACGAATGGAATGATCAATTTTAAAAAAAGGAAAAAAATTATTCTTAGAGTTTTTCACAGGATAGAACTGAGTTAGTTATATGGAGTTCTGCCCATGTGTCCCTCATAATACAAAGCAGTTTCATCGGAGCCAGACATTCCCTTTGCTGCCCCTTAAGGTCACCCTCTCTCTCTACCCCTGCCAATCACTGGAAAAATTGATGTTTTCTGACACTGTATGTTCATCTTCTTCGGAATGTCATATAAAGAGGACTATATAGTCTATAGCATGTGCCCTTTGGACTCTGAACTCTGTCAGGTATCAAGATGCATTTAGAGTCACCCACATTGACGTATGTATTAATATTTTAAGTAATAATACACAATAGGCTCATACTACAACTTGATTATTCCCTCCTAACTGATGGAAATTTGCATTCTTTTTAGTTGATATTTATGAGTAAGTTGACTGTGAACATTTATATACCAACTATTACTAAATATGGTTTTAATATCTTCAGGCAAATACCCAGGGTAAAGATTATTGGGTCATTAACTAAGAGTGTGTTTAACAATTATAATTATATGTGTTTATTATAATTACATATTACATGTAACATATAATACATTACACATATAACACTATGTAACATATATAGCATATTATATGTAATTATATTATATATTATATAATTGTAATAATTATATTAAATATTATATAATATTATAATAGTGAACTTTTTCCAAGGTTTCCACTCAATTGTGCACTTCTACACCTCCTATAAGTGGTCTGGGTTATGGACACTACTGCTCCTAGCCTGGTGACTTCCTGACTGGAGCTGGGTTGGAATGGAAATTTGTGTCTCTCATTCTCTGGGGGTATCTAAGTGCAACCTCTGCAGTACTCTGTGCATTGTCTGAAGGTGAGGAGCCCTGTGTTCAAGTAAATCAGGTAATGTACACACTACTTCCTCAAGGCACAGAAACTTATTTAGTAAGGCTCTGATTTTGTAGAGGGTTTCAGGAAACTAACCCCCTTAGGTTCTCAGAAGTGACACTATTTGAAAGGATTAGAGGCTGTGACCTTGGAGTAGATATGACCTTATTGGAGGAACTGTGTCATTGAGGGTAGGCTTTGAGGTTTCAGAAGCCCTAGGCGGGCCCCGTGGCTCATTTTCTCCTCTTACTGCTTTCAGCCCTGACGTAGAATCCTCAGTTTCCTCTCCAGCATCATGTCTGTCTGTGTGCAGGCATGCTTCCTGCCACAATGATAATGAACTAAGCCTCTGACTAAACCCCTGAATGTAAGCAAGACCCAATTAAACATTTTCCTCTTAAGAGTTGCCATGGTAATGATGCCTCTTCACAGTAATAGAATAGTGACTAAGGCACAGTAGTAAGGAGGGGCTTTTGTAACTCAGACTTCCCACATTGACTTCCCTGAAGAGTCAGTTTCACTGAAACCTACTGTCTCGGTGTCTATTCTATTGCTGTGAAGAGATGAAAGAAACTCTTACAAAAGAAAGCATTTAATTGGGACTTGCTTCCAGTTTCAGAGGCTTATTTTATTATCATCGTGGCAAACAGCATTGTGGCAGGCATAGCTCTCGAGAAGTAGCTGAGGGCTTTACATCAGCAGTCAAAGAAAGGGAGCCTAGGCCTAATGATATACAAGGTCACACCTACTCTAGCAAGGTATCTTAATCCTTCTAATCCTTTCAAATAGTTCCAGTTCCTGGTGACTATGCATTCAAATATATGAGCCTATTGGGGACATTCTTATTCAAACCACATCTACTGACATAAAAAAAAAAAAAAAAAAAAAAAATCACCTGGTAGGCTGTGCCTCACTCCAGAGGAGTAGGGAACTGATGACCCTCCAGAACAACAGCATAAAGGCTGAGTGCTCTTACACTCTGCAGGTTGTCAGGGAGAACAGAGATGTCTAAAGCTTACAACCACCAGGCTGGAAAACTCAGAAAGTTCCTATTTTTCCAGGATCCAAACACATAACTGATCTGTTTCATTTAGTTTGATAAAAGGGAGACAAAAGACAACCCCTTGCAAAGCTGTTGGCGAGTGTATATGCATAATCCAACCATAGCCTTAGGTGTTTGTAAAGATATACGGGTGACAAGTCAAGTTTTGATCATCACCTAGGGAGCAATTTCTAATGATACCAATAACCTGTTATGCTCAAACAGCAGGTAGCAGAGTAGCAAATTCTCCTTGTTTCTCACCTATAAAATTCTACACGATCTAGCTTTTTGAAAAGCCTTTGGCATTTCTCCCTGAAAACTTGTCAGACAACAAAGAAAGAAAAAAGAAAGGAAGGAAGGAAGAAAGGAAGAAAGAAACAGTTCTATCATGCAAGAAGCAGCGACAGAGGCATTGCACTCTTTTAAGAAGTTTGTCTGTCTCCTCTTTGTCTCATGCCTTATCACCCTGCAGTTTATCCATCCAGCTCACTGTCCCCTCCTCTGGCACAGTTGCCTCCCTGTGGGTCCCTGCACGGGGCCTTCTGCCAGCCCACAGCCGGGCTCTTTCCATCATTCACATTGTATACCCATCTGGAGCCTTCCTGGATATTGCCAGAAAGGACTAAAAACCTCTCCTAGTGAGGCTCCTGCCAAACTCACTCAGAGCAATATTCAGCTAGATCAGTGCTCTGTGCTCCCTGCAGCTGTTTATCTGCCAGGCCCCATGGCTGGGTGATGGATACAAAGTGGTGTGAACCAAAGTGCCCAAGGGAAAAACCTACATCCATGTTAAAGATTCTACAAGGCTGATGAGAAGTTTTGTATCCTGGACTATCTTTAGCCCCATAATAGGCATTCGTTGAGTGCCTAATATTTGGTCAAGCATCCTCGTTACTACTTGGTAAATCCTTTTGTAATAGACAAACAGAACCCTGGATTTCACCAACTCACAGACCAACCACCTCCTCCTCCCACACATGAGTAGCAGACAAAATCTGATGCCAATAGCAGAGGTTTCCTTGTTTCACCATTACCTGCCTACCTGATGTTTCCATCAATGTATTTTCAAAGTGCCTTGATTGATTAATTCTTTCTCTCTAGAATAATCTATATCTTTTTTTCCTGCAGATAAGAGTTGTGTTTTTTGAATTAACAGTGAATCAGACCCTGTTCTTTCCTCGTGGGCTTGATGCATCTGAGAAGTTAATCACACTAGTCTTTTCAACTGTCTGGCAAGTACTGCAGCAGAGGTATGAACAGCCAGCCATTCACGTGGGCTCAGCCTGTGAGCTGCAGGAAGACACCCCGGGTCTGGTTAATTTTCTCTGCTAGAATAACATAGCCAGACACCTAGTCCATAGAGGGCTTCCAGGAGGAAAGAACCTCCTCAAAGATGTATACATGTCTGATATAGACACCATAAACCACGTGACCTTAAATAAGAGTACTGTAGATAGTAACATTGTTTTAGATTATAAATAAGACTATTTTAGACTCATAAAAGTTTATATACATGAAGGTTTTTAGTTCTTTAAGACACGAGAAAATTTAACTATTGGAAGGAAATCTGTGTTGAACACTTTGGTAAAGGTCATGCATCTTCCAGCACAAAACGCTGGCACAGTGAAAGCCTGGTGGCCTCTTTGCACTATGACTCCATTCAGATGCAGGTGGATACTGACTCAAGGACTTCTAATACCTTAATATCATTAATTCTACTTTGAAAAACGGCTTCACTCCCTGTAAAGTGGTTACATCAAGTAATCACTTGATGTTAAAGTATGACTCGGTGTTAAAAAAAATCCCTTGATATTAAAGGTTAAATTTTAAATGATGACAGAATGGCTGGGCATAAATTCTACAGTAAACTAACTTATTACTTTTATAAAATTTTATTTTAGTTTTCCCTAAACAATGTCTCTTAATGTGATTATCCATCTTATACTTGACTTTGACCCGTAAGTGATGGGGTCATATTAGGAAAGCTCCTGCTTCACTTTTATCTGAATCTGGCTAAAGACACTCTTTCCAAATGAGGCTCAACCATGCAATTTTCTTTCTAATGAAACATGGGTAGACACGGTGTATGCCAATCTAACAGATGCTTCTTAATGCATATAAAGGTTCTAAGGAGGCTTGTTCTTTTGTGCTATATGCTGGCATAATCTGGTTAGGAATTATTCCCTCGTTATTAGTCCCCACATGAAGATCTTCCTAGGAACATATGACATGGGCAATAAGTAATCCTCTGTTGTAAGCCTGAGATTAAGGCTTTTAATCCCAAAGGCCTCATCCAAAGGCCTCTTCTGCTATCTTCCTCTCTGTCCTCTCCCCCTGCACACATTTTGACCTTTTCTGTATTCCTTGGAAACATCAGACTTTTCTGTTAGGTCTCTTTATGTCTGCTACCTAGTCTATGTAGAAATGGGCATTTTGCTGAATTCCACCACTGCGCCTTCTAGCTTCACGCAGCAAATGTTTTTTTTAGTTTTCAAACAAACTATCTTTACCTTTACCAGAAATCAAACTCACATGAAAGCAGCTATTATAATGGCATGCCATATGTTCTAAGACAGAAAGGAATGAGCCCCCCAGGAAAGAAGGATCGATGATACATGTCCTGACCAAAGGGAATCTTCTTTTCATTTTTATTTATTATTCTCTCGGATATTACATCCAGACTACAGTCCCCCCCAGTGTCTCCCCATCACCTCCCCTTTTCTCTAGATTCACCTACTCTATCTTCCCTCAGAAAATGGCAGGCCTCCCAGGGACATCAAGCAAATATGGTATAACAAACTACAATAAGAGTTAGCACATATTCTCGCATCAAGGTTGGATGAGGCAACCCAGTAGGAGGAAAGGGGTTCCAAAGGCAGGCAAAACAGTGGAGACACCCACACTTCATTGTTTGGAATCTCACAAGGACATCAAGCTACACAGCCATAACATACATGCAGAGAACTTAGCTCAGATCCTGCTCAGGGTCTTCGATCTCTGTGAGCTCACATGAGTCCCAGCCAGTTAATTCTGTGGGCCATGTTCTTGTGGTGCCCTTGACCCCTCTGGCTTCTCCAATCCTTCCTCCCATTCTCCGAAGGACTCCCCTGAGCCCTGACTAATGTTTGACTGTGGGCTCTGCATCTGCTCCCATCAGTTGCTGGATGATGTCTCTCTGGTCTCTCTGCTGACAAATAATTAGGCCAGGCTCCAGTCACAGCACCTCCTACCTTATAGGCATGACAAATAATAGGCCAAAGGATTTGTGGCTGGGTTGGTGTTCCAATCCCTCCACTTGAGGTTACAGAGGATGGTCGGTTCTGGCTCCATGTCCTCCATTACTAGGAGTCTTTGCTAGTATTGTCCTCATGGGTTCCATGGAGTTTCCATTGTTCCAGGTTTTTACTTCACCCCTAAAGTGCCCCCCAATTCCAGTCATTTCTCCCAGTATTCTCTTTCCACCCCTGTACCTGATTCCTTCTGTTCCCATCCCCAGTTCACCCGTGGAATGTATCTATTTCCTTTTTTCCAGGGAGACCCTTGCACCACCTCTTAAGCTCTCCTTGTTCCTTAGCCAGTCTGGGTCTGTGAACTGTAGCATGATTATTCTTTACTTAACAGATAATATCCACTTATAAGTGGGTACATACATGCTTGTCTTTCTGGGTCTGGGTTTCCTCAGGATGATTTTTCTTCTAGTTCCATCCATTTGCTAGCAAATTTCATGATGTCACTTTTAAAAAAAATAGCTGAATAATACTTCATTGTGTAAATGTATCACATTTTAAAATCCATTCTTCTGTTGAGAGACACCTTAATTGCTCCCAGTTTCTGGTTATTATGAAACATAGTTGAGCAAGTGTTCTTGTGGTAGGATGAAGGGTCCCTTAGGTATCTACGCAGGAATAGTATACCTGGGTCTTGACGTAGATTGGTTTCCAAGGTGGCTGAACAGGTTTGTGCTCCACCAACAATGGAAGAGTGTTTCGCTTGCTCCACGTCCTCAACAGCTATCATTCGTGGTTTTGGTCTTAGTCACTCTGAAAGGTGAAGACAAAATCTCAGTGTAGTTTTGATTTGCATTTTCCTCATGGCTAAGGATGTTGAGTCCAAGTCTTTCTCAGCTATTTGAGATCCCTGAGAATTTGCTGTTTAGATCTCTACCCCATTTTAAAATTAGATTATTTGGTTTTTGTGATGTCTAGTTTCTTGGTTTTTAAATATATTTTAGATATTTAATATATTTAGATATCAGATGTGGAGTTGGTGAAGATCTCTCCCCAATTTGTAGGCTGCTGTTTTGTTCTTTAATGGTGTCCTTTGCCTTAAAAACCTCAGTTTCATGAGATCTGTGGTTGAAATAGATGTGGCCCCCATAGACTCATACATTTGATGCTTGGCCCATAGGGGTGGCACTATTAGAAGGTGTGGCCTTCTTGGAGTATTTGAGGCTTTGTTGGGGGAAGTGTGTCATTGTGGGAGTGGGTTTTGAGATCTCTTATGTTCAAGCTACACCTGGTGTGGCACACAGTCTCTTTTTGCTGCCTATGTTAGAGCTCTCAGATCCTCTAGCACCAAGTCTGCCTGCACGCTGTCATGCTTCCTGCCATGATGATAATGGACCAAACCTATGAAACTGTAAACCAGTCCTAACTAAATATTTTTTTGTAAGAGTTGCTGTGGTCATGGTGTCTCTTCACAGCAATGAGACCCTAATTTAGACAAGGTCCCATTTATTAATTGTTGATCTTAGGGCCTGCTTTATTGGTGTTTAGTTCAGAAAGTTGTCTCCCATGACGATGTGCTCAAGGCTATTTCTCACTTTCTCTTCTATCAGATTTAATGTTTCTGGTTTTATGTTGAGGTCTTTAATCCTCTTGAACTTGAGTTTTGTGCAAGGTGACAGATATGAATCTATTTTTATTCTTCTACATACAGGGATCTATTTAGACCAGCAACATTTGTTGAAGATGATTTCTTTTATTCCATTGAGTATTTCTGGCTTCTTTATCAAAAATCAGGTGTCCCTAATTATGTAGATTCACATCTGGGTCTTGGATTTTAGTCTATTGATCAATGTTTCTGTTTTTATGCTAATACTATTTGGGTTTTATTACTACTGTTACAGCTGTATCTCGTGGAAGTATTTTCTCAATAGAGGATCCCTCCTTTCAGATGACTAGCTTGTGTCAAGTTGACATAAAAGCAGCCAGGACAACTGACCCTTTGTCAATGTTACACATAAATGTATCACTATTAAGACCACAATCGTTTCTTTCTTGTTTATTCCTGAGGTCACACATTAACATAATAACCCAAAACATTTTACAAACTTTAAAAGTCCCACAGTCTTCAGAAATTAAAAAAAAAAAACTTCAAAATTCACTCTCTTTAGATATTGAAGTCTCTTTTAAAACCCCCAAATTTTTTTAAATATTCAGTCTCTCAACTGTGGGATCTTGTAAAGTTAAAACTAACTTAAGTACTTCCTTACTTCAAGATGGGTGACCGGGACATAGTCACAATCTGAGCAAAGTGAAACCAAATTCCAGCAGTGTAAGTGACTCAGCATCCAGTTGTCTAGGGTCCACTCATCATTTTCTGGGCTCCTCCATTGGGTTTGGCTCACTTCTCTGGCTGTGCCCCATCCAGTGCACACAGCCTGACTTCTAGGCTCTGACTGGCTCCACTCCACTGCTGATGCTGTTCTTGGTAGACTCCTCATGGTACTGGCATATCCAAAACTTTGGGTCCTCTGCTGCAACTAGGATGCATTTTTATCAATAACCTCTTCTGGGATCTCTTTATGGTGCCAAACCTCAACTTCTCTGCAACCCCTTCAATTCTGGGTCTTCAACTGCCACTAAGGTTGTACCTTCAGCAATGGCTTCTCCTGGCTTCTCACAGTGCCAAGCCTCAGCTGTTCTATGTGACCCCTTCATGCCTTCAAAACCAGTACTACATGGGTGACTCTTAACACTGCCAAGTTTGGCTGCCAGTGTGAGGTACAATCTTGGCTGCCTCTGGAATAAAGCATCTGTATGCTGACTGTGAAGAAACACTTCCCAGGACACTTCACCTCAGCGATGATGGTCTCCTCTTAATCACTGCTAATTTCCTAGTTCCATCTAACCAGCATCAACTGTCCTAGCAATGTAAAGGTAACTTTAATGATGGTGTTTTCTTGTTCATCATGGCTGACTTTTTCAGCCTCAGCTGACCAGAATAACAGAATCTTAATTCAAAATAGCAAATGGCCCACAGAGTCTTTAAACTTCCCTTTTGAAAAGTCAGAAGCCAGGCCTGCCTTCATCTTCCACACTGCTCTCAACATTCTCATCTTCCAAGTTCCCACAGAACATCCCACTAAGCTCTTAACACTCAACGGCTCTTGTAGCCCAAAGTTGCAAAGTCCTCCCACAATCCACCCAAAACCAACATGGCCAGGCAGGTCTGTTACAGCAATGCCCCAGTATCCTGATACCAATTTGTCTTAGAAAAAGAGAGGGAGGAAGCGAAGGAGGGACAGAAATTCATCCTGGCAATGGAAAACAGAGTACTGTTAAGCCAAATATTTGTAATCATTGAAACACAGTCAATCACGTGTTTAAGACATCATTTGTCGTAGTCTACATTCACCTCACATTTGACACTAACTCTCCAAAGGCCAAAACATTCCATTGTCTAAATTAGGAAGCTCTGAGCAAACAGCTATTCAGATTAAATGCATTTTATTTGTTAGATTGAATTCAAGATTGAATTCTAAGATGAAACTTAGAATCTGATTTCTAAAACTTATACTTGAAGAAGTCCACAAGCTTTATTTCCTTGGGTGTCTACTCCATACATAGTACTCTGTACCCCCTCACTGTCCTTTACTGTCCCTCCTCTCTTCAGCAAATGCATCACTTCTGACTGTCATGTCCTTCCAATTGTACTACAACTTCTTAAAGAATCTGTCTTCCACTTCAGTCCTCTGGGCTGGGGAGATAGCTCAGGGGTAGTATGCATGTTTAGCATGCATGAGGCCCTAGGTACCTGAACAGAGCCACAGCCCATAAATCCTGTACAGTTGTAATGCAGGAGAGGAAAGAATTCTGCCTGGTGTTCAATCACTCACATATGTCTTTTTTCCCATTGGTCAACATTGTGATTTGTCGATGTTGTAATACCTAACATCTCTGCTCTGACTCCAGTAGTAAGTAGTCAACAATCGTTTGTAAAATAGGGTGGAATCCCTGAAGCAATCAGATGTCAGGACAGACATGACATCACAAAGGCAGCCACTTGAGTCTTCAGTGTCTTGGTCACTGAAACTATATCAGAGGCATATGCAGTGAATCAAATGGAGATGGCTAACAATTTACAGACATAACCTTTCTTGTTTCTCATCAACAGCCACTCTGCACACACAGTAGGGCCATCAAACCACTATATCCATTAATCACATTAATTTCTTATGTATGGTATATAGAGGCATTGGCAGATTTTAATTGTTCTTAAATTGCAATCTCATTGTTCAGTCTGATATTTGAATAATAAGAGGTCCTGTCAAAGGCTAGCTAGAAAGATTTTTTTTTAAATACCAAGCTACATAGTGCTGATTAAAGACAGAACAGAAGGTCAGGTTTGTGGGTGAAAGTTTAAACATAGCATCAAAACATGACTATGTTTACAACTGTGCCTACTAACACATCCATGGGCAAATATAATTTATCCAATTTTCTCTGGGATGAGAGTACTGTGGGATGCAATAATAAGAAATATAATAATAATGGACAAGATTACATAAATACAGCATTCCCAAATTTATAAATCCCCAAACCTAAAATGTGTCAAAATATGAAACTCTTTGAACATTGACATGATACTACAAGATGAAAATTCCACAACTCCTTCCTGGTTTGGGCTGCATTCAAAACACAAGCATATTAAACATACTGTATGAAATTACCTTCAGGCCTCAAGGATGTGCATGAGTGATGTGTTTGTTTATCTGCAGATGGTCCGGTCACGTGTGAGTGTCCATGTGGCTATGGAAATGTATATGTAAGTGTGCACACATTGTAGGCACAGGTCTGGAGACTGGAGGTTGACACCAGTGAGAGATAAACTCACTTTGAGGCTTCCTGCTTCCCTCTGTATGAAGCTGGTGGTGCTGCCATGACATATGGCTCAGAGGCAGTGACAACCAACTTTGCTGTGGGAAAAACACATGGAGACACATGAATTTGATGCCCACACAAGGCAAGGCAACACAGCAGAATACGACTTTCCCAGTAGGGAAACATGTCATGGGTTATTGTCCTCCAAATGAATGGGAGTAAGTTATGCCTGAGCATCTCCACTTTCTTTCCTGACACCTTGAAGGGAAAGAATAGTGTATTGTTACTATTCTATCACTGAGATAAAACACCATGACCAAGGCAACTTATTGAAGGAAGGGTTTATTTCATTTACAGTGTAAGAGGCTGTCATAGAGGGGAATCATGGCAGAAAACAACATGGTGCTAGATTAAGAAGCTAGAAATCATATTTTGAACTACAATCACTAAGCAAAGAGAATCTGGGATTGGCTTGAGGCTTTTAAATCTCAAAGGCTACCCCAATGACATTCTTCCAGCAGGGCCATTCCTCCTAAACTTTCCCAAATAGTGCCATCAATTTGGAACCAAAGTATTCAAATGCCAGGGACTATGGAGGACATTTATTATTTAAACCATCACAGGCAGTAAAGGGACACATGCTGTTAGGACTGTGGCTATAAACAATGGCCAAAGGACAGAAAAGCTAGCAGAAGTTGCTTTTGTTCTCCACAGACAGAGGAAAAGAAAAGGTTTTGTCTTTGAGGCCTCAAACATAGATTTCATTTAAAATGAAAGTTTTCCCTTTTAAAATTCAATTTTCAGATTCTTTTCCTTTGTACTAAGGGTGATGGGTTTAGTCAAGGTTTCCACAAAGACAGAACCAGTATGGTGTCAATGTTTCTTATATGAAATTGACTCACTCAGTGGTCATACTGACTACTGAGTTAACTGTGCGCTTAGTCAGGAGGCTGGAGATGCATGTGGGCTGACGTTAGGATTCAAGTCCAAATGAAGAAGCCTGAGACTCGGATGTGGTTCTATTTCAAAGGCTGGAGACCAGGGTTTCAAACCTAGGAAACAAACAAACAAAAAAAGCAAACCTCTGCTATTCCTGCTTCAAGGCTGTCATGCAGGTAGAATTCTCCATCACTGGAAGGAAGGCCACCCTTCAGTTCTATACAGTCTCATAACTGACTGCACGAGGACCATCCACAGAGGGAAGATAATCTATTTCAATTGACCTTAAATGAGTCCATTTCATCCAGAAACAGCTTGGCAGAAATAGCAAGAGAACAATGTTGAGTGGCTTTCTGGGCATCTCATGGGCCAGTCAAATTGACACCTGAATTTGCCACCCCAGCCCCTGAAGTAAGCTGTGGCTAGTATATTTGCAAGGTCGATTTCCCAGCTCTAGAGTCACAGTGCTATACTTCATTGGAGTTATCAATAGCTCCCCACTTGGGTTTTCATGAGTTGTTTGATGCTTGTATCTTACAAATGTTAGATGGTATAATCTGTTTATATACCTTTGACTGGTGTTTCCTCCTATTTTGATTACACATGTTTGTACTTTGGGCTTCTTCACCTCTCTGCTCTGCTAAGCTTCTCAGAGGAACTAATAACTGACTGTTCACACTGTTTTTAATACCATCAGCTCTGGGTAATACTTTGATGAGGGAATTAGCAAGTGCATCCTGTGCCTGCCCTGCCCTGATGAAAAGCTTCATCAAAATTCTGAATGTAACATTATTTTTGATGGGCTTTCAAGGATGATAATTAGCTTTCATTCAATATAACAAGTATTCATGTAAGCCAGACATGAAGGGCAGACCGGACTGTGCTCCACACAGTTACAGGGCAGGAGTTCAGGCCAGCCTGGAACAGTAAGTGCTGTTCTAGGGCACTGCTGAGGACCTGTGGTCGACACAACAGAGGTACCATTTTCAAGAGCCATATTTAAGGCTGAAGTAAAATTAATATCTGAAGGTGCAGGGACAGGTTTTTGTTTTGTTTTATTTTGAGCTTGAATAAAAGTAATTGAGATGTAGTTGCTGTAAAACGTGTAACTCAGCTTTTCAAAGCACACTTTTGAAATTTAATTCATTTTAAAAGTTTATATCATCATCATTTGTTATCAGTATATTGTAAAACCTTGTGAAGTGTTGGAGAGGAGTTAGAAAATTAGACGCTTGTACCCTGTGTGAAAGTAGAAAAAGTGGTTATATCTTAAGAGTAGGGACTCACATCAAACAAATGGTTAGGGACTAAAATAACATTTAATATTTTGTAGTGTGTGTGTGTGTGTGTGTGTGTGTCTTATATGTATGGTATCTACAGGGGGCAGAAGAGGACATCTTATCTCTTAGAGCAGAGTTACAGGTGTTAGTAAATTGCCCAACATGGATGGGAACTCCAAGGCTCATGACTGAGCAGCCAGTGCTCGCCACTGGGCCTTTCTAGTCCCTTTAAGTAGTGTTCTCACAACCCCATAGGAAGAAGGACAATATCAACCATCTAGACCTCCCAGAACTCCCAGGGACTAAACCACCAACCAAAGAGTACACATGGATCGACCTTTGGAGAGGCCTTTGGTCCTGTGAAGGCTCGATGCCCCAGTGTAGGGGAATGCCAGGGCAGGGAGGCAGGAGTGGGCAGATGGGTGGGTGCCCATAGAAGCAGGGGGAGAGGGGAATAGGATAGGGGGTTTCCAGAGGGGAAACCAGGAAAGAAGATAACATTTTAAATGTAAATAAATAAAATATCCAATTTAAAAAGAAGAACACAGAAAGTCAGCTATCAGCACAGAAGGTTGCCCTGAGGAAAGCTTTCTTCTTATTTCCTATTAGTTCTTTGAGAACTTTGCACTGTGGACTCGGATCACTTTCATCCCTGCCCACACTGCTTCCAGATCTACCCCTCTGTGTCCACCTAGCTGTCCTCTTCCTGTCTTGATTTTGTCAAACTCATCAAGTACAGTTGGTGCTATCCAGTAAATAGAACCAACTCTCCCTCTTCTAGTAGCTGTCGATTGCCAATAGCAACTCAGCTAGGGGTGGGACTCCATGCCTCCTCCCCTCTCTATGCTGGGATTTGGTGTGGGTTGAGCTTGGCCAGGTCTTCCGTACACATTCTGTCCTGGATGCTTTGAGCTGCTCTGCTGTGTCCAGAAGACTCTTCCCTGGTAGTCAGCCATCGCCTCAGCCCTTCCTCGCTCCCCACCCCCTCCTACACAATAATCCCCGAGTGGGTGAGATCAAAACATTCATTTTAAAGATTCAACCCATAACTTGCTACCATATGCTGTAGTGTACAATACAATCAACTCTCATGATCCTTGCAGTGGAAAAAAATGTCACAACGAACACTTTGGAAGTCAACTCAGACTCTTTTATGAAATTAAATGTTTGCTGGCCATGTGATGCTTCTCAATATTTGTGTTCTTAAGTTTTCATCCATACATATCCACACATATAAACATGGGATTTCAAAGGGGTTACCTCAAAAAATGCTCCAGACAGCAACATTCAACTGCTGTTGATGAAAGCTCAAAACTAAAAACAGTCCTTCAAGAGCCAAGGTGATCAGTCATGGAATAGTCACAGCTATATAGTCAGGCAACGGAAAGCACTAGACTGTGATATATCTGACAGAACAGATAAACCCTGGGAAAATTACAAGTGAAGAGGTCATTTATTATATAATTGTGCTTCTTCAAAACTCTTATCAGACCAAAAAAAAATCTATAATGACAGCAAGCAGGTTACTGCTTACCTGTGGCTTGAGATAGGACCATTGCCTGCACGTGGAATGGAGTATTTCAAAGGCAACAGCCATGTCCTTGTTGATTGTGGCCATTATTGAGTATATCGTTAAACTCATCAAACTGTACACTTCATACGAGCAGATTTTTAAAAATTGTGTGTCTGTGTAAGCACATGTAAGTGCAGGCACATGTTTGTGGAGGTGTGCACACATGGATGGCTGTGTACACGAAGAGACCACAGGAAGACTGTTTACTTCCTTTGAGACAGTCTCTCTGTGGCTACGAGGCAGGAACGTATAGGGGATGGTTTAGCTTGGGACTCCCATCTAGTTTTGGTGATGCACACAAAGTCCTCTTGTGAGAACGTACTTGGCTGCCTAGGACAATACATACTATGCACACATGCCCTTCTAAACCATGCACCTAGCAACCTCCGAGTCCCTCCTCCTGCTACTTGCGTTAGGCTGCACGTACTCCCATCTCTGTCCCAGCTGACAATCAAATTTAAAGAGTTGTTATTCAAATATATTCCGAATGAATCCAGAAATAAAGCCTAGAAGGACTGGCTAGACCTGAACTGGCTTTGAACATGTGTTCATAATACAAATCAGTCCCCTCTAGTAACCTTTTCAGGAAAACCCTCTATATACCATCTTATGCTTGTGCATAAATTGGGAGTTTGTATAATTAAAATCAAATGCACATGGGAAGGGCACACACAGCAGGAAAAACGGATATGTGATCTGCTCAACAAAACAAACTACACCCCTTGGTTGCTGACTCCTCCTTCCTTAGTTCTCATAAGGAGAAGCTTCAAACAATGTTAGAAGTTGTCTTCTGCTAAGAGAGAGCTAAGACGCCACTCACTGGTAACAGCCCTCTGGGAGACAAATACTAAGTAGTAGGTATTAGTACAAGGTTCTTTCTTAATAAAGACACAGAGCACACAAAGTATACAATGGTTATCTCTCTGTTTTTAAAGAGACTACAGCTTTTATTTCAAATTCAGGTATAAAAGCTTACTACTATGAAGTAATATTTGGATTCCAGAAGTTTCTTACAATGACCGGACTAGTTAGTGGCTTTTAAAAATGAAAACCAGCTTGTGTTCCTTACAGTCTCTAGCACTCTCCTTTTATTTTCTTGATGGGTTTAAAATATTTTCTTCAAGGTGACAGGCACCTTGCCTAGAAATAGCTGGCTGGCTTCTCCCTGGAGAGGTGACTGATCATTTTGTAAGCAAAGGCTGACAGATGTGAATAGCAATTTGAACCTACAAAAAGACCATGGAATTCAATCTGCAGCTTGTTAAATAGCTGACAGAGCCAGGGGAAGGAATGCAGATTGATTGGGAGAGAACAGATTTCTGCCGATCACGCAGGAGCTCATGAATATTGATTCTGGGCCTGATTTCTCCTTCCAGAGATGAGCAGACACAGTGCCGTTCGTAATGCAGCGTAGAACCCCAGACCAACCTCTCCATGACGCCAGATAATAAACTGCTCATCAAACTGCAATCTAGACGCATTCCTTCACTTTCATATTATGTGTCCAAGGAGAAAACCTATTTCACAAAATTGTTGATAGACCCTGCGCTGGGAATTCTAAGTTAGAACCACAGAAAATGAGGGTCTGCCCCATACTAAGTGCTCAACAGCAAATGCTTACTAGAAAAAAAAATTCACAGGCAGAGTCAAACCTCAGATGGGGTCCATTTTGCAGGTGTCATGGTGGATAGAATGATCAGGGAGGAGGAAAAGGAGAAGGGACAAAGGAGAGTTGTTGATGGAATTGGAAGAGCAACCCTATCCCAAGTTACCAGGGCTCTTCTGTGGAATGTGTAAGTAGTTCCTAAAAGAAAATTGCAGGGGGCTGGAGAGATGGCTGAGCGGTAAAGAGCACTGACTGATTTTTCAGAGGTCCTGAAACCACATGGTGGCTCACAACCATCTGTAATGGGATCCGATGCCCTCTTCTGAAGGCAGCTACAGTGTACTCTTATACATAAGATAAATAACTCTTAAAAAATAAACCTTAAAAAAAAAGAAAGAAAGAAAGAAAATTGCAGACCGGGGTAGTTAAAAGTATTGTTCTTGCCAGAAAGTAAGCAATCTAATTATGTGCTGTGTTTGTGTGTTTGAAGGGCTGTGGTGGGCCTTCCTCTGAAAGTGTCTGTCTGTTAAAAGCCAGAGCTTACAGAGTGCACACAGAGTGGTTTGCTCTACGCTACTGTTGGTAGCCATTAGCAAATTATTACACTGAGAAAAAAATCCAATTGATTCTACATTGAAAAGGAAGAAACCTGCATGGAGATATTTCACATAAAGACAAATGTGCTCCGTGTTTATGGTTTCAGATAGTTTCTGTGGGAACTTTCATACTGATTTCCATAGTGGCTAGACCAGTTTAATCCCCAAAAGTAGTTGATAAAAATTTCCCTTTCCTCCCTCCCAGCATTTATTGATATTTATTTTCTGCTGATAGTCATTCTGACTAAAGCAGGCAAAAGAGACAACCTTCAGAATGGGATGATAGCTTTATTAGCGATACACAGAATGAATGCCTAAATATATACAGAACTAGACTATAGAGAGACTAACAAGAAACCAAACAACCCAATCAATAAGAGAGCTAATGGAATGGACAGTGTTCAAAAGAAGAGTAAGCATACAAGAAAACATTGAACATCCTTAGCCATCCGTGAGATAGAAAAACAAAAACTAAAGAGGCAGTCTTGACTCTGTTTTCTGTACAGAAATCATCTCTGGACCCTCAAACTGAGGTGAGAACTCAGGGGTCCTTTTGAAAGCTAGCCAGTGACTCGAGTGGATGACTTCAGATAATTCTTCTTTATAACCTAAAATCCTCCCATCCTGCTTTCTCCCATTTCTTCCTCTTAGTGCAACATTAAGCAGAACTCATCCTTTTGGGTAAGATTTTGACATATTTAACATTATGGACATCCGTCTCTTAAATATTGGAAGGCAGCTACTCCCTCTGTGACCTTTCAGAGTGCTGTAGTGTCAAAATCCCTTGGGTCCTCAGCACCTGAAGCCTGTCTCCCCTTCATAGCCATATCTTTCTGGAGGCTCTGAATTAGTCAATAAATTCACTGAAATTGGACATCCAGAGTGGAGAACAGTTTTTTGCTGTGACTAAACCTGCACCAAACTCAAGCCTGATTATAATTTTCTGTCTTGCATGTCACTATCATATCTGTGCAAATTAAATATAATTTTAGCAACTGCACTGAATTATTTGCTTATGTTACAGACATTGTTTTTCACATAGACTATTGCCAAGATACACTTCCCGTTCCGTACTCAGGAGTTTGAGTATTTGAAGGTAAACACTAAGGAGAACATTTGGTTTTCGCCTTTCATTCCAACCTGTCAAGAACATTTTGAATCTCGATGTTTATCATCAATCATACTCACTTCCTCTTCCAACTTTCTGTCATCAGTGAAGTCGATAAGCTTGTCTTCCTTCCACGTCTTTATCAAGTCCCTGACCAGAGTGGCTAGAGGGGCAGCACTCTACCGTAACTTGGCTCTGAAAATTGTTCTCCAGTTTCAGCAGACTTACTGCAAATGTTTCTGATCCCCTCCTATCTCCCAGAAAACATATCATAAAAAGACAAAAAAAAATCCTATAAAATTACTTAAGTTATGGTCTCAGACTTTGGATAATGTGTTTATTTCCTAGACCTTATATTGTCAGTAATCCTTTGAGAATGAGAATGCTAAAATGACAGTCATTCTATGTGTTGCCCACTAAGAATGGACCAGTCTCTGGAAAGCTCTAGAAACATCTACATTACTAAAAAAGGCACTAACTAACGATAGCTTGACCTGTAGAGGAATTTTAACTCAGCAACATGACTGCTTTGGCAAGGAATCACATACAAAAATCTTCTGGGTCTGTGTGATCTGGCTGGAATGCAGATATGCCACACACCTTCAATCCCAAACAGTGAGGTCTAATTGAGGGGCACACAAAGGGACAAATGACAGAAAGGTTTGACAGAATTAAAATGGGCAGGAACTAGAGGCTACTTCAGAGCAGAGCAGAGAGTTGAGTCAGTTCAGTAAGTGCTGTGCAGTCAGTTGAATGCAGTGGACTTCGGTGGAGTTCGGATTGTGGAGTTCAGAGGCAAATTTCCAAGCAGAGCAATTCATCAAGAAGCCTAGAGAAACCAGATCAAATCAGTCGGCTTGGAGAGGAATTTGAACTAGAACAGCTGAGTGGAACCAGCCAGCCAGAGCTCAGAAAGAACTAGAAAGGGTGAGTGTATTCAGCAGTAAGCCTCCAAGATGACAATTACATCTGGTGAATAAAAGTTACATTTACATTAACCAGTCATCTTGATAAAACTGGATCAAGTCATTTATCAGTTACTTTTTTTCTCTTTCAAAAAGAACAATACATCCTGGATTTAAGTTTTACTTCAGGCATCTATTAAGCCTGTGACTCGGGTCCTATGTTCCTTTGTCTAAAAGTGAGTGTATGCTAGGCTCAAAACAATGTAATAGATTTGTTCTGAGTGCTGAATTAGAAATGTGAACATGTCATCAAAAGTGGCCACCTTTCCTATGGAAAGTACACACACCATGTAGCAGCCTCTTCAAGGATTTTTCTAGACCTCAAGCTTGTTAATGTGTAGTCCAAATTCTCATACTTCATAATCTCCTGTACTTACAGCCTTCCTAGGTCCCAAGATTCCCCTGTCAGACTTTTGGATGTCTGAGAGCCTGTCTGTGGCTTTTTTTTGGGGATTCTGGGATTGGCTTTGGCCTGGTTCTATAGACAGCAACACTGTTTGTAGGTGACCCTGATCTTTTCTACAAGCCCTCAGCTCCGTGCTGGGCTGCAATGTGTTTCTGTGGTAGGTATCCTTCCAGTTTGAACTCTCCTCTTCTGTATCAAGACAATGAAAGCACAAAGAGGCACAGAGTAGCCCCACCTTTCTTCTGAGATCAGATAAAAGTCATGTTAATTCTAAAAGCTTATGGATCTTCTAGCCTCTGACTCTAAAAGCTTATGGATCTATCAGTCTCAGTAACTCCCAAATCTAATGGATCTGTACTTATCCTTGTGATAAGTACAGCTTCTTAGTGAGTAACTCTCAGAGTTGGTGTCATTCAGTGGTTCTTGAGAGTTGAGTGGAGAGAAATATTTGTGAGAGTGCCTTAGAGGTTTGCAATTCATCCATGCCTCTTAGATTATTATTTATCTCATTTAGCTTATCTTCACTTGTTTTACTAAATACCTCCAGTAAGCTATTCTATAGTATAAGCAATAGTATAAGCAATTCTATAGTATAAGCAAGTGTGTTTTGTTTCCTTCTGTTTCTTGGTTTATGATTTTTTTCTAGATACATTGCTTCACCTTTGCAGTGTGTATGTGTGTGAATGGCATGTATGTGTATATGTGTATGCATGGACATGTGTGTGTGTGTGTGTGTGTGTGTGTGTGTGTGTGGCTGTTCACTGCATAGGCTGACATAACATTCCTGTTTCCTTGCTTTGCTCTTCCAGTAGTTCTGTTTAGCGTGACTTGCCTAGGCACTGTATTGCTTTGGCCTCTTTTCACTCAGTCCTGGTGAGAAATATTTTCTACTTCCAACATAGTCCCACCTAGCCTACTGTGTCCTGCCTGCACTCCTGCAGCCTGGGGGAGAGGGTAGGAAGTCATGCACCAGAGCTTGCCCTACACAAACCAGGCTTCATCTGACTCTAGAGCAGAAGCCACAAGCTTCTCGCTTCTCTCCTGTGCAGCCTTTCTATCCACAGACAACGTCAGCTCTCAGAGCTTTCTTTGTTTTCAGTTCTTCCATCATTCCTCATTCAAAAGAGAAAAAACAAACATAAGGACATTCTGCCTTTCTCCAGATTTGGGAGGTGTTGTGTGTAATCTGTGGGGTTTCTTTATGTATCAACATGCTTTCTAGGGGAAAAAGGTGTACACTAGGAAGCTAGCAGTGATGTCTTGCTATCTTCTGCTCCTGGACATGTTATATTGTTCTTCAGCTGCCACATTTTTAAGTTCAGCATGTAAGGTTTCCAACATTCCTTATTCAGGGTGTTATTGGAATTCTTCTATAATTTCTATTTTTTTTTGTTTTGCCCATTTTATTATACTATGGGGATGTAAGCCTCCATCTATCTTGATTGATTCTGTCTCACTGGAGACACACAATGGAAGCTTATTTCCTGCCTTGGCTCAGGCTAGCTGCACTTCTCGGTAAAGGACCTGCCCTTCGTGCACAGATTCTAGAACTGTAACCAAGGAAACTCATTGTCCCAGAGACTAATTTCAGACCTGTTTCCTCCAAAATGAAGAAGGTTTTGACACCAGCATCTGGGTGCTGTGTGTCTGGCTTCATCTCATTCCTTATCCTTGCTTCCCTTTAAAAAAATAAAAACCTTTGAAATGAGTTTTCTTTGCTGCCTCTTTGTGAAAAGCCTCTTCAGAAGGTGAGACACTAACATATGGCTAACAGTGGCATCAACAGCCGTCATTCTCCTCTCCCCAGTGATGAGTGCTCTTAGCCTCATTCTCTTAGCTTGGACATAGCTCAAAAGCACGCAGTGCGTTTCATCTGCATCCTGTGAGAGCTGTGGTTGCTTCAGTTCTCTTGACAGCATTCTAAAGATCCATGCCAACATTGTGCTTGTTTTGATTATGTACCTTCCTTCCATCTGCACTGAAATGTAACTCACTTCCTCTCTTCAAGTGTTCTCATTGCCTCTGGATACAGTCAGGCCCAGGCTGACTGAGAGGCCTGGATAGTCAGAAGAGGAAAAGTATTCACCGTACACATTCTTTGAGACACGACTTTACTAGGAGAAGAAAAGTTGATGCCACACGAGACCTTGGTAATAAGAGAAGCAATAAAAATTAATTTTAAATTATAGTACTTTCTTTAGATGAAAAAACCTATATATAGTCCCGAATGGTCATTCCTGGGCAAATATGTCCCTAAACATTTAATGCTGCATATGAGCAACATTAAATGGACTCAGTAGGTCATTCATGGGTTCTGTATGTGTATAATAATAATAATTAAGGAGAGGAAGTCATGGTTAGAAAGGAGAGACCACAAGAGGAGCTGAAGAGAGAGAGAGAGAGAGAGAGAGAGAGAGAGAGAGAGAGAGAGAGAGAGAGAGAGGGTTGAAATGATGTAATTACAATACTCATAAGTATGAAATTCTCAAAAAGAAAACCAGTAAATTTAAAATAAAAAATACTGCAGCAAAGATTAAATCCCTTTTAACCCCATGTTGTGAGTTCTGTCTCTGCTGCTAACTCCCCTTTCCATCAATCTGTATAAATACGGAGTTTAACAGTGATACTTCAATACCTAATGTTTTCTCAAATGACATCCAAACCCACACTCAGCTTCCCCTTCTGTTGTGATGAGGATCCATTGATGATCTGATGATGAGACATTGTGATTGATCCAACGCTAATCATTGTGAGCACTGGATCTGCCTACTCTGGCTTCATCGGGGCTGAGCCATTACTCCTCTAGCATCCCTGAATCATCAGACTTTTCCTTATCTATTGGACTGTTCCCAGTGGCTTACGTTTCTGATCTAGTCCACCCTGCACTGCTATGGCAAACTGTTCAAAGGTATGTATTTTATGGAGAAAAGTGGCTCACAGCTCTGGAGATAAGATTGGTTGGAAGACTGCCTGCCTCTCTGGCACAACTGAGGAAATCCATGACAGTACTGCATGAAAGATCCCCGAACTACACAAGTCATTGGCAAGAGAGGAGGCAAGATGGCAGAGCAGGCAGAGAAAATCTGTTTGCTTTATAACATTGGGTCGAGTGGTGGATGCTGAGAACATACACACATGAGACCTAATTTTCTCCTAGGGAGAAAAAGATTAGCCATTCTTAAAGATCTAGTTTCCATGTCGTAAACCCTGCACCTCTCCACTCTGACCCCTCCATCAGGGGACTGTCTCAGCACAGGAACCCTTGAGGGACAGAGCATGTCCAAGAAGAAGCATCCTAGCCTGGGTTAAGCTGCTGTCCTACATCCATCATCTTGCTCTCATCACCTTCATCCTTCTGCTTTGCTCTCATCACCTTCATCCTTCTGCTTTGATCTCACCAGCCTCTCACCTCACTAATCTGAATAATTTCCCAGTATGATGCCCTCACCTTAAGTAGGTACCTTCTTTGATTATCTTCTCAGAAGTGCTCCACTCTAGTTCCACTCTTCGCCTTCCTGACTGTTCATTAACCCTTGACACACACAGGGATCGCCAGCTTTATTTTCTTCAGGTGCATTCCCTAAGCTTCAGTAGCAAGACCTGGCTGACAGTACATACCAACAGTTACAAAACTGGTGCAAAACCAACCTACTCACTCCTCCCTCCCTCCCTCCCTCCCTCCCTCCCTCCCTCCCTCCCTCCCTCCCTCCCTCCCTCCCTCCCTTCTTAACTCAGGAAGATACTATATTCTCCTTTACTTTTCTGAACTTTTTATCATGGTTGCCTTTCTCCCTGCGTCCACTTCACGGTTTTACTCACAGACCCCATCTTGGCTCTGTTATAAACTGTTTCAAGGTGGCGACTCCTCTGTCCAGTTTTCCGTGCTCTTTCCATGGAGCATATTCTTGGAACTCATCCCTAGAAGAATGTAATGAGAGCCAAGTGCTTCACAGGTTTGCACGTCAGACAGCGGCTGGCACTCCCTCAGCTCCTCTGAGTATTTGGCTGTGCGTAAATTTGGATATGCAAGTTGTCCACCTAGGAATGTTTGAAACTTCCAGAGCTTCTGTTTTCTTTTAATCTGATCTTGTTTTTATTATTATTATTATTATTATTATTATTATTGTTGTTGTTGTTGTTGTTGTTGTTGTTGTTGTTGTTGTTGTCATTACTACTACTACTTTGGGTGACTTTGGAAGAGTCTCAAAACTTCCCTTGAGCTCAGTGCTGGAGCTGGGCCCCACAGTGTTTTGGGTGCTGCTGCTTCTGGCTCTGAAGATGGATTTTCCTTCCTGGAGAATTGTCTTTAGTTATTTTTATGATAATGTCTCTCCTCCCGTTTTGGGGGAAACTACTTTTTAGATGTTAAACCTTCTGTACTTTTTTTTTTTTTTTTTTTTTTTTTTTTGGTAATGTTCACCCTTTAAAATATCTGCTTTCATCCTTTTATTTACTGTTTCTAAGGGATTCCTTCTTGTCTTCTAAACCTTCTACTTGACTCTCATTTCTTCTATTACCTTTTATTTCTGAGAGGTCTGTCCTGTTTAAGGCATCTGGATTCTTCTTCACTGGGCTGTATCTCACTTCATTTGACAATTCTGTTTACTTGTTTTAAGAGTTTTTCCTTGGCTTTGTCTCTGTCTTCTTGGATTTCACAGACATCTCCCTGCATCTGCCTTCAGAGGGCAGAGGAGTAAAGGCAGGAGCTACCACACACAGCTCTGTGATGTTAATTTTTTGCTTTTAGTATTAAAATTTATCTATACTTAATTGTTCATTTTCTTTTAATTTTTAGTTGAGCACAGATTGTTTTCAAGCCTCTTTGTTTTCTAATAAACACATTAAGGTACTATAAAAATTCTCATCTGACTATTTCTCTGTCTGCATACCATGAATTATTAATGTAATTGCATTGGCTCCTAAATATTTCATATTTAATACATGAATTAATTACTTCACTTCTGAACATTACCTTTAGGCTAGACTTATTGTATTATTTTCAGAGACTATGATGTGTACAGCACTGAGATCGTACCTTGTTGGGACTTCCTCTGGGACAAAGTTCTGACCAACTGTGTAAATATTTTGTGTGTTCCTGAGAGAGTTGTGAGGTCATTCCTGAAGTCTGTCAGTCATCATTAGCTTGAGGACCTTCTGTGACACTAGAATTTGAAGATCTCAAGTTCTTTATTAAAATAGCCTCATATCTGCATAGATCCTCTCACATCCTCCTCCCTCACTCACCTGAGGTGACTTGAAACAGCAATGAAATGATCTAGCGATAGCTGTTGAATTGCACGATTTAAGAACAAAAACAAGAAATGAAGTCTTACATTCCGACTGCATCTTTTTCTGTCCAGCCTTTATGTGAAGGTGTGTTAAAACACCCAGCAGTTCTCAATTCTTTCACACATCTCTCTGCATAGTGTTCACAGCATTTGCTTTGTCTGTTTCACAGACGTGTTTCCAGAAGTACCATGTTCTTGAGCACAGTGCCACACCCTGAAGACACTGGTTCACTCTGGTCCTCCCTGACCACCGGTTCTTACAGCCTTTCTTCTTCCTCTTCCACAATGATCCCTGAGCCTTGAAGCTGTGAGAAGATGTCTTTACTGGGGGCTGAGCAAGGGGGGATGTGATGGAGATATCCCTGCTAGAGGGTAAGCAACCACAAGCACATTTTCTCTGTACTTTGCCCAGTCATGAGTTTCTGAATTAACCACCATCAATTGTACTAAGAAACTTTCCCAATCCAATAATCCTTTTTAATGACTAATGCCTGTTTAGTCCTTCAAAAAGATGACAATAAACATTTTAAATGGTCTTATTCAACCTTGTACTTGGGGGTGTTTTATAGTAATTATTAAATCACAAGCCACTGGTACCTTTATCAACAAAAAAGGCGTTGGAAGACCTACTACTCATTCTAAGCACAAGCCCAGCAGGTAGAGGCAGGATGTACAGGCAGGGATGCTTCCTTGTAGGTAGACTGCAACAGTGAGCATCAGTTAGAAGCTTTAGCAAGAAAGAGTCTCCTGGTTATTAAAGAACATTTTTGCTCCTCTGTTCTGCTGGTCAGGGAGGACAGTCCTTATTATACTGTCACATCTTGTCTCAGAAGAGGCTTACAATTATATTTTCATAAAAATATAATTTAAAATCCTGATTTCTCCCTTTTTTTAAAGTTAGTAATTCATGACGGAGCAGATCCTGGGCGACAGCTCTGCCCCCAATCTCACAGAACCCAGAGGAATCAGGCCTCCCAGGAACTCTAACCCAGGCAGTATCTTAGGTAAGGAGTCAGCAACACCTGCCCCAAACAGGAAGTAACTGGGACCCACTAGGACCCAGGATATCACTCCTGGCCTTGACCACTGATTCTTTCCGGTCTACACCTGAGCACTGAGCAGATCTTAGACCCCATCTCTAACTCCAGTAGTTACACCCACCCCCACACAGTTCTAATACAACCAAGATAATAGGAAAGACAGGCTCCAGTCAGAGACAGAGCAGGTAGCACTAAGGAGATCCAGATGGTGAAAGGCAAATGCAAGAACATAAACATCAGCAACCCAGGGTACTTGGCATCATTAGAACCTAGTTCTCCCACACAAGAAAGTCCTGAATTCCCCATATCACTAGGAAAGCAAGATTCAGATTTAAAATCACTTCTAATGGTGACGATAGAGGACTTTAAGAAGGACATAAATAACACTCTCAAAGAATTTGAAGAGAACACAGGTAAACAGGTAGAAGCCCTTAAAGAGGAAACAAACAAACAAAAAATCCCTTAAAGACTTACAAGAGAACACAACCAAACAGGTGAAGGAATTGAACAAAACCATCCAGAACATAAAAATGGAAGTAGAAACAATAAAGAAATCACAAAGGGAGATTACCATCAAGATAGGAAACCTAGGAAAGAAATCAGGAGTCATAGACTCAAGCATCAACAACAGAATACAAGAGGTAGAAGAGAAAATCTCAGGTGCAGAAGATACCATAGCAAATATTGACACAGCTGTCAAAGAAAATGCAAAATGCAAAAAGTTCTTAACAAAAAACATCCAGGAAATCCAGGACACACTGAGGAGACCAAACCTAAGGATAATAGGTATAGATGAGAGTGAAGATTCCCAACTTAAACGACCAATAAATATCTTCATCAAAATTATAGAAGGAAACTTTCCTAACCTAATGAACAAGATGCCTATACACATACAAGAAGCCTATAGAATGCCAAATAGACTAGACCAGAAAAGAAATACCTCATGTCACATAATAATCAAAACACCAAGTGCACAAAACAAAGAAAGAATAGTAAATGCAGTAAGGGAAAAAGGCCAAGTAACATATAAAGGCAGACCTATCAGAATTAAGCCAGACTTTTCACCAGATACTATAAAAGCTAGAAGATGCTGGACAGATGTCATACAGACCCTAAGAGAACACAAATGCCAGCCCAGGCTACTATACCCAGCAAAACTCTCAATTACCATAGATGGAGAAATCAAGATATTCCATGACAAAACCAAATTTACACAATATCTTTCCACAAACCCAGCATTACAAAGGATAATAGTGGGAAAGCTCCAATACAAGGAGGGAAATTATACCCTAGAAAGAGCAACAAATCCAAAAGAAGATAGCCACACAAAGATAACTTCACCTCTAATAACAAAAATAACAGGAGACAACAATCACTGTTCCTTAATATCTCTTAACATCAATGGACCCAATTCCCCAATTAAAAGACATAGGCTAATTAACTGGATATGTAAACAGGACCTAGCATTTTGCTGCATACAGGAAACCCACCTCAGTGACAAAGACAGACCCTCAGAGTAAAAGGCTGGAAAACAATTTTTCAAGCAAATAGTCCTAAGAAACAAGCTGTGGTAGCCATTCTAAAATCTCTAGCTCAAGAACACAAAGGGAGGGACCCATGACTCTACCTGTATAGGTAGTTGAAGGTGGTCTTGCCAGGCATCAGTGGAAGTGGATGGCCTTGGTGCCTGAAAGTTTGGATTCCCTAGTGTTGGGGAATTTGAGAGCAGGAACGCAGGAATGGGAGGATGGTGGGAGCACATCCTCATAGAAATTCCCAGAATTATATGGATTAGACATGACAGAGACAGGCCACCAGAAGACTAGATTGCAGAATTCAAACAAAAAATTATCTTTTTGTTTGTTTGTTTGTTTTGTTTTGTTTTGTTTTGTTTTGTTTTGTTTTGTTTGAGACAGGGTTTCTGTGTGTAGTCCTGGCTGTCCTGGAACTCACTCTGTAGACCAGGCTGGCCTCGAACTCAGAAATCCGCCTGCCTCTGCCTCCCAAGTGCTGGGATTAAAGACGTGTGGCACCACCACCCGGCCAAAAAATTATCTTGATACTAAAATTTGTTTTGAGAATTGTATATTGCAGAATACACAGCCTTGGTGTATCTACTCATCAAGCAAGCTAAGCAGACCTGCTTGAACCTCTGATGTTCTGGAATTCCAGCTGGATGCAGTAAAGACACAGCATCAGAGGTTTATCAATTTACTCTTCCCCCTGCCCCTCTTCTAATATCTTAACGCCCATAATCAGCTTGAAGAAGTTAATGAAGAGTCAGCGCCCCTATTCCCTGGGCTTGGAAACTGCGGTGGTTAATATTGGGTCTTTCAATGGAAAAGTAGTGGTTTTGTTGGAACAGGGAGGAATAGCTAGGATTTATTGCATAGCCATAACCTATTGGTAGAAGTATGTATAATTGTTATTAAGATGCAGTTATCATTTCTTAAATGCTACAAAATTTACTTTGATTTCAAATTTAAGGTTTTCATTGGTACAAGTTTCTTACTGATATAAAAGTGAGATTAATATTGTTACTCTCATAGGCATTGTGCCTATACAACATCTTTAAGAATACAAGGCTTAGACCCAGTCCTTCTTTAACTTTTTTTTAACTGATTTGAGATGGTGAGCCTGTGAGTTAAGGGCCTATAGCAAATTCATGGCTCTAAGTTTATTGCTAGGATGTTTTCTATATTTTATTTAGAAATAGCTGAGAGGAATTAACAGAAAACAGTCCAGATTACCTTATATGGATAGTTGGTTTTCAAAACATCAGAAATCCACAGAATTGACATTACAAACATTTCTGTATTAATGTTCATTTTTATTAGAGACCTGTCTGCTCCTGACAGCTTCCTGTCTTTAATTCTAAGAAGAAATTGAGCATCTTTGGATTTACTCCAGTTGTGGCGAGACAGCCACTAGGCAAGAATTGCTTCTTTCCATCTACAGACAAATCATTGTCCAGAAAAGGACACACATGCAGAATAGTCGACTGATTATATCTGCCAAGACAGAGTAGTCAGCTCTTAATAATTCTGCATCACTAGGTCTGTCAGATGATCCTGGGCCAGAAGGCTGAAGATCGGATGTTCCAATGTTCTGTAGGATAGGGACTATCCAGGTGTTCAGCGGTCTCTATAAATTGGCTATGTTTTAGAAGCTATGCTTTGTGCTTCCCATAATTTCAGTTAACTCAGTCATTCTGGATTTCTGATGGGGTTGAAAACTTATAGTCTCATAGCCAATCCTTGCTATTTACTTTCAGAGAAAAGATTTGAGAGGATGGTTTTCAGCTGACATTCATTCTAAAGCCAAGAAAAAAAAAAGCCAGGCTCAGAACTAAGTCTTTTATTTAGGAGAGATGACAGAGGTTCTGCTTAGTCAACAAAATGATGGACTGGGTATTAGGTCTATCTTGCACCTTATTGACATAAATTGGTATAGTTATGCTCTAACTGTATTTTGAGAGAAAAGTTTTATTTTAACAGGAAGGGTGATATGTAGGAGGAGCTAAGGTGGGAGGAGTCTGGTGAGGAAGAGGAGGAATAAGGAGAAGAGGAGAAGAAGAGGAGGAGCTAGTGATGAGAGAGAGAAAGAGAGAGGGGGGCTAGACATGGAGGCAGATGTTCACATGTCTCCACCAGTCAAAGATAGTTGATATATCTAGGTTGGGTATTGGGTTACACTTCTGATTGTATGGGCATCTTGTTATTTAGCATTACCAAACTTATAAAGCCTTTGATAAACATTAAAAAAAAAATTGTATAAAAGCAAAAAGGAGTAGGGGATGGGATAGGGGTTTTCTAGGGAGGGGAAATGCGAAAAGGGGATGGCATCTGAAATGTAAATAAAATACCCAATAAAAAATTTTAAAAAATTTAAAGTTAGTAATTCTTTTTTATTAATTTTTATTCATTTACATTTCAAATGATATCCCCCTACCCAGTTACCTCTCCACAGACCCCCCATTCCATCCCCCACATCCCTTCTCCCCTTTGCCTCTATGAGGGTGCTCCTCCACCCACTCACCCAGAAAGTGGAACACTCCTCCATTACTGGTGGGACTACAAGCTGGCAAAACCATTTTGGAAATCAATGTGAAGGTTCCTGAGAAAACTGGAAATAGTTCAACCTGAAGACCCAGATATATCACTGCTGGGCTTATACCCAAAAGATGCTTCAACATATAACAAGGACACATACTCCACTATGTTTATAGCATTCTTATTTATAATAGTCAGAAGCTGGAAACAACCCAGATGTCCCTCAACAGAATGGATACAGAAAATGTGGTACTACTTAGCTATTAAAAACAATGACTTCAAGAAATTCCGAGGCAAATGTATGAAACTAGAAAATATCATCCTGAGTGAGGTAACTTAGACACAAAAGAACACACATGGTATATACTCACTGATAATTGGATATTAGCCCAAAAGCTCAGAATACCCATGATACAACCCACAAACTATATGGAGCTTAAGAAGAAAGAAGACCTGAGTTCTTTCTTTAAGATGTGTTATTTCTATTCTATGTGTGTGAGTGTCTGCCTGCAGGTATATATGTGCACCACCTGTGTGCTGTGACCATAGAGGCCAGCAAAGGGTGCCAGATGCCCTGGAATTAGAGTGGCAAATGCTTTCGAGCTAACATGTGGGTGCCAAGAGCTGAACCTCTGCAAGAGCAGACATGCTCTGACCACCAAGTTATCTGGTCAGCCTCCAAATCCTCATGTCTAAAAATACTTGCCCACTTGAAAGTGATTAAAATAGTATTTCACAATTTTTCTTCATCTTCGTTTCTTAGAATTCCAATGGTCATTTTCTTGCATTTTAAAATAGATTTAGTATATTTCCCAGCCACTTTCTGCATAAATGTCACTCAACTGCCCCGGCAGGGAAGCTTGTCTTCACACCCCCGCAGAACTGGAAACAGAGAAGTGAGAGAAAAGGTCTGTGTGTCTAGGACTCAGAGTAAAATTTCAATTGGTATGGGAATTTATAATTTCCTTTCATTTTATTTAGCTAATTATAATTGTTATGATATATATTGATTTATGATTAATATAGAATTCATCATGTTAAACTTGACCCCTCTATTAACTTTTAAGTTCTGAACTACTCAAGGAACCTCAGGTCCCTGAGATGTTCCAGTTTTCTCATCCTGAAACCTGTCATTATTCTATTATTATGAATTTTTGCGGAGGAGAGGGAAAAATGGGTTAGAATTGTCTCACATTTTTTTTCTTTATGAACCTTAATTAGAAATGTTGGATGGGTAATGCTTTCAGCTTACCTAATCAACTTCTTCCTTGGAAAAATTTTACATTTTGCCCAGTTGGACATGGTGCATGCCTGTCACTCCAACACTGGCAGGATGAAGATGGGTGGACGCTTGGAGCTCACTTGTCAACCAGTCTAGCCTAATGATGAGCTCCACACTCAAGGAGAGACCCTGATCTGAAAAACTAAGAAGGAGATATCAAGGAAGACATCTGAGGACAACCTGTGATCTCCACATGAGCAGCCCTCCCACACATGCACACACACACACACACACACACACACACACACGTGTGTACATGCACACATACATACTGCATTTTCTTTAAAGAAGAGCATGCTACCCTGGGTATTTGCCTTCTTCCTGTCTTAGGATTCAACTCCCTGTGCAATCTGTCCAGGGTCAGCAGGGCTCCAATCACCAACACACCAGAGCACAGAAAACTGAAGGTTAATATTCCCTGTCCCACACATTTCTGTATTGGTTCAGAATTGTTGAGGCTTCCTGACAGACGACTACCCCTCAGTGAGTGCAGAATTTACTCAGCTCTCCAGGCGGCAGAACAGCTATGGGAAAATGGATGCTTTCTGTCTACTTATGGAGCAAGGTGAAAATAAAATCAGCTCAGGAACCAAGACTCCAGATGTTCATGACCACGAACGTGTTCTAAGGGTGGAAAACATAAATACAAGAGCCAATGAGCAGTGCCCTCTATGGTCTCTGCTTCAGTTCCCACCCTGGCTTCCATTAAGAATGAACTGTAACTTGTAAGCCACATTAACCCTCGCCCCCCTAGGCTTTTTTGGGTTATGGTAGCTATCACAGCAGCAGAAACCAAACTAGTTTCTAGTGCTCAAGTGTCAGAGTGAGTAAGGCAGAGAGCAGATGGTAGCTGTTGGTCTTGAAGCATGGGGGAGACATTGGTCAGTCAGTGCAAAGTTCTATTTAAATAGAAGAGTCAGCTGAAGAGCTTGAACACACCATTGAGAACAGTTTAAAAGAGTGTATTGTATTGCCCCTAATCATTGGGTGTGGATGTCAAATGTTCTCACCTTCTCACCACAAGAGTTAAGCATGTAAGAAAAGCCTATCCAATGATAATAACAATAATAGCGATAATAATAAATAATAAAATATGCTGGGTTAAACATATACCCAATAGAATGAAAACTCAGAAGGCTCGTCAAATAAAGGTAATTTTATAGAACAATGTCACACTGATTACCAAGCAGTATGTGTCTATGCGCACTCTGGTCTCAAAAATCTGCAAATAGTTTACAAAAAGAAAGAAAGTACCCAGTGGATTGTGTCATTGATTAAAACCTTGATAGTTTCTTTTTTCTCAGGTGTTCTCCTGTCTCCAGTAAACTAAATGGTAAGACCCATAAATGGTAATTTTCATATTTTAAGTCTGAGGCCACAAAAATCTGTTGTCTTTCTTTTCTTCTATTCTCTGCCTACATTTCAGCTACACATATCGTCTTTACTCATGCTTCCTCTTTCCCCATGTACCTATACACAGTGGCTAAGAATAATCCACAGAATTCACTTAATGGGAAAGGTCATTCTTAGAGCTATGGAGCCAAAAGGCAAATTCTCAAATCCATACCATTTCCCTTAGCATGACACATGTACCCCTCTGCCAGCTCAGGCAGCTCTACCACATGAGGGAAATACTGCTTTCTTGGGACACAATGGGGCATCCTAACATAGAAGGCAAACTAGGAGTTCAACATGTTTCCTACATTTCTCCCTATAATTTTTAAAGATTTAATTCTAATTAGGGAATATTACTTGAAATGACCACACGAGAGACATTTCACTGGGCAATGTCTTTTCAGAGAAGCCAAGTCAACCACCTTTAATATCCTTATTATTTAAATTTTCAAATTAGGCATGCTTATTTGTCTTAATTTAATACCAAAACTATTTTTAAGATCCCTCAGTTTAAAACACCCAGGTTAAAATTTCTGTTTCTAAATTTGAAAAATGAAATATCCTATGATTGACTGTAAAGAAAAATAACAAGAGCTGGACTATAATAAATCAAAAATACTAGTGCACAATATAGATTCGAACTCAGAGAAAATCAGTTATGATTCAAAAATACTCGGTTTGCACTCTACATTTAAAAAAAAATCCTACCTGATTAATTATTTGTAGACAGTCCTTAATTTATATTCAAAAGTCAAGAAAGATGAGCAGTAAAAACTTTAAAAACAAACCTAGAAGAAAAAAAGAAAGCAGAGAAGGGTAAATGGCTTGGCTTAAATGTTGGGTGGGGTCGGGGGGAGGGGGATGACACAGTCTGTGTTGAGGAAGGTGTCCTGGTATCCTTACAGACTCACCAGGACAGTCAGAGGCTTGCAGCTGAGACAGGTCTCCGGGATGTGTTGTAAGAAGCCATCCTATGCCAGCACAAAGACCAGATGCTCTATCAAGGCTTCCCTTCCTCCCGCAGTACCATGAAGTGCAGGTGTATAAAACCTTACATAAATATCTGGCCACTGAGTTACTCTACAAGAAAGTGGAGGGAGCTGTTAATCTTGGGAAAATGCTTCGTGTCTGCACATATTTCAACCAGATTCATTTCGATTCATTTCCAGTTTTATGCCAGGATGGATTATATTTCAGTCACATCTATAAATTTCCTGAGGAGGCTGGGGATTATAGGGGCTTAGATTCCCTTAAAATCACTAAGGGCAGAAACAGCCTGAAGAAAAAAGTAGAAGGTTGTAGAAAATGGGTGATTGGTTGATGCAGCTCCCTGGAGGTGAGGGTTGGAGCTGGAAGTCCTCTTCTGTTTGTGTCTTAGGTCTATTATTTAAAAAAAAAAAAAAAAAAGGCATCCTAGTCAAGAAAACTGTACTTCAGAGGCACAACAGCAGGTCAAGAGTAACCCAAATACCTCTTCAAGCTAGGCAGATGAAGTCATTCGTTTGCCCTGACCCTCAGTGCATTCTGGGGTCTCTGGAAAGATGAAAACCTGCTGTTCAGTGTGCTCTCTGGCCCTAAATCCTCTATGATAATTTACAAAGCATCAGGAAGAAGACAATCACCCCACTCTAATCCTAGAGGAGCATGTCTTTCCAAAGAGCTCTACAGTTAGAAAATATTTTAGAATTCTCCTCTATTTCTAAAATCAGATTTGGTGATATAAATTGGAAAGATTAAGCACCAACATGTGTCCAGTTAAAATTGGTAGGTATAACTAAATAGACAATAATTATGATTCTTAACAAAGGTATTTTTCTAAATGTGGCATTTTAAAACAATGACATGCATGTTTAAACCTTGTTCTGTGGCTCTGGAGGAAGGAAAAATAGATGTTCTTCAGTGGGGTTATGAATTCTCTGCAATTGTGCTTAGAAGTTTATACATAATGATTGTGCAATTTTCATTAAAATCTCAAAGAGATTTCTGGTCTCCAAAGGAATTACAAACAATTACTCTGGGCGAACATTTGCTTCCCAGATAAATAATAGTCCCATTTAATTCAATTCCATGAATAATAATTGGTAGATATCTTTTTGTCATTATTCTGCTACTTAATGGGATAATGATATACATATAAAAGAGAAAGTAGCTCATTCATTAAGCTCCTACTGTGTACTATTCCCAGCCACACAAAATAGCTCATTAACTAAGCTCCTACTGAGTGCTAGTCCCAGTCACACAAACCTTGGATGTTAAGTGTAATTATATGAAATTCATAGATATGGAACTTACTTAGAAATCACAAACCATTAAAAAAAAATACAGTAAGTATTTGAAATTAAGTCTGAGTAGCCCATGCTGAATCACTGATAGTACGAACAAAGTGAAAGAACTAGACTAAGTACTTATCAGGTGTGCCCAACTTGAAGCCCTTGGGCAACATGCCTCCTGTGAATGCAGTCCTAGATGGTAACATCATAATACAATGCCAAGAGTTTGGACAACCCCATACTAAATACATGTGAGCAATATACCACTTCCAAAAAGATCCTTGTCATCTCTTTCTACTTAGAATTTCACCAACATAATCACAGAAACAAAAATAACAGAAAAAAATCTAGACAATATGCCCTGCCCCCTCAAAATTTTTGCTAACCCTGTAGTAATGAACCTCACTAAGAGTAATCTGGAAGATCTCCCAGACAAGGAATCTAAAAGAATGGCTATAATGATGTCAAACAACATAAAAAATATGGATTGCTGCTCTCTTTATCAAATATTCCCAGACTGCCACTCTTTCTTGCTCAGTATGAAATTCTGGAACCATCATCATTTGCTGAAAAGCCTTTCCCATCATCCCAAAATGAATTTTATGAAACTGTATTTATTCTGATATTCTGGGATCACTAGACCTTGGAATTCTGAAACCTTGCGACTGGGTTTCCAATATCTAAAACCATTCTGAACATCTGTCAGAGCTTCAATAGGAAGGCTTCAACTGTTTTTGAAAAATGTATTGATCTCAAGAGATCACAAACATATGTCTTACCATGACCAAGGCATATAAAGGGTGATTGCAGTATAATTTAATAAAGAGATAAAACACATGTTCTTGTCATGACTAGAGCATAGAAAGGATAACTGAAGTATAATTTGATGAATTACTCAAGATATTTGGATGCCTTACAATCAGAGGCCTTTCCATGGATGACAATCTGGAAAAGAAACCCTTCCCCATATGAAAACCATTGAGTTTGTAGAAACTGACATAGAAGAAAAAATTTTGGTGAAGAAATTGACACAGAAGAAGACACTGAAAATATCAACTTCAGAAAGAGGACCGAACAGCAAAGTTAGCAAAGCCAGAAAACGCATGTGATATAATTAAGCATATGTTTTTTTGAAAACAGAAGAAAGAAGGCAAGATGCGTGTAAATATTATAGACAAGTTTGTGGAAGCAGAGGGAATGTGCTGAAAATTGGAGTGATGGTGTCTAGAGGCACAAGTGCATGGCTTGACAGTGGTGCTGATGCTGGGGTTTTTATGTCATGGTGACAACCTCCAAAGTTCAGTAATTATTTTTTCCTAGCAGAATTCAAATCCTAGGATAGCACTTCAGATCATCAAGACACTGTCACAGCTCAGAAGACACAATGGTACTTGTTGGTGGGAAGTAGCTGGTCTCACCAGCTACCTTGGTGAGGTCACACAACTGAACATGGCCAGTTTACACTGTCTCCACCGCAGACATTTTCATAGGAAATTGAATTAAGCAAAGCTGGGATAGATGATAGGCAAACATTACCACGATAATCTCTTCCCCAAACTACTAAAAACCACTTATCATCATAACAGTGAGGTGTCAAAACAAACCACACAGCAAACAAAACAAGAGAGAGAGAGAGAGAGAGAGAGAGAGAGAGAGAGAGAGAAAGGAAGGAACAAACAAATGAATGAACAAATGAAGGATAGATCTGGAGTGAGTTCACAACAAGGACAATTCAAAAACAAAAAGAAAAACAAGCTGGAAAACCTATTCCCACAGACTCTCATACACGGTCCAGATCCCAAGCCAATACTGTTGATAGTCATCCTTCAATGAAGTGAATCAACAGGCTAGTTGGGAGAACAGTAGTCTGGGAAGAACACGGACAACTGTGATGACAGATTGGTATCTCATTTTTGCTGATGCCTTCAGCCTTTCTGTATGTTAACTAGGTGATAATTAGTGCCAAAATTGATGATGTTGCTTTTTCTCTCCTTATTTTTGTCACTCCAGATAAGGTAGAAGTGCTAATTAACTGTTAAATTGTCCAAAAGAAAAGAAAAAGGGAAGGTGGAGCAGGGGGAAAGGAATGAGAAGTGTTTGAATCCAGTAATCCGGAACTTTGGCTCTGTAATCATGGGTTTAATGTCTGCGTGGTACCATGTGCCAGACCTCAGTGTGCAAATCCTACAAATGACTCCTTCCTCCTCACTCCAACCCTCTGTAACAGGTTCTTTCTTATAGATGAGGAACTTGGTCAGAATCATAAAACCAACCTGTGGCAGAGTCAAACAGCACCCAGGGCATGCGACCACAGGGTCATGTGACCACAGGACCATGTGACCACAGGGTCCTTAACCATTCCATATCCATCTTCAAGAAGTTCATAAACTCATCCAGAATATACACTGTGGAACTAAAGGAGAGCATTGTGATGTAGTGACTGCCTAGTTCGATCCCTAATGTCAACAGCAAAAACAGACACAAGTATATGAAAGGACCTGTAGTCACTGAGAAAACTCTCAGAAACATATATCCTAATTGTTTCTCAGTGCATCTTTTTCTTTTCTTTTATAAAAAGGTAATGTACCTATGTGTGTTTGTCTGCATGTATGTTTGTGCACCACATGCATGCCTGGTATCCACAGAGGCCAAAGGGCATCAGATCCCCTGAAACTAGGGATATGGATGGTTACGAATCACCTTGTAGGTGCTGGGAACTGAACCTGTGTCCTCTTCTAGGGCAATGAGTGACCTTAACTGCTGAGCCATATCTCCAGCCTCTGCTTTGCCTAGTATGCACTGTGGAATCACAGCATGGCACAGTTCCTGAGTTAAAACCTTAAAGAAACACTATTTTAATATCTGAAAGGTAATAGAATTTACGTTGAAACTCAATTTCTAAACCAAGTGATTGATATGTAATTGTCACCATTCTAAAAACATCTGCTTTAGCACACAGATCACAGAACCTTCTTCTACGCTCTGTTTTTCTCACTAATAAAATTCCCACCTGCCATCCTATTTGTATTCATTGCATCTATCAGGTAAAGAAACCTTGATTCCATCAACGTTTCATTAAACCCTCATCATGTGGTTAATTCCGTATCTCTTTGGAAGCGTCATCATCTGCTGTCTTATGGTGAGCTGCCTCCAGTAAGCTCTGTGGTGTCCTAGACATTCGAGGCATGCTTAACTCTCCATCATGATAATTAAATTACCTGCTGTAGAAATCATGGCAGAATGTCCCAGATGATGGAGATCAAGTGCGCATCCAGATGCTCATTAGTATTTCCTGTATCCTTGCAGGAGAAAGTATTGCAATTCTGCCTCTGATCTGCTCTCAAGACTAGAAGATCCTGGGATCAGGTGCGCTGTGGTGGTCACCCTGGACTGAGAGTTAGCAGAGGTATGGGGCTCTTAAGAGATTGCCAAGTGATTCTGGCTATACAGAGGTCTCTAGAAGAATAGAACTTACAGAACACACACACACACACGATTTATTAGAATGGTTTATGGGCTGTGACCCAGCTTATCCAACAATGGCTGTCTACCAGTATAAGGTCTAAGAATTCAGTAGTTTTTCAGTCCAAGAGGCTAGATATTGCAGCTTGTCCTCAGTATTTGCCAGAATCCTGAAGAAGTAGGCTCTAATGCTAGGGAAGGAATAGACTTGCCAGCAGGCAAAGAGGAAAAGCTTCCTTCTTCTGTGTCCCTAATATATGCTACCACCGGAAGGTGTGGCCCAGGTTAAAGGTAGATCAATCTTCCTACCTTACAAGATCATGATCAGGTATTGGGGTGGGGGAGGAACAGGACTGAAGCCCTGATGGCCAGCAGAAAGAATGGAAACAGGCAACCTCAGGAGGTAGGAGGTAAGGGGACTCTCTAGAATGTACCAGAGACCTGGGAGGAGACTCTCAGGTCTCAAAGGGAGGCTCTTAGGTCAGATGCCCTACAGTGGGGAGAGGAAACTTGTAGAGCCTTATCTCCAGTAGAAAGAAAGTGGAGGGATGGGGTTGCCATCTCACAGTCAAAACTCTGACCCAGAATTGTTCCTGTCTGAAAGAACTACAGAGACAAAAATGGAGAAGAGCCTGAGGAAAAGAAGGTTCAGTGATAGGCCCAAATTAGGATCCAGCTCAGGGAAAGGCCTCAAGGCCTGACACTATTACTGAGGCTATGGAACACTCACACAAACAAGGGCCTATCATGACTGCCCTCTGAAATGCCCAACATGAAGCTGAAAGAGGCAGATGCAGATATTTGCACCCAACCAATGACAGAAGCTGGTGACCCCTGTGGTTGAATTAGGGGAAAGCTGGAAGAAACTGAGGAGGAGGGTGACCCTAGGGAAAAACTAGCAGTCTCAACTAACCGGGACCCCTGAGATCTCTCAAACACTGGACCACCAACCAGGCAGCATACACTAGCTGATATGAGACCCCAGACACATATACAGCAGAGGACTGCCAGGTCTTGACTCAATCAGAGAAAATGCACCTATCCCTCGAGACTTGGAGCTCCAGGGAATGGGGAGGTCTGGTGAAGTGGGGGGTGGGGTGGGGACACCCCCCTCTTGGAGATGGGGGTAGGAGGTGTGGGATGTAGATCAGTCTGAGGGTGGACTGGGAAGGGGATAAAGTCTGGACTGTAAATAAAGATTAAAGAATAATTTTTTTAAAGATCTAGACTAAAGGTGTATCTTCCCACCTCAAAAGACTTAACTGAGAAAAAAAACTCTCATAGGTACACCCACCACTTGGGTTTTAGTTAATTACAGATGTTGTCAAGTTGACAACCCTGGCCTATGGCTTGAATTGAGAATCTGTTTACTAGAATGTAGGAAGACTTAGAAAAAGAGCCACAAGGCTATTGCTTCTACACTAACAACAAAAGACTATACAGAACCAGAAGTGGTGGCAGGTGCCTGTAGCCCCAGTGCTTGGAAGCTGAGGCAAGACGATCTCAAGTTCAAAGTCATCTTGGGCTACGCTAAGAGAGCTTGCCTCAAATTAATCTGTCAATCTTGGCCCGTAACAATTGGCCTAGCCTTCAGAATGCTTCTAAAATAGAAACGATTTTAGTGTTAGCAATCTTCGTATTTTATTTGTGTGAACGTGCTTTGAGCAGTCCTGTGAGCTTATTATGATTCCACCTTTCTCTCAGGTGACTGTGATGTCATGGGAGCCAAGAATTTTTCACAATGAGTCAGAAGCACCATGCCTGAGCCTTCTCCTTTAAGGTCAAGTTGTCTAAAAGTCAATTATTTCCCTAAAATAGTGATTAAAATACATGTGGGGTTTTTTTTCTCTAATTTCCATAACCCACCTTGAAAAAGAACAGGCACCTCAATCTGGAGAATGGGAGAGTCTACAGGAATTCAGCAAAAAGTGACCACACCCTGACCCAGGATGGCTAGTCTTCACTGTCAATCAACTGGACTGGGATCAGAGTCCCCAGGAAAGCACACCTCTGTGTGTGAGTGAAGAGATTCCTGAGAGGCTTGACTGAAGAGGGAAGACTCACCCTGAATGTGGATGGTTCTATCCCATGGGCAGGGTTTCTGGACTTAATAAAAAGGACAAACCCAGATAAGGCCCAGAATCCATTGCTCTCTGCTTCCTGATTGAGGATGCAATATGATGGGTGCCTGCTCTTGGAGATTCACTTTCTCTGCCATAGTGAACTTTATCTCTAGTCTATTAGCCCAAAGAAACTCTTCCTTCAGTTGCTTCTGTCTGATATTTTGTCACAGTAAGATGATAAGAACTACTGATGTACAAGTCTCACACCACACCAAATGGGGTATAACTGGCAGCCGACGAAGGAACCTGTTAGGGCCTTAATTCTCTCTCTTCAAAACCAGGGTGTTAGCGTTCCCTAGCTAGGGCCAATGTGGGGATTAAGTAAGTTCATACATGAGAAGTCCCTGGCACAGAACTGACCATAAAGTAAGAGCCAGTAAGTACTAATTAGAATACTCAACTTTATTTCAAGTTGCTAGACAACTCTGCTCAGAATAGAGAAGACAGAGCCCAAGCCCTGTCCCCACCATTGATCCTGCATGGTAGGCCGTGCTCCTCTTGGTTTACAACTCCGTCTGGGTTCAGATTCTACATCCTAGTATGGCTGCCTCTGTCCAACAGTGATTGTCATTATATCCCAGCCTTCACAGACAGATCCAGCTTGGCATGGCTGAGATCAAAATTCAAGATCAAGTGAACAGTTTGCTCGGGATAATTTTGAGAAACAAATATTAAACACTGATACTAAGCCTTATCCTCTAGATTTAGAACAAAGAATAGTTATAGTTTTTATAAAAAAAGCTAATTCTTGAGTTGAAATATTAGCAATTTGTTTCTCAATCTATAAGCCACAGAAAACCCATGTCTACTTACTCAAATAAGTAGGGTTGGGTCGTCAGAAGAGTGGGATTTGCTGGCCTTGTCAGCAACTCAGAAACAGAAGGGTCAAAGTGCTATTCTGTGGGCATTTACTTCAGGCTTTTCAGCCCAAGGTTACAGAAAAAACTAGCTCCTTCTTTGGGGAAGAAAAGGAGAGTCACTGTGAAAAGCATGGACACCTAATTCTTCCTACCAGGAAGTCTAATTGATACTCATTAAACATCAGAGGACAGGTGGTGTCGGTCACTCTTACTTGTCTTGTGAATGGGGTAGAAGAGTAGCCACCCTGTTATCACAGCCCCAGCATCGTCTCAACTCACAACCCATCTCTTAAAGCAGCTATGAAAACAGACACCAAACAAAAGCATTCTCAACTCAAGTTGAAGATTCAACACTGTTTTAGAATAATCAGTTTTCCTGAAGCACAGGTTTTCAAGGCTTTTTGTCTAATACTGACACTAATGCAGCTTTGCCTCCTGACATCAGCCCAACTATTTGTGAACTTGACTTTGTGTTCTGTCTTCTGATTGCCATGTGTGGGCAGAAGTGTGAGGATTAGGAACTGAAGCGGCAGAGGTCTCATTACAACCAGATGTCAATGAAGATGTTCTCAGATCCCTTACAAATGATGACGACGTGTCACTCAGGTAACAGGCGTTATGGAGAAGGGAGAGTCAGACTTCTCAGTGGCAGCAATGCTGGCCCATAGCATGGCATGTGACCTTGAATTCAGGAGAATTTCCACCTTTTCTTTAGTCTTGTAATTTTTGGAGCAAAGCTCATGTTTCATCTCCATCTTCTTGGTCCTCAGCCACACTCCCTTTCCGGCCGTGTTTGCTCCACAATGAATTCACCTGTTACATAATTAGCCTCCAGGACAGACTTGCCTTGTGGGTTTAAGTTGTTTGATGTTACAACTGGGAACAAAAACCATGGTTTGTGGTGCAGAAATGGCACATGTAAGCAATCCAGGTACACCTAAACCACTCAGACAATATTTCAAATACTGAGTGATACTAAGTTTAATAAAGCTGAATAGTTTACTAAATTAGAATTATGTAAATATAACAGAAAACAATCCTATGATCAGAGTGAGCCAGTATAACGTACTGTGTTGCTTAAAAAGCAACTGTGAGTAAATTGCTAACTGTGCAAACATTCATATATGAGCTTGGCTCTCCAGGACCCATGTTACACACACACACACACACACACACACACACACACACACAGCAGGCATGTCTGCATGTCTGTTACCTCAATACTGGAGGGCAGAGACAGTGGGATTTTCTATCTCTTTATCTAGTCAGCCTATCAGAAAGGATGAAATTATGACTCACTGAGAAAACCTCTACCAAAGAAATAAGGCAGACAATGCAGACTATAACAGAGCAAGACATATGACATGCTCCTCTGGCTCTTCAGGAATACTCTCTCTCTCTCTCTCTCTCTCTCTCTCTCTCTCTCTCTCTCACACACACACACACACACACACACACACACACACACATACACTTAAATGCTGAATTTGGGATGGGTACTGTGGTGGTAAGTAGGTTAGAGAGCACCCAGGAGAACAGCTCAGAGAAGCTCTGGGGACAACCATGATAACATCCAGAGGTAAGTAACCAGATCATGAAGTCTGTCTATCACCAACCAATGAACTAATCCCCTGTACCTTTACATTATTATGGCATCTCATTTTTTGTTGTTGTCTCAAACTATGTCACATTTTACCCACATCCATTATTTTCTATAAAGATATATTTATATTAATATAAAAATATATTAAATGGTAAGCATTGTGCTAGTCCCAAAGAAAGACACAAAACAAAGAAGGGTGTTGCCCTGTCTAACACTAGTAGGACGGATTATATATGGGTGAAGGTGGGGAAGAGCCATGCCCAGAGAGTGAGGAGGAGTGGCTTTCAGGGTGGGGGACTCTTCATTGGCTAATAGACTTGGGTATCAACAAGTGGCATGAGGAACACTCAAGAAATTTATTCAGAGTAGCAAATCACTGCATGCAACGTGGAAGATAGATTAGAGATCAGAACAGAAGCTCCAGTCAGGGAGCTCAACTACTCTAGTCCACGAGAAGGTGGAATGACCCTAATTAAGATGGTGGAATGGAGTGTGAGAAGGGGGAGGGGAGAAAGAGAAGATGAGAGCCACACCTGGATAAGCATGGACTGGAGAGAAAAAGAAACGGGAATCTAAGGTTTTCCAATTCGTGACTTGCTGGGTTGATCTTTCATTAGAACTTGCACATGTGGATAAAAAGAAAGAACATACAACTGTGGGTGCAGAGCTTAATGGGCTAGAACATGGTGTTTTTATTTTTTGTTTTGCTTTGCTTTGCCTTTCCAAGGTAAAAGGGAGGCCCAAGCTTTAGTCTTTTGAAGCACATGTAGACTTCACTGAGCTTTGCTGCTCAAGGCAGGGTTTCATTCTCATTCCCTCTAAACCATGGAGGACCAACATAAAAGAGGGAGCTGGTAACTTGAGCATTCAGAGTGGTAAGGAGGGTGTGCTTTAGTTAGCTTCTTTGTTTTACTGGCAAACACCATGACCAAAAGCCTCTTGACAGAAGAAAAGGTATTGGTGTCTGTGTTGGTGTTGTTCTTGTTCTTATTGTTTTCTTTTTTGCTTTTAGGTTATAGTCGACTGTGAAGGGAAGTTATGGCAGGAGCCTTGAAATAGGCACTGAATCAGAGACCATGCATACACAGTGATTACTGGTTTGTTCCCTATCGCTTTCTCTGCTACCTTTCTTACATAGCTCATGCCCACCTAAGGGATGACTCCACCCACCGTGGGCTAAACCCTCCTACTGTCAATTAGCTATCAAGAAAATTCCCCACAGGACAATCTGAAGGAGGCAATTCCTCAACTGAGTAAGATTACCTCTTATGTCTAGATTTGTGTCAGATTGATAAAAACTAATCATGGTTGGGGGTTGTGTCAGAAGACGATCATCAACCTGAAAAACTAATCATGGTTGGGGGTTGTGTCAGAAGACGATCATCAACCTGAACTGTGCTAAAGGTGCCAATTCTAAGGTACTTCTCAGCAGAAGAGAGCATAAATAATGCTTGGGGTTTTTTTTTTTTCTGTTTTTATTTTAAATTTTTTTTTGTTTATTTGGTTAAGGGGTGTTTTATTTTGTTTTGTTTTAAGATATGCTCTCACTATGTAGCTCTGGCTGTTCTAGAACTCACTATTGTAGATTAGGCTGTCCTCAAAGTCACAACAATCTGCCAATTTATGTCTCCCTAATGCTGAGATTAAAGGCTTGGGCCACCATGCCCCACCTAATTATGCTGTTTTCTTAAACCTTCATTTTCTTAAGAAGATAATTATTTCTGGAACATTCACTGAGATAACGTAAAACACACACACACTAAAACTCCCCTTTCTCCCTTAACAAAACAGGGCTTACATCAGTCAAAATTGAGAATGTCATAAGGTATATCAATCAAAAGGTACTGAGTATAGAAAACCCCAGGCCTACAACATAATCATACAGATTACAGGAATGAAGTTGGGGCACAAGACTTCCAGGTACAATTCTGCAACTTTCATTTTGAGATAATGAAGTTGACATTGTTGCCACCCAGAAGTCAGGCAACTCCAGGAAAGTGCCACCAAAGCCATAGGTATTCAGCAGCCCCCAAACCGATGACTGTCACTGAAATATGAAGCACATTCAGTGAAAAAGTCACACCTGCCTAGGACATGAAGAAGCCACCCATGCTGCTCAGGGGGAAGCTCCTTCCACCTCCAAAGGCAAATTCATCTGTCTGATAGGCCATCAGGCACCCAGAGCTCTACATCCAATTCCCAGGCCTCTGACTCCTGCAATCTAGGGCAAAACACAAGGAAGCTTAGAAGTGAGTAATTGCCAACAATCACACCCAGCTCAGCCCTAAATCTAAATGTGACTCTGCATACAGGACTCTTCTAAAGTAGGTTTAAGATACGTTAGTTTTGAAGGCTAAGAACCTAAACTGGAATTGCCCAACTCCACAATGGCCGCCAAGAGAAGTGTTTCCCTCGAAGGCACAGAGTCCACTTTAGTAGTCCAAGCAGCCCAGACCACATCTCAAGCCAGCATTACAACTTGGCAGTATTATTCATGTGGTACTTACTTTGCAGCTATGCAAAATGCAAGAGTGGGGGGAGTTTTAGAGGCTTTCATCCAAGTCCCAAAAAGCCACTGAGCTCCGACGATGCAAAGCAAGGTTCATTCTCTGCAAGCAGGCCCTGAGAGGTTATTGCTCAGAGCTGGAAAAACATAGCCTAAAAGAAAACAGAGACTCCAGGATGTTAGAATTCCCAGAGTCACGGATGTTAGAATTCCCAGAGTCACGGGAAATTTACCTAGGAAAGTCAGAAGCATGGAGTGGCTCCAGGCCAAGAGAGAGGTCACGAGTATACAGGTCGTAGGGCAGAAGTAGTGGGGCTCCTCAAGGCTGTTGGAGCCTAGGTGATCCTATCATGAACCCCACGAGCTGCAGGATTGGTTCATGTGTTCACTGAGTATTTCTCTGTTACGTCTGTGTTCCTCCCTTTGAGCATAGGCATGCTACGTCCTGCCAGTGTGTGTTATCAGTACATAAATTGCCTTCTTGATAGGAGCTCACAGTTAAGCGATTCCTGAACCTCTGAAGAAACTGCACTTAGGCTTTTGAACAGTTTTGGAACTGTTAAAACTTTCAGGACTTTAGAGAATGGACTGATTTTTGTGTTATGAAGTGAATAATGGATTTTGGAAAATCTAAAATGGATAAATAGGGTTTAAAAGCTGTTTGAATGTCACATCTTACTCGAAGGAAATCAGTGAGTTAATCTGGGTCAGCCACTTGATGAGATTTGGGATTTCCTGGGATACAAACTTCTCAGCATATCTGTGGAAATGTTTCCAGGGAGGTTAAACAGAAAATGAAGGTCTACATTGAATGTGGTTGGCATCATTCCACCAAGTAGGGCCCACATTAATGTAGGTATTTTTCTGTTGCTATGGTAAATGCCACAACTAAAAGCAAGTTGGGGATAAAATGATTACTAGGCTGAAAAATTACAGTTCATCATCCAGAGAAGCCAAGGAGGGAACTCAAGGGCAAGCCTCTATCTGGTTATGCAGCACATGACCAACCTGACATGCCCACCTTCATGCCTTGCCTGCCACAATGGACTGCACCTGTACACCATAAACCCTGTTTTCTTTACCTTGGTTTTTTCATATATTACATCACAGCAACGTGAAAACTAAAAGAGACCTTTATCCCACTATATTAAAATATACTTTGTTAAAAGGCAAACAAAGTATACTATGATCAGATCACGACAGAATCCAATAAAACCACTCACTTGGTAAGATATTTGTGATGATCCTCTGTTGCACGTGAGTAGAATAAAGGACTGAATGTTTGGTTCAAAGACATGTGGTTAAAATGTACTGACTCGATGCTAGTGATAAAAGCCACTTCCATCACTCCAGTGTTGATTTAGCTCGTGGATCACAGACATATTCACTTACTGAGAATACCTCATCTAATATTTGTGCTTTATAAAATACAAATACGTTCTGTTCCACAAACTTTTTGGAAACCATTTTATCACCTTTCTATTCAAGCTCATGTATTTTGTAATGTATGGAAGTAACAATACCAGAATAGAGGATATTTTTAAATAACCTTGGCAGATAAAATGAATGAAATTCTTCGACAGTTCTTATGGGCCTTTAGTATTGTCTTAACTAAAATCATTTTTAATCTTAGGCTCCTAAAGATTTAACAGTCAGAAACATATGGATAGGGATTTGCCCTTCTATCAGCATATAAATCTGTTAACAGAGTAGTTGTAGCACTGGGGAATAATGAGTTACATCATATCCAGTAAACCTTATGAAAATATTGCCTTCCAAATTGTCTTTGGGGACAGACCTCTTTTTTAAAAACATTAATGAGAACTAGGAATTAAGGTTGCAGAATTTGTAGTGTTCCCTTTTCATGACTATAATGTTCTTCCAGAGAAAGATGACATTTGTGCCCTCTGAGACATCCTCATACCTGGTAATGCTTAAGTCTAATTTTAGATTACATTAAATATAATTGTAGAGGTTTTGTAATGTCACTTAAAATATGACATGGTTTCGTGAAGGGAAAAAAACAAGCTGTCTTCATCACTTAAACAAACCTCAAGCATAATTCAGGGTCGTTTGACAATAGCCAATCCATTTTCTCCAACAAGGCTTGAGAAGTAGCCTCGTCTGGAGCCAAGAGTTCTCCCAAGGTCAAGATGAGTCTACTGTGGGGATAATGACCCACCCTTTGCCAGACTGGTGGAATGAGGGATCCCAGCTGCCAGGCTGTGGTATCTAGGAAACTCAGTCATGTTCCTTCAGGGACATTTCTCTGTAGCCATTTCTAGTTAGACGCCTGAAGAAGTTCTGAACTGCCCAGACTGACATACTTTGTAGAGGTAAATTCATTCATTTTAAATAAGACTATTGTACTTTTCTATTTGTTGATAAAGAAGGACATGAAGTCATGTAAGTTGCACATCTGATCAACCCTAGATCTACCTCAGAAGGGTTTCTTTGCAGAGCAAAGGTGTATTACAAGTGAAATTTTACAGCTGAGTTTCAGGAGCTGTAGCAAAGCCCCTCACTGCGGTTTGTATGAATGGGCAAATGGTCTTCCTAAGGAGTCATTCAGAGACTAGACTAAGCTTTGGAGGCCAAAGAGATCCTAATTTAGATATACAGCCCACCCCACCTCACCCCCTGCAAACCTTCATAGCAACAAGTGCACGGCAGCACTGAGAATGACCAAGCAGGTGTTAATTCCAGCCTTGTTGCTAAGGAGACTCCTACAAGGTCTGCATGATCTGCCCCCAAAGCTCCCACTGAAACCCACACTCAACATCCCTGAGAAAATTCAGCAGCCACCTACACCATGATGACTAGCCAGCAAGTACATTAAAAAGGCTTGGTTCTTCTGAACACCATACCACCATGTCTCTTACAGGCTCTACTTGCTGAGCTACAGCAGATCAGACTTGCACAGAGAGCCAGAGCTGATCCACCGATGGTTGTCAATCATCTCAGAAGAAGCAGGCTAAGAATTCATAAATGTTTAATGCAATTAGCAAAACACTGGTTTCACTTTTAGTCTCCGAGCTCACTAACAGGCTGGATCAGGCTCCAATGTAATTAAGATGAAGTAGAATTTTTTTTAATTATGCATGCTAGGGTCTGTAGTGGATGGCTCAGCAATTAGAAGACCCAAGTTCAGGTCCTAGCACTCACAGGGCAGCTAACAGTTGTGGGATGTAAAACCATGCCAGGAAGTTTGATAAGGTAGAGCAGGTGGAGACCTGGAGACTCGAGGCTTAGGTGGCTCCTTGTCAGACTCCTGACTTGGAACATGTGCCATGCTTCTCACATAAAAGAGATGTGACCACAGTCACATAGGCCCAAGACAGAACTCTCCATGCTAATGAGGTACCTAGAAGCCTAGAGGGCTTAGCCAATAAGCTTTCATTCCTAGACACTCCTCCCTGCAAAAAAAAAAAAAAAAAAAAAAAGAAAGAAATTTAATCTCAGGCTCACCCTGAGAAGTTGGGTATAGTTTTACAAATCCATTATCTGCCATGACAATAACTGTTTGGAACCATGGGCTACCTCTTTTCATCAAGATCCACTGTGGGAAGCCAAGAAGGCCTTTGCCTACAGAGCCACAGCCTAATCTCCCATAGAAGGCCTCTCTGCACTCCCAGCCACAACCTCCACCAAGCTTGCTGCCATAAAGCTAAGGACAATTATCCCTGATGGGACAAGCCAGAGTTCCCCTCTACCCTCAACCCTCTTCCCATATCACTGAGCTAGATACTGTCCCCGGCCCATGCCCCTGACTCTGTTCTTAGCTCTTCTGAGACTCTCAGCAGTTCCTGGATGTCCAAGAGTCTAAGAACCCCATAGCCCCAGTCTTGTCAAAGGCCTAGGGACCCCCAAGCAGCTCTGGCTTTCCCACATCTCAGACTATGCTTTCCCACCCCAGAGCAGTGTATTGGCACTTCCCTACAACCCAGCTCTGACCCACCAGCAGCATCCCCAAACAGCTGTGCCCAGTGGCAGATGGAACTGGGCCTATAACCCTATAGTTATCTCTAACTGCAGTCCTAGGCAATATGATTTCCTCCTCTGGTCCTAGCAGGCACCTGCACACATGTGGTGCACATATATATACATAAGTCTTTTAAAAATTATGTATGTTAAAGTAATTTTCACTACTGACATGAAATAGCCTTTTGTTATTCAAAGTTATTATATAAAAGAATCTCCACGGAATTTACTAGGTCAGAAGGTAATCCTGCCTTTAAAAGAACGGAAATTCTTTTATCTTTAATAAAATGTATGACATTAAGCTAAGCTAAAATAGGCAATCACAGAAGAAAATATGCTACTTTACGAGGCATTTAAAGGAGTCAACTCATAAAATCCAAGAATAAAATAGATTGAAGTTAGCTCCTGGGGGCTAATTGGCAGGGCAGGAGGAATTGCCAATCATGGGTATAAAATCTCCATTCTAAAAGATGATTTACCTCTGTCATGTTGATAGATAACAGGGCTATACTCTATACTTAAAAATGCTAAGAAGGAAGATGGCAGCCTATTTTAGCGTGATAAAAAAAATACAGTGAAGAAAGAAAATGAGAGGGAGAGAGAAGAGGCAGAAAAGTTGCAGGAGGAGGTGTGGAGGCAGGGGTGGGGGAGAAGAGGAAATCAGGGAAAGAGGAGGGGGGTCACAGATAAAAGAGATTGTCCCAAGAAAATGAACTTTAGCTTCTCAGCCCAATGGTGAGGAGCAGGGGTGACTGTAGAAGGGCTTTAGTACAGAACAGATACAAACACCAGGATAAAGTTTGCAGGAGATTGGCTCGCCTCTTTGGGAGTGTCTTTAATACAGAAGAGCATGGACGTGAGGACCCCTTCTAGAATATTCTAAAACTCAAAGCTTTTACTTTGATGCTATGTGCCCATTTTGTGGCGCAAGCACAATGACAGGTAATGCTTAGGGAAACTCAGGGCAGCAGTCTCGACAGTTCAGTGATAAGTGTCCTGTGTGGTCAGACTTATCAGGCTGTCCTTCATAACCATTCACTGGTAGTGAGGAAAGGACACAAGAAGTCCATTTTTTTTAATTTCCTTGGTTACGCAATGCAAACATTAATTTCATTAAGCAAATATCAGTCCTTGAGCAGACGTTTTAAGCATGCTGCTCGCCAAATTGGAACATATGCAGAAAATTACTCCTGATGCTTCCCAAGGTCTGATGGTTTTTCTCCAGGAAAGGCCATCATAAGATTGAGGTATGCTCTGAACTTGTTACTTTTTAAACCAAGAATGGAACCTATATCTGAATAAGCTAAGATCCCTGTTCATTTTGATGTCTTAGTTGGCAGACTCTCAGCAACGAACCAAGTGAGATGCCACTTTAGGGAAAGACTAATAGTATTTGCTGCCAATGCTAAAACTCAAGCTTTCCACAAGAACTGGGACTGTAGACAGGCACATCTGTCACTGCAGACCTGTCAACATTAGAATAAATAATAACAAACACCACAGTTTATTGAATAAATATACCAACACACTGAAGCTCTACACAGTGCAGTGAGCTGACATCCCAAATGCCCTTTCCTGTTAAGACACCCACAGTTAAAACACCCAAAGCAGAAGACAAACCAGGAAATTTCAACAGCACAGAATTCTGAAAAGTTCACTGATAGTTTCAGATTCCAAATTGCATCCTACCTTTAAGAAAATGTCACTATTTTTCTACCACTGCAATCAGGAACTCTTAGCTAAGAATATGGGTAATTTTCTGAAAAGAATATTAAAGCTTTCTAATAACTTACCTGTAGGAAGCTGGCACTTCCTAATACATGTCAATCAAAGCAACATCTTGGTGGGGGGTGAGATCTCTCATTCAGTAAAGAAGATGCCACTCAAACCCAACCACTTGAGTTCAATCCCCTAAACCCGCAGAAAAGGAGGAGGAGGGATGTGACTCCACAAAATTGTTCTTTGACCTCCACATGCACACTGTGGCACATGCATACACATGCAGGTACACACACACACACAAATAATGGTAATAATAAAATGTAAAATAGAAACCTCTCATTGTTGATTGATAGAGTTTTCAAACTACATCCATAGACTACTTGACAATGAGTTAGTAGAATCCTATTCAGTAATTTTTGTCTGCAAGCCACATGACAATAGTCTCGAATTGTAACTGGCTAAGCAGGTAATGCTTATGTTGTGTAAGTCTACTTTAGACATTGATTCCCACTTCTAGTGAATAATGATCAATTAAAGGTGACTGCATGGCTTACAGCAATGTTTAAGAGGCACTACATTTCCCTTTGTTCTCTGTCTGTCTCTGTCTCTCTCTGTCTCTCTGTCTCTCTGCCTCTCTCTCTCTCTCTCTCTCTCTCTCTCTCTCTCTCTCTCTCTCTCTGTGTGTGTGTGTGTGTGTGTGTGTGTGTATGTGTGTTCCAGCAGGGAAAGAGAATCACGGTACACAAGTAGACAACTGAATTTAGTCAGAATTGGTTTGATGAGTTGGTTGCCTGATGCATCTAATAACAGAAACAAGAAACAAAGAAATGAGATGTATTTGGAAGTAAGTGGTACCCATATTGGATACTCTTCAGTTCCTGCCTGTACAGCCTCTAAAAACAATTTCAGAAAAACATGTCCCTCCCACAAATGTTTACCGTAATACATAAATGCTTTGTTGTAAATTTAAATGTGGTAGACTTTTTGATATATAATGTACTTTCATCTATCACTTTTGAAACACTAACCCATAGACTTAAATACCATATAATTTTGGTAGCCACCAGCATCCATTTAAAGATGCTTGGAAAAGAGCTTCTTACATTGAAGTTTTTCATCTTCTTTCTATTTGAGCCTGTACTTTCAATCCACTCCCTTCACACCTACCCCCAGAACTGAATTTTTATAATATATTTCTGTACTCATGGGATTTTTATTTATCATCCTCACACATTTCTCTGCAACAAATATGTATATAACCTAAAGTTTAATGTGGTTTTTTTTCTATTTTTATGAGCATAGAGTTCTAGATGGTAAAAAAAAAAAAATTCTTTCAGACTGAGCTTCCACTGCAACTATTATAAAGTGGCTATAATGTTTGCATACTCAAATGTTTTGACAAAACAATATGCTAAAAACTTTTATTAAAATGTTATTAAAAAAATAAAAGCTAACTCTTTGTTGGAATTTCTCTTACAAGGATGGGGACAGTTAAAGTCAGTGGCTTAGTTACTTTCCTGTTGCTGTGATAAAACACCATGACCAAGGAAATGTAGAGAAGAGAGAGAGTCCACATCTGTGATGGCGGAAGGGAGGCATGGTGACAAGGGTAGGGATGGGTGACTAGGTAGGAACCTGAGCAGAGATGGCAAGATGAAAGTGTCAGAGGCTTTTCAATCTCAAAGCCCACCCTCAGTGAGTGACATACTTCCTTCAACAAGGCCACACCACCTAAGCCTCAGGAAACAATGCCACCAACTGGAACCAAATTGTTCCAATGGGAAGACTATGGGCAACATGTCTCAATCAAACCACCACAGTAAGTGAGGATACCTTTTTATCATTACTTCATCAGTGTTTAAATGTTACCTATTTGGGGGGTTGTTAAAATACATATAGACCATTATCATTACCCATATTTTATTTATATGTGTATGTTCAGAAGCTTTTTCTGATACTCAAATAATAGAAATTTTATAACAACAACACTTGTTCTAGCTTCATTTCTGTGCCGTGACAAACACCTTGATGTTTGTCAAAAGCAACTTGCAAAGAGTCTATATGTCTTCCAGTTCCAAGTCATAGTCCACAGTTTTGGAGAAGTCAAGGTAGGGAGTCATGTGACCTTCTCAGTTAGGAGCCGAAAAGAATAGACAAGTCCTTGCTTGCTCTTAGCTAGCTTTTCCCTCTGTTTGCCTAGGGAATAACACTGCACACAATGGGCTGGGCCTTACAACAATTATCAGTTAAGACAATTACTTCACAGGCATATACCTACAAGCCAACCTGATCTAAATAACTCCTCATTAAGACTCTCTTCCCAGGTGATCCTAGGCTGTGTCACATTGACAGTTAAAACTAAGTAACACAGCAGTCAACTTTTTGAATTCCTCCTGAATTAAAAGTTATAATAAGCTATGTATGTGTCTTAGCTAGGGTTTCTATTGCTGTGACAAAACACCAAGACCAAAAAGTAAGTTGGGGAGAAAGGGGTTTATTTGGCTTGCATCTCCAGATCATAGTCCATCATTGGAGGATGTCCAGACAGAAACTCAAGCAGAGCTAGAACCTGGAAGCAAGAGTTGATGAAGAGACTATAGAGAGGTGCTGTTTACTGGCTTGTTTCCCATGGCTGGTTCAGCCTGCTTTCTTGTAGAACCCAGGACCACCAGCCCAGGAATGGCTCCACCCACCATGAGCTAGGCCCTCCTGCATTGAGAAAATGTCTTATAGATGGACCTATGGAGACATTGGCTCAACAGAGGTTCCTTCCTCTCTGATGGCTCTAGCTAGTGTCAAATGACATTAGCATACAAAACCAGCCAGCACAGCAAGAATCTCTTATTAGGGGTGTCAGATCTCAGCTGACAATTTATTAACAGTAAAGAGTCTTCTAATTTGTAAAAGTGTTTGTTATTCAGCTATTAGAATAATTTATTTCCCAAGGTCTTTGACATGTATCAAAAAAGCTTTGTAAGACTTATCCGTTCAACTGAAATTATACTTCTTAAACTTTCCTTTAGAGACATGCTGCTTAATCAAGATTTTCACAACAAAACATGGAAAACTGAAAACAGAAGAGGTGATTTTATTGCACTTCTCGCTCTGGGTATGGTAGTGTATACCCATAGTCCTACACTGAGGAGGCAGAGGCAGAAGGATTGCCACAAATTCAAAGCCAGTATGATCTACAGAGTAAGTTCCAGCCAGGGCTCCAAACTAGACACTTACATCACAACATTTTTGCCAAAAAATGGTATTTTTATGAATTGTTTTATCCCATCACAATTTTTAAATTAAAATCAACATTTTGAGGCAAATGTTGACCCACAGGTGGTTCGAAGACATAATGTCCCTCATCAGGCTTCTCCTGATCATGTACATTTTACTCATTTCAACAGAACTTTAAATGACAGAAATGGTTTCATCACTATATGGAGAAACTTTCCATGTAACCCAACCAACAAAACTAATATCTGACAAGCAGTGAGCTAATTCTAAATGTCCTTAAAAGATGCTGATGTCAGCTTAAAATTGTCCTTCATGGGTATTAATGATATTACAAAGATGAGAAGTTACTGAAGTATTTTATGAGACTACTCACTTCTGAAGTCAATATATAGACTCAATATAATGTTTTCTAATTGGTTATGATAAAAAACAAGACAGTAGCATCATGTCTCCATGGTGATTTTCTAAAACTATGCATTGGTCAGCTACAGTGATAACTCTGTAAATGAAGAGACTAATGAAATGTGTATGGTCTCTTCTTGTTCCTCATCTTCTTTTTTTTTAAAAAAAAATATGATTTAAAGAGTTAACATAAAATCAGAGTTCTGAGCCAGTCCTGACAGCCAGTGCCCTATAATCTGAGCAGCTGAGAATGTGACTTGGGCAGCAGGGTCATGAAATCAAGGCCAGTCTAAACTATTTAGGGAAACCCTGGCTCAAAAAATAAATAAATAAATTTTAAAAACTATAATTTTCTATTAATTTTGTTGGTTATAGAGGTTCCTAATAATAAATTCTGACTCTTCACTAATCTTATAAAAGCAAAAAAAAAAAAAAAAAAAAAATCGCAGGGCAGTGGTGACACATGTCTTTAATCCCAGCACTTGGGAGGCAGAGGGAGGCAGATTTCTGAGTTTGAGGCCAACCTGGTCTACAAAGTGAGTTCCAGGACTGCCAGGGCTATACAGAGAAACCCTGTCTCAAAAAAAAAAAAAAAAATCACAACCTTTATCCTTTATCGTTGGAAATTTTTCAAGCAGCTAACAACTACAGTGGTATTTCTTGTTACTAAGAAGAAATAAATATTTTGTAACATAAAATTATTTGCAAAATTAGAATATATATTTTATCACTTGTTAAAAAGAGCTTTGTCTTCTTAAAAAGTTCTATGAATTCACAGCATATAAACGTATTATCTTGTAATTCTCGAGTTGGGTGTAATGCTGCATACTTAGAATTCTTGAGACATGGAAACAAGGCTATTAATGTGCGTTTGAAGCCAATGTAGGCTACATGGTGAGTTCCAGGGCAGCTGCTCAACAAGACATTGTCTTTAAACATTCAAATTAAGCAAGCAAGCAAGCAAGCAAGCAATCTTCCAAAACTGCTGGTCACAGAAGGTGAGGCAATGATGTGTAAGATCCAACAATATGAATTTACTTTACTCAGATATTTCGATAGTTCTTCTTATTTCAGCTGAGCACAAGCTCTGGAATGGGTCTTTACCTTTGTCAACCACAGCAGTAACTTCAGAGTGCCTTCATGGATAACACTGCCTAACACTATCCCCGCTGAGTGGGAAAAGTCGCTGCTGATCAAACACAGCCTGCATGGTGACAGTGGCACTTTACCCCTGGGGTCTTTCTCCCCAGATCTATATGGCCCATCAAATCATAAGAAAAACTGTAGAGAAATGCCAGCAAAAGGACATTTGACAAAGTGCCTTACCAGTACTACTCTAGTTTGGGAAGGTCATAACAAAAAAAAGAATTTTAAGGAAATATCACAGCCAAAAATAGAGCAAGGAAATCGGAAGGCAAGTGTTATATGGCACTCTGGATGCAGTCCAGACTGATACCTATTAAAAGCTGAGAAAACCTGAATAAAACATGACCCATGACTAAGACGGGAGCATTAATTGTTTCGTTAATTGTGATGAAGATGCCATCACAATGTAAGCTGCCACTGGCAGAGCTTCTAAAAGGGGACAGGAGAAAAACGGGAGTCCTCTGCCAATGTCTACTTTTTCCGTAACTGTAATTGTTCGAGATGTCTGAATTGTATTTGTTAAACACCTCCAGGTGAAGTATCTGGGATGGATAAGGCAAACATTTCAGGTGGATATGAGTGTGGCTTTGATTGTTGGCATCTCTCAAAGGTGTCCTCTTCCTTTAGCTTTCAGAACTAAACTTTTATTGTAGATGGGGTGGAGATAAAAGAGCCAAGGTCATTAAACAAAACTATTGTTTCTCCTTCTACAGCATTCTATTCAGTGTCTGAATTTAGAACAGTACAAGTGCCAAAAATAGACCGTTTCTCCTTAAGCAAAATCCATAGGGAACAAGAGAAAAAAATGAAGTCTCAAGACTTAAGTTAGTGTTACAGAAACTCTCTCCTAAATAATCTGGTGATATAATTTTATATAGCATCCTAAAGGTTTTACGTCCCAGTTGACTTGGAGTCAGAGATGTCTGTGCCTTTCTCAGATGACATGTAAAAAGGGTAATATAAATTCCCATGAGTTCTCAGATATATCAACTTAAAAATAATTGACAGGAAGCTGGAGAGCTTCCTTAAAAGTATCCTTGCAATGTCCCTGCTTGCAGGTCACCCTGTGCTGATGGGTGCCTAGCTGAAAGGCTACAGGGCTGACAGGAGCCCAAGCTGAGGAGGCAGGGAAGTAGTGACACATGGAGGGAAGAAGCGATAAGGGAGCGATCAGGCAGGAAAAGCAGCAGGACTGCCCACTAGATTCATTTGATGGTGTAGAAGAAGCTGTTGTTAAAGGAACTGGAGAGGCAGGGAAGGAGGAAAATGGAGGGAGAGGAGATCGAGTGGGAGAGGGAGAGGGAGAGGACACAGCAAGAGGATGGAAAATGGTGAGGTGTCTGGTTGACTGGATTTTTTTAAGATGAGGAAAGGCAAAGCCAATCACGGGGGGGGGGGGGGGGAGTCTGAATCCTGGGGATAAATGGGAAAGTAAGAAGATGGTGGCATTTTCACACAGATTTGAAGGCCACTCTGGCAGAGGCTACCTGTTTCCCATGAAGTTCCTGGTCCATAGGAGGTGTTACCGTTGAATAAATTAATGTATTTCCAAAATTTAGGTTGCAAAGTATTTATTCATAGTGAACTGCAGTTTAAGACAAGAGTGAAGAGGGGTGTGTGACTGGCCATGTTTTCTGTTTGTTTTGTTGTTTTTATTTGTGTTTTTATAAGACAGGGTCTCTACATATACCCCTGGCTTCCCTGGATCACACCATGAAGACAAAGCTATCCTGGAACTCAAAGAGATCTCTTTACTTCAGCCTCTCAAGTGCTGGGATTAAAGGTGTGCACCACCACACCTGGCTGACTGGACATTCTTAAGTGTGTCAACGCCACAGACACTTAATTACACATAGTTTGCATAGTTTGACCTCTTTGGAAGAACATGTCTAAAACTTGGAAAAAATAGTTCATTGTTCAACTGTGGATCCACTGGGTGCTCCCATAATACTCCACTAATGCAGACCCTTGTGAGAAAATCAGGGTAGAGGCATTTTCTTCTCTTCACCACAGAGAACTTTTGCTGAGATGTGTATATCCCCACCCCCAGGCAGATGAGTGTCCATGGGATAGTCAAGGCCATGTACATGTCTCACATCTGCAAACCTGTGAAGCAAGGCCAAGTGTGCACCAACTGCACCTGGCATGGAACCTTCTCACTTCTCTCCTGGAGATGATCAACTCTTGTACAATTATAACTTTTGTACTCTTAAAAAGTATTTTGTCAGGCTGACATCTCTCTGGGAATATAGATTCCCCCCGGAGAGTCTGAGGGATTAGCTGAAGAATGGATAACCAAGCTATTGCCAGACAATAGGAAGCCTCAAAGTTTTGGAGAGATTCCAACTTCACTATCTCAAGCCCTTCTACTTCTATCCCACGACACCCCAAATTTCTTGCTAATGCTTTCAAGGTTATCTCCATCCCAATGCCCTTTCACTATGAGGAAATGGTAAAACCACAGCAAGGAAAATCTATCTTTGAGAAGCACCCAAATAGTACATTACAGTCTTTGAGGCTCTGATAGAGCAATTTAAATGATAAATATGCGCCTCAGGCATCACTTCCAAGGTTGCCATGGACTCAATTCATCCAGTCACAACACAGAGATTCGAAGGTTGTGCTGAGGTCCCCACCCACGCTTAACATTGCTCATGATTTACAACCCAAGTACAATGTCCAGCCGCACATGTATCGTATCACCAAGACAATTCATTTATGACTTACATCCACATTTATGTGTCAGTATTTTCCTCTCATCTGTACCCTGGTGTGACTCAGTGGTGTTTCAGGAACAATTCTACCCACTATTATCAGGAGAGAGACGGGGGAGGAAGGGAGAGGGGAGGAGAGAGAGAAGAGAGAAAACCCCAAAGCCTCTGATATAGTTTATGCTTTTGACAAATGAACAGAGCTCCTTGGGGATGATTTAGCTTCTTTCAATCACGATGTTTCAATGTATCTCCCCTACCTTCCAGCAGTAGATGCTTCCTACTTGAAGCCCCATTAATATAATCACTTTCCCTCTGAACTGTGTACAGATGACAGGCTAGGATACATAGATATTTTTTCCCCACATGGCACTGTTTGTGGAGGTAAAAAAATGGAGGTCACAAGTTCCTGTAGGTAACCCCAAACCACAGCTACTACTGGAGTAACTAAGCAGGGTCTCCTAGTAGACTGGCCTCTCCCCACTGTAGCCTAGCTCAACCTTCTGCAGGAGCTGGAGCATGAAGGAAGTGGTACAAGCTCAGGCAAACAGGTTGAGGGTGACATTATTGTCTACCACCTGCCATGGCCAACATCTTGGCTTCCCAGCCCCCTGACACTCCTCACATTGGGCTTCCTCCTGAAGAATCCTTCTGCAGGTCATCCTGGTAGATTGGCCTCAAAGATCTCCTCCTGTCATTTTTTTTACTACTATCTATCCTGAATATTTCCTTACTCTTTGTCCAGTTTCCTTGCCATCCACCCAGCTCATCCCCCACAGAACAACCATATGAGAGGTCACATTGAAGCACCAGCTCTTTAGGTCTCGGTTGCTAATGGCCAGTGCTGAGAAAAACACCATGGCTCTTCTAGCCCTTGGTGAGATAGTGCACCATTTAGGAGGGGGCCTCTTGTGAAACACTAGTTGTTCAGCTCAGGGGCAGGCTCTGCTGCTGAGGAGTTCTAAACAAATAACAACCTGGGAGGCACATCGGCGACTCCAGACAGTCATTTGTGGAGTCCTAGTCAAATCACTGAAGCTTTTGAGATGGTCTGTATAGGACAGAACATTTTCTAACTGCCTCACATAATTGTGGAGTTGTGGAAGACATGTGCCCAAATAAAGGCAAATGGAAACTCACAAATAGCCAGAGTTATTCATCTTCCTAAAAAAAATGCATTATAGTTCACAAATAGGAAAACAGTGAACTGTTCTGAAGGCTTCCAGGAAGCTCTAGCAAGCTTCGGCTGGGAGGTCTGGAAGAGGGCGACTCATTCATTCGCTTGCCCTCAGGATGCTCTGGTTCCTGCTGGCCTGCTGCTCTCAGGTAATTATTCTTTTCCATTTTTGTCCTCAGCATGGATTTCGATCTTTGCCAACTCAAACTTTTCTTTTCTTTTTGAGATAAAAAGTCTCATTCTGTAATCCTGGCCTCAAACTTGCTGAGATCCTCCTGCCTCTGCCTCCCGAGTACTGGGATTAAAGGAGTGCACCATAACCATAATGCCTGGCAATTTTCTCATTTGTAACTTTTTTACTTATTCAGAATTTCAGCCATCACAGAGCCTGTGCTGTCCTAAAGCCTCGGTGTATGTGTTTTTAGCATCTATCCTAGATGCTAACATTTCTAACTTGAGTGCTATAAGAAGAGAAATTACCTGAATCACTTAATTGTCTTTCTTGTTATACAATTAAAGCCTGGCTTTAGCCAAAAGTATTGTCAGTTACAGCAATGGAAATCTATTTGCCTACTTTATTTTATTGATCAGAGATGTCAACAAATGAATAGAAACAAGAAGCCAGAATCACACCTGAGAATCAGCAGAGAGAGGCGTCTCCTGCCATCACAACAGTAGGAGCTGTGACTTGGAACTCATCTCTGGACACTAGAATCACATGTCAATACCATCCCTTTACCCCGTGGGTGCAGGACTCCTACTCTGGTTTAACTACCACCAGGGGGAGCTTTTCCCAGCATCACCACCGCCCAACTCTTGGTCAAGTCTAGGCCATGAGCTCTCATCTCAGCTCTTTTGTGTTGAGAGGGAGAGAGTACATGGTCTCCTAATCTTTCATCAGTGAGAACTGGGTTCCACTTGCCACTGAGTCTCAAGAAGTGGGATTGTAATAAGAGGGCAAAGCTACCTGCCCCCAATAAAAAAACAGATGTCAATCACAGCAACTCTGATATAGCTGTTCTTCTGTTACACATCCCTCCCAAGCCAGCTGACCTGGTCAGGAAGCAGAATGTGGCTGCTCATTTAGAGGGGATCATGGGTATGGAGGTCATCTTGGTTGGCCAAGACAAGACTGTGTCACAAGCAAAATTGTACAAGGATTTCTTTCACATGTACTATGAAACACACATAAAAGCATGGCATTCAAAGGATGTATGTATGGCATGTCTGTCTTTCTGGCCAACGAATAGGCATTTTAGAGCATGTGTTTGTCTTCTTGGATCATATAGCCTTAATTCCTGGGACATAGTAGATGCTCCCAAAATACCTCTTAGATTTAATAAAACTAATAGACCAGCAATTTTTTTGTAACATCAGAGGCCATAAAATTCTCTATGCTTTGTAGAACATCATGATATAAGCAACAACAAAAATCTTACTGACACGTCATAAAATTGTTATGATCTATAATTTTCTTAGAGTTATTTTCTCAAACATTTTCAGAGAACACCAATTTCTAAAATTGTGACAGGTGGAATAGGAAAATTACTTGAAGACCGAAAGGTGGAAGCAGGGAAGACAAGCTAGGGAGGTACCAATAAAAGGGGGACAGAGTTGGAGAGCAGCAGGAGATGTAAGATTCCCACAACCTAGAAGAATATTAGTGACTGGACAGAGGAACTTTGAATGTTGCTTTATGGTATCAAGGAAGAAAAGATGAACTTTTTTCAAAGCTTCTATTTTATGCATATGAGTGTTTTGTCTGTCTGTATGTCTGTATGTATGTATGTATGTATGTATGTATGTATGTATGTATGTATCTATACTACATGTGTGCAGTCCCCACAGAGACCAGAAGAGAGGGTATCAGATCCCCTAGAATTACAGATGTAGGTGTAGGGAATTGAACCCAGGTCCTCTGTAAGAACAGACAATTGTCTTAACCACGGAATCATTTCTCTAGCCAGAGGTAAGATTTTTTAAGTATGCACTATATTCTAACCTCTAGCTAAGAACAACTTACACTGGTACATCTTTGTGCATGTGTGCATTGAATATTCTTGGCAAAAAGTTCATAAAGCAGACACTATTCTATTCACTTTATAGGTCAAGAAAACAAGGCACCAAGAGTTTATATAGTTGACTCGTATCACCATCACATGCATAGTGTCAATGTTGTGATTTCATGATTCTCTATTATTCTAAATTCCACACATTTTTAATGCCCACTCCTCCCCCAATAAAACCAAATTGAGTGAAAGGGTTAGAGAATTCACCGGAAGCCATGTCTCTAGAGTCTGCTGGCAAATCCCCCTTGGGTGCTACCTTGTCAGCATCTGAAGGCAGTTTCTGTAAGTAAATTCTACATTTAACATTTCCTAGATATGTGTATGAGAAATAAAAGAAGAAGGGCATTGATTACCATATCAGCCAACTATCCAGTTCTCCACTGCTTAAGAAGGCATCATAGGAGTTTTATATCATTTAAAATAGAAGGCATAATTATTAGTCCATTTTAAGTCAGAGAAAGGGGTTAAAAAGAGTTATACAAAGCTGTTGAATATACAAAGACCTCAAAATACACTGGCATGTGTTCTCTAGGCCATAGAGAACTCCCTTGCCCCTTGGGTAGTGTTAGCAAATTGACTTTGATAATGACCTAATCACCTAACATCCCTGGAGTCTACCTGATGTCAAATGTCCTCGCCCCAAAGCAAAGAGCTTAGACAACCACTAACTATCTATAAAGAGTCAGTGGTCTTGCTTCAAAGTATATGTACATCTAGAACCTATGAATGTGTGCTTGGGGGAATGTCTGAAGATCTAGTGAAGAATCTCAAACACTGTCTTGCTGTATTGGAGAGGAACTCTGAACTAATAAAACCCTCCTCGTAAGAGAAGAGAAGAAGAACCAGAGAGAAGATGAAGATGGCTGGGGACTGAGTGATCCATTTGTGTCCAGGCTGAGGGCCACAAGGATACCCAAGGATCTGGGAGAAAGGCATGCAGCAACTCTCTTAGAGCTTCCAAAGGGACCGCATGACATTTTGACATTTCCCGTTTAAAGCCATCCTGCCATTTCTTAAGTGACCACTGCTATACAAGCCTCAATAAACTAATGTTAACACAGTTTGGGGTGTGTAATGGAAAGCCTTGCAAAATGGGCATCAAAGAAAAGCAAGAGAAGTGCCCTACCTTATCACCAAAGAAAAAATAGAGAAAAGAAGCCAGCTTATGCTAATCTAGACAGAAATCTCCAGGAGGCCAACAATCCTCCTCCTTCTCTCTCTGAAACTCACAGGTCCTCTGCAGGGTTCTCAATGGAGACCTTGAACTAGAGCCACATGGAGAGTGGAAGCAGACTATGGAGCTGTGGCTGGAGATCTAGAAAGAGAGATGTTTGGGGACGACTGACCGAAGGCTGACAGGCTTAACTCTCCTCTTTGAGTGCTGAGTGTTTCCCGAGTGCTGTGTAAAAAAGGCCAGCTGTCTCATGACAAGATTTTTGATGGCATAAAGGACTTCTCTTTAGATGGTGAAACATTCCTATATATAACAACCTGATGTAATGGATATTGCTGCTCAGGAGGAGGATAGGTGAAAATGCAAGATAGAATTTACTGAACAGCTAGTGAGCAGGAGACTGTTCTAGTCTGCTTCTCAAAACGTGGGGAGAAAAGGGGTTGACGTATAGGTTACAGTCCATCCTGAAGGAATGTCAAGGTAGGAACTCAAACAAGACCCTGGAGGCCAAAACTGAAGCAGAAACTAGGAGGGAACATTGGTTATTGGCTTGCTCCTGAGGACTTGCTCAGCTAGCTTCTTATACAGCCAAGGACCACCTAATCAGGGTTAACACTGCCCACAGTGTCCTCTCACATCAGTAATTGAGCAAGAAACTGTCCCCATAGACTTGCACATAGGCAGATCTGATGGAGGCATTTTCTCAACTGAGGTTCCTTTCTTTGGGTTAATCTGCTTTGTGTCACGATGACAAAAAGGGCAACAAGCGCAGCCATCGATGACGTAACCGAATTCATGGAAGTGGCAAGTGAGCAAATGGGCGAGGTTTACCAACCAGGTTCGCTGGCACACACCAGTAACCCCAGCACTTGGGATGCTGAGGCAGATCATCATTTTGAGGTAGACTTGGGCTACACAGTGAGTCCCAGACCAGCCTGGGTTATAGAGTGAGACCTTGTCTCAAAACAAGCAAACGAACACAAACTAGGTGAGCTCTGGAGTACCAGTGTTGGAAGAGAAGCCTCTTTGAACTTGGTCTCTTGACAATACTCAGCCCTCCTACAGTTTTTATTTCATTCTAAATGAGATGGAGGCTCAGATAGACAAGACAATCAATACCTAAAGATTGCCTTGAACTCTGTCTCCACCTTTAGAGTGTTGGGAGTACAAGTATGCGCCACCATGCTGAGTTTATGTGGTGCTGGAGTGGACTCCAGAGTCTCTCTAGCTATGGGAGTAAGCCACCAACTGAGCTCGATGTACAGTTCCACTTCTGCATTTTAAGTGAGGTACAGGCAGACCCACATAGAAAAGACTCCCATGCCCAGGAGAAGCAGGGGAGACATACATAGCACAGCCTTTATCACAATGGTGCCTCAGAGTTGGGCCCAGTGCCTGTCTCTACCTGGAAAACCAATAAACGTGAACCAAAGCAGTGTGGTCCAGGAGCTAGGCATTGGTGAACAACGAGCTATCATGGAGATTTCCGCAGCCCAGTGCTCTGTTGATTGACTTTCGAGCAAAAAAAAAAAAAAAAAAAAAAAAAAAAAGGACGGGGGTGGAGGGGGTCTCTGGGTGAAAATCCATCAACAAAAAGTAACCAACACGCCCAACATGTCCCAGAGCGCAGTGCTTCAGACCACATAGACCAGGGAGCCAACTGGGTCTCTGAATGAATAAAAAAAGAACCCGAGACACCAAAGAAACCAAGCTTCTCATCTCCACTAAGCATCTAAAGAAGCCCAGGCGAGGAAGGCTCCTGTTCCAGCATTCCTTTATATGACTGTGACATTTATCCATGGAGACTTTTCTGATTATCTGTGTGACTGGCAGTCATAGAAACCATGGTCCTATTCATTCATTAGATGGTTTCTCAGACGACTGAGAGAGCGAGAAGGAGAAAGGCTGAATGGGGGAGAGGGCTGAGGTGAAATTCGTCACAGAAAGCAATGTCCCTTGCAGCTCGCCCTTTTGGACTGGAGGCTGCGCAGGACTCATAAAGACATAAGGGAAACTTTGACAGGAAGGGGATGCTTTCCCCTGCGCCTAGAAAAAAACTGAGGCCCACCACATATCCCCACAAAAGTTTACCACACCTGCCTTCCCCAGATGGGGCTCCCCGCGCAAACGCCTCCTCATCCTCCAACCAGGGTGTAAGCTCCTCCCTCCTCGGATCGCGGTGCTGTCCTAGCTCCAGAGCGCCTGGGCTGCCAGGCGGCGGGGAGTGGGCCTGGCTCTCAGCCATTGGTCGCATGGCCCCGGAGGGCGGAGGAACAGCGCAGAGCCCAGAGCATCCTGCAGGGTGCCCACTCCCATTGCGCTCGCTGCTTGTGCGCTCTGCTCGCGCTCCGCGCCCCCACGCGGTGCATTCCCTAGGATCGCCGTGGGGCGCACGTCGTCAAGACAGGGCCGCCGCCCCACCCCAGCGCCGGAGTCCAGATCCGCACATCAGTGAGCACAAGAGTGGGGAACTAAAACAAGCCGGTCACAGAGCAATGGCAGTGGGCTGGTCCCCAGAGAGGGTCGCCTAGGGCGGCAGTGGGGTTCCTTAGCTTTGGGATGCTTCAACCCGACTCTCCTGGGACTACTTGAGATTTGGCTCCTTGCTGTGGAACGTCTCCCGAATCTTTTCTTTTCTTAGCTGGACGCATCCTTAAGGTCCCGAAGCAGGCCGGGCAGCCCAGCTCGGGGTCTCAGGGGGACTGGGCCAGCCAGCTACAGCTGGATCCACCAGAGGCCGGGCAGGCAATGAATGTCCTTGGCCCTGGGATGACCTGCCTGGTTCCCGAGCTCAGGGAGTCAGGAAAGTCTGCCCTCGAGTCCGCGCTGCTGCAAAAGGCTGATTTCTCTGCGGGCAGTTTACACTTTGCCATACGTTTCTGATGCCTTTTGTGTGGTGTTTGAGGTGTGTGAGAGGTTTTCTTTTATTTCTAGGGTCATCTGTTCCTTCCTGGGGAGTCGCCACAGGCACATTGACGGCTGGGGTTTCTCTGTGCTGTATTCCCTTGAGTCTTCCCGTCTACTTGCATGCAAATTCGGATAAGTTCTTCCCGCTGAACTCCTGGGTTCTCCAGCGGAGCTTTCTTAGCTCCTCCCCAAAACCGAGTAAGTATGCACTCTCAACCCTTGCTTTCCCAGGATGCGAGACTGCCTGCAGTCCTGCGCCTCCCAGGCAAGCGGGAGGTACGCGCATTAGGGGCAAATGTTTGAGTTCTCATTGAGAAGGAAGAATAAGCAACTCGCCCTCTTCCTGAGAGCAGAGAGCCACATTCATTCGCAGAAACGTCTTGGTTGAAGACCAGGTTTGTGGACTGTGCCTGTGTGCTTTGCGTGGCCAGATGTCTGATTCAGCGGGCTCCCGCGGGTTTGGTGTCAGGGACTCCAGGGACTAGGTCTGTTTCTTAATGTCCTCCGTTTTTCTCTGCTGATTTGTTTTCCTGGGGAGAACGTTCTGCTGAAGCACTTCAGTTCAGCGGGTTTTCTCTCACAGTCCTATGCTTAGAGGAAGGTCAAAGCTATCCTGTGGGACATGGCTTCCGTTGCAGGTAGCCAAGGCAGGTGAATGGACAGCTGCTGGCCCTGATCTGAGGTCCACCCAGGATCACCCATAAGGATGTTCTAGGGTACTTTCCAGTTTCTATTCCGACATATTACTCAGACAACAGGAAAGAGCCACGACTCTTAAGTCTCCCTAAAATAGCTGCTTTTTCTGCCACCCTATTGCCCAATACAGTGTTCTTAAAACTGCATTAAAATCATAGCTAATTGTCTTAGCTGGCCAGCTAGATCACAAATAAGATTACTTTGTGATTTAGTCTATAGACGCGTCTCATATACCAGTCTGTAACTGAATGTGCTTCCGTTTTGCTGGAGATGCTTTCTGTCCCAGCGCCGACATACACACAACATTGTCAAGAACAAGTCTTGAAGTTGCCCAGTGGTGGGATTACAACCTGAATACCTTGAAAAGCTGTGAAAAGAGGAGATGGAGAAAGGCCACCCACTCCATTAATATTCTGGGGGCTTTAAACTCAGGAAGTGGATAGAGGATTCCCTTTTGTATTTTGAATTAGAGGGGGTGCTTAGTTCTCATCTTTATTTCCCTGTAAAAAAAAGCAAAGTTCCTTGAAAACCAGCTCAGAGCACATTCATAGCTGTCACTGAATAGGCTTGGTGGGACGGAAGATGGACTCTGTTCTCCTTTGCCTTGGTCAGCTCGGCTTACCAGATTTGACTGGATGTTTGTATGGCCCATGAATGGATCTGATGTTAAGAGGTAGCAACTACGCTATTGTACTTGTATAGTATTGTATTGTGGATTCGTCACCAGTGGATTCGTCTGCCAGCTTTCTGAATTTCTCTTCCTGTCTTCCTTTTTCTTACTTATTGAGGCAGATAAATGAAGGAGGAGGCAATTGGTCACCATGATTAATTGTGTGAGTGAGTCACTTAGTTATCATTCATTCTAAGAATGAAACATGAACCCATCCCAAGTAAAATCCTCTCATCTGGACTTGGTTTCCGGCAGAATCAGTTTGGAGTTCACTCGATGATAGTTCTAGACTCCCTCTTCTCCCTAAACTTGTATGTTAGCATTCCTATTTTATATGGCGATTTTTGCATTTAATTTATTATCAGGAAGAAAAGACAAGAGCAGGTCATGTTGTATCATCACATTTCTATACTAATATAAGGTGTTATAGGCCGACCTTTTTCTTGTATCATTGTTCATAGTGAAAGGCAAAAGAAAATAACAAAGCCCTTTGGTTAGTTCTTAGGCTAGAAAATCTAACGCAGACACTCAAGCTGTGAGTGCAAGGGTAGGCAGGACTCCTTTCAGACTAACTGTGCATGTGAAGGACCCAACAGGCTTGGTAGATGAGGTTCTGGACAAGCACATATGGCTTGTTCTTGATTTAAATTCAAGAAGTCTATCTGGGCGTTCACTGGCCAATTCAGATGCAGACATGTGGCATGACACAGAGCCAAAGTCTGTGCTCCTGAGCTCTGATTCTGATGTTGGAGATGTGCATTTTACGGCCAGCTATCTCCTGATATCAGAATTCCTTCTTCAGGAGTTCTCTAGGAATGTGACCATGCACTTTGAATCCAGTTTATCATTTAAAGAAGTTTGGCGTTGAAAAGTGTGAGAGAGAAAGAGACTGATCCCCAGCAGCCAAGAAACCACATCCACCCTGACTGCACCTCTGGTTTAAAATTGTACAACTCAGCCCAAAATGGTCTGAGTATGGCAGAGCTCTGAATTCTTATCAGGAATTGAACATGCCATTAACAGATCCAAGTTCTTAGCTGTTAAATTCCCATCTATTGTCTCATGTTAAGACAGAAGGTCAGTTCAGGCTACAGTCTGTATTGTGGGGCTGCTTGCTTGATACTTATATTATTGTAGACAGTAGTGAAAGACTCTGATAAATAGCCTATAATAATTACCAAAAGGGATCACTAACAGACTAAATTCAACTCCAGATGGGAAACAAAAGGAGATGTGGCTATCATTTTAAATTCAGAAGGATGTATGTGCAGACCTTACTCTGTATCTCAAAACTTAATTTTCTTGCTACAAATAAATCCTTTATAAAACACAGGGACAGTTCATGCATATTCTGAGTACTTGTGATTTTATACAGGATCATTCATTCGCTCAGTAAATATTCTTTTGCTCGTAAAAATAGAAGATAGGCTGTCTCTCCAGGAAGCTTCATTTTTTTTTTCCTTATTCTATCCTTTCATTCATGCAACCGTCTAGCAAATGCTCATCAGTCATGTGCAGGTACTTTCTGTGATGGTCTGCAGACATCAGGGAAGGTGAACTATTGGTCCTTTTGTCCGAGGATTCACTGTCTGTCAAGGCATACACACATGTAGATATATTGGTATACTGAAATGTATAAATGTGTATGGAGAGAATGCAGAACATAGTTTGAGAATGCAGAGCAGGGAGCCAGAAATTTGCATAAAGTAGGTGGGAATTATGAGATTAAACATAAGTACTGAAAATTTAACTGGGATGTTAGAGCAGTTTGGTTTGCTCAGAACATCATTCTTAGATGTCATGGGGGGGAACTGCATTGGATAAGTGACCTATGACTACATAGTAAAGAATATATAAATATATAAAATCGTGTCTTTTTAGATTTTTTTTAGTCAAGATGATGTATAAAATGTATAAATGCACAAGAAAGCAACCTTTTCCAGACACTGCAGGGTAGACACAGGAAATCACAGACACTGTGGCAGCTCGCACAAGACCTGCACAAGCTTAGGCCACACAAAATCCTAGCACAGAGGTGGAAAGTGGGCACAGAGTCCCACCCCAGCTAAAAGTATTTGCAGATAATAACTTCTGGGAGAGGGAAACTGGATTTCTTCAGTGGAGTGACACTGGGCGCATCAGCCTTGCTCCAGGGCAGGCCTCATGGCTGGGAGCACTTAGCCAACACAAAACAAACTTTATGGTTTTTAGTGGTGGGTTGTTTTTTTTTTTTTTTCATTTCATTTTTGTTTTTAAAAGAGAAGAAACATGATGTCGGATGAACTGTGAGGATAGATCTGGGAGATGGGAAAGAATATAGTAAAAATATACTGTATGAGATTCTCAATAAATAAGATAGGAAAATAAATGTGTATGATTGTACACACATATTGACAGTATTTTATCCTTTCCTGTATGTAGTAATTAGTGACTGTTTATTGAATGAATGTTGAAAAGAATTGCTTTTCTGCACAAAAAAAAAAAAAAAAAAAAAAATAGCCTTAACCCTAATTTGTATGATGGGCTGGGTTTTTTTTTTTTTTAAATTTTAATCTACTTTTAATATCATTATCGCCTGTCACCTCTTTCCTCAGAAACCATTTGTCCCTATTAAAGATTTTTTTCTTGTACTGTGGCAGCTCATCACATGATGAATTATATTTTTGGCTTTATTTACTGGTAGATCATTATGCTAATTTTTAACATCCCAATTCTTAGTGAACATATTACACATACAATATATGTAACTGTTATCCAGAATTAGGTTTCTTAGCAGTCATGTTCTTGGAGACCCATCACAAAATCTGATGTCACAGTAGAGTGTGATGTTGTATTAGTCATGAAAAAAAAATGGATTAGGAGGCAGTGGCAAAGCTCACAATGAGTATTTACCCACTGTTGGTGTTAAATGCCACCGGCATCGGCGAGGGCTAAAGGCCGTTGCTCTGATTACTCGGGGACTCTTACACAGTCACTACCACAGAGAAAGGGGGGTGGCAGCTCTTACTCTGGACATGTTTCCTGTCATGACAGATGTCACAATTTCTACATTTCTGGAGCCCCATACAAGTGATATGGTGGTCACTCTAAATTCAGACAAGGTGAGAACACTACAATAGACACAGAAGGAGGGGTGATGAGCCTTTCCTCACCAGTGATTCGAGGTCTCAGAGGATCTCTCCCCATTCTCAGCCCCCTGAAGAAATGAAATATGATGAATATAGACCTTGAACACATAGGGAATTGACACTGATTCCAACCCTGCCTCTAAGTTCATGGGTGACTTGTAACATCTGTTTATAAAAGGAAGGGTTTAATAATAACTACATTTAAGGGTCATAAAGATGAAGAGACACATGGGAATAGTCTCTCTCTCTCTCTCTCTCTCTCTCTCTCTCTCTCTCTCTCTCTCTCTCTCTCTCTCTCTCTCTCTCCAGAACCAATGCATGTTGCTCATCAGCAAATTCTTTCAGCTAGCACCCATGTGGTACTACTGTCTTTTTCTCCTTTCTCCTAGAGATGCCCAGGGTTTACCTCCCATTTCCCATCATGCTCTGGAGTCTGCCCTTCTATACACCCCCTGCCTCTTTCTTCTACTTCACAGAATTCTTCTGCGTATTGTGCCCCTGCAGGTCAGCCCACAGCATTGAATAAGAAAGAACAAAGAACAGGTAATTATGGCTAAATGTGTCTCTGGCCAAGACCATTTCTTTCTATGAATAAGTAAGGCAATGAGCCTGTAGAAAAGATTGCTCTTTAAGGCCTCTATTTGAGAACCATATTTGTTTATATTTTAGAAGAATATACAACTATTTTGCATAGGTCACCTATACAGCAGTCTGTTTTCTACAAATAATTCTTGGTTATTTTTCAATTTTGCCTTCTTAGATGTCAAAGTTGAAGTATGTTCTTGGGAAACTGAGCCAACACTTGTTTTTTACTTCCATATTGCACTTGGCAGAGTCTGGTCTTGGGTTATTATCTAAAATGACAACAAGCTGCTGAGAGCTCGAGTTCTTCCCACATTTGATAGACAGCCTGACGTATCATTTTGTTCAGGATTACAAGGGATTTGTTGAGATTTTCTTTGAGAGATTTTGTTTTAAGCGAGACTTTCTGAGCACATGAGAGGGAGACAGACAGACAGACAGACACAGAGAGAGAGTACAGGCAAGTTCTACTACTCTGCTCACACAAAGGAGGAGCAGGACCTCAGAAGCCCGTTGTGAGAACACACTTCCCTGGTGAACTAGCATCTTCTATTCCCTGCCTTTCTGCTCTAGGCCGAGATCCAGGCAAAAGAATATCCATCTCATATTGTAGGGATGATGATATTTATAATTTACATCTCATATCCAACTTGTCTAGTCTGCATCATTTCAGAGTACCTTTCTGCACCTTTATATGATCAGTGGTAACTGGAAAGCACACTTCTCAAATCAATACTCCCAAGTATCCAATTTACAGGCACATCTGGAGTTGACTAGATTCAGTTTATTAATCATCTACAAGCCCCTTGTTTCAAAGAATTCTGACCCTAGACTGTAGAGGACATTGTGGGGTGATGTTTGTTCTCCTACCACACTGGAGAACCTGCCCAAACCTGGATGATCCAGGAGATGGTTACTAGTTAGGGATTGTGAGAAACCTGAGTGCTTTGATTTGTAAAACTTGCTGTTTGCAGCCTGCGTGTTTTCTTTTGCTGCCTAGGTAACGGCTCTATTTCTGTCTAGTTTATCTACTACTGTTATTTCCCAGGTCTCTGAGCCTGGACCTTAGTAGCTACTGTGGGCTTTCCAGAAGCTTCTTAGAGTCCATCTGCTCTATAGGACTAGGATGTTTTCATAGAGCTGCCTTTGCCTTCGTACTTAAGCTACAGGACCTTAAATATTGTAGCTGCCTCTGAAGATGACAGATGATAACAGGAACTTACCTGGATTCTCTAATCCAGAGGGACCACGGGACAGTCATGCTCACTGCAGGCACCTGTGCAGTAGGGGCATTGTGAGCTAATGGTAGTAGCAGAGGGCTGAGCTTCTGATGCTCACTGAAATACCCTGCTCCCATCTTTGGATCTCTTTTGAAGCTTCTCACATTTGGGCTGAATTTCAGCTTATTTTCTACGAATGTTTTCTTGAAATATTTCAAAAAATCATGAAAACTTGCAAGAGTCCTGACAGTGAATACCCATACATCAGATTAGAGAAGCTAGTTTTTTTAAGGCATTGACACATTTGATCCATCATATTTCTATGCATGAGGACATGCATTCATTCTTGTGTTACTTGAAGATTACCTGACAATATGGCTACCTATTTTAACATAGTATTCCTAAGAATACTTTCTTATATTACATCTGGAAATTTACTATTGATGTAATCTAACATGTAGTCTTTATTCGAATTCCTCAGCTTGAACCATCTTCTATGTTTAGTTCAGGCTGGCCTTGAACCTATAATCCTTCTGCCCAACTCTACATAGTGTGAGGACTACAGATATGTTTCACTATCTTGGATCTTTAATGTTTTTTGTAAAAATGCTTTTTTAAATTTTAATTTATCTAAAAATCCATCAAGAATTCTGCATTACATTAAGGGTAATAAATGTTGAGATTTGGGTCTTTCTTTATGCTCAGTATTCAGATGGAATAAATCATGTCATGTGACTAAAACTGAATGCTTCCAAAAACTTAGCTGGTGCAAGCTGGCAATTACTAAGCATTATTCTTCTTAAATGCCCATTTTTTCCACAAAAAAGCTTCATCACACTTTGAGTGTCAGCCATAGAGGACTGGAAGAATGAGGGAATTCATTTGGCAAAATGTATCTGTATGTGTCACACTAAATACTTGGCTAATATCCAGATAACATGTGCAATTTATATAATATATAACCAACTCAGTTCTACTTGTAGCTGCATTACAAGAGAAGATGGTTCATTAATTCAAGTAAATGGTAGATCTAAGTTGTAAGTACATTAAGTCAGACTCTGTGAGCTTGGGTCCCTGTTGAGCAATTCGAGATACATAACATTTATACACCCTTGTGTGCTTTTAATACATTGATGCTTCACTTTGAACAAATGCAGGAATGTATGTGTAAAGATATGGAAATGAAAAGTGGCCTGGTAAACTGGTCTGTTAGTGCTAAAGCCCTCTGGAGACAAACTGAACTACCACCTGACTTTCAATTTGTGCTTATACATGTAATTTGATGGATCAATTATGGCTTTTAGTATGAAGGGTATTGTTGTAAGCAAAACTAAAGAACTAGATATATTTGATAATTTTTATTCCTTCTCTGTGCCTCAATTATCAAGATATTTTAAGTGGATATAAATTTGGAATCTTTGTTAAAATAAATGAACTGTTCAGTAGCCATACATTTTGTATACTGGAAACACACACACACACACACACACACATACACACTCAAATAACAATAAACACTTAAAGGATCACACACAAACAGAAATAGAGTCATTAAATATCTTACCTGGGATGTACATGAGGAATATAGGGAAATAGGGTGAAAGGGAAGGAAGATCACAATAAACTCTGGACTGAAGAGTGTGCCTGTGTGTGTGTGTGTGTGTGTGTGTGTGTGTGTGTGTGTGTGTGAAGTGTGTAGCTGTGTGGGTTTGCGAAGAGTGTCTGTGTGTGAAGAGTGTATCTATGTGTGTATGTGTGTACCTGCCTAAGTATGAAGAGTATGCCTCTGTGTGTGTGTGTATGAAGAGCATGCATCTGTGTGTGTGAAGAGTGTGTCTGTGTGTGTGTGTGAATGAAGAGTATCTGTGTGTGTGAAGAGCATATCTCTCTCTCTCTCTCTCTCTCTCTCTCTCTCTCTCTCTCTCTCTCTGTGTGTGTGTGTGTGTGTGTGTGTGTGTGTGTGTGTGTGTAGAGTGTGCCTGTGTGTAAAGAGGGAATTAGTGACAGAAACTAGGAAGGAAGGGTGGCATGGCAGGGAGTGAGATATAACAACACCATACTCTCCTCAGCATCCTGCAGCTGTCCCCTTCTAGGAATCTGCATAGATTTAGGGTGGACTCAGCAACTGTAGAAACACTAATTCTCCAAGCTCTTCCCTGTTCCCCTAGAGCAGCCTAGGGGACACAAAGTCCCTGAAGTTGAAGGATATCTAGCATTGGTGTGAAAAGAATATACAAACTTTATGAGAACATTTTTTCTAGATATAACATTCAATGAGGAATGTTTAAAGCATACCTTCAAAGGAAAAACCTATTTTGAGTAGAAATTATCTTACAGTTGTGGTTACCTGCACAAGAATCACACAGGTAGGGGGAGGTGATCTCCAGGCCTAAGCCCTTACTGAGGAGCTATCGGCAGATAATAGCTGCTCAGAGAGGAACAATATTTCTTCTTAGAGGATGTGGCCACTGGTAGGTTTCCCATGATGCAGTGGGTGGCCTTACACTCACATGCTAATTAATTGAACTTAGTGGGTTATCAAGAGAAAAAAAAAGAAGCGGTGAAGTTGGGAGGGGATATGTTGGTGGAGAGATGGGAGAGGTGGGGAAAGATGGAGGTGGAGATGAGAATAGTTTATTGTCATACATACATATATGTACTGTCATAGCACATATATGAAAGTCTCAAGGAACTAAAAATTACTATAAAATGATTTTAACTGAGAAGGTAAAATGGTACTCATCGAGAAAGGTCCTGTCACAGCATGGCTTAATGTGAATTACTAAAAGCACATTCAGATTTTATAAAGATATGCAAGACTTTTTGTATACTAATACTATGGTTTAAACAATCCTAACAACTTTGAGGATAATTTTTTTTCTGAACACACCTATAAAAACTGAAAATGATCAGAGATGGGTGTGAGGAAAAAACAGAAGAGAAACCCCTCTTTAAAATGGTACTAGCATCCTGAAAGGCAATCTTGGCTTTGACAGCTCTTCTTCCCCAGGTTTGTTTCAGCTTTGCCTGTGATCAAGTCATTACCTCCACTTTAGCTTTTTCTGTAAATGCTCCGTTTAGCTGTGACCTTCTTCCCTCTCCCTGAAGTGACTTTCATCAGTCTGCTGCTTCCTAACTAGCCCATGCCCCACTTGACCTTGACGTTGATGCTTTTCTCTTTAGATGTGGTCCAGGCACTGCATGCAAGGCACACTCACAGGTGTGGGGATTTTTCTTCTTGATTTTTTTTCCCAAACCCATGAAAGAATCATAAAAATGCTATGCCTGAGATAACCTTTGGGGGTGGGGGGCTCTTATGTTTTAATCTAAGCAGTTGCCTATTTAAATCAGCCATCTGTCTTATTGCAAAATTCTAGTAATTTGGAAATAATTATTCTTGCCAACACAGTGATTTAGATACAAAATCTTTTCATGGAGCATAAATACACTAAAAATTTATTAAGAGTAGTAGTTTCATCTTCTCCCCTAAAATATTGTTATGCAAATGCAGAGGATTTACACCTAAATATTTATACCTAAATATTTTATAACATCTCTGATTCCATTCTGCTTTGTATATCAAAAAAAGTATATTTTTGATATTATATCTTAAATGAATAATTTCTAAAGTATTTAGGACAAAATTCATTGTCTAACAAAGCATTGTTGATCTTATTAAGTTTTAATAGTACTTTTATTCCTTTTAAGTGTGCGTGTGTGTGTGTGTGTGTGTGTGTGTGTGTCTTTGTTAGTATTTGCACATGAGTACAGCCTGAGAAAGCCAGAAATGTGAGATCCTCTGGAAATGGAGTTACAGATAGTTGTGAGTCACATGACATGCATGCTGGAAGCCAAACTCAGATCCTCAGCAAGAGTAATGCATGCTTTTAACCACTGAGCTATCTTTCCAGGCTCCACGTTTATGTTCATGTCCATTCATTCATTCATTCATTCATTTCTGAGTAAATGTCTTGACTCTGAAAATACCTTGGGTGGATAGGAGATTTGGTTGAGGGGGATACACTGAAGATAAACTGGATCCAGAGTTGCCCTAGAATTAATTTGAAAAATAAATCACTGACCCAAAGCTTTCCTGATGATGTTGCAAAAGTACAATGGGAGTTTTCTGATTATTCATTTGGCATGAGAAAGCAGAGGACTGTGAATTTTAATTTTCCATTGCACCCTATCCAGTAGGAACCCATGAATTCCAGTGCACTGTGCAGAATTCCCAGTCTCTTCTCATAAGGTGTCCCTCTAGGTCACTGCTTCCCAACCTTCCTCTGCTGCAACCCTTTAATACAGTTCCTCACATTGTGGTGACCCCCAACCATACATTTTTGTTGCTATTTCATAACTGTAATTTTGCTACTGTTATGAATATATTGTAGTGTAAATACTTTTGGAGACAAAGGTTTGCCAAAGAGGTTGCAAACCGTAGGTTGAGAACCATTGATATAACTCAATGGTTGATAGTCCCTAGATGCAATGGATTTCCTTAGCTGGGATTTGATTTTTATCGGACAGATACAATGATTTATGATGAAAGTTCATGCAGAATTTTACACACATACTGTTCTGATCAGTAAGAACACTTCTGAAATAGGAAAACATGTGGATCGCTGAATCAGCTTTGAGTAGGCATAGCTCATTACATCAAAGTAAAATTTACTTTGATGACTGCAAGCCTAGGTCTGTGTTTGCCACTGAATTCAAATAAGGACTTTCATTTGGTGAGAGTGGTGGAGAGAATTATGTTCAGCACCCACCTGCTCCCCCAATCTTTTAGGACCTAAAAACCAAAACGAAGAGAAAGCATTAAAGAGAAGGTAATTACAAAAGGTGAAGAAATGGCTGGAAGGCAAGTCTTTTACAATATACCTTTTTTTTTTTTTCCTAATAAGCCGAAGACAGCTTTACTCAGATGGAGTAAAATCTCTTCTAGATCCTGATTGTTCCTAACGTCCTGCAGAGAAGGATAACTGATACATCACCTGAAACCATCAACTGTGTTACAGTAGCAAATTTTATATCTCTGTGGGGAAGTATGCCACTCACATGAGTGGCATACTTTTTACATAGCTCTAAACTGCTAATGCCCTGGGAGGATCACTTTTTGGTATGGTACTGCAGGACTCGGTACTGATGAAATGTTGACTTAACTTTGTTGATCATAATAGCTAAGTAACCTTTTTATGAAAGGACCACAAAGATACAAAGTAGCTTGTCCCTGTTTTCTAACAACAACAAAACTTTAAATACCTCTTATTCACACAGAAATTTGAGTGGCAACCTCAGAGCCCGGCACTCCTGTACCACACTGGAAGCTGACTCGCAGGCTGAATTTCATAAATCCCTGTGTTAGAATTCAGGGCACATCAAGTCTCTGCTCATGTGTTGCCTTTCCTCCACAGAGCTCCCGATGTGTGGTGTGAGAGAACTCTAAGACGAAGGCTGGTCAATTCTTTTCAGAAAGGATGTAGGGATAAAGTCACACACTACAGTTAAGTTCTTCCGAATCACCTCAATCCCATGGGTATGGAAGTGTACGCCAGCTCTCAGGAGCTAAGACGGGGGAATTTTTCATTCAAAGCCAACCCAGGCAGTATAGTGAGACTATCCCAAAATATAAAGGAAAAAGTGAATTTATAATCTTGATAGCCACCTCATGGGAATAAAAAGTCCCCACTGTCTAAGAGGCTGGGTGTGGTGCCAAGTGAGTAGAAAAATCTTGTCTTGTATGTGCTGTCCTGCTGCCCCCTCTACCACTGGGCTCATGGAGAGAGATAGAATGTCCCAACTTGCTCACTTTTTAGTAGCCTTTGGTATGTTTCTTCCAGGGACAAGGTTTTATTCCAAGAATCAAAGAAAGAATTGGTTGACCATGAGCCATCTTATTTTCCCTTCAATTTTTTTTTTAAAAGTCCGTTGTCTGAGAATGACTTTGAAAAAAAAATCAACATCTGCATGAATCTCAGTATGACCTAAGTATGACTTGAGCACCACTGGATAAAGCGTTTGCCAGAGAGCAAGAGGACCCTTCAGTTCTTTAAAACTTCAATAGGTAAATGAGAACTGATGTAACCAAATTAAAAGCATCTCCAATGATGCACATACTCAATTGTTTCAGGGTAGAATAATGGATCAAATTTGGAGTGTTGTCATGTTACATTAAGAAGCAATCTGGAAATGGTACTCAGTTTGTAATATTAGGAAGAGAGCTTTCAAAGTGGAAGACATTTCACTGCAAAAACTGAAAAAAGACACAGATTCCTCTGCTTTGTTTTCCACCACCACCCTGAGGCCACACGGGAGACTGGGTGCTTTCCCATAGCTTCTTACTGTTCTCTCTAAGCTGTTCTATAGACAGCTGAAGCTTCCAGAGATGAAGGTGACCTTCAGGACAGTTACTCTGAAAAGAGAGACCTTTGTCATAACAGGGTCTCTAGACAATTATCAGCCTTGCCACTGACATCCTGGTACCATGGTGATGTGGCCTGTGCTTCCAGCCACTGCATTAGAAAATGATACTAATTTCAGTGGCAGAAAAAAGCAGCTTGAGGAAAACCAGCCAATTCTAGCTAAACTCATGACCTTATGTCAGACCTGTGAGATTGTAAGAGACCACAAAGCACCACTGTCTTTCTAGACCTGTGAAAGAAACTGTCCACTTATTGGAATTTTACCTAGGAAGATCTCTGTCTGTCTGTCTAGTCTGTCTTCTTCTTCTTCTTCTTCTTCTTCTTCTTCTTCTTCTTCTTCTTCTTCTTCTTCTTCTTCTTCTTCTCCTCCTCCTCCTCTTCCTCCTCCTCCTCCTCCTCTTCCTCCTCCTCCTCCTCTTCCTTCTCCTTCTCCTCCTTCTTCTCTCTCTCTCACTCTCTCTCTTTCTCCCTCCTTCCCTCCCTCCCTCCCTCCCTCCCTCCCTCCCTCCCTCCCTCCCTCTCCTTTGATCCCTTTCCCTCCCTCACTTCCTTCCTCTCCCCTCCCCTTCTCTCCTCTGCCTAGGGTGATTATGAGAATGGAACCATCTTGACACAGGCCTAACTAGAGTGGAGGGAAGATGAGCACTGTGGTACAAGTAGAAAACTGGTCTGTCAAGAGTAGCTGTGAGGCCGGTATATTGGCACAGTCCTTTTATCCCAGCACTCATGAGGCTGAGGCAGAAGGATGGAAAGCTTGTGGTCAGCCTGAGACATACAAGACCCTGTCTTAAAACCAAAATCATAAGCTGCTAGGATCTAATTACCCAAGTCTTGTCATTTGTCTTTTTCTATCCACTATTGAGGAAACCAAGAATACAGTTGAAGTATGGGTCTGGGTACTTCTCTCTCACCGTGTAGCTACACACGCTGAGTAAACCTCAGTGTGTTTGCAGCCCAGTTTTGCATCTGTAAAGTGGGTCATCCTTACCCTACCTGCACTGGAAAGTGTTTTGAGGCATAGAGGGTGCCCAGTCATTACCTTCTTTGCTCACTCCAGAAGAGGAGTGTAGTACAGGCTTTCCTACCAGGACAACAGAAGAATGAAGAGCAGATGCTAAGAGGTGGAGCTTCACAGAAGCCTGAAGCTAGGACTTACCTTCTACCTACAGCTCATGCCCTTGTCAAATGAGCTAGCATCTACACACATCCTGTTTCCTCAGTTACACCTTGGTTGTACCAAGACATCTGGTGTCCTCTATTGGGCAGCTATCCTAATTTTCTATTCTTGAATCATGCTGCCTCGGAGACCACTTCCTGTAGTCCCCAGAAACGAATGGCTGGATTGTTAAGAGGCTGGGGGTTTTCAACATCAGTGTGACACATTGGCACCCCTCTGCAGTTCCTTTGGCCATTTTTATAATTTTAAAGATTATTAGGAACCTGGAAAAGGCTAATAGAATTAAAAATCACCAGGCAAAGCAGAGTGACATCTATTTATTTTTCAGAACTAGTAAAACATAGTTCTAGCCCACTGTGAGGCACTCACCAAGACTCATTCCTTTATGTAAAACCTGACAGGGTCAGCCCTCTATGAGGTATCTCCCATCCAGGGATCATCAGTCCTGGCCACAGAAGCAAGTGTGGCCACTCAGAGCCACACTTCAGCCACTTAATTAGATTTGGAGAAGAGAAGACAGGAGAGTTCTCAGATAAAATGTTGAGCAGTGTTTAGAAGGGAAAACCATGTCACTCTGAGATGTAGAAACTTATAGAAAAATGGCCTTGTTCCAGAAAGAACTAATAAGAGGCTCTTTAGTGGATCTGAAGAAAGTTCTGGAATTTTCTACCTGGAGGGATATTCTTTCTTAAAGCTACCTATGTCTCTCACAAAGTGAAGAACTTTCTTTGTACCAGAGTAACAGGAAAGCACTCCATTTCCGTACTCCTTAACATACACACATACACACACACACACACACACACACACCACCACCACCACCACCACCACCACCACCACCACCACCACCACCACCACCACCACCACCATCAGTCCCACTGAGTGTTTCTCTTATGCACATGTGTTTGGACTGAACATTTGAAATGAGTAGCTCAGTGTGCTCAGCCATGGAGAAGACCTATTTCTCTCTGTCTCAGCAGCCACAGATCCCCTGTATCTCTTCATTTCGGGTTGTGGCCTTATGAGATTTCCCCACCCACATTAGCAAGTCAGTTGGGGTTGTCACTGTGTAACTTTCCTGTTTGTTGAACTTTCCTGTGTGCAGTTTCCCTGCCGTATATAGAAGGCAGTGCCTCAGCAGATGCACCTGTCCTCTGCTTCTCTGCCTCTCTCACACACAATCTTTCTGTTCCCCTTCTGCGATGTTCCCAGACCTTCGGTTCAGGGGTTTCACTGTAGAAGTGGCAAGCGTGACTATGCACCCCATGACCGCTTATTCTCTGGACTTTGAGCAGTTTGTGGATCTCTGTGGTAGCCTCCAACAGAAATATTCTTAAGGAAACACTGCCTGTTTGCTTACACTCTAACGAAGCTACTAGCATGTTCCTTAGCTACCCTGTATACTAATTCCCTTTAGGGATTCCAGTCCCCCTTCAGACTTTCAACCAACTGATAGGAATGTAACTGCCATGATACTGAAATTCTTTTTTTTTCTCTCTCTCTGAAAGTTAGGGTTTGAGTGGATATGTAAGGGGTATGATGAGTAATTTGAGTCTCAGACTGGACTCTTTTGCCAGCAAACCCTGTACCCTCTCCATCATTTGGAGGGAAGCCAACCCCTTCTAAGCTATGTGTATATAAGAAGTACTCAATATAAAAAGAGTTACCCTTAAAGAAGCAACATATAAGGATGGCCCCTGATCTCATGCCAATGAAATTTTATTGATAAATCAAACCATTAGACAAAAGGCACACTGGGTCTTGTGTTGGTCGTGTGTGGGGCTGATTTTTGTGGAGGAGGGGCTTCTGAATCTGAACTCTGGGTTCCTACCTCAGAGCATCCACTTGGAGCATCACTACAATCACAATGGGGCAGCGTAGGTTTTTTTTTTTTTTTTTCCTTTCTCTTTAGTTCCTGAGAAACCTGGCACCTACGCTTCTGTGAAGGGAAAATTGAAGCTCATTTTTATACCTCATTTATAATGAAAAGACATAAATATTGTTTGTTTCTTGGGGAAATGTTTCATTCTTTTCCTTCCCTGGCGGGTTTCATAATTAAGCCTTCCTGAAAGAAAAACTAAAACTGAGATTACAGATGTGTTATTTCCTGGCTAGTGCACTGAGCAGTGTGCATGTGTTGTTTCCGCAGTCTCGGTGGACAAGTGGTCCCTGCTGTCGCTGCCTGTGTTTAAAAACCAAGACGGTTTGTTGTGCTGACATCCCAGCCTGTGATTTCTGCTGCTGCCGGCACGAACGAGCAATGCCAGTTTCACGACTCTTGAGCCCTGTGTGAAACTCGGACGCGGACACAGACGAACTTTTGAGCACGCCTGCTCACGCCTCCCCGCTTCGTAGAGATGTCGGAGGCTGACCCTTCATCTGGATTTGCCGGAAGTGTGGAGAATGGAACTTTCCTGGAGCTGTTTCCCACATCGCTGTCCACGTCGGTGGACTCATCCTCAGGCCATCTGTCCAATGTCTACATCTATGTCTCCATATTCCTCAGCCTCCTGGCTTTCCTGCTTTTGTTGCTGATCATCGCTCTCCAGAGGCTGAAGAACATCATCTCCTCCAGCTCCTCCTACCCCGAGTATCCTAGTGACGCTGGGAGTTCTTTCACCAACCTAGAAGTGTGTAGTATCTCCTCTCAGAGGTCGACGTTTTCCAACCTCTCATCCTGAAGGAAACGGGTCGATATTCCAAATGAGAGCGGCTTCAGTTTCTCCATACTGAAGAAGGTATTGCTTCATGAGAGAAATAACCATTTGGATAGACCTGTTTTCCTCCTTCATTTTGTAATTCCTTTTCTGCTCAGGATGTGCTTCATTTGTAAAAAGAGGAGCCAATGCTGATGGAAATGCAGGTAAACTTTGAGGCATGGGATTCCACACAAAGTCCTTGACCTACCTGGAGTCTGCTCAACACTGTGTTGGACACCTCGGATTCAGACTGCAGGGGATGCTGGGAAGAGACACTTCCACTCTGACTCTCTTACAAAAGACCTGAAACTAACTGAGCGAACAGAAACTGGAACCCAAGTAGAGACTATTTAGAAGATATTTTCTGTATTTAAAAGATAAAGCAGAGACGGGGGCAGAGACAGACAGACAGATAGACAGACAGACAGACAGAGAACTTATATTTAACATATAACATTTCCAAAAGGAGGTTAAAATAGGCTAAACGTTTTTATTTAATTTCACCTTAGCAAATGTCACACATGATGAGCAGAAGTCACTTGGGACTATTCTGGGGGTCTGGAAAGCTTCAGTGGCACAAGGAAAATGTGCCCTGAAGCAGTTTGCACTGCTTTCTGCTCCTGGGTTTCCTCCTGGCTGCTGTTGCAGTCAGAATGCTCTCTAGCTATGGAAACCTTTGTGACAGTCGCTGTTGCTATTACTAAGTGAAGCCCAGAGGAGGCACAATTCATTTTAATTCCCTTGCTACTGTTTCCGTCCAGTAGGAATTAAATATCAAGACATATTTGTTCTGTCATGTTTTATACAGAAATACTCTTAGCATTTATGTGCTCCTTCACTGAGTTTGTCTTTAAAGCTTTACTGCAGAATAACATGGTCTCTAAGGTGTCAAGTGTGTGCTCAGGTGACTTCACAAACCTTAGGAACTGTGTCACTAATAGTCGTGTCATACTCCACGAACGAGGTCTATCTCTGATGATTTCTTTATGTTGACACAATACTCTGGATCTCTAAGTTGTGAGATTATGCTAAAAGCTGCAGACATTGCAGTCGGGTAGCTGCAGAAACTTCAGTGCTACTGGGTGCTGCTATCCGGAGGTCAACCATGGGTGTCCATGAGACGAGGCCCAGCTGTGAGCAAAAGCAAAGGTTGTGCAGGAAATTGATCAGACCCAATGGCAGCTTCTACAGATAAGAATTTAAATTCCAGTTTTAAAATAAATGGTCCGCAGACTGAACACTGAGCTGAATAACCTGAGTGCCACTGTGCCAACATACAAGTCTAGGGCAAAGTAGTTATTCCCTGCTCACAACATTTAATAATCTTAAAAGCTGGAACACCCACACACCCTGGGATGGGTTGTACAGTCAGGACTCCCTGGGGACTGGAATGGGAGAAAGAGGTAAACATTTTACAGGCCCTGCATGACATCCTAGACATGCTGAGGGTTGAAACCCGTAAAGAAGATTAAAAACCACTTCTTTCTCTTTTTTCTCCACAATCAAATCAGGACACACTTGGATATTTACATATCAAAAGTATCTACAGACACCATCAGCCCAGTACAGATGCTGCCCTACAACATGTAATGAGAAGTTTGTGTCACCTGTCATGAAAAGTGTGACTTAATACATAGTGAAATCTTTGATTGCAGAAGTTCTGCAGTTTGGGTGGTTATTGTCATTCTCTGAGTATCTATAGGCACATGTATTCATGTAAATATGTACACACGATGTTTGCACAGACACATGGATGTGTGCGTGTGTTTCCACAGAAAAGTTGAGGGACAGCTATCAGGAACTCAGAATCACCTGCAATATCACCTCTACTCTTCTGATTATTTTGGTTCTAAGGTTATTTGGGTAAAGAGATTTTAACAAATAAAAGGACAAACATCCCAAATGACAGGCCAACCTGATCAGGTCCTGTCCTGCAGAGGTAACTATATATTTTTTTTCTCCTGGAATAGACTCAAAGACTTTAGAGAGCAAAACTACCTAAGTCAAATTCACTTGTCTCTCTGCAGGCGGGCTCCCCTAGCTAGCCACATGATTCTTGCACCTGGAGATAAAAGGCGTAATTAGTGGTAGGATTCAAAGATGGAAAACAGGCATCACCACTAAGCATTGTACAAGTTGGGAGGAATCTGTCTTGTGGAAAATGCTCAGAGAGACTGGAATGCAGGTATGCAAATAAAGAAGTGGAGTCTGTTGAAAGCCTGGCTTCTTGTTTTGTTCAGCAATTTAGTCTCCTAAAGAAGACACTTTGCCTAAGAGTTCTAAGTATATCTATAGACTCTATAGCTATGTAATATCCATATATTAAATGCCTATGGGGATTGGAGAAATGGCTCAGTGGATAAGAGAACTTACTGATTTTCCAGAGGACCAAAATTCAAGTCCTAGAACCAATGTTGAGTGGATCACAACCTCGCTCCAGGGGATTTAACGCTATCTTCTGGCCCTCTCAGACACTCACATACACATGGCAAACACATGCATATACATGTGCTTTCTATACCATGTATCTGTGGAATGTGTGGGCATGACTATATGCATATCACCGCTGATCTAAAAAAGGATCAACAATGTGTAGCCAGATGCCATCTGATCTTCATGACTGCAGTGACCACTCCCTGTTGGCAGTGATTGAGTCTCAGATTGGCCTGATGACAAGAATCACATCACAAGGGTACTTGGATATTTTACAAGTTCCTACCAAATCAAGCATCTAAAAGTCACCAGGGGCTCCAGGTGCTAAGGAGGAGGAGGGAAAGAAAGAGGGGGAAGAGGAGGGGATAGAGGAAGAGGAGGGGATAGAAGAAGAAAAGGAGGGGGAAGAAGAGGGGGGAGAGAGGGAAGAGGGGGAAAAAGAGGAGAGGGAAGCCAGAGCCTTCTTCTCCACAAACACCAAGAGTAAGACAGTAGACATGGCTCATGTAAACTTGAGAAGAGAACTCTCCTCTATGTCACTACAAACTTAACTGCGCCGTCTCCAATCTGACCGTTGGTCCACCTGCCACTCACTCACAGGCCCACAGCAACCTCCTCTCTGCTGGAGTATGAACTCCAGGCCACCTTCCTGGGGAAATCTGCTATTGTGATGGTTTGGAGGAAGAGACAGGTGAGCAAGGTCTATCTCTCTCTTTGTGTCGCTTTGCCCCTACAACTCTGCTTCCACAAGGCAAAGCTTGTGTGGCAGACTAGAGGACTGGCACAAAAAAAAAAAAAAAAAAGTACATTTTCTACTAAGACACCCACAGACAGTCAAACCTTCAAAGTCAAAGACAAACACCAGTTTTTGTTGATGCCTTTGCCTTGAAATGAACCTCCCAGCTGTCACCAATGCCAGGTCTCACCTTCCTAGTTGCCATTGCACGGTCCCCTGGGGTCCACCTCCATCAGTCTGATGCACAACATCTCAGCTTTAGACAGCCTGCGTATCCAAAGGAGATTAAAACACCACCTCCAGTCATAAGGTCCCTTTATCTCAATTTGACTGAGCTTTCAACGGCAAATGGAATATGCTATTTTTCCTCCATGTATCCCTCCATTTCAGAACTACGCCCAAGCCACTAACACTTTATGAAATACTTCCTACTAATAATGCTTTTTACTCTGACTGCTCAGTGCTGGGTAGAGCAAACAGATTTAGTTGCTGCACTCCTGAGACCTATGAGAGAGTGATGGTGGTACTCAGAGGAACATGAAAAAGAAATATATACAGTTGCAGCATTGGTAGGTGCAATTGAGGAGTGCAGTCATGACAGGGCAGACCCCAAAGGAAATGGACTTGGGAAAATAGTTGAACGGCATCCAAAAGCTTATTCCCTGAAAAGAAAAAAGAATACACAAAATTCCTGAAGCAGGGAGAGCCTTGGCTCTTGTAAGCAGAATAGTTAGTGCTGGGATCTGAGATGTGGTGCTGGGAGGTGGGCAAGACAGGTCAAGCAGGGCTTATGGGATGCATAATTGAATTTATGTTTAAGAAAGATTACTCCAATTTCTTCTGGAAAAGAGACCAAAGATGGACAAAGAGTCCTATTCAGATGCATTCTGGGTGGGATACAGGAGTGGGTGGAGAGTTGTTCTGCCTGCTACAAATATCTGCTCATCTTCTAGCCATGGAGACAGACTTAGCTAAGACTGAGTTTATCACACAACCCATCCCTCCTCCACCACTTGTTTCCAATTCCTCTCTCTCTCTCTGTCTCTCTCTCTCTCTCTCTCTCTCTCTCTCTCTCTCTCTCTCTCTCTCTCACACACACACACACACACACACACCTTCTTGCACTCCCCCCCTTCTCTCCTGACTTGTCCCCATTTGGCCTTTATTTAAAGTCTTTCAATCATTTTCAGGCCACACTACGACTCTTACTCCAGTATTTTTAACACGTTGTATGACTAATGCTCTAACAAAACTCTGATTCTACAGTAAAGTTGCAGCATGTAAAATCTTGCTCCCTTCAAATTCCCATTTCTAAACAAGCTATTGTTCTTCGTACCCTACAAAGAGGGTACAACTTCCTGTAGCTAGGTAATATTTTGAGATACTTTCTCCTTGGTTATCTGCCTGCCCTATGAATTTATGCTAACCTCCTTACAACATGGGCTCAATCTAGACAGGCATTTATTTAAATACCTCTAGGTATTTCCTCTGTGGCCTCAGATAATATGTCCTGGGGTCCCAGGTATTGATAAAATAAAGAAGCAATGATGTCTTTAAATGCTGTGCAGATTCAGTGACAGCCATATGTGAACTAACACCTCACTGTTTAGTACATGGTAATATATGCATGTGTCAAGCCAACATCATTTAGAACATTTGGCTTTGGGGGTTCAAATCTTCCCACTGTTTCTTCCTACCACCCACTCTCTCTGTTTTTCCTGCACCTAATCCCTCTCCTCTTCTCCCTTCCTTTGCAACACATAGCTTAACCTTTTATATGCTGAACCTTCTGCCCTGGGTCATCTTCTGGCTTTACCTCTCACTAGTTTCCCTATGGCCCAAGAATAGATATAAAGGGATATATAGAGGGCTTGCTGAAGCCCTTTCTCCCAAGGGGTCCACTTATTCAGCTTATCCTCTACCTATGAACCATGGGTGATATTCATGTCTCATGTGCAAGCAGAATTGGTGAGGAAACATCCAAACTTAAAGACTTCTGGGGAGGACCCTGCCATTCAGAAAGCATCACCAATATGCTGGAGAAACTGGATGTTATAATGAAGCTGGCAGCCAGACTCAAGGAAAGTCAGATGGGGTGTGGTGTTAAGTTCTTCAAGGTTTTTGTCAAAGAAACTTCTTTTTTGCAGGTAGCAGAGGTTAATCATACTCAGAACTTCCCAAGTGTAAAGAATAAGTGAGTAAATGTTTAACCTTAACTGGAATATCTTTGTCAGTCCCCTCCTGAGATTCGGGGAACATTGTGGAAGAGGAGTCAGGAGGAATGTAAGGGCCATAGCAAGGAGAGGCTTGCTATAAAGTGCTGTCCATATGATGTGCCCATTGCACTCATGAACTTGTAACAGTTGTGGTTGCCTGACCTGCACAAGATGAAGCCAATTAAAACTCCAGAGTGAATGAGGGAGGAGCACACAAGGCCCCACACCTGGATGGGGAGCTGTTTAATGACTGCTGGAGATGGGAGGGTCATTTTTGCTATAGACCCTGGTAGGCTATCATTCTCCATATAGGCAGCAGAAACTGGATTCAGTCAGTTATAAAAACAGCAGTGAAAGGAAGAGGGTGTAAAGTTGGGAGGGTAGGCATGTTGGAGAGTTCTAGAAGGAATTAGAAGAGGAATATACATATATTCATAGATAGACATGAAATTTTCAAATAACAAATAGATTGCTAGGTTTTAAGTTGATAGAAGAATAATGATAAATTAAATTTTATAATAAGTCTAAGATGAGTATCAGGATATATTTGCTTCGAGAAGTCAGGTTATTGATTTCTTACCTAAATGTGGACATTAGAGCCTGTGAGCCTCCCTACACGCTGACATGTTTGAGGCAAACCTATGCAACATTTCTGCAGTCTTGTGAGCATACCAAGGAACTCGGCAGCACACTGATAGAAGATGACCCTTAGGGGGCCCTTCCTGGGGAAGACTGACTTTTTTAATGAAATGATGAGCTGTTACTCAATTGGCAAATATCTGTTGAGCACCTGCTGCATGGTTCTTTGTTCTGGAGATTTGGCAGTAAATAAAACACACAAACCCCTAAAGAATTTTACATTCTGGTGGAGTAAAACATACGGGTGTGTTTGATAATCGTTGGTGTGAAAAAACCCTGCATAACAAAGAAAGGAGATTGTTTAAATTCAATTGAAAGCTTAGACAAAGGTTCTCTTTCTGAGGAGAGGGTGTTTGAGCAGCAGAATGAATCATTTTGCTCTTCTCCCAAAATGAGTATGCAAAGGGCAGTCTTCCAGGAGATTACTGTTGAAAACCACTAGTGAGCACTCTTTATTTCAGTCTCTTAGACTCAACTAACAGGAAACCACACAGGAAATATTCCATAAATTCACTTGTTTAAAACAACAAGACAAATAAGTTAACCTTCATACACTAATTTTGTTATCGTTGCTCTACCTTCTTCTACATGCTGATGTGAACTATGGAGGTAAGTCTGAACTCAAAGGATTTGATGGGATTTTTTTTCTACTTAACTGAAACAAACCTTTATGTTACGCGTAGTATCCTGCCGACCCAGCTTTGGCCCAACTAGCACTTGTTAGCTCTAACATTCGCTCAACTAAGAAGGAGGCACCGGGTATGGCACACACAGGGTGGGAGAAATCTGTGTTCAAGTTGAGGAGGCTTGACACATAAATAGTGGGGTCCTTGTTGAGAAAGCTTAAGTCAACTGTTAGCCACACATCTGGTACTGAGACTAGACAGGCAGAGAAGATGTCGCATGTGCAAGGGAGGCTGGGCACTCCCTCTCTTTAGCCATAGCAGTGATAGATCAGAAAAAATGCAGCCACTTTTCATAGCTGGTGTAATGTGGGGTCAGGAAACCATGGGACCAGGAGAAGCAGGCCTGGAGCAAGACTGGGTTCAAGGTGTGTTCAAACTCCAGAAATCTCATCCAGAGATTAGCAAGAGTAGGATTGCTCTGTCCCTGCCCCAGGCCTGCCCCTGGTCACATAGCCACTAGCCAGGTTAAACTTCTCCCCTCATAAGATAAATCCAGCAGTATCTGTAACTCCACCTTATGCAAATGAAGCATCCCCACCACTCTGGCCCTGGTCAATGATATACACTCACCCCCTAAGGGTTTAAATAGCTTCTGTCACCCCCAACCTCCAATAAATTGACCGTTTCTCTGAAGCTGTTCCTGAGTGTGTGTTCTTTGTCCACTCACTCACCAATGACCACGTCCCTGCCTGTACCCACACACCTAGCTAAGCTTCCCTCCCTCCAATCCAGCTAGGTTTGCAACAGGCCTGACTACCCAGAGGAATAAGCAGACACCCTCCACCCTCGGCAGTGTAACATCTAACTCCTAGTGCTTCTAACTCCTTGATGCTGGTCGCTGTATACCCATGAAACTCAAGGTGAGTGTGAAGACCAGTGTTCAAGACTGAGAACAAGTGGCTCTTCATGGGGAGGCTGATCCATTTCACCTCATCCATAGACCTCTGCCTTCTCTGAGAATCTAAGAATATGCTCCGTGCTCAGGACTTCCAGAATGAAATATAGTTACCACTCTTCCAAGGAATAATGAGGAATGGACTCAGTCAATGAGGACTTCAAAAACTAGGCCCACATGTAACAGATCTTGGTGTCATCCTGTAATTAAGGGAGCTGCTCAACCTTCGCAGGCAGTGGAAATAATAGATAGATAGATAGATAGATAGATAGATAGATAGATAGATACATAGATAGATACATAGATAGATACATAGATAAATAGATACATACATACATAGATACATACATACTTAGATATATACATACATATAGATAGATAGATAGATAGATAGATAGATAGATATGATAGACTAGACACAATAAATGATTATATATCCAGATAGCTAGCCCATATAAGTATCAATGTATTTCAGGCTTATTTGTTTTTGTGCTCTTTGCTTCAGTGGCCCTGAAGACAATTTGCCCTGAGCTGTCTACCAGCTTGGAGGAAATCCACATTGCAGCATGAGCAATTCTCCCCCTTTAGAGGTCCTTCCCTGTAACTGGTAAAGGAGATTTCTTCACCACACTCTCCCCATGTCTGATGCTGTCCTTCGGTAACCCTAAGACTCTTCTTTGGGGTTCCTATGGTCTCAACTTTTTCCAGGAGTACTCACCCATACACACACCCTTGAAGACTCTCTGGAGCTTCTATCCTGTGATGTTTCCAAATACCTGTTGGCTTGTGCTTCTGAAGTCTAGGTTATTAAAACTGTCTTCTCTAGAAACTTCATCAGTTACTGTGACAGTTAATCTGCATTGCCAACTTGACTAGGTTTTGAATCATCTTTAAAAAGAAGGCATGTTTATGGGTGCTTTTCTAGTGGTTACCTTGGGAGGAAGACTGACACTAAAGGTGTGGGACACCATCCTCTGAGCTGTAAACCCAAATTAAATAAAAAGTAGAAAAGAAGAAAGCCAGATAAGCATTGCCCCTGGTTCACCCAGACATGAGCAAGACTCTACTACCATAGCTGCAAGCGACTTCTTCCATCATGTCTTCTGCACTGTGATGAAATGCATCTCCTCAAGCCATGAGCCAAAATAAGCCTAAACTTTGCCACAAACCCTCTTCTTGTCAGGTATTTGTTTGTGGCTACAAGAAGAGTAACAGGCATGCTACAAGATGTCTGTACTATGATCTACCAAAGTGTCTCTACTGGACTTGCTTTTCAATTGCCTCACCATGAGGACATGGTAAAGCAGAGTGTAAAATGATGTGCATCTTCTAGTCCTTCAGAGTAGAGCTGACTATATACTTATCTAACAACCTATATTTTCAGGAAGCAGTTATAATGGTCATATGTTCTTTGGTGGCAACGTTGTTTAACCTTTGCTCTAGAATCTAAATAAATTGTGTAGGGATAATTTCCTATACTCTCTGCTGATTTGTCTCCTACATGAATGTTGCAGTTATTATCTCAAATTCTGTGTGCGCACATATGTGTGCAACTGCATGGTGCTGAGACTGGAACCCTTGTCTTCTTCATACATGTAAAGCAAGCACTTAACCACCCATCTCTACACTGAGCCCTGGTATCTCAAATATGACACAATTTGATCAAATTTTTTTCCTTTGAAGATTAGTATTCTGTGGGACTATGAGAGGCAGCTAGGTACTTGGTCAAGCAGGCTTTGAACCCCAGGGATAGTAGGAGTTTGGCCTTGCTCCCGGGCTCCTGGCTCCTTTCACATAGCTACTGCCCCCGACAGAGAGGTGTGTGGCCATCAATCACAGGACGATGCCCCTACTAGCCCCTCCACAGGTAGAAGGCATGACTACAGTCCACAGAGCCTCAAGATAGATCTCCATATTAATGAAAGACCTAAAGGCCAGAGGGCATAGACAATTAAGCATTCCTTCCCAGACCTTCCTCCTTGCAAAAGATATTTAACCTCAGGCCCACCCTGAGAATACCGGGGTATAGCTCCATTCATTTTCTACCATGACAATAAATATCTTAAGACCATAGCCTATGACCATGGTCTATCTCTCTTCTTTGAAGCCTGACATGGGGAACCATGGAGAAGGTCTTCAACTACTGAGCCACTGTCTCATCTCTCACCAATGACCTCTCTATGCTTCCAGCCATGGAGGCCACCAACTCAAGCAAGTGAGCCAAGAGTCTCATCCCTGAAGGGTACAGCCAGAACTTCCCCCCTCCCGCCTTCAGCTGCAGGTCGATCCAGCCCATATGCTCCCCTTCTCAACCCTTTCGCAGCCTTTCAGCAGCACCTGAGAACCCAAGGGGCTGAGAATCAGTCAGTTCCCAGCCATCTCCTGGCCCTGGCACCCCCAACTTAGGAGCTCTGGCCCCTGCAGGACCTTAGACTGTGTTCCCTCACCCCCAGGGTGGAGTCCCATGGCTTCTCACAGCCTGATATCGGCCCGACACTGGCGTGGAGTGAACACACTCAACTTCCTGTGCTTCTGCTTCTCTGAGCTGCAGCCCTAGCCCCTTGGGGACAGCAGACGAGGGACCCACAGTTCAACCCAACCGGACCCATGCCACGAATGCTGTAGCCCAACAGTATTCATCTTCTCATCATACTTGGAAGCCACTGTCCTTGTTTCACCTCAGCTGTGGTAAAAACACCTCAGGGCTTATTCAGCCTACAATTCCAGGTTAAGTCTGCCATTGCATAGAAACTGAGGCAAGAACTGAAGAAATCAGTCACATCGAGTGCACAGTAAAGAGCTGAAAGCATGCTGGCCAGTGCTAGCTGACTGCTTTTCATTCTGTACAAGCCCAATCCAGAAAACAGTGCTGTCCAGAGTGGGCTGGGTGTTCCCATTTCCATTAATGTAATAATATTATTATCATTAAGTAATTAACAATAATAACCATGGAAATTCCCACAGGTCAAATTCATCCAGACAATCCCACACAGAAAGATCATTTCAGGTTGTGTAGAGCTCACCATTGCATCTATCTTCCATTGGTCCTAATTTAAGATGAAAGAGAAAGTTGGGAGATTAGAACCGTAGATACATAGCCCAGAATGTGAAGAGAGATCAGAGTCTCCAAGAACAAACAGGGAAATCACAGGGGAAAACTGCCAGGACTATAAATGTGGCTTCAGGAGGTACTGGAGTGAGTCAGTACCCTAGCCTACAGCAGCAATGGAGGTTTAACACATGCAGTAACTGCCTCGGGCTTGCCCTGTGTGAGCTCTGTAGCCTCTGACACTGAGGCTTGTCTGTACCCACCTCTTATGCCAGCCTTGCCCCATGTGAAGCCCCATATCCATATGCTTTTCATAAGGCCATTTCCCCCAATTACTCTGCATCATCTTTTTTGACTTTGCTTTTAGACACAGTGAGTTTGCATTGCAGGACTGGTGCCACCACTGGTTTCCTATCACACACAGCCCCAGCCTCTGCCCCAGCCTCTGCCCCAGCCCCAGCCCCCCAGCCCCAGCCTCCCAGCCCCCCAGCCCCCCAGCCCCCCAGCCCCCCAGCCCCTGCCCCTGCCCCTGCCCCTGCCCCTGTCCCTGCCCCTGCCCCTGCCCCTGCCCCTGCCCCTGTCCCAGCCCCTGCCCCAGTCCCAGTCCCAGCCTCTGCCCCAGTCCCAGCCTCTGCCCCTGCCCCGTTCTCATGGCTGTGCTATATTCTCTTCCAGTCAACCACAATCAAACCTCTTCCTCCTACAGTGAACTCAGCACATCCAATAGAGTCTCTCACTTCTTTCCTGCCCCAAAGACAGCTTTCTCACCCATATTCCTCTCTAGCTGGTCCCTGTGATACCTACTACCTCCTCCAAATATGAAAACTCCTGACTCGAAGACTTCAACAAGCTCTGAAATGCACCTGACTCTCTAGAAAAACATTCTTAATAAGCTCCATTACTGGTCTTCCAACTTCTACTCAGTCCAGATAACAGATCTACAGCCAAAATGATCTTTGTAACATAAAACTCCGATCTACCATTTACCGCCCCTCAGTGACTTACCCGTTACATCTCTCCAGTGATTATAAAGCCTCCATTACTTTTCTCTCACCAGGACCCCAACTTTCTTTGTCCCCATCTTTTCACACGCCTTTTCCTTTGTTTGGACTCATAATTCCTGTCTCCATCCCAAATGAAACATTGCCTTACATCTTGCCTACATGTGAGGGTATCCATGGGGTTATCCATCACTATTTTAAGCCAGGGTCTACTATGGACTGAGCACCATAGCCCACTGATACTCTATGACATACTCCCCACTGAGTCGACACTTCTATCTCCCCTCAGCCAAGATTCCTTGAGCATGTGCAGACAAGGTATAAACTCCCACAGCAGGGCTGACTGCACAAAGAACCTCCAAGAAGAACCCACGAATTGACTAATGACTGGCTAAGAATATAGAAGTAAATTTCCTTTGGGTGTTTCCATATTTTCATACAAAATCTATTGAGAGTAACAAAAACATTGGATTCACTTTTAAACATGTACTTATAAGCCACATAATAACTCACAAAACAGGTGAGGACAGACAAGTAAATCTTAGTTTAAATGATTTTTCTGAGTCCCTTAAGTGCAGAAAGCTTGGGCATCACCCTTTTCAGAGTGTGTGCTCCAACCATGCCTGCTTCAAGCTCTGGCCACATCCCTTCAGCTTCTTGTGGAGCAGGAAGGCTACGGTAGACACTCCTTCCCTGATGCTGGGGTGGTGTGTACTCCACCTTCTTTCTCTCTGTGGAAGGGACCTCTGTGGCTTAGCAACATGTGACCTTTTCACGGAAAGCAGACTGAGCAGCTCTCAACTACCCAGCTCAAAATAATTAAGTTACAGACACACTGAGCAGGGCCGGTGCCTTCACAATCTAAAGGTGTTCTCTTCAAAATGCCAAGGATCACGAGTCATTATTTTTTCCAAAAAGATATCATCATTCCTCTCTGTTCTCTTGTCACAGTGGATGCTGAACTAGAACAAATAAAGGAACAGTGTCACTACTCAGTGCTTCACCCTCCAAAATAGTAACTTAGACACTGACAATGGACACAGCCAACGTAATGAGAAGAGAAGACTAAATTTAGGTCATAAAGTCCTTCAGTACATACTGAGACTTTCACTGGATTTTAAGAATGTGGTTTTCAGACTGTTAGACTGGGGGATGTCTGCTTATTTTTGGTGGTGGTGGAGGGAGGCTGTAACTTTTTGTTTTTGTTTGAGAATGAGGGTTTTGTTTTGTTTTGTTTTGTTTTGTTTTGTTTTGTTTTGTTTTGTTTGTTACCCAGGCTGCCCTCAAACTTGTAGCCAGATACTGGGATTGCAGATGTGTCCCACCAGGCCTCACTCTCAGATTGTGTTCTAAATGCAGGTGTAGTTGAACCAATTTCCCAGACTAATTTACAAATAAATGAAACTCAAGACTGTGGTTATTTTGTTTGGCTTTGACAATTCCTGGGGGTAACCCTTAATCTACTCTTCTAACTGCTGGCCTGGCTACCTCCCCAGTGGTCCAGATACTTGCTGTTTCTCCTGGCCATGTACTCATGGTTCCTCTCCCCTTCTGGCAGCTTCTTCCTCTCTCTCATTCTTCCTCCCCTAACCATGTCACTCCCAAACCACTTCCCCCTAATCCCTCCAGTAATTGGCTGTCTCCAGTTTTATTTAACCAATAGTTTTAAATCAAGAAGCAAGGTGTGAACAACAAAAGCTTGTAACCCTGAGAAGTCACTCACAGACTCCTAGGCCTTGGGGTATAGAATTTAGCATTACAATACATAGCAAGCTAACAAACCTCAGGCTTCAGGACACAGGCTGTGTAGATGATCTATTCCTAAGACCTGTTGAAGACACATCTATTTCAAACTTTAAATGAGTACCTGCTGTCATACCATCCCTCAGAACAGGCTTAGTCCTGAGGGAAAAGAGAGAAGGGAAAAAAAGAAGAAATGAGCGTTCCCAGTGTGTACTGACTGCCAGACATCCTATTTAGGCTTCACAGTAACCACACTTGGGTGGGCGGAACCATCAGCTGTGGGTCTAAGGGAAAGACAGGTTCGGAGGCCCCACCAAGGTTGCATAACTATAAATCGCTGCAAAGCAATGTGACTAGAGCTTCAGTGTGAGGACATAAGACCCACAGAATGGAGAGAAACTGAATGGAAAAGTTGAGAGAGTCTTCCTTTTGGGGCATAATGGGTTCAGCAACCTCAGTTTGGAGATTCTCAATAATACCCAATTAGCTGGGTATTTTAGTCTGGAGGTCAGAAGAGATTCTGGGTTGAAGGCATGTATGAGATATCCTGTGATCACTTCACACATAAGAGTATAAGAGATACATTAAAAGGGAATTCTTGTTTATTTAGTATTTTATAAATACTGTTATTTTATAAATAAAATAAAGGGGTTATTTTATTTATTTAAAAGACAGTATATAAGAGACACGCCAAAAAGAGTGTGTGAGAAGGAGAGCACAGTGCCATGGAGCAGCAAAGCTGCAAAGGATGAGCAAGTGTCAAGGGAGGAGGAGGATTAATGGAGGAGAGTGGGCGGGTCTAGGCTAAGATAAATTGCCCAGATGGCAGAGGTTAAAGGTCAGAAGAGCCAGTCTCCAAAGGACCTTTGGATCTAGCAGAGAGCTGGACATACCATCAGAAATATGTGTTGAATTACTCAGTAAACTTGACTAAAGAAGAAATTCAGATCACGATGAGCCTGGAGCAGAGAGGGACCAGCTCCATCTTTGAGCCCCTCTGTCCAGTGCTTTCTCTCAAGGAATACATACTGTTTAGATAATTAGTGACTCCCATCGTCTTCCTGTGGCCAACTAGAATCAAGTAGCTGGAACAATCTGGAAAGCCACTTTAGTCCAAACTGCTTGCCTGCATTCAATGTACCCTTATCCTTGTGGCCAGGAGGACTCTCAAAAACATTTAATAGCTACCATTTTGAGGCCCTACTCAAGGACCAGCAAGGGTCCTCTTACCTTCAGGAAGCATTTAAGACCTGGATTTGGTTTTTCTACAGCTAACACCTTCACACATTGTTGGGCCTCATTTCAGCCCTGGTTTGGGCCTTGTGGACAAACCTGAGCCTGCCTTGGGTTTCTGCGGCCTAAGCCTGGCTCGAGTTTTGAGACTTATCTCAGTCACTTCTGTACCAGGGTGACACAGCAAGACCTATTTGGCCCTGCCTCTGCCCTGCCATTGCTGATGTAGAGCTTTGCCATTGGTCCTGTCAGTCACCCCATACCCTCTGTCACCCTTCCCCACCCCCTATGTCATCTCACCCCAACAGAAATCCCCCTCCCTGTGCTCCAAGTTTATATAAACGAGAGGCTGATGCAATAAAGTTGAGTTCCTGCTTTGACAAGACTCCTGGTCTCATGTGCTTCTTTTGGGACAATGACACTCACCATCCTGCTCAGCCCCCGAGAGACCCAGTGGGACCAGGACCTGCTGGCAAGGAGCAGACAACACATCACACGGTTCTTTTTGATCAGGGATGTTTTGGTTTCCAAAGGGACTCTAACCAGCCCAACCTTGGCAAAGGTGGCTCTGGCAGGGCTGGCTCTTCTCTGCCATTCCCACTGTCTTGTGTGGGGGGGGGAGTTAGATTACATTTCTAAAGCTAGCCACCAAGGTCTGCTCCCTTATTTGGCTACTTTCTCCTTCTGTACCATCAATCCAAAAAGCCCCCTCCTTTCAACCCTATGCCACTGCCATCTCTCTTCCTTCGAAAAAATCAACCCCCCTGCCCTTTGTCCCTCTGGGGCAAATAAATCTGTTTGTGCTGAGAATTTGGTCTTGGGGTGTCCTGAGCGGATGAGGATCCTTTCAGTCTCTACCCAGCTTGTCTGTTTAATGCCTTCCTTTCCTTTCAGGTTCTCCTAACAGCTGCATCCTGTGAATCCAAATCAAACATCCCTTTCGAGGGAAGTCTCCAAATCTTTCAGCCTCTGACAGGTCTCTCTTCCTGCCTATTGACAGTCAAAGCTAGATGATAAAATAAACAGGTAACTTACTGCCCTACCAACACTGGAACAAATGGAAAACTTTGGCTGCTCCCAAAGGACAGGAAATATAAATGTTTGAAGACATAAACATGCTATTTACTCTAATTTACACATGTATTAAATCACCACATAATGTTCCCCATTAATACATAGGAAGTATATATGGTAATTAAAATAAAGGCCAGCTAGAGGACATACAACTCTGCTGTTCTTTGTTAAGTCTATCTTGGGAACATATTGTTTATGGGCATATTCCCCACACAATAATGGAGGTGAACCTGAGTACCCTGTGGCTATAGAGTGGCACCTGAAGTCTTAATGTTTCTCTGGAGGATCGTCAGCTCAAAGCCATAGTCACAGTCTCTCCCCAAATCTAATTCTCACATTACATCCTCAACAATTGCAAATCTATGTTGTTGAGTCACAGGAAGTCATCTTTAAATTCATTCAGTGTTACCCAGAATTTAATATTTGCCTCTGGCAGGTTTTCACTGCTTTCTCAGAAATATGCAATTGCCTTGTGATCCATGATTATTTGAAATATAATAAGCAAAAGAGATTAATCGGTTGATGTGTGTGTGTGTGAATAGTGGTGCTTACGCCTATTGAAGCTTTGAGACTTGGTCATTCCCCAATCCTTTATGCCAGAGACTAGCCTAAACTAAATTCATGTGCTTACCTGACCTGAAAGCCCATCTGTGATACCAAAATGCTTGTTGTATATTTTAATATGCCATTCATTGAGGAAAGACAGGGCTGAGATGAACAGAAATGACCCTTCGGGTTCCAGGTTTAACTCTGGAGGCCCCACTACTCAAAGGCTTGTAGGAAGTTAAGGCCTTTCTTAGATGCTCTGAAGTTTCTCTTCAACCATTTCCAACATTAGAATTAGCTTCTCTCTTGATTTTTATTCTAAATGTTAATTATACATTAACAGAGGAACCAGAAATAAACAGCATTTTTATTTTTGGTTTTCTGTGATTATTTAGGTCTCTATCTTCAGAATGAAATCATTTCCTTCCTGCCTCATCAGAATATGGCTGTGGACCTAAGCTAGATCGCAAACGAGAAGCCCCACTTCCCAGATGACTCTGCGGGTCCCTGTTGCTTTTGTCTGTGCTTCTTATCGGAGCACTATGCCTCTGATCCTTGGAAACCACATGTGGTTCTTCAAAGCCAAGTTCAAGTAACCTTCTCTCTGTTACGCCTTGCCCAGAATTCCAAGTTCAGTGCCTCTTCTTTACCCAACAGCACTTGCTTGGTTTTTGATGTTGCAAATATTTATTGAACACCTACCTTCCGTAATAACCCCATGCCCTTGACATAACATAGCATGTGAACATGATTTGCTGATCTTTTAACTTCCCGTCTTTTCAGATTCACTGTATCCCCTGCTCCTTGTCTCTCACAGAGCAGAGACAAGGTAGGATGATTGATACCATCAGCCACGGGAGGTTTATCTGCTTGCAGGCAGATTGATTCTTTGGGCCTGTGGCTTTAAGGAAGAAATTTAGCCCCTGGTAATTGGAAGAATAAAAGTCATGGAAAGATGGGTTAGTGGTCCTGAGTCCAACCCTTCACCTGGAATAATCTATGTGGCTCCTTTGTGACTCCTATTCCTTTCCTGTTGCTGTCAACTCTCTCATGCAATCCACATTCTTCCTGATAATATTGAAGTTGGTCTCCCAGACTATTACACAATTCTTCCTGCTTAGTCTACTCTGCTCTGTCTTTAACGTGATACCCAACTTCTTTCCCTGTGCTTACAAATCTTTCAATGAGCTCTCTCTCTCTCTCTCTCTCTCTCTCTCTCTCTCTCTCTCTCTCTCTCTCACACACACACACACACACACACACACACACTGAAATCCAGAGTCCTTCATGAGCTGTTGAGGGTCCATCCATGACCCAGTCCTCCCTTTCCTGTCACCTTCTCTCCAGTCATATCCACTGCTAAAGCTCCCTAAACGCTCCCCTCCACCAGAGCATTGTGCCTTGGCATGTGGTGTTCCTTTTACTTGCTACAAATGTGGGCATGCCCTTTGTCTTTGAGTTACTCAGCTCTCCACTGCTACTGAAATAGATCATTATAGTAATTACTTATCTTATTGCTATAACTGAAACTCCTGAAAAGAAGCAACTTACTTGGGTTCACGGCTTTAAAAGAGAGCCCATCCATCCATCCATCCATCCATCATGTCAGGATGATTGCACAAGAATGTGGGAAGCAGAAAGAGATGAGTGCTGGTGCCCAGCTCAGCTTCTCACTTTTACTCAGTCCAGGATGCCAGCCCATAGATGGAGCTACCCAAACTCAGGGAGGGTTGTTGCTCTTCAGCTCTTCAGTTGTAGCGTTTGGCAAACATACCTGAATTTCCTGCTTTGTATACTTTGAATACATTTCCTGATGTTACTGTAGTCCTGTGGTGGTTCTAAATCTAGTCGATGCTACAATGAAAGTTAACTATACTGATCATTCAAATATTTTAATCCCCTGGCTGGCTGGCTGGTTGGCGCTCTGTGTGTGTGTGTGTGTGTGTGTGTGTGTGTGTGTGTGTGTGGTGAGGCAGGACATGATTAGGGAGCACATGGCAGGGTTCTGCTTACCCAGCATATTGGGAAAGCAGAAGAGATGGACACAGGAGGGAGTAAAGATTCCAATGTCCCTCTGAAGGCCAGCAGGATAAGGATGTGGAGAAAGAGGAACACTCTATTGTTGGTGGGATTGCAAGCTGGTACAACCACTCTGGAAATCAGTCTGGCAGTTCCTCAGAAAATTGGACATACATAGTATTACCTGAGGACCCAGCTGTACCACTCCTGGGCATATACCCAGAAGATGCTCCAACATATAACAAAGACACATGCTCCTCTATGTTCATAGCAGCCTTATTTATAATAGCCAGAAGCTGGAAAGAACCCAGATGTCCTTCAGCAGAGGAATGGATACAGAAAATGTGGTACATTTACCCAATGGAGTACTACTCAGCTATTAAAAATAATGAATTCATGAAATTTGTAGGCAAATGGATGGAACTAGAAAATATCATCCTGAGTGAAGTAACCCAATCACAAAAGAATACACATGGTATGCACTCACTGATAAGTGGATATTAGCCCAAAAGCTCACAATACCCAAGATACAATTCACAGACCACATAAAGCTCAAGAAGGAAGACCAAAATGTGGGTGCTTCAATCCTTCTTAGAAGTAGTAACAAAATACTCACAGGAGCAAATTCTGAGACAAAGTGTCAAGCAGAGACTGGAGGAAGGACTGTCTGGAGACTGCCCCAAATGGGGATCCATCCCATGTGCGGTCACCAAATGCAGTCACTGTTGTGGATGCCAGGAAGTGCATGCTAACAGGAGCCTGGTACAGCTGTCTCCTGAGAGGCTCTGCCAGAGCCTGACATATACAGAGGTGAATGCTCAAAGCTAACCCCTGAACTGATCACAGGGTCCCCAGTGGAGGAGCTAGAGAGAAGACTGAAGAGGACCAAAGTTCCCAGGGTCTAAACAGCTAGCCTGGGAAAATACATGGAGAGACCCATGGCTCCAGCTGTATATATAGTGGAGGATGGCCTTGTCAGGTATCAGTGGGAGAGGAGGGCCTTGGTTCCAGATGCCCCAGTGTGGGAGAACTTGAGGGTGGGGAGGCAGGAGTGGGTGGATGAGTGGGGGCACACCCTCATAGAAGCAGGAGGAGGGGGAATGGGATAAAGTGTTTCAGGGGAGTAATAAAAAAACAGATGATGAAACTGGCTATTACATTTGGGCATTTGAGACTTTTTGTCAACAATTTAATATTACCCATATTACTGGGATTCCTTATAATCCTCAAGGACAAGGTATTGTGGAAGGGGCCTATGGAACTTTAAAACAATACCTTCATAAAATAAAAAAGGGGGAGGTATATCCCTGTACACTGCAAATTTATTTAAATCATGATCTTTTTATTTTAAACTTTTTAAAAAATTTGGATGTCAAGGAACTTTCTGCTGAGTGTCTATGGCACCCTACCACTAGGCAAACTTATGCATAGGTGAAAGGGAACAATCCACTTACTGGCATATGGCATGATCCTGACCAGGTATTTAATATCGGGAAGAGGGCATGTCTGTGTTTTTTCTGCAGGATGCTGAAGGAGCATGGTGGCTTCCAGAGTGATTGGTGAGACATGCTGCTAATGCTGAGACAAAGAATGATGCTGACCTGTGAGCTTCCTGAGTGTCCTAACAGTGGTGACTGGGAAGCTGTATTGGACATATATTCCTGACCCAGTTTTTCTTGCCTATTTCCCAGATGAAACAAGCTGCCTTGCCTCAAGCTTTTAGACCTTGTGGGACAAAGAATCAAAAAGAGAAGTTATAATGACTTTTATATTTTTAATGTGACCACTTATTTGGACTCAATAAGGGACTGGTCTAGAAATCAATCCAATATTAGAAATAGCAGTCTTTATTTGGAAGGCTGGTTCTGGACATTTTCAGAGACATATTTAAAAGTTAGCTGCACACTGGTTCCTTCTGGTCTGGGCCAGAGCACTGAGCAGATTTTGGGTGGCAGCTCTGTCCCCAACCTCCAAGAACCCAGAGGAAGCAGGGATCCCAGGTCCTCGAACTCAGGCAGTATCTTAGGTAAGCAGACAGCAGGGCCCGCCCTAAACAGGGAGTAACTGGGAACCAAAAGGACACAGGAAGTCACTCCAGGCCTGGAACACTGGTTCCTTCCGGTCTGGGCCAGAGCACTGAGCAGATCTTGGGTGGCAGCTCTGCCCCCAACCTCCAAGAACCCAGAGGAAGCAGGGATCCCAGGCGCTCTAACTTGGACAGTGTCTTAGAAACTAGTTCTCAGATCTGAGGCCTGGATCAGACCTCTGCCAGGTCTGCTGTTGTGTGGACCCCGGATTCCACCTGAGACATACTGGAAGGTCCACACAATCCAGAGCCACAGAAGAACAAATGAACTCAGAGCTTCAGACAACATATCCTGAGATATTCTAGAGGAGACACTGCACCCAGAACAGCAGACACCTAGCTGGACTACTACCTTGGAGGCACCATATCCTGAGGCATCCTAGAGGTACCACTGTAATCAATGCAGCTGGAAAAGATCACAGAGACATCTGGACCCCTAGGAGATCAGACACAAGCTGGATAACTAGAAAGACAGGCTTCAGTCAGAGACAGCAAGTACAGGCAGCACTAGAGTTAACCAAATGGCAAAAGGCAAGAGCAAGAACATAAGCAACAGAAACCAAAGTTACATGGCATCATCAGAACCCAGCTCCCCCATCAGAACAAGCCCTGAACACCCCATCACACCAGAAAAGCAGGAATCAGAATTAAAATCACTTCTCATGATGATGATAGAGGGCTTTAAGAAAGACATAAATAACACTCTCAAAGAACTTAAGGAGAGCACTGGTAGACATATAGAAACCCTTAAAGAGGAAACACAAAAATCCCTTAAGGAATTTCAAGAAAATGCAACCAAACGGGAAAAGGAATTAAACAGAACCATGCAGGATCTAAAAATGGAAGTAGAAACAATAAAGAAATCACAAAGGGACAATACCCTGGAGATAGAAAACCTAAAAAAAAGATCAGGAGTCATAGACACAAGTATCACCAACAGAATACAAGAGATGGAAGAGAGAATCTCATGTGCAGAAGATATCATGGAAAACATTGACACAACTGTCAAAGAAAATGCAAAATACAAAAAGCTACTAACCCAAAATATACAAGAAATCCAAGACACAATGAGAAGGCCAAACCTAAGGATAATAGGTATAGATGAGGGGGAAGACTCCCAACTAAAAGGACCAGTAAATATCCTCAACAAAATTATAGAGGAAAACTTTCCTAACCTAAAGAAAGAGATGTCCATAAATATACAAGAAGCTTACAGAACTCCAAATAGTTTAGACCAGAAAAGAAATACTTCCCGCCATATAATAGTCAAAACATCAAATGTACAAGACAAAGAAAAAATACTAAAAGCAGTAAGGGAAAAAGGCAAAGTAACATATAAAGGCAGACCTATAAGAATTACACCAGACTTCTCACCAGAGACCATAAAAGCCAGAAGATCCTGGACGGATATCATACAGACCCTAAGAGAACACAAATGCCAGCCCAGACTACTATACCCAGCAAAACTGTCAATCATTATTGATGGAGAAACCAAAATATTCCATGACAAATCCAAATTTACACAGTATCTCAACATAAATCCAGCACTTCAAAGAATAATTGGTGGAAAACTCCAACACAAGGAGGGAAACTACAACCTAGAAAAAGCAAGAAAGTAATCTTCCAAAAACCCTAAAAGAAGATAGTTATCTCATATCTCCACGGATATTAGCCCAAAAGCTTGGATTAGCAAAGACTCAACCCACAGACCACATGAAGCTCATGAAGAAGGAAGACCAAGAGGGGATGCCTCAGTTCTACTTAGAATGAGAAACAAAAATGCTCAAGGGAGCAAATAGGGAAACAAAACATGGAACAGAAACTGAAGGAGGGGCCATCAGGAGACCATTCCACCTGGGTATTCACCCATTGTACAGCCACCTAAGCTAAACACTGTTGTGGATGGCTGGAAGTGCATAATGTGAGGAACATGATATAGCTGTCTCCTTAGAGGTCTGCCAAAGACTAACACACTCAGAGGACAATGCTCACAGTTAACCACTGATATGATCAGGGGTTTCCCAATGGAGAACTTAGTGAGAGGACTGAAGGAGCAGAAAGGGTTATTGACCCCAGGTGGAAAGCAACAATACCAAACAACCAGAGCCCCCCAGGGTCTAAACCACCAGCCTGGGAACACATAGGGAGGGACCCAAGACTCCAGAGGTATATGTAGGGGAGGATGGCCTTGTTGGACATAGGTGGGAGAGGAGTTTCTTGGTCCCATAAAAAAAAAAAAATGAACACACAGTGGGGGGGGGAATGTGAGGGTGGGGAGGAGATAGTGAGGGGGGGTAGGTGTGGTCACTGCCTCATAGAAGCATGAGGAGGGGGATGGGATAGGAGGTTTCTGGGTGGTGGGAGGAAGTAGGCTAAGGGGATAAAATCTGAAAAGTAAATACTACAACCAATTTTAACAAGTGGGAAAAAAAAGTCTTCAGAACCAACATCTTTAAAAAAAAAAATGTAAGCCCCCTGGGGGTGGGAAATTTTTTTTTCTCTTGATACTAAAACTTGTTCTGAGAATTGTATATTGCAGAATACACAGCCTTGGTGTATCTACTCATCAAGCATACTGAGCAGACCTGCCCAAACCTCTGATGTCCTGGAATTCCATCTGGATTCAGTGAAGACACAGCAGCAGAGGCTTATCAACTTACTCTTCCCCCCACCCCTCTTCTAAAATCTCAACGCCCTTAATCAGCTTGAAGAAGTTAAAGAAGGGTCAGCACCCCTATTCCCTGAGCTTGGGGACTAATGTGGTTAATAATGGTCTCTCTTTCTAGGGACAAGTAGTGGTTTTGTTGGAACAGGGGGGATTAGCTAGGACTTATTGCATAGCCATAACCTATTGGTAGAAATCTGTATAATTATTATCAAGATGAAGTTATAATTTCTTAAATGGTACAAAATTTACTTTGATCTCAAATTTAAGGTTTTCATTGGTACGAGCCTCTTATTAATATAAAAAGGAGATGAGTATTGATACGCTCATGGGCATTGTGCCTATATAACACATTTAGGAATACAATGCCTAGACCTAGCCCTTTTTTTAATTTTTTCAACTGATTTGGGATGGTTAACCTATGAGTTAAGGGACTATAGCAAATTCATATTTTTGAGTTTATTGTTAGGGTGTTTTCCATATTTTATTTAGAAATAGCTGAGAGGAGTGAACAGACAACAGTCCAGGTTACCTTACATGGATAGTTGGTTTTCAAAACATCAGAAGTCCATAGAACTGACGCTACAAATATTTATATATTAATGTTCATATTGATTAGAGACCTGTCTGCTCCTGACAGCTTCCTGTCGTGGATTCTAAGAAGAAATTGAGCATCCTTGGAGTTACTCCAGTTGTGTGGTAACAGCCACTAGGCAAGAATTGCCTCTCTCCATCTACAGACAAATTACTGTCCAGAAAAGGACACACACGCAGAATAGTCGACTGATTATATCTGCCTAGACAGAGTAATCAGTCCTTAATAATCCTGCATCACCAAGGTCTGTCAGATGATTCTGGGCCAGAAGGCTGAAGATTTGATGCTCCAACGTTCGGTAGTATAGGGGCTTTTCAGGTGTTCAGAGGTCTCTATAAATTGGCTAAGTTTTAGAAACTATGCTTTGTGCTTCCCACAATTATAGTTAACTCAGTCATTCTGGATTTCTGACGGGGTTGAAAACTTATAGCTATTTACCTTAAGAGAAAAGATTTGAGTGGATGGTCATCAGCTGACATTCATCCTAAAGCCAGGTTCAGAACTAAATGTTTTAGTTAGGATAGATGACAGAGGTGCTGGTTAGTCAACAAAAGGATGGATGGGGTATTAGGACTATCTTGTACCTCACTGGTATAAATTGGCATAATTATGCTCTAAGTGTATTTTGAGAGAAAAGTTTCATTTTAACAGGAAGGGTGATGGGTAGGAGGAGCTAAGGTAGGAGGAGTACTGAGAGGAAGAAAAGGAGTAAGAAGAGGAGAAGAAGAAGGAGAGGAGAAGCTAGGTGATGAAAGAGAGAAAGAGGGGGGAGACAGGGAGGCAAATAGTCATGTATCTCCACCAGTCAAAGATAGTTGTTATATCTAGGTTGGTCAGTGGGTTACACCTCTGATTGAACAATTCCAAACTTATAACACTTATGATTAACATTATTTTTTAAAAAAATGTATAAATGCAAAAAGGAAAAGGGGGCTTGGGATAGGGGTTTTCTAAGGGGAGGGAATGGGGAAAGGGGATGGCATCTGAAGTATAAATAAAATATCTAATAAAAAAAGTTAGCTGCAGTTCTCTATGATGTTATGTTAGCAAGAGATAAAGTCGGGACAGGATCTGGGTTTCAAACACGCATTAGTGAATGTGTTAAGGCTCTTTTAATTGTCAAGTTAAAATTACTCTTGTTTCTTCTACAGTATTTAATGTAAGTTGCATTGGTTGTACACTTTCTAATTGTGTTAGTGTATTGAAACCTGGCATGTCTATTACGGGGGTCTATCAACCAGCTTTTGTTTTGTTGCCCTGAGTATTTACAGAACCTTGGTATTCTGAAAAAAGCTTGCAAGTACTAGAAGAAATGAGTCAGGCTTTAAGCAGAAGCAAAAGGGTAGTAGGCTTGATTATTGCTGATATAACAGCTTTAATTACATTCATTGTTAGCACTACTGCTTCTGCAATTGCTTTGACACAAGAAGTTAAGACAGCTACTTTTGTTAATCTTTTAGCAAAAAAAAAATGTTACTAATGTGTTGAGTATACAAGATGATTTAGATAGGCATTTGGAACATTGGATTGATGCTCTTTATCCTATTCAAATTATTGGAAGGAAGTTCAGAGTTTAAGAATAAGGAGCCATCTCGAGTGTCATGCCAAATACTAATGGATTTGTGTTACTTCTAAAATTTACAATGATAGTCATTATAACTAGGAAAAGGTTTAAAGATACTTGCAGGGTATCTGGCATAATTCTAACACCTCTCTGGATGTTTTAACTTTGCATAGTGAGATTATGAATTTAAAGAATGCTGCTCTGCTAAGCTTTGATGCTATAGATACTGCTGATAAAATTATCCATGGCCTGAGGTCAGTATTTCCATTTTGGTCAACTTTCAAGAATGGTGTATATAGCTTGATCATGCTATCCCTTTTTGTCTTGGGAATACTTTTATTCCTTCCCATTTTGTTAAAGCTTATCTTTAACAACATCAACATGTTGGCAGCCAAAGTACATGGATTGAACCTGAAAATAGACCCCCAGACAGAGTTAACTATAATTAACTATTAACTATAGTTAATTATAGTTTAACTATATATTAATTATAGTTAACTATAATTAATTTTTAAATTATTATATAAATTACTATATAAATTAGATAATTAAATTAATTATCCTGGCAAGCCAAGGATGGGTAAGATTCTGCACAGAGCCTTACCAACCTAAGACAAAGTGCATTGCTTTTGATAATGCATATTCCATGATGGATAAGGAAGGCATTCTTGTCAGAATGACCTACGACAGGCTCAGTCTTATTTATGAAATAAAAAAGGGAGAGATGTGGAGAGTTTTGGGGGCTGCTTGGCAGAAATCTGACATTGGCCAAGGATAAAGAAATGGGCTGCTTCACAGGAATCTGACATTAGGCTAGAACAAGAAGTAATTTCAGGCAGGAATCTAAATCTTATGCTAGAAAAAAGAATTGGGTTCAGGCATGAAAATGACTTTGGGCTAGGACAGGAAAGTAGGCTCAGATATTTTGGTCATCCTGAGAAGCCCTTAGAAACAGTGATCATGGGACTTTGTTTATTGCCTTACTTGTTCTTTGACTATTTGTGTTTATTGTCTTGCTTGTTCCTTTACTATTTGCATCTATTGTGCTGCTACTTCCTCAACCTAGAACTAACCTTAATACTTGCATGCAATTAAAATGGTATAAAAGCAGGGGAAAAAAAAAAAGAAGCCCAGCAGGAAAAATCTCTCTCCAGTCTGTCAGGATAGAGGCTCCATTAACACAAGAAAAACCCCTTCTTCAGTCTGTCAGGACAGAGGTTCAATTATCATAGTGTAATTGCAAAAGCTCTTGCCACCTTGTTGGAAAGAACTGAGGAGGTGGTATCCATCAACTTGTGCAAACTCCACTGGATATAACTCAGCGGGGCTCACTGTGGGGTTCACTTGGCATTCAGTGACAGCCAAGGCTGCCACAGCTCTAACCAATTCTGTCAATTGCCCACTGGAAATCAGACATGCTTGAAAATTTGATGTTTACTTTTGTTCCTTTCCACTCAATTTTAAATGCCATTGGAGATGAACAGAAAAGAAAAAAATATCACCCTTTCTAGTGATAAAATTGTCACTATTCAACCATTATTGGCCTATAAGAATACCAGTTTTGTATAATTTAACCTGAAACAATTTTTCAGTGATGAACCATGCAGCTAGATGTGTATTGCACATCACAACCTGTTGCCAACCAATGGCCTGTGGTGGTGGCTCCATCTGGGAGGCAGAGTAAAAATGAACTTCAGCAAAACCTTTCAAAAGATGTTTGAAAGAACAAACATTCTACTGTGACTCTATCTCTACCACAGACACAACAGTTAAATGATTTTCAGCTTAAGGTGTTGACTGAGATAATACACCACAAATTAACAGCTACTTCAGTAGAAATTAGAATAATTGGTGAAAAGAAGTTTCCTCATTGTTGGAACCGAAAACCTTAAATTAGACAAAGCATTTTCATTACTGGAGTGTGACCGCTGTGGAGGGTCCTCCAGGACAGGTCAGCTTTCTCATCTCAGGCATGTCCTGGGGCTGAGCACTGGAAGTCACCCTTGGGGGAACCAAATTGCACAATGGTGGCTCTGGTTTACTTGCATGGCCTTGTACCTTGAGATTTCTATTTAAAGTAATCTCCCAGACTCTCTCCCAGGAGAAATAAAACAGCTAAGCTGATGCTCTTTGGCTGATTGGAACCTCAGAATTAATGGAGAAGTTATGAATTCAGTTGGAGCGAGGACAGGCCTGATTTTGGAAATGTGAATATTTTACGGTGTTATAATGGATATCTATGATTGTTTCCCTTTCTTGTTAAAATGAGAAACATCTTACTAAACGAGTCTGGACTAGCCTACAATGTTCTCACAGAAGGAAACCTGGACTTTGAGCAGTATGTCTCCCATGTGGCAGAACCATATGCAGCATAAAAGGCCCAGGTCTCTCTGGGGAAGCTCTCTGTCCTTAGGACTCCTTGAATGCTTCTGATACCTGTAAGTTCTCTACCGTACCACTTTCCAGTCCTCAACCACATGCAACCCTGATGTACCATCCTGGGGACCCAAAATGGAGCTGCATCGAGATATGCCAGAAATGTAAAATACACCCCAGATTTATAAGTCCCCAAAGCAAATTATTTCAATAGTAATTTTTGTATCAGTTGTATGTTTTATGATAATATTCTTCTATCTGATGATACATTTTGGTTAAACAATATATAAGGCTGAAGTTACTTCATCCATTTCTCTTTAGTGTGGTCCCCAGAAAATGTAAAAGTACATGTGCCCCTGGTCTAGTTCTGCTGGATAATGTCCCTCTGAATCTAGGAAGCCTATCCCTCTTCTTAACCAGTGGGGATGCCAGCGTTGAAAGCTTGGGCTACAACCTGGAGTTCTGGATGTAGAGATGATGGTCACAAGAGAATTTCGTTGGGTGAGCAATGTGGTAAACAAAGAGAGAGAGTCTAGACCACATGCCAGTGGAAAGTGAGGTGTGGTCCTCCAAAGTCCCCATCCGTATCTCAGAGGAACTTTTAAGTATGCTGATCTTCAGAACCCATGCTCTACCTGCAGAATCAGAAACTTGGGAGATGGAAACACACCTGATGGTCCCCTTTCTATTAAGTCTCAGAGGATTCCACTGCTACCCAAATTTCAGAAGTGCAATCACACCTCACTGGACATTCCTCCTGTCCTGTGAGTGAAGATCTATCACCTTCTTAACATGTGGTCTAGTCAGCTTTCCTTCACTATGTCAAAATACCTGAGGTAGTTATAAAAAGAAAAGACTTGTTTTGCCTCAAAGATTTAGAAAATCCCATCTGTGAAAGAGTGGGACCATTGCTTTTAGGTCCATGGGGAGATGCCGGGAGCCAAGCCCAGGAAATTACCTGCTGTTTTAGAAAGTCAAGTACAAGGTTAAGAAAGGACGTTCACAGGTCTCAGGTCCCAGGAACCTAAAGAATGTCTGGCATTTCCTTGGAGCAGGTTATGACAGTGGGATGGTCTAGGGCAATAAGGTTATGACAGTGGGATGGTCTAGGGCAATAAGGATATGACAGTGGACTGGTCTTAGACAGTAAGGATTCCATAGTAAGATAGCCCTAAGCAATGACCCTCGCCCAAACTTCCCGGTTTGCTGTGTCTTTATAACCTGCCCCCAAAATTAAAGTTTCAGAGCTTGATCAGAACTCAGACTTGCTCTCATTCTTTGTGTCTCTTGTCCTTTCATTCGTTCGCCCCCTTCCCTAAGGTCTCGTCGAATCCCCGCGGGCCGGGGTGGGAAACATGTGACCAAGGTAAACTGTCACCACTCTAGAGGCAGTGGAACCTGGAAGAGGTGGATTGAAGTCTAATGCAATAGCCAACTTTATTCAGAGTATGAGGCAGTTACACTTTGAGGGTTGAGAAGAGTCACATGAGACAAGAGTACAATCACAAGGGCAATCTGCTTGTGGCAGACAAGCTGCATGTGGCAAAAAACATTTTTTCCACAGATGCATATAAACATTTAACAAATATCTGAAGTAAACTCACTCCTATCCATTGGGGGCACAAAAATACATTCCAAGAACAATTGTGTGGTTTTGAGGAAACCGGGGTCACAAGACTCTTCTCGTCTTGCTTTCTTGAAGTTTTCTCACAAGCACTCAGACTTCTCACACAACTCCATTCTTGGACTATGTGACAGTAGACCCTCATGAGCTTTATGGCTAGGAATAAAAAAAAAAAAGAAGAAGAAGAAGAAGAAGAAGAAGAAGAAGAAGAAGAAGAAGAAGAAGAAGAAGAAGAAGAAGAAGAAGAAGAAGAAGAAGAAGCAGCAGCAGCCAGGGTCCAACTCTCCCATTCAAGAGCAAGCCCCCAACTTAAATGATTTCATCCTAGGCCCTTATCTCGCAAAGGGTCTATCATTGCCAATAGCACAGGGCTGAGGCCAACCCTTTTACCCATAAACCTTTGTGAGACACCAATTAACAAACCAGGGGCTGGAGTGATGGCTCAGCAATTGCAAACTCTTGCCACTCTTGCAGAGGACCCAGGTTTGGTTCCCAGCACCCACATGGCAGCCCACAACCATCTGTAATTTCAATTCCAGGAGGTCTGCTACCTTCTTCTGGTCTCCACAAGTGTGCACACCCACACAGAGACACACAGATGTACACATGATTTCTAATAATATAAATAAAATCTTTTATGCCCCTATGAAATGCTTAATCAAGGAGGGAAAAAAATGTCAGATGAGAGATACAGAGTCTTTAAATAAGATTTGAGCCCAGAGACTCTAATTCAGCTGAGAGTCTCTTCCATAAAAATGAAGCCTGCACAAATACTGTTGCAGGCAGCCTGCTGACCCCTGTATAACCTTCCAAATATACAATTTATAGCACTGTGCTAATGTCTCAAACTAGACTAGACAGCACACCATTGTTTGCAGTAAACAGGTCCCCACACAGGAATGTGTTCTGCACAGACAGTGCTGCCTACAGGACACTGACAGGGAAATTTGGCCTTATATGTTGGGCAGTGGCATCGCTGTGGCTGCCATGACAGGAGAGAGCCTCTCCCCACAGTCTTAGAGGCTGAAAGTCTGAAGCTAGCGTGCCAGCATGCTCAGATTCTGGCAGGGCTCTTTGCCTGTTACAGATAGGCAACTTCTTACTGTGCCCTTGTGTGCTACAGCAAGCCCTGCCTCCTCTCTCTTCCTCTGGTCAGGACACAGGTACCATCCAGAAAGCCCCCTGCTTATGACATCATCAAACCTAATCATTTCCCATATGCCCTATCTCCAAATTTATTGAAGGTTGGAGTTTACGGCAGTTAGGGGGGCAAATTTCAACTCATAGCAAATGAATAAGAACCACGTTTTGTTTTTGTTTTGTTTTTTTTTTTCTATTTTGTAGGAACTAATTCAACTGCTTTTACTAAAGGGAGTGGTGAGCACCAGAGTCTGAAATCTAAAGAGTAAGGTCTGATGGGTCACACTGCTACAAAGCAAGTGAAGGACCTTCACCTCTACCCTTCCCATTTGAAGATGAAGTTAGTGGCAGCCATTTCTAAACTTTGGCAGCAAGTTAGCCTGAAAAACTGATGTCCCACAAACAAACCTTTGTGTTCATGGTACTGAACGTGTTTGCAGAGCCTGGAGCTGTTTGATAAGCACGGCACAGCTTGCTTTAACCTCACCTGGAACTTTTATAATTTGTTCCCAGGCGAAGGAGATCAAGTGCTCACAGATGGAGACTGGTTGGCTTTTATCATCCTGCAAATGAACACTGAGCGCCTGCTCCCTCATTAAAGGGGAAACGGGCTAGCTTGAGCTGTGTTGGCAAATCTTTATTGTTTCTTTAATAAGTAATTTCACATTTTAAGAAGATAGGAGTAGATTGAAGGCTGCCTCTGTTCGGCTGCCACTTATTTAATCCTCTGAAGTAATGGGCCATTGCTGGTATAAATGTTTTGAAATCTACAAGTTAGCCCTTTAGAAAATTTCCTGCAAAATTATAAATTATAAAATGGCATATATAACTTGAGAGAGAAATTAAATGGCTTTTCTTCTGATTCCATTAGTTAAACCCCACTTTAATGTTCTGCTTTGGAATAATCTGTCAGTTTGCTTACAGAACTGTTCCCATGTGTAACAGTTAATGGTGACCCTCACTTTAACCTGATCTTGTGAGTGAAAGTGGAGGACAGAGGACCTTCACCACCTCCTGTGATTCTACAGAGCAGACCTAGGATATGCCCTGCCCAACTATGGAGGAAGCATTTTTTTTCTTCTTTATTTTTTTTTAATTTATTCACTTTATATCCCCATGGCTGCCTCCTCCTGGTGCCCTCTCCCACAATCCCTCCCCCACTTCCCCATCCCCCATCCCCTTCTCCTCTGAGAGGGTGGAGCCCCCACCCCCTGCTTACACCCCCCCACACACACACACATCAAGTCTCTGTGAGGCTAGGTGCTTCTTCTCTCATTGAGGCCACACACGACAGCCCAGCTAGAACAACATATCTCCTGTGCAAGCAACAGCTTTTGGGATAGCCCCCATTTTAGTCGCTCAGGACCCACATGAAGACCAAGCTGCACATCTGCTACATATTTGCAGAGAACCTAGGTCCAGCCTGTGTATGCTCTTTGGTTGGTGATTCAGATGCTGAGAGCCCCAAGGGTCCAGGTTAGAATTCAATTCCCAAAAACAACATGGAGGAAGCATTTTAATTCTGCTTTGGCTGTTAGTTTTGCAACTGGAAAATATATTCACTGGCTGGTGAATTCAACAACTTGTCTTTAGTTAGGTGGAAGAAATTGCTTACATATTCCTTCCTTTCCTCTGCACTGTAAGATCTTACTTTCTACACCTTTCTGCCTCTAGGGTCTTCTGGGCATTAGCATGCATTGGAAAGACACAACAGCTCTGTAAATAATTATCAGGGGCCCCAGAACTGGGCTAAGGTCTGGACAAGAATGACAAGGACTCCTGCAAGCACCCAGTGTTAAGAATAGCAGTGCTATTCTTAAGGAAAGTTCCCATTTGCTTTGAGACGACCTTCAATCATGGTACTAAACTCTCAACGAACTAGTGTCTACATTGAAAATTTTGTCTCCATTTTGTCAAACACTTCCTTTTTTATATAATCTCTCTCTGTCTCTGTCTCTGTCTCTGTCTCTCTCTCTCTCACACACACACGCGCGCGCACACACACACACACACACACACACACACACACACACACAAACATACACACATACTGCTAGTATTCTCCCATCCCACAGTCTTCATTCATTAAAGATTTTGACTCTTACTTCATAAGAGCCCCGACTTCCAGAATCCCTGTCATGATTAAGCATGTTGGTATTCTAGAGCATGTGGTGTCCCCCATAGAACACACCACCAAAGCTTCAACTTAGCCTCAACGTTTGCTTCTGTTCTGTGAGTAACCCACCCTCATCCCCCTGAAGCTGCTAAATTTTCAAGCTGGGGGCATTAGCACAGGAATAACTGGAATTAAAACTCCTCCATAAAACTCCTTCATCCCACTGGGCTCCCTGGACCCTTAAGTGTCCATCCTTCCTTCCCTGGCTAGAGACAGGGCCAACTCTCCAGTGACCTTCCTGCTGGGCCTTAACCCCCATGAAGAGTTATCTGGTTGCCAAGCTCTGATCTTAATTAAAGGAAAGCTGACCCTGTTCCCCTTATCAGTGCTGTTTCAGGGGAGACCACAGGCAACCACATACAATTGGTCCCAGATAACTCAGACAAGAAAAAGAGCTATGTGAAGAGAATGTAAAGGGATTTTGCCACTAGTAAAGTTTTATTTACAGGTTGTCTGTTTCTATAAAGTTATTGAGATTTTATATATGATAATTCAGAAAACATAAGCATAGGTGGTAAGGACAATGCCAAGTTGTCTATAGCTGTCATCTTGAGGCTTGAGGGAATCTCAGCTGGGGATTTCCCAGATCAGATTGGTCTGTGGAAACATATCCGTGATTGATGTAGGAGGACCCAGGCTACTATGGGTGGTTCCATCCCTACACAAAGGGTCTTGAGTTGCCTAAGAAAGCAAGTTGAGCAAGCCAGTCAGAGCAAACCAGTAAAGGCAGTTCCTGCCTTAACTTCCCTTAGCAAAAAAACTGTGACCCGGAAGTGTAAGTCAAGCATACCCTTTCTCCCACAAGTTGCTTTTATTTATGGTGTTCATCATAGCAACAGAAAACCAACCAGAGCAAGCATCAAGTTACACAAAGTCAGAAATAAATACTAAGAAAGGATACGGTTTTGTTCGGTTGTCTCTTAATGAGAGGCAATTTTAATGAGAGCAAGGATATCCTTCCTATTTCATCTTAAAATCATTCTGACTGACATTTTACTAATGCAGTATGCCTGAACAAAATCATGTTTTGTTTGAACTACACTTCCAGTAGCAATTAAACTTCTTTTGGCCAGGACATCTGTTTATAAAGATTGTGCCCAAGCAAATTTTTAATGACTAGCGAAAATGTTCCTTCTGCATCGCTTCTCATTCTGTTTCTGATGTTAAGAACAAATCTTTCTGCAACACAGACCTTCTTGAGGGTTAGAAGTCTGACTTCCAAACTGAAAAAAAAATCATACTAAGTTTTAAAAATTTAAACAGAGTGCCTAAGTACGAAACAATCGTGTAAAACACTAGATGTTGGCAAGCCTTCTTTCCTCATCAAATCAATAAGGAAGCGTAATCTATTCATTAGAAACTCACTATCTCTATTTTAAGAGCGAGACGGGGGGGGGGGGGGCGGGGGGGGATAATATATGCCCTGTTAATTCTCAAAACCACCACTAGGCTTACCCAGATAATTATCTGTTTGCTTTTGAGATAGAAACTAAGTGGTGGCCAGGAACAATCGAGGCTGGAATGCCAATTCCAGGGACATAAGACAACACAGAGAGGCAGAGAATGCACAGCTCACTCATTCCCATGACTGTTTCCTGGGACTTTGTCCTGAGCCAGAATCATGTGACATTGGTGGATTTTTTTTTTTTCTTTGTTTTAGCCTAGGATCCAGGTTCTCACTTTTCCCACTCAGCAATCTTAGAGAGCCTTCTTCCTGTTTCCTGTGTGTTGTTCTGAAGACACTTCTCCATGGCCCCTTTTGGTTTCCTGCTTTGCTACTCTGCTATCCAAATTGCTCAAAGATATCTTCTTAAAAAGAAACTAGACATCAACAAATCAAACAATCTAATTAAAATGGGGTACAGATCTAAACAGAAAATTCTCAACAGAGGAATTTCTAATGGCCCAGAAGCACTTAAAGAAATGTTCAACATCCTTAGTCATTAGGGAAATCCAAATCAAAACAACTCTGGAATTCCATCTTACACTCATCAGAATGATTAAGATCAAAAAAAAAAACAAAAACAAAAACTTAATGGACAGCTCATGCCGATGAGGATGTGGAGCAAGGGGAACACTCCTCCATTGCTGGTGCAAGTGCAAACTTGTACAGGCACTTTGGACATCAATATGGTGGTTTCTCAGAAAATGAGAATACATCTATCTCAAGACTTAGCTATACCACTCCTGGGCATAATCTCAAAATATTCTCCGCCATCACACTAGGACACTTGCTCAACTATGTTTGTAGCAGCTTTATTTGAAACAGCCAGAAACGAATCAACCTAAATGCCCCTCAACCAAAGAATGGATAGAGAAAATGTGGTACATTTACAGAATGGAATACTAATTCTACTATCAAAAACAAAGACATCATGAAATTTGCAGGCACATGGATGGAACTAGAAAGATCATCCTGAGTGAGGGAACCCAGACCCAGAAAAATAAATATGGTCTGTACTCACTTATAAGTGGATATTAGCCACAAAGTACAAGATAACCATGCTACAATCCACAAACCCAAAGAAGCTAAGGGCCCATGGGGGATGCTTGAATCTCACTGAGTAGGGGAAATAGAATAGACATTGGGGGCAGATAGAGGAAGGGAACTGGCAAAAGAGGGGACAGGGAGAGAAAGGTTTTAGTGGGGGGAGGATGGAGGGAGAGAGAACTAGAAAAGAGAACTGGAATTGGTGGGGGGGGGGGTGCATCTCTGGAACCAGCTAGAAATCTAGGACAATGAAAACTTCCAGGAATCTGTAAGAAGGACCCTAGCTAAGTCTCTTAGAAATGGGGGGATACAGAACATAAAAAGGCCATCTCCTGCAGCTCCTGTAAGACTTCCGGTGGAGGGATTGAAACACCAACTGGGCCACAAAGCCTTGATCCACAATTTGTCCTGCCTATAAGAGGTGCAGGGATAAAGAAGGAAAAGAAATCGAGAGAAAGGCTAATAACCAGTGGCTGCCCAGGCTGAGACCCACACCATGAGGGGGAGCTCACCCCTGACACAATCAATGGTATTCTGCTATACTCAAGACAAGAGCCTAGCACAACTGTCATCAGAGAGGCTTCACTCAGCAGCTGATAGAAACAGGTGCAGAGACCCAAACATTAGGCAAAGCTTAGGAAATCCTGTGGAAGGAAGTTGTGGAGGAAAGGTTGAAGGAGCCAGAGAGGACAATGACACCATAAGAAAAACCCACAGAATCAACTAACCTGGGGCCATAGGGGTCCACATAGACTGAACTGCCAACCAGAGAGCATGCATCAGACAGAGCTGGGCCCTCTGTACATATGTAACAGATGCGCATCTGGGTCTTTATGTGTGACTCCGAGAGCAGGAGTAGGGACTGCCTCTGACCCTGTTGCCTGGCTTTGGATCCCTTTCTCCTAACTGGGCTGCCTTGTCTAGCCTCAATAAAAGTATGTGCACCTAGTCCTACTGCAACTTGATCTGACAAGGCGGGTTGATATCTGAGGGAGGCCTCCCCTTTTTAGAGGAGAAAGGGAGGGCAGGAGGATGAGGGGGAAAGGAGAGACAGGAAGGAGAGGAGGGACCAGGATATAAAGTTAATTGATGAATAATCAGTTAATTAATTTAAAAAGCAATGGAAATCAAATTACAAAAGCTGATAGATTTCAGTGACAAAATAAAATGATTATCATGTTTTAAAAAAAGACCCAAATACAGAGAAGTTATTTTCCATCTCTATTGAGTGCCTATTACCAGAGTGCCTATTACCAGAGGCACGCCCTCCCAGACTGTCACAGGGCTTGTTATCCTTGCTTGATTCAAGCCCTGCTTTGTTTTCTTCCTTCCTTTCTTCACTTGCTGTCTTCAGTTCTCACCCTGCTTGGTGCATATTTGAGTGACACCAGCCCTGTGGTGAAGAGCTTTGAGGTTTGCTGTCCGTCAGGCCCTAACTCTGAGTTCTGTGTGTCTGTGCTTCCCACACAGGCACTGCCAACCGCAGAAACAGACAACAGCTCCTCTGAGTCTTTTCTTATCTTCTCCAAAGACACCTTTGAGTCTCTCTTATATTCTCCTCCTTTGGGTAAAACCTAATTAAAGTCATGAACAAGACATAAAGATCTCTAATCCCCTTAAAGGCTGCCAGCGATGAGCATTTTCTAAGATCCTTTGACAGACTGATAAAACACACTACAGAAGAGTAAAGAAAAAAATGACAGTTTTACTCCATAAGATAGAAAGAGCTCTGTAATTTAAATTTTTTTTTTAAAAAAAATTCATTTCTAAAGAAAAATATCAAGTATGTTTGATGGAGTCTTAAGAGAGAAGGTAGGCTGGAAGATACTTAGCTGGATCATTTAAAATGTGAACCAAGAGAGACAGAGATGAGGGGGGAAGAGTTATAGGGAAGGAAAGAGGGAGAGAAGAAAGAGGAGTGGGGGGCTCATGGAAAATAGAAGCTCTGACAAGGGAGATAGCATGAGGACCCAAGTTCAAATCCCCAGAACCCAGGTAAAAAGCCAAGGAAGGTCACATGCATCATAGTGAGCCCATCCTATGCAGCTGGAAACATGAGGATTACTGCAGCTTGCTGGCTGCCAGCTTACCTCAGTTGGAGACCTTGCCTCAAGGGAATAAGGCAGAGTGTGGTGGAACAAGATATCTGATGTCCTCCTTGGCATTGGTGTGTTTGCCCTCAAGCATGTGTACATACACTCCACACACACATGCACATACCACACACACACACACACACACACACACACAGAGAGAGGGGGGGGTTATATGTATGAATGCAATAACTGTTTCTAGTCTAATTGTGTCCATTTGTCATCAATGCTATGGGGGTTATATGATTAGATTTCAAAAAGATTGACTCATCTTCCCAGATTATTGACTGTTTTTTTTTTTTCCAGCTTTGTCTTTGGGGCCAGAGTTTTTTCTTCCTTCACAAAATATTCCTATAAGAAGAAATATTTCTGGCTAACCTTTCAAATATGAACAAAACAACATTGACTCTGGATCACAGCTGTTCGTTGAATAATATCTTTCTCTAGTTAAAAGTGGACGGTGAAAGTCTGTTTTAGAGATTTGACTTCAAGAAAGGAAGGTCAGTAATTAAAGAGAAAATAGGAAAGCTGGTCAGAGTGAGAAATAATCCCTCATTTTCCTTGAAAAGAACCCCACAGGCACAGAGTCGTATATAAATTACCCAGGATGCTACCATTTGCTTGCTTTCCAAATAGCTTAATTTTTAGTAATGGAAATGTGAGCTAGATTATTTTGATTCTCTAAGATAAACAGGGCTGAAATACAGTTCAGAAGTCCAAGTTGCCACAGAGGCATGCAAGAGTGAGCAGCAGCCAGTGTGGGATGTCGTGGGCAAAAATCAAAGCCTTTACAGCCCCTCCCACAAAGCACTCTTCAGGGGAGACTGCCAGACAGACCAGGCTGGGACAACATGTTGTCTTGGGTTTCTGACCTTTAGCGTTCCCCTGTCCCTCAGGCTCTCCAAGCCAGCAATCAACTTCTGTAACTGAGGGAGCTACCACAGGCTCTTGACCACGAGGGCCTCACGGGCTAGTAAATTAAAATGAAGATGTCCTTTCAGTGTGGCAGTTGGTATGCAGAATGTCATGGTGGCTGAACACTGAATATCACAAAACCTAACCCACCCCCTCCAGCAAAACCTCAAACTTTCATGAACACCCAAAGAAAAGCACAAGAGGAAAGTTAATTTGTTTTCTCTTTTCTGAATTAAGGGTGTCCTCTTTTCCACATATAATTTTTATACCAATGGAAGGGATTCTTTATCTCACAAGTCACTCATAAAATTTTAACAACTACTTGAGGGGTTGTGGAAAAGATTAACAAAAATCTAACAAATTCTACAACCAAAAATTGCCCATTAGCAGCTAGTGGGACTTCATCTGTAACGTAACTTGCTCCTTAAACAATGTTTAATAAACAAATCAAAGTATTAGGGCATCAACCTTCATAGGCAGGAGTCAAAACTTGCAAAAAAAAATTAGAGGCAATAAAAAAATCTATTGCTAGAGGTCACAGTGGGAGGGTTGCCAGGTTGGGGGAAGCATTGGTTCAAAGTGGCTTTGGCTGGATGTCTTTGAAGGTGTTTAAACTTTTGGCTGATTTTGACCACTCTATTAACCACCTTAGTTACTTTGTCTCAACTATCTGTCCTATTGTCGGACAGTTTTGAGTCATTTATCAAGTGTGGCCATCTTTCAAAGTGATTTTTGTGCAGTGTTATAGAAGGTTGTACCAAAAACCACTGTGTATTCACAGACTTCAAAGGTTCATTGTGACTAGTACCGTTGAGCATTCAGTGCTACTCATTGTCAAAGAGCGGAGTTGACAAAAGCCCTCATTTCTAGTGTGGAGGAGGTTTTATTTAGAGAGACAAGCAACACTGAGCAAAGCAAACAACTGGGGAAATTTACACATGCGAACTACAGCCGGAACATGATTACTTCATATGCCTAAGCCATGTTTTCACTTTCTTTGACTTGTTTCTTTACATTCTGTTCCTATTTTAACTGTTTTGTCCTCTTTTTTAACAGTTTCTAAATAGTCGCCTTGAAGATAGAATAAAATTCTTTTTTCTTAAGTACCCACTCATTATAAATGCTAAAGTGACCTCGCTCACGTTTTTAAAAATTATGATGGCCTTCTAATCATTGCCTATGCTTAATTATGACTTTAGTTTTTCTTTCTTATATCTTCTGTGTTTTTTAATCAGGAAATTCTAGTTAAATACTAAAGACATACTATTATAGCTAGCCTATTTTTTTTTTTTTACTAAATTTCCTTTTTTTTTTTTTTTTTTTTTAAGGAGGAGCGAAAGTGGAGAATTACTGGAAACCAGCCTTAAGGTCTCGCACACACTAGGCAAATGCTCTACCTTTGAGCAGCATCTTTAGCCATCTTGTCTGCATTGTAAACAGTATGTTTCTAATGATTTGTCAGGAACAATATTTACTGTTGGATTTTTGTAGGTAGATTTGCCATGTTATCGATGTCCCTTTCTGTTCTGTTTCCTAAGACATTTACATGAAAATGTGTAGAAATTTAATGCCTTTTAATATATTGATGTGGTTGTATGAGTATTTGCATGCATATATACACACATTATATATCTATATACATATATATGTATATATGCATACACATATACATATACATACTATAAACATGCAGTGCCCATAAAAGCCAGAAGTGGGTGTCAGATCCCCCTGGCACTGGAGACAGTTGTGATGGGCTATGTGGGTGCTGAGAGTGTAACCCAGGTCTTCTGAAAAGGCAGTAAGTGCTCTCCTCCATTGAGCCCTCTCTGTAGCTCTCAGTTCTTCTTGTTCTCAGTTGTTCTGCTTGCTCTCCTTCAGTCCATTTATTTTATTCCTACCAAAATTATCTGTCCAAATGTGAAAGAAAATACTTTGGTTGCAGCCCTCCTTTCTGGGAATTCAGAATCTTGGCAGATACTGGACATGGTGAGGACATAGCAAAAGTGAAGCAGAAATGAAATCCACATAAGAATGCAACCTTTGTTCTTAGTGTCATGTAGTGTCAATAGTGACATTAAGTGCCCGCCTAGAGTGTGACCTGTAAACTAGATAAAAGCATGGATCTCAATCACTAGAAATGAAGAACCAAGCAAACAACAGGTTATTTACTTCTATTCCTTCTTATATTGAGTTCTTGATGCTACCATGATATCGATCTATATTTGTAGAGTTATTTCACTTCATGTGCTTTGAATTCCAATTTTATTCTAAAATCTAAGTATCTACGTGTTTCAGTAACTCTGGAAAATTCCTGGTCAGTATCTTAATAAATATTCTCTTCTCTCCCTTTCCTCTGATAACCCCAAAATGTCTATTTCATATTTTCATTTTCCATATAATTCTGCTTTTGTTCACTGCAAGTTAAATGTTCCCTATGCATCCCAGGTTGGTCTTGAAATCATTAGGTAGCTTAGGTTAGCTTCTAACTCACAACAATCTCCCTGCCACAGTTTCCTCCTGAGTTCTGGGATTATAAACAGATGCCACCATACCCAGATTTCCTTCTTAACATATTTTTAGCATAGATAAATGTGTAGTAATAGTATTGCTATTGTCTTATAGAGAAAGAAAAAAATGTAATATGAATGTATGTGTTTGGCCATGACTACAGAAATTTAAATCAATTTAGCAATGTATCCATCAGCTAAATTACAGCTAATCTGGGAACTGGAAGATAACTCTGTACTAAGCCAGTAGAGCACTTTAGCACTTTAGTATTGCAGCGCACTGAAACCTTTCTTAAAACACATCAAAGAGATGCTGAGGCCCAGGTTGCAATATATTCTTTTACAGAAAGGTTACCATGTGTTGTATTTTCTACCCAAATGCAGTAATTTATTTTTTTAAATGCTGTCATTAAAGAAATAGATGAGCTGAAAAAAAAATCTGAAAAAATTCCCCTCTCCCAACATTAAAATTTTGCCATTTGTTCATCATTTAATACAGTCTCCCCGACCCAAATCTGTTGTCTGATATTTCAGGAACCTCTCATTGAATTTTGTTATTCAATTATCTTCATGGGAAAAATGCAAGGAGGTTTATAAAGTTGAAATGAGGGGACCATCCAAATTCTTCAGCATCTGAGCAGAAATACAGTCAGACCCACAGCTTCATGGGGAGCACATTTTTCTTATCAGGTTAGTGGATGAATGAGAAATTTAAAACGAGTGTCATGAAAGCTAATGCTTTTAAGACTAATTATCTGTAATGACAATATGTCTGTGTTCTATGTAAATAAGGACTCAGAATGAGAAGCATCTGTCAACGATGAAATATGACATGGGGGAGATTAGACTCAAGCTTTTCCTTATGGGAAGTTTTCAGATAAACTTTTTGTCTGGTTAATAAAATATTCAGCCGTCTTAAATGCCTGCACTCAGAGTTGGATGGAAATATCTGATGGTTGCAGACATTTTTATGGATGAGTTATGCAGATTTAGCCTGATTAGCCTGCACCGCAGGCTCTGATGCTGATCTGAGCCCAGCTTTCTTGCTACTTGTGACTCTTACAGGATCCTCAGGGACCTGAAGTCTAATAGCAATATCTTGATTTATTCCTTCACCAACACTGAAGTTAGAAGAAATCCCTCCCATCCTCCCACCTTTTTTGACCTCATAACATATGCAGAAACTCGGTGCCCTAAACCGTACCTTGGCACCCTTCTCTAGCTTGGCCCTTTTTGCTTGCTCTTTCCATCAGCCTATAAACATGTGCATGTGGTAACCTGAAAGAGCAAAGTCCTCTGAATCCTGCCTGTCCGTCTCCCAATAAGTTTCTCCTTCTGTCCCTTCACACTGCTGGGGCTGTGTTCTGTGTCTGTCTTCATCTCTGTTTCAGTTTCACTATGACGTCACCATGGTCCAGCATCTGCCAGCATTCTGAAACTTCTCCGCTAAGAGTATGAAGAGGATTATGATGATTATGGTTCAGTCCTGTCTTTATCTGGCTTTTCTTGACTGAACCCCATATGCAGAGCCCTCTCCTTGGGGTTCTTCATCTCCTCTGCTCTGGGCCTCGGGATTCAGTTCTGCTACATCTTGTTCCATTCTCTTCCTCTATCTTCTTTTATCCGTCCCCCACTGAGCTCAGTGAGTCCTAGTGTCCATCATGAGGCCACTGCACTTGTGACAACTTCATTCTTACCTACAGCTTCCTCTTTGGTTGAGAGTTCTCAGCTATCCCTACATCTGTGCTTGCTCCCTGCTCATGACCTGTGCATCCCTCAGCTCTCTTGGATTTTCTAACATCTAAAACTTGATGTGACAGAAAAGAAAAATATTTTCTCCTGAATTTCTTACCCTCTGTCTATAAAATCAAATAATCACCTTTGTCTTGGCCTTGTACCTCATGTCCAACCTCAGGGTCACCAAAGCCCCTTCTCTCCAGCTCCAGTTCTGTCAGTTGCAGTGGAGAGAATCTGGTCCCTTGCCTGGAATACAGGGTCCTAATACCCCCCTTGCTGTTCCACTTGTTCTGTTTTAGCCCATTCATTTTATTTCTACCAGAATTATTTGTCCAAATTTGAAAACAGAATCTATGCTGAAGCCTCTCCCATACTGGATCCATTATGCATCCTCTCCACCTCCCACCTCTGCATCTGTCACCTGTTCTGCCTCATGCACAGCCACACCCAGCATCTCCATTCCTTCCCATGGACATCCCTTGTCTCACTCAGCACGAGACCCGGAGCTTCTGGCACCACCCCTTCACAGTTCCAGGAAAGCATCAGCCCCTTCAAGAAGCAAGCTCCAAGATGAGACAAAGCATGTTAGATAGATACGATCCCAACTGCAGGGAAGAAGAAAAAAAGGAAAAGGAGAGGAAAAAAAGAAAGGATGGGGAGAGAGATGGAGGTGATGGAAAAAAGGGAGGATTGGAGCATCTTAGATTCAGTGTAGTTCTAAGAGAAGTTTGTTATGACTAATGCAGAGTTTTTGACCTTGAGTCATCTGTGGAAGGAGTTCTTGTCCAAGGATAGACCTTTTCGTGTATGCTCAGCCATTGGGACAGAAGAAAGGAAGTGTGGCCTCTTAGCAGATCAGCATGTCCGACAATCACCAAGTCATACCATTAGACAGCAATATACTGCATGTAAAAGTGGTCCATTCGAAATAGGGCTGAAAAGATGCAAAATGGCAAGTAGATACCACAACTACTGGCCCTGACTGCCATACCAAGTACTCCTACTGCATCAGTGTCTCAACTATATTGACTAACTCACAGAAAACAAATGACGATCTTGGTTCACAGTAGCCTCGGATTCTACTTTTACATGGCTGGAAATAGATAGCTGCTACATCACACACGCTGGTGGGTGTTTCTACAACATGGTCAGAATGGCACTTGTACAGTGGGCCCCTGGACACAGTTGCCAGGGTAGCAGAAGTAAAGACTAGGCTTGACGGCAAGGCTTTCTACCATCAGGGCCATTTTAGCTGTAGCTGAGAAGCTAGTACATCAACAGCAGAGATTGAGGTTGGGCCTCGAGACAGGTCTGCTTCTTGAGGTAGCACCCGAACACATATCTGGTGGTTAAGCTGGTTACATAAGGTTATGGGCATGCTCCAGGGGTCATTGACCATTGGCCCATGGTAATGGCTGCCTTTCTTTCTACATTGCCTCTTTCCAGCACCGCTAGCCAAAGGCTTACTGAGTAGAACATCTTCCCCTTCATCATGATTATCACATAAAGTCCCTTTAGCAAAGGAAATGCAAAAATGAGTTTATGGCCGGGTGCCAGTATTATCAGTACAGTGCCATTTAGAAGCAGACAACTAAAACAAATAATAACTAGCCTAGTTAAAGCTAAACTATGGGCATGCCAACTTGCAAACCTGACTGTAATCTTTCACTGAACAAAATTTATGCATAGTATTGACTCCTTCATACTTCTGGATCCCACCACCCCGCACATCCTGGAAAGCTAGATTCCATACTGTGCAGAGGGCTATTTGCTCCGAGCCTGGGTAGGAAGACAAAGCAGGAATAGTTGATGTAAACCTTAAGCCGCAGAGCTGTATAGCTTACCTAGGATTGGTCATTGCAGCAAAGGCTGAGGCAGGAACTGACCAGGGTCCAGTTGATGCAGGCTCAGAGAATCCGAGGCAGAGCATTCCATTACTGCCAGAGTAGGCACCCATGCCACTTCTCTAAGGGCAGAGGTACAAGCCCATGAACCACAGACCCTGCTTCAAGGTGGTGACTCGTAATTTTATAACACAGCTAAGTTCATGAAATAGCTCCAGTCTCTGTATGGAACTGGTCTAGCCAGCCTCTCTGAACATCTATTCTGGGTTTCCCTCAGCACTAGCCAGTTTTGCCCAGTGTAAGCTGAGTTCCTGGTATAATTCAGATGGATCACTTCTCCATCAACCCTCTGATAGACTGTCCCAAAGCAGTCGTCCTGTTCGACCTTCGGAGATGGTCCATGTGCATAGAAACAGCCTGCCCTTCTCATGAAAAGGCCCAGAAGGTAAGATCTTCAGTCACTTCCCACCCATTGCTTTGCTCTCTCAGTGCCCTGAGATTACCCTTCCTGGGAAAGCAGTCATGCTCTCTTCCTGTTTGGTAGATCTCTTTGGCTGCACTGTGCTACTCTACCTATCTGGAGATCTCTTTGATGTCTGATCCAGATCCTGCTGGCAATTCCAGCCCATCGTTTGATGGTTGTCTATAATCATCTTACAGGAAACCTACATTTTCTACGGTTTGTTTGTTTGTTTGTTGTTTTGTTGTTGTTGTTGTTGTTGTTGTTGTTTTGTTTTATTTGACACAAGGTCTCTGAACCCTGGCTGGCCTCAAGCCCACAATCCTCAGTGTTCACAAAATTCATCACACTAATGAAAAAAATTCTAAAGTGTCTTTGGGGGTCTTCTAACAATACTGAAATGTGAAAAAGAAAGACATGATTTGGCAACTGTTAACTACTTATTCTTCCTTGTGTTGAAAAAACTATTGAAATTCAAATAAAACTATATGGAGACAAGCTAAATGTTCACAATGCACTTAAAATGTCTCTGAAAACAGATGAAGCTATATGGAGTGCACAGAACAGCAAGGTCTCCTGCACAGACAAACAAGAGCAGGTGGTCCTAGGAGGACCACCATGACAGTCCTACCCTACTGGGGGGTCCTAGGAGGACCACCATGACAGTCCCATCCTAGTGAGGGGTCCTAGGAGGACCACCATGACAGTCCCACCCTAGTGAGGGATCCTAGGAGGACCACCATGACAGTCCCACCTTAGTGGAGGGTCCTAGGAGGACCACCATAACAGTCCCACATTAGTGAGGGTCCTAGGAGGACCACCATGACAGTCCCACCCTAGCAGAGTCTAGGAGGTAAAAAAGTAACTCATTTTGTGCACAACTAAAACACAACAAAGAAGATATTTTCTCTGTTGCACCTTTAAAAAACAGTGAGATGTTTATTTTTTTATAATATTCTTAATTTAAAGGCTAATTTAAATTTCATAAAACACATTCTGAGGTAAAATCAAAGAGACATTTTCACAAATAAATTTTATTTTACATCATCCACAATCAACATGTTGCAGGAATGTGCTAAGTGCTAGAAGTAGTTTTGAAAAATGTTGCCACTGTCCACAAAAACAAGAATTCTGTAATATAATAGACTTTTTCATTACTTGTAATAGCATGGAAAATAGCCCTAACTTTTGAATGACACAGAGGGTTATTTTTTGGCAAAATACCTAGAAAACTTAGTAAAAAGGAGGTATTGTACTTCTTTATTATACAAAACATCATGTCCAAAATCTGTTTGTGATGACAAGAAGCTGTCAGGAAATGAGAGATGACTCAAAACAGCCATAAATACTTTTAATTACTTCCTTCAGCATAAGGCTAATAATGAATGAGAGATTGCCATTCCTTAAAGGAGATGTGCTATGAGGAGAATTTTTTGGAAAATGGATGCTTAAAATTAATTCCATCATTGTACAAACATGAAATTTAAAATAAACTGTGCCACCTGCAATGACCCTTCTGTTCACAATTTTAGAATTGAAAATTTAAAAAAAAAGGACAAGTCTATTTTTAAATATTTTATTGGTGGAATTTCAGGAAGTCTGGACCAATTTATAAAATATAAAATGCAGGCCATTTTGATGACTTAGCACACGTAACTAACTGACTTGACATAAGGGATAATGGAAATCTGTTAGTAACTTCCACTAAAAATTTTTTTTGCATAACCCATAAAGTGGAAATTAAAGACCAAAGTAACTTGTAATAGGTACAACTTATGATGCACATAGACCTAGAAACAGACATCTTTGATTTGCAAACTAGCACCATTGTATTGTACATAAGCATCTTTTTATTGGACAGAAGTGGTCTAGCCTTGGACATAGGCAACTTCAAGTTGGGAAAATGTATCCTTGCACTGAATGCCGCTGTCTTTTTACTGGGCATATGCATGTTTGCACTGAGCATAGACACACTCACTTTAGACATTTCATTCCTTGCTTTAGACTTGAGCTTCCTTGGTTTGTACATAAGCTGTCTTGAGAGGTGACCACCATGGGCCAAAAAACTATGCAAAGAGACAATATTTACAACCAGAACTTAAAATCAAGTTCTGATTTTTAAAAAATCAACATGGTTTACTCAATCAATAATAATGCATAGAATAACATAATTTGCCTCATTCTTTTAGAACTTAAATTTATCTATATTTAGTATATAATTCAAGTTTATAGTTTAAAATATATATGTCAGACATCAACAAGTGACAACAACTTGGTGAATATGACACAAACAACACACACAACTAAAGAAAATACAGATAGATGGGATGTCATCAATATTATAAGCATTTATGCTCCATTAGCAGAACATGACAGCAACCTAGAGAATGATAAAGAACACTGGTAAGTCAGACAACCAGTAAGAGATTAACACAGCTTAAAACTCCCTATCACTCACAATAGAACAGAAAACTAGAGTCTCAGCTAAAAAAAAAAAAAAAAAAAAAAAAAAAAAAAAAAAAAAAGGTACCCAAAGGACTGAGATAAACACAGCTCTAAAGATGTCAATAACTCATGAAAAGATGTTTGATGTTACAACCCCACACAGCTGGTTAGTGAGTAGCAGACTGTAAACATGGTGGTCCCTGCATCACCACTGCCTGACACCTTGAAATCTGTGCTGACTTAGCTCTACATAAACAATAGAGATGTCACTGTGGTTATTCCTCAGCCAGGCTCCTACAGCCAATATTGGGAATAGGGAAGTGAACGTCAAACTCCCAAATTTCTTCCACCAACTAGGAAAGAACGAAGAGAAAAGCTGAAGGAAAAAGTGGATCTAGGGTTTTTAGGAAGAGGGAAAAAGAAGGAGACTCAGTTATGTAACCCCCAGGATTTACCATGATTTTCACAACTTGCTTCATTGCCTCAGAATTTGTTTTCTGGGCTTATTTTAGTACTAACACACCCAACTCTTTTTAGTACTAATTCAGACGTTGACTAAAACCCTAAAACTCTATATAATTCTATTTTCCATGTCAAACATATATCATAATATCGAGCCCAAAGTAGATGTACTGCTAAACACCAAGCCAAAAAGAACATTTCACATACAGTCCATCACCTGGGTTACTGGGCTCCACATTGACAGACTCAACCAATCTCAGGTAGAAAATATTCTGGAAAATATCAGGTCTGCATGTGTACAGACAGACTTTTTCCTTCTCGTTATTCTGTAAACTGAATAACAACTATCCACAGAAAGAGAGAGGCTGTAGGTAGATTACACTGTAGAGATTACTGAACTATAGGAATTATATGAGCATACTCTTCCATCTTGGCAACATACTTTAGCTTCTACAGGTTTTTGCTTTCTTAGAGGTTCCTGGATAGATAGAGGGACAACAATAACTAAGTCCTTTGATATAATTATGAACTTTCCCAGAAACATAGTTACATTTCACCTCTCAACAACAACAACAAAAAAAACTTACTTGCTGGAAAAAGCAACAGGAATTTCTACTTTTATTCAAAAGCATACAAGGAGGGCAAAAAGCCCATTAAAAACACACAGATAGTATTTATATCCTAAAAAAGGAACATTTTATTAGTGTTCATTTTTTTTAAAAAGAGATCATTCTCCACTCCCAGCTCTGAGTAGCACAATTGGTAGAAGGTCATTATCAGACCTGAGAGATGGCTTAGCAGCTAAGAACATGAGCCGCTTTTGCATAGAATCTGAATTCAGTTCTCAGCACCCACATCAGATGGTTCACAACCATCTGTAACTCCAGCTCCAGATATCCCATGCCTCTGACATCCAGGGAACTACACTCATATTTATATGCCTCTTCCACATGCACATAATTATAAATAAAATACTTTTTAAACAAGAGACTCAATATTGCCCTTGGTTTTTGCAGAGCCAGTGCTAGCTTTGTCCTTAGCAGGCCACTCAAACACGTGACCATTGATTCAATCATCAGCTAAGCAAATACGGGGCTCAGAGAGAGATCAAAACGAACGCAGTAGCTTTTCTTCTTCTTTTGTCATGACTACTTTTTCTTGATAGTCACTGTTTAAAATAGTTTATTTTATTGTATGGTGCTTTGCCAGCTCTTATGTCTGTGCACCACATGTGGGAGGTTTCTGCAGAGACTAGAAGAGAGCACTGGATCTTCTGGAACTGGAGTGACATGGGGTTATTATCTATCATGTAGGTTCTGGGAACAGAACACAGGTCTTCTGCAAGAGACAGTGTCATTAACCCCTGAGCCATCTCTCCAGCCAGTCAGTTCTATCAGTGGTGGGTGGGTTTATATGAAAATGAGTCCCTCCCAGAGATACCAGGTTGTTCTCAGAATAATGAAGCACCACCCCCCACATCTACAAATGCTTCCTGGTGCTTTCCTTGGCTGTGACAGATGGCTTGCACTCTCTGCAGCAGAAGCTGATATGCTAGCCAATTGTTATCAAATTCTATCCCTCAGGAATTATAATAAATGTGAAATGTTGGTGAGGATGTGAGGAAGGAATTCCTATACACTGTTACTAGGAATATAAATTAGTAGAGTTATTATAGAAAATCATATGGAGGCTCTTCCAGAAACTAAAATGAGAAATGAGATCTACTATATTATATATGTTATATAATATATATACATATGTATATATGTATATATATGTGTATATATATATGTCTTAGTTAGGGTTTTACTGCTGTGAACAGATACTGTGACCAAGGCAAATCATAAGGACAGAATTTAATTGGGGCTGGCTTATAGGTTCAGATGTTCAATCCATTATTGTCAAAATGGGAGCATGGCAGCATCCAGGCAGGCATGGTGCAGGAGGAACTGAGAGTTCTACATCTTCATGGAAGGCAGCTAGGACAAGGGTCTTAGAGCCCACACCCACAGTGACACACCTACTCCAACAAGGCCACACCTCCTAATAGTGCCGCTCCCTGGCCCAAGCATATATAAACCATCACAATACCATTTCTGGGCTTCTGCTAAAAAATGAAATTGGTATATCAAAGAGATAGCTGCATGTCCATATTTATGTGGCACTGTTATTATAGCTAAGATTTGGACTCCATGTAGGTGCTCAATGATGATGAATGATAAATTAAAGTGTGGCACATATACACAGTTGAATAGTATTTAGCCACAAAGAGGGATGAAATCTTGTCTATGCATGGACCTAAGTAGAGGATAGGATAGTAAGCAAAACAGGTTTTATAGAAAGAAAGAAAGAAAGAAAGAAAGAAAGAAAGAAAGAAAGAAAGAAAGAAAGAAAGAAAGAAAGAGAAAGGAAAGAAAGAAAAACAAACAAACAAAAACACTGATTTTTTTTTCCTGTGTTTCCAGAAGCTTTAAAAATTAAAAAGCAATCCAAAGGATGGAATCGTTTCTGGAGGTTGAAGTGCAGTAGGGGAAGAAGGTGAAGCAAGGCTGGAGGAGCTCCATGAGCTTACTCAGGTGTCACACTGAAGTGACCCATGTGCAGTTAATATGAGTTAATCACAAGTAGATTTAAAGGGAATTATAAATCATGCTATACTACTAACAATCACATCCACATATGGTACTAACAAAATATTCAATTAGACAGTGTGAATGATTTACAAAGTCAAAGCTTAGAAGGTTTTCCACCAAGCTCCAAGCTCCTGAGGGGGAGCTGTGTACTGCTCCACCTGAACCAGGAGACTTGGAGTCCACTGGCAGAACATGGTCCATGAATGAAGCTGTGTGAGTTCTTTGATCCAAGCAAACAAGAGTCTTGTAACCTCTATCCCTCTATAATACAGATGTGGTCTTGGAATGTGCTTTTCATGCTTCTCCCAGGTGTAGTAAATAGGGATGGGTTTCTATCAAATTACACATTGCTGCTGGCTTTTGCTATTCAAAAATGCTTCCAAGCATCGGTTGCCCTTGTGACTGTATACAGCCTAAACTCATATGACCTTGCCTAACCTTCAGAATACTCTTAGAATATAAATTGTCTGATACCCTGAATAAAGTTGGCCATTGCATAAGGTTTTAGTCTGCCTCACCTAGGCTCAAGTTCATACCACCCAGCTATAATGGTAACAGTCCACCCTTTTAAAACCAGGCATGTTGGTACATGACTTTAATCCCAGCACTTGAGACACAGACAAGCAGATCAATATCTGTGAGCTTGAGGTCAGCCTGGTCTACATGGGGGATCTAGGAATGACAGAATTTCATAGAGTCCCTGTTTCAAAACCAAATTTAAAAAAATAAATTCTGTTGGCCGCTTAAAATACTTTGCATGTTAGGAGACTTGGACACAGAATTTGACTTTTATATAAATATGGCACCTCCTGAACTGGCACCAGACCCTCAAATCTTTCCATTTAAAACCTGTAGAACACATTGACATGTCCCTGGTAAGGCCTCTCTGATCTTAGCTTCAGGAGACCCTGGCCAGAGAGAAGGACCAGGTTAGCCTCCTCTAGGTCCTCTGCCTCGAGTGGGGTTGCCCAGCCCTAACTCATCTCAGTTCCTGATGCCTGTGTTCCACCACAGCTGCCCTTCTGACTGCATATTCCATCCCTCATGTCTCTCCTGTACTGCAGTACTATAAAAATGGAAGAAAGGAAGGAAGTATGGATCGGAGGGACAGACAGAGGGACAGACGGAGGGAAGGATGGAGGGAGGGACAGAGGGAGGGCGGACATTTCACCAAGTAGAAGCAATTGCGCCAGGGCAGAGACCCTATGTCTTAGTTAGGATTTCCATTGTTGTGAAGAGATATTATGACAAGGGCAACTCTTATAAAGGACAACACTTAACTGGGGCTGGCTTACTGGTTCTGAGGTTCAGTCCATTATCATCGTGGCGGGAAGCATGGCGGTGTCTAGGCAGGCATGGCACTGGAGGAGATAATAATCCTTTGTCTTGTTCCGAAGACAAAAAGAAGATTGGCTTCCAGGAACCTAAGAGCAGGGTCTCAAAGCCCACCCCCACAGTGACACACTCCCTCCAACACGGCCACGCCTACCCCAACAAGGCCACACCTCCTAATAGTGCCACTCCCCAAGCCAAGCATATTCAAACCAGCACAGATCGTTTAGCAAACCCATTTAAGTCTCCAAGGAACAAACCAAACCACACCCATTTGTGGCAAGGAGGAATCTGCTCATTTATTTTTAACACTATTAGACGTATAAACATCCTTCAGTCTGAAAATCTACACATATCATCCTTCCTCCCACTGGTGACTCATTCCTTACAAATCAACTCTTTTACTACTGTTGAATTCCCTTCTCATACGTGAGAGTTCCAATCAGTGCAAAGCTGTTTTATTTTCAGCGTTATAGGGATTATTTTAAGGTTGGGTGAGATTTATTCCAAAGAACACCCAATTGTGGGAGAGTGCTGTACACATGCCTTAGGAAGCAACACTTGAAAACTGAACAAATATCCAGGTTTGGGATTTAGGAACTGGGGAATTGATCTATGTAAATTAACTAATCGCCCCAACATATGTTTCTTCTTGCATCACAGCAGGCTCTATCTTGTATTCTCCCCAAGAACAAGAGCTGATGCTGAACTTCTCACATCCATCCCCAAAGACTAGTATCACTGCTACCTGCTAAAGGATGTTTCCTGCCTCTCTGCACATGTTCAAATGAAAGATTGTTGCAAAACCTTCCAGTTATTTGGAAGACTCACAATAATTTCCTGAAACCATGAAGAGGGGCTTTACCTTTCATGTGATCATTGTGACTTCTAAGTCTCCCTTCAATTTAACATAATCTTCAGAGATGGATTTAAGATGGAAACTAGTTCCTTATTTATATGGATCGTGGTCATCTCAGTCAGGGCTGTGCGGTGGTTTTGATGGCTGATGTCTCCCATAAGCTCTGGTGTAGGGTGGCATGGCTTGGAAAAGCTATGGAATCTTTAGGAGGTAGAGCCTTGCAGGGGAACCTATGTCACTGGGGGTGGTCTTGAGGTTATAAAATCTGTCCCCCCTTCCTGTTTTCTCTCCCTGCTTCTTGTGTGTGGATGGTAATCTGATCACCCAGCCCCCTGTCCCTGCTGCCTGCTGCCATGCTTTCCCCATCATGATGGACTCTGTCTCTCCAAAATCTTGAAGGAAAAAAAAAAAGAAAAAAACAGCTCTTCCTTCCTTGAATTGTTTCCGATCGTGGTGTTCTATCACAGCAACCGAAAAGTGATTAATATATGATGGCCCCTAAGAAGGACCCCCAGCCTATGATGGCACTGGTCCAGATGCTTAACTACATTAAGGAAAAAAAATTACACGTGTGCATGTGCATGAGTACATGAGTGTGTGTGTGTATTTTTTTTTTAAATAGTTTGGACCAAAACTGGGAAGAGAGAGGTACCATTGTGTCTACCTTACCCATAGAGGTGTTCTGACCTGTAGAAATCAGAAAGCCAGGAAATCTGCAGGTGTAGATTTTTGCATTTTCTTGGAGCCTAGGACCAGGACTCTTAGGACTCAGGCAATCTCCCCTCCCTGCTAGCACTCTATGTCCTTTGGGCTGGACCTCCCACATCAGGCCGGGCCGGAGGCCTAAGGACAGTGGAGACACAGGCTGGAGGCAGCGCAGAGACAGTAGCAAACTCTCCCTGCTCTCACCCTGTCTCCAGTTGGGAGATCGTCGTGGAATGTCCTCTGGAACAAGAGACCAACAAGGACTAGCTGTTTTCACTCAGGGTATGTTTTATCCTACAGGAGTCCTAATTCCTAGGGCCCATTACAATCCCACTCCTTCCAACTACCTTGAAAAACTAAAGAGTGCATGATAAGATATATCTTCTTGGAGAATTTTATTGGGCTTATCTGCTGCTTTATACTAAACGTGTATTTGATACCACTTCCCTGTCATCTGCACAGGCACAGAAGTAGGGAGGTACCTAAGAAAAGAATGAATTTTTTTTTTTTATTTAAAAACAAAAGAGAGAGAGACTGCTTCTGAACTACATCATCTATGTCACCGTTTGGCTCAGAAACAAAGCAGTGGGCAGTAAGGTACTGCATAATCTTTACCTTGTATCTGCATTGATCAAGATTCCCAGTCACGAAGCAAACCCGAGTGCTCTTCATGGAAAACCATCACTCACAGCTCTTAGGATGCACTTAAGGACACCACGATAGGCTGAAACATAGATCAACCCCACATCCTCATTCTTGGAAACTGTTATCTACCCTGTCCCCTTGGTGTGACAAAATCAACTATTTTAGGTGATCCTAATTTATCCAGGACCACCGTGAGTGCAGTCGTGTGTGTCCTTTTAAGAGAGAGACTGGGGGTGTGCAGAAATAGATGAAAGAAAGAAACAAAAATAATGACAAGGATTGGAGTGCCGGGGCTGGGAGCCCAGGGGAGCGTGGCTGCCACTAGAGGGTAGGGAAATCTAACCTTGCTGTCATTGCGATTTGACATGATGGGTTTTTAAAACTGTGAGATAACAAATTTCTGTCATATTAAGCTTGTGTTAATTTGTTAGCATCCATAGGAAGTGAACATAGCTACTTTGGGGCTTGTTTTTTTACAGTATTTCTGAGTCCATGTAAAATCATTGATACCCCAGTTAATTCTACCTGTGTTAGAGAAACTTTAATACTGAGAAAATATAACAAGGTGTTTCCCATAGAACACAATGCTGTCTTCAAATCCTTCTAATTTACTCTTAGAGAGCCTGATGTATATAAAGGCCAGAGACTGGGCAGACTGATGCACACCTATAATCCCAAGTCTGTGGGAAGCAGGCAGGGAGATCTCAGGTTGGGAAACAATCTGAGCTTTGCAGTTGAGACATCATCTCAAGACCCAAAGAGAACTAAGTAGCCCTGACGTATGGAAACACAACCAGGTCATTGTGAGGTATCTCCAGGGAAAGAGAGGGCTGGCACAGAAGAAACAGCAAGTTTCTGAACTTTTGCAAACAACAGCCTCTACAAAGTAGAAAATAACCACATGGGTTTCAGTGCTAGGTTGCCAGACAGAAGAGAACTGTCCATGACCAGAGAATGATGTCAAGTGAAGATAGCCTGAAACATACCTATTGAAGTGGGTACTTGGAAATTACTAGTTCCGTCAGCAAGATCAGTGTTGGTGAACTAACAGGGCGGGAACTCAAAGCTGGAACTTGAGTGGCATGAATGAGAGATTGAGATTGGAGCACGGAAGATAGAAAGTGCTCTATAAAAAGTTTGTTGGTGGTAAATGAAGACAGAGTAGGGGTTGGAAAGAGCCTATTATGGTGTTCAAGATTTCAGTTTGTTTTGTCTGAAAGCTACCCAGCTGAGAAACAGAGTCTAAAGATATTCCAGTTTTGGTGACTGCAAATGAAGGTCTGTGCTCGGTAACATTTTTGAAGACTTTAGAGTTCATATCCAAGTACAGGAACCAGTCTTGCTGCCCAAAGAGAAGGGAGGACAGCAACTCAGTAAGCAGTTTACCATGAAGAGTCTAGAAGTCGAAGGAGCCCTGCCTGTGAGATCTCCTTTTCATTTCCCAGGGCTACAAACAGAGGGTGGTAGACATGAGGACAGGTCATTGGCTGTGAAAATTGGAGGGTTATGTGTGACTTTTGCACTAGTTGGTGTCAGTATGCCATCTGTCAAACTGACATGAAGGTCAAGGCCAGGGACCTGAAGTCAGGATTCCTTTCCTCCAAATCAATATTTTATGAAGGCACCAATGGAGACACTGCTTCTACAAAAGTTATGGAATTATGGCTGTAGTCATCTCCACACTGAGTTCTTCATCTATCATATCCAAAGCACAAGAATGGCAAGGACCAGATGCTTTAGACCATAATGGTGTCCAAAAGACACTAAGTCCCTAGCAAAATAGAACTCCTTCCTAAGTCAAGTCTAGCTGATAGAGAAAAAGTGTGTTCGAGTTTGTATTTCAATGGGATATTGTAACCAACTTCTGATATGATATCCTCTGATTCCTTGGGGTAAAATTTAATCTGACAATGTCAAGACCTCTGACCATAGACAAAGAAAGTTATTAACAGAATAGCAGTGATCAACACACATCTTTCAGTAGCTTTAAGTATCTAGTGCTTCAACTCCCCCATCAAAAGACACAGATTTTGTGGAAGGATCAAGAAATGAAATCCATCTTTCTGTTTTCTAAAAGAAAAAAAGTTACTTTCAAGAGTAGGTAGCATCTTAGCATGAAAGGATGAAAATGGTTCCTGAGAAAATGGGATAAGGAGGCCATCAGATGTTGATATCCTCATAACTAACAAAATGGATTTCAAATTAAACAAATCAGAAGTGATAAAGGGCACTTCATTAGATCAGGTAACAATTAATGATAAAGATACTGGAATTTGAAATATATATACAACAAATTCTGACATGATATTTTATAAACATCAGACTTTGGAGTCAACAACACACATTAACTCTAACTCCATAATAGTGGGCAATTTCAACATCCCACTTTGTTCCTCCTGACAGGTCATCTGTAAAAAAAATAAACAAGAAACATTTGAATTAAACAGCATCATATATCAAATGGACTGAATAGAGGTCTACAGAGTGTTCCTCAGTATGAGAAGCAGGAGAAAAGAAGGAGCCCAAAGTTAATGATGCTCAAGCAGATTGCTATGAGTGAATTGTGAAGCAGTATTGAGCAAGATACTGACTACAACACACTAGATGGAAAGTCGTGACTATACATGTGCTTCTATATGATAAAACAGAAGCTGCTAACCATGGAGCTAGAAAAATGAAAAACGTAAGCATGTATAATGAGGAAAATGCTTCATTTTTTCTTATTTGCAAAACTTAAAACAGTCTTGTGTTGTCTGCAGAACAAAAGAGTCTCTGGTTAACAGGGAGTCATAGGACGAGTTCTATTTAACAATGACTTCTCAGAATAAACAAAACAGTATTCTATGCAATATGCATGCATGAAATGGGATATATTTAGGCGTAAAAGGGAAAAAATACTGTCATTTGCAGCCACGTGGATGGAACTACAGATCTTTCTATCGAGTGAAGTAAGCCAGACACAGAAAGACAAGCACACCACAAACAGCTCTTTCCTATGCATATCTAAAGATATTCATCTTACGAAGTTGAGAGTTACCAGCAGCAGTGGGAGGCAGCAGGAGCAAAAGATGAGGTGTGAAAACACTCGTCACCAGTTACTAAGTTCTACTTTCACAGGAGAAATAATTTCTGACTAATGCATTCTAATGCACAGCAGGGTTACTACAGACAAAGATTTTATACATATTTTCCAAAAGCTAGGAGGAAAAATGTTAACTGCTTCCACCATTACAGAAAGATAAATCTCTGGGAAGGAAGATGGACTTATCCCAACTCAAACATTGCATACTGTATACATGTATCCTATAAATATGCACATTTTTATTGACTAGAGAATAAAAACTGCGGACAGGCAGTGGTGGCACATGCCTTTAACCCCAACACTCAGGAGACAAAGGCAGGTGGATCTCTATAAGTTCAAAGCCAGCCTGGTCTACAGAGCAAATTCTAGGATATACAAAGCTATACAGAGAAAACCGTTTCTCAAAAATAAATAAATAAATAAAATAAAAATAAAACTTGGCTGGAGATGTAACTCAGTAATAGAATACTTCCTTAGTATACAAAAGGTCCTGTTTTTTGTTGTGCCAGAAAATGTTCATAACCCCAAAAAGACTACCAAGGAGGCAATTCCAATGCAGTCCAATTAGGGTCCCCCTGCCAACCCTGATACAGCAGGAAGGTGGAGCCCTGAGCCTAGTTTTAGGCAAGCATTTATAGAGGCAAGAAAGGGGTATCTAGCCAGATACCCATCAAATTGGGAGGCCATTATGGCCCTTAACATAATTGGCTGGTACTAAGAGCCAAATCATAAACTTAACTTCTACTTTCCTCCTGATTGCTGGTTATTAGGAAGTAAAGTGCAGGGGCAGTGCATATTTGTTGGGGAATAACCTGGAAACTGGTGCTAGATGCAGGTCTTGTTGGGAAAATAGCCTGGAAACTGGTGCTAGATACTGGCCTGTTAGTTACCTTGAGTTCAACCTTAGGTCAGGTTTTCTAAGATAAAGTCTGAACCGAAGATCTGGTCTCTCACTTTCAACCCCCAGTGCCACCCATAAATAAACCAACATGCTACCAGAGCTCATGTCTGTGTATGATTACATCTTAGCACACGCTAACTGCCATAACTACCAAAGCACTCCTATCCCTATTGACTATGGTAACTCAGTGTTCAGTTCCATCCCAAGTTGGGATCCAAGCCCCATCTCCAGAGCAGTGGAGTAGAAAGCACAACGTTCTAGAACTTTTCTTGGAAAGGTTTAACTATATGAAAGTTATAAGTCATTTGTCAAATATTTGTGCCATCTTGAAGGCCCATTGTTGGTGTGTAGACATCCAAGTTGCTTTAGATTCTTGCCAGCACTGCTATCATCTGCCTCTTTATAACTGTAGCCATCTTGGTGGGTAATAAATAGCCTTACCTCCCTGGGGTTTTAATTAGCATTTCCTATTGAGAGGTAATGTTGATAATATGTTCCCAGTGCAATGCATATATCATTTGAAGTGTCTGATCAAGTATTTTTGCATACTTTTAATTGTGTTCTTAGTCTCATTACTCAGCTAACTGTTCTTCATAAGTGCTTATAAAGAAATAATTTGTTAAGTTCCATGATGATATGTCTGATGCTTACTGTTATACTGTGGGGAGCTGACAGAAGGTTGCTATCATCCTTGCAGCCATCTTGAGCCATGTACCCTGACAAGAGACTTGTTTACAACAGCCTACAGCAGCTGAGCATACTCTGATAACATCTTGTTTTAGATACCCAGGATTTTCCCTTGGGTGTGTGAGACTTAAAGGCTTGACTTAAAGGCGTGACTTAAGAAGTGAGACATATAAAAGGCGAGAGGCAGACAGAAGAAAGTAACTTGGAACTGGGAAAGAGACTAGCAACTGAGTTCGAGGCCAGCCTGGTCTACAGAGTGAGTTCTAGGACAGCCAGGGCTACACAGAGAAACCCTGTCTCAAGAGAGAGAGAAAGAGAGAGAGAGAGAGAGAGAGAGAGAGAGAGAGAGAGACTAGCAACTTAGGACTTGGGATTTAGAGACTAGCAACTTGGAAAGGTACTAGCAACTAGGGACTTGGAACTAGGAACTTGGAAAGAGAAGAAGAGAGACTGGAGGAGAGAGAGGCACAAGAATAAACGGGACTGAATCACACTCTGTCTGGCCTCCATTCTTCGAGTCCATCCTCACTCTCTCTCTCTCTTGCTGAACCCTGACCTGTGGACCGGAGCAGCAGGCTCTAACAATTTTGGCCCCCAAGCTTGTGGCACTGCGGGTTCCAACATTTGGCAGCAAGGTCCCCAACATTATACCCTTAACACAGAACTGGGTGTACAACATATACCAACACCTATTAAGAAATGAGTTCATGAATGAATTCCTAAAGACACCCAATATTCAATATCAAAGGTAGACACAAAAATAGCAAGAAAACATTTGGGTTATCTCCACTCTAAAAATAAATAAATAAATAAATAAATAAAAATGTGTTTTTTCCTGTACAGCAAACATCCACAGAACATCTGAGCAGACTTTTACCCCTGACTCACCTCTTTCATTTGCTTGTGGCCATGCTGAAGAGAAAGCAGCTAACTTGCCTAGGGGAAGTTCTTAGGGCTCCATCCTGAGCTGGGCTGCCTCAGGAAAAGTGGTGTAGATGACTGGCTCTCAAACGGGGGCATCGACAGCAATTCCCTGGGGATCTCATTAAAACCTACACTGCATGCTCCTATTCCTGACACAATTCATTAAATCTACAGAGACTTTGGAGTTTTGGAGAGTTCCCAGGTAATGTACCTACTGTTGTTCCAGGAATAACATTTCAGAAACCATTGTTGAATGTGAAAGTATAGATCACGTAAAACATCTAGAACAGTGGTTCTCAACCTACCTAATGCTGAGACCCTTTAATACAGTTCCTCAGTGTGTGATCCCCGACCATAAAATTATTTTGTTGCTACTTCATAATTGTAATTCTACTACTGCTATGAATCATAATGTAAATTTCTGATATGCAGAATATCTGATATGGGACCCCTGTGGGGTCACGACCCACAGGTTGAGAACCACCACTCTAAAATGTTCTCCATATGGCATTCTGGTACAAACAGGTGTCACTGGAAAAGAACTCACTTCAGTTTTTCACATCAAAATAGATAAATAACTGCTAGGTACCAACCACAGACATGAGCCTGAACATCAAGTATAGATTTCAAGAATCTGTCATTACTTAAGTGCACACACACTAAAGGAAAGACGTAGCAATAGCCTTCATAAAGCAGAGTATTGCCTGAAATAGATAAACACATAAATAAATAGGCTATAAAAGTATTCTAAGACTTCCAGTCTGCTGGCACATGTCTGAAATGGTACTTAGAGGCTGAAGCAGAAAGATCACAAGTCAGTCTGGGCTACAGTCTCTCTCTCTCTCTCTCTCTCTCTCTCTCTCTCTCTCTCTTTCTCTCTCTCTCTCTCTCTCCCTCCCTCTCTGTCTGTCTGTCTGTCTGTCTTGAGCTGGGGCTCTGTGCCCTAGTACCTAAAATAATTAAATTCAAGGCAATAACCGCCTTTCTGTAAGAAATAATACAAGCTTAGGTTAAGACTTGCTCAATGTTCTCCACAATCTGGAGCCCAACCTCCCTGAATACTGGTGCAGAGAACTGTGAAAAGACCATAAGCCCACAGTGAGTCTGCAACAGACTGAACTAAGAGGAAAAAAATCAATGAAAACTGCATAAATTTTATAGATAGCAAACTCAAGAAGGCTTCCCCAAATTTAAATAAAAAGGAAAGCCACAAATCGAAGAATTATGGTAGAGATGAGCAGGAAGGAGAAACTGAGGCAAGTTCAGGACTGGTTGTGAACAGAGAAACCAGAAGTAATCAGTGAAGAGATAACAGGAAGACCCGGCAGAAGCACACATCTCTAAAAGCATGGGAACCGAACTTTCATTTTAAATACTGATACAACACAGCTACATAGGACAGCCAAACCCTATCAGTTACTCACTTAAATCCACGGCTTACTTCTAAGAAAGTAAGAGGAAATTACAAAATTCCTCCAACATGAAAGAGAAGCTAAAAGTTCCCAAGACCATGAATTGCAAGCCCTTGTGCAATGGGGGAGTTCCATCTGAGACTTCATGGCGATACCAGAGACACCAGACCCTTCAATTCATGAAAGGGGCAAGCACTGGGAGATGACTGGCAGTCTGTCTGCCTTCCTCAACAAAATCCAGTAAGTAATACAGAAGCAGAGAGCAAAAAGAACAGTAAGAAAATTGCTATCAATGAATAATTACTTTACATGTAAATGAAATTAGGAAAGAATACAGGAGAGGAAGTTTTTCACCCTTTTTTAAATTTAACAAAAAAATGGGAGGGTACATGCCACAGCATATTGTGGAGGTCTGACAACCTGTGGGAGTCTGCTCTCTCCTTTCCCCATGTGGGTCCTGAGGACCAGGCTCAGGCTCAGGTCAGTGGCAAGTACCCTCACCCACTGAGCCATCGTGCTGGCTTTCATTCCTTAATGCTGCTAACAATACTGAAAGTGATGGTAAATGCAAGCCATTAAGTGAAAAGTGTTTTATTAGTATTGGCGGAGAAAATTATGCTGCATTTTTCCCCAACCCAAGATGCCCAAAATAATTTCCACACAGTAAATTACATTGAGCAATGACAACATGTGTATGCACTAAGTTATAATTTAACATAACAAAGACTAGTTTGTTTATAAACACAATGGACATTGATTCTTCTTGCTTATGAAAGATTTAAACTAAAAAGTGATGTAACTACGACGACGACAACGATGATGCTATTGCTGGGTGATGTTGTACTGGTGCTGATGGTAATGGTGCTGTGGTGGTGCAGTGGTGATGTGGTGGCGGTGGTGGTGGTGGTGGTGTGGTGGTGGTGGTGGTGGTGGTGTGGTGGTGTGATGGTGGTGATGTGGTGGTGATGTGGTGGTGTGATGTGGTGGTGGTGTGGTGGTGGTGATGTGGTGGTGATGTGGTGGTGTGATGGTGGTGGTGGTGGTGATGTGGTGGTGTGATGGTGGTGGTGTGGTGGTGTGGTGGTGATGTGGTGGTGATGTGGTGGTGGTGATGGTGGTTAAAAGAGGTTAGAAAACCATTCTTTGGACAGTACTGCATTCTTTCTGATTCAAGTTACCATTTAGAGAGGGTTTGTTTATTTTTTGTTTGTTTGTTTGTTTGTTTTGCCCTACACTTAGGATATCACGGAAAGGCAGCTTTAGGGGAGAAATTAGGAATAAACATGGTAGGACCTCAAATCATGTAAATATTGCACATGTAACAAAATTCCAGAAGATTCATTGGTGGTGTCTGTTCCAGCCCATGGTACAGTTTTTTTGTTGCCCACGTTGGGCGCCAAAATAATGTTGAGGCCCAAGCTTGAGTCTCTGTTTGGGCGCCAAAATAAATGTTGGGGACCGCACTAGCCCCAAGTTGGGGTGGCCAAAATAAATGTTGCAGCCCAGGCAAAATGTTGAGGCCCAGGCCAACCCACGTTTGGGCGGCCACTGTATCCCGGCCCAAGCTGCTGCTCCGGTCTGCAGGTCGGGTTTCAGCAAGAGCGAGGGTGACGGCAGATTTTACCTAATGTCTGAGATTTGTCTCTGATGATCCCTCTATAGTCTCTGATCTCAGTCTATATTCTCTGATCTCTGGTTCTGTCTTTTATAGTCTGACTTCTAAGCCACGCCGCTAAGTTACACCTTTAATCATGCCCTTAGGTCTTGTCTCTAACTCTGATCTCTATACTTCTAAGTATACTATTAAGTCACACACCTTTAATCTCACACACCTTTAATCTCAAGGTATCTAAACCAAGATTATCGGAGTGTTCTCAGCTGTTGTAGGCTATTGTAATTTAAATCTCATGTCAGGGTATATGGTTCAAGATGGCTGCAAAGCTGATAGCCGCTTTCTGCTAAAAGTCGGCCCCCAACACAGTTTTGCATTTAAAGTTGCTTATATGACATCTGTTGACCAAGTCAAAGAACAAATTTGTTTGGCTTAAAGCAGATGTGTAAAATGTGGCTATTTGGTGTGCTACTGGATGAAAAAGGCATAAGAGGAAAAAAAAGAAGGGCTGGTGAGATGGCTCAGCGGTTGAGAGCACCGAGCACTCTTCAGGAGGTCATGAGTTCAAATCCCAGCAACTATATGGTGGCTCACAATCATCCATAATGAGATCTGATGCCCTTATATGGGTGTCTGAAGACAGCTACAGTGTACTTTGGGCCAGAGTGAGCAGGGGCTGGAACAACCAGGGGCTAGAGCAGAGGGAGGGCAGAGCGAGAGTGGCCTGAGCAAGAGAGAAAAGGGAAGGGGGAAAAAAGAGAAAGACAGAAAAGAAGCAATTATCAGAAAAGTGGTAAAATTCCTGAAGAATTGTTCAGACAGAAGTTGTAAACGGCATTGTAAGAGATAGGTGTGTGTTTAAGGGGTGATGGCTCCACTATCCCCTTTCATCACTATCCCCTTACATTGCTTTGATAGACCACTCTGACTAAAGGCAGCTAATTTATGTTTATTTAGCCTATACTTCCAGATCACACTTCATCCCTGGGGGAAATCAGGACAGGAACTCAGGCAGGAACTAGATGCAGAAGCCAAGGAGAAACTCTGCTTGCCAGCACCCTCTCTAGTCACCTCACAAATTGTACTGAGCTAGCTTTCTTACAGGATCCTAAAGCACCTACCTGCCCAGGGGGTCGTCTCACCCACAGTGAGCTGAACATTCCTAAATCAAGTAATAATCAAGACAATCCCCAGAGACATGACCACAGGCCAATCTGATCTAGACAAGGCTTTCCTCTCAGATAACTCCCGGCTGTGTCATTGTGACCATGGTAACTAGGACAATGTCTAAGACTTCTTCAGAGTTGACAGATTAAAATAATAACAACAACAACCCTTAGGTTTAGAAAGTACAGTGGTTCTTGATCAAGACATTGAAACAATTTATAGCCAGACATTTCATGGGGAAGCCACAGCACTCCAAAGGCAATAAAGTGACAGTTTAATAGTGGAGAAAAAAGATAAGTTTGCTCACTAAAGAGTAAGCAGGTTGACACTGGGGTTTGCAGTAGAAAGGACAGAATCCAGATACAAACAGTGAAATGGTACTCTCAAAGTTCTGAAAGATGATAACTGGTAATCTAAAATGTACACCTAGGGGGCTACACACTTAGCTCCTGGTAAAGATACCAACAAACAGCTGTAACTATTTGTTAGGCATGAAAAATGAAACAGTGATGTTTTTAGAGAATCAACAAATGAAAAGGTCAACTTACTCTCACAGAGAAACTTCTAAAGGGAATCCTTCAAAAAGATGTGAACAGAGAAACAGGGTGGGGACATTTGAAATTTTCATTCACTGTACATCTCTTCCGGCATCTCACATGTAATTAAGACAAGATTTGTCACCTCTCTTCACAGTTAGCTATATACAACACATTCTCATCTTTCAGTTCTTTACTTACTGTTTCCTTAACATTGTAACCTGGCAATGTGTTCCCAGCAGTGAAAGTGAAAGCCAACTTCCCCAGAACTGCTCAAGACACAGTGTCACATCTGCTAGTAGGCATCTGGGCTTTGGCCAGCCCTGTGCCAGAGCCCACACAAGAGGAGACTCTGTAGGAGTGTGATTAAAGACAGATATGAACAAATTGAGGGTCAGTGCCATAATAATCAAATCATTCATGCCATTCAGACCCCACAGTGTTGTCTCAGGTACTTAGATTCTGCAAAATCTAAAGCAGACTGCCTTTTCCCATCGTTGCCTCTGCTCTCTTTTCTTTCTAAGTGCAGAGTCATCTCCGCAGTATGGAAGGCATCACAGTCTCGAAGGCCGTCATCCTCATGTCATGTTAGATCTGTCAAGTGGTTGGACCGCTCTGGATGCTCTTGAAGCCTTGGGGAGCTGCAGACTGGGCCAGACCTCTTGGTAGCAGTTAATAATTATAGTAGGAATGCTGGAAATATATATCACCTAATGATGACCCTAATTTGTATGGTGCTCTACAGAGATAAGAAAGTGGTGAATGGCTGGAGAGTTGGCTACGAGGTTAAGAGCACTTAGTGTTCTTGCAGAGGACCTGGATTTGGTTTCAAGGATGCCCCCACCCTACACACTGAATAAATGTAATTTTAAAAATATTTAAAGGTGATAACTTAAAAATACTGTCTCTAGGGAACATGCTTTCGCAAAATACCACAGAAACCCCAAAGTGGTTTTAAAAACACATCAGTGTTAATGTCAGAATATAAGCAGAAGAAAACTGGAAATAAAGAGACAGACTCGAGCTAGATGAATGTGATTTCCTTAGGACTTAGGTTAAACCTTGGGAAATATGTTCAAGGGAAATTAAATGAAAATAAGAATGGGAAGCCCCAGACATAAAAGGAAAAGGATAATGCTTTACCATTTGAATCATTAGCAGGGTGGTGAGATCATTTGTGTTTAGATATTACTAGATCAGATGTAGAGGTTCATTTATTTCACAATTATTCAAGAATTTAGACAGGAAAAAACAAGCACATTAAAATGATGCTCTAGAAATGGCTTAGGGCCAGGAAGGCATTAAATAGTACATCATCAGGAAAGTCTATGGAGAAACAGTGGATTGTCTTACCTTCCATCTTGCATCCTTAAAATATCTCTTCCTCCTCCTCCTCTTCCTTCTCCTCTTCCTCCTCCCCTGCCTCCTCTTCCTCCTCCCCCTCCTCCTCTTCTTCCTCCTCCTCTTCCTCCTCCTCCTCCCCCCTCCTCCTCTTCCTCATCTTCCTCCTCCTCTTCTTCCTCCTCCTCCTCCTCCTTTTTCTCCTTCTCCTTCTTCTGTTATAAAGATTGCAGATGCTAGGCAACTAAGCAATATCTCCAGTCTTTTTTATTCATTCATTTCTAAAACTCGTAACTGATTGTTGTGTTTCCTTATTCAGAAACACACACACAAACATACATGTAACACATATGCACATACACACATAAATACATATCTAACTACAGGCCTTTCCACCTGCATGTAAGTTCCTTGAAATAATGACTCTGAGATTTAATTATATTTATGAATAAATGCTTAGGCCATAAACTAGGGCCTGTTCCCCAACTAGCTCATAATTCAATTATCCCATTTATGCTATTCTAAGTCCTGCCATGAGGCTGATTACCTGGTTTAGTTTCATGAGACAGTTTTTCTCTACATCCAGGCGAATCTCCCCACGCTTCACTCAACCCCAGAATCAAATCAATCTCTCTCTCTCTCTCTCTCTCTCTCTCTCTCTCTCTCTCTCTCTCTCTCTTTCTCTCTCTCTTCCATACACACACACACACACACACACACACACACACACACACACACGCTGGATGTCCCACCTTCTCATCCTGCCTCAGTTCATTGGCCAATCAGCATTTTATTGACAGGTGAATGTTTTTACACAGTGCACAAGAGATTATCTCTATACCCATATACACATACATATACCATGCATATACACATGCATATACACATACACAGGTACACACACTCACATACCCCAAACTCTATTTTTCTGTGTAGAGTTTTTAATCCCTCTGAGAAGAGTCCTGAGGGAAACACCACCTATCAGAGGCTCCATCTTGTGAGGTCCCAAATTCATTTAAAGGAAGAAAGTGTAAGCTGAATTGTACCCCAGCTTCTCAGAGGCAACTGCCTAGGGGAGCATCTCCTTGGGGACAACACACAGACACTAAAACCACTGTGACCCAGGCCATAACAAGCTGTCAGCTGAGCTTGCCAGTGCTGTCTAAAAGGTACTGATTCGTAGGCATCAAAGATGCAAAATTGATGGAGGAATGTGATCCAGAGTCCTGCTTCAGATTCTGAGAGCAGCCATGAATGTGTGCTGGAGTTGAAGTTCTTGCAAGGGGGGGGGGGTAATAAAAGTAAAGCTTCAGTTGCAGTGGAGACATCAGGATACTGGAGATGATATGTCTATGAACCGGCTACGAAGAGATAGAATGGGCCTAAAGAGAGGCTGCATGTGTGTCGGGCAGCAGACTGGGGAAGCAAGGCTGCCCACAGCCTTGGAGGCCTACCTACTTCATCAAAAGCTCCAGATGCTGGATACGGAGCTGCAGGATTTGATGTTTCCCTGGCTGGATTTAGCTTAGGGTCCAAACAGTTCTTGCTGCACCCCAATCCTTCCATTTTGAAATAGAAGCATTTATTCTTTATTTCATGGTGGAAGGATGTAACTTGATATATATTTTAGAGGTGCTCACAGCTAAGAAGCAGTCTTGCGTCTCGGATTGATCACATGGCTTTTTTAGGCTGTTGGAATTGTTAAAGACTATGAGGACTTTTGAAGCTGGGTTGTATTTTATATTGTAAGAATGTGGCGCTCTCTTGAGAAGAGATAGAATGTTGTGATTTAAATTCATGTATTTGAATGTCAGGTTGACAAGGGGTGGAGCTGTGATGGTTAATCTCAGACGTCAACTTGATGAGATCTAGAATCACCTAGAAGATAGCCCCTGATACGCCTCAGAGGTATTATCTTGATCATGTTCACTGAGCAGGAAGGTGTAACTCCCAAAAGTTAACCTGTAAGACTTACCTGCCCAAGGACTAGGTAATTCCTTGGGATACTTGGAGTTGTAGTTCTTGAAAATAGCAGCCAAGCCATGTGGGAATATATGGTGGCCGTGTGACTTTATCCTTAAATATCTACTACAACACACGCCTCATCACCACTCAGCTGGGAATTCCAGGGAGTGGCCCTGACCAATGCCCATTCCCGTCAGTATTTAATTAAAAGCTTGCTTCAGTTTGGCTCAAATGGTAGAACTGGTTTTTCCTCTGGTGAATCTCAGGATTGACAAAGGCCCGCTCAGTGTGAGTGGCACCACTCCCTGGGCCAGAATTCTTCACTCTATGAGAAGGAAAAAGTAGGCTGAGCACAAACAGTTGTTTCTTCTTTTAAAAAATCATTTTAAACCTTATTATTAAAAAAAAAAAAAAAAAGTTACGGGGCTGGAGAAATGGTTCACTGTTCTTCTGGAGGACCCAAGTTTGATTCCTCCCACACCCATATGGTGGCTCACAACCATCTATAACTCCAGTCTTGGGGATCTGGCGCCCTCTGCTGACATCTATGGACACCAGGCATGTATATGATGTATGGACATACATTCTGACCAACACTCATACACATAAAATTAAAAAATAAATCTTTAAAACTAAATAAATAAAAAGGAATTTCATCCACACTATGAACCTATATGATTTTAAGTGTAATCAATGAAAAAGAATCAAATCATTAAAATATAAAGATGATAAAATATATCTTTCAAGAATAATTGATAAAGTCCTTAATACAGTATAATTATTTTAATTTATGCTTTTATTAATACATATATTTTCAAATGCATAAAAAATGTTTTTAAAAAACAGATCAATGAGTACCTCACATGCCTAAATTCAGCACTTGTAAATTTTTTTTATCATCACTGCTTGATATGTGTGTGTATGTGTGAGTGTCAGTTATAGCAATTCAGTCAAATGCAGCCATCCTAACAACTCACTCTCAAGCTGTTAATCGTCAGTCTTATAAATTTAAGGACAAGCTATTCTATAACCAGATGAGATTAATCTACCTTTGAAACTTCATGACAATACTCTAATACCATTCTGTCTCTTAGAATCCACATTTGGAGTTTTTCCGATTGCTTCCACATCCTGTGGTTCAGTATTTTCCTCTCTTGTGTCCTTGTAAACAGGAAATGAGTTCTAAAGAATTAATCAGATTCGAGCTGCACATTTTTGGCTAGCATCCTCATGTATAATACCCCGCTTTGTACAACTTCCCATCTCTCAGTCAGAGCCTGTGTTCTCCCCTCCTGCTAAGGCTGAAGAGAGAAGGTGAAAAGCCATGTTTAGTCTATATTTTAAAGGAAGGGGATCAGTCTTATTATAGAAAAAGAAAATCTCATGGCTTTATCAACAAATGTAATGTCTTTAAAGTAGCTTTGTGAGCCTGTTTAGTCTGCTGCAAGAGGATACTACCCTATAAATGATTTATGAATAGGCAACGGTGCTCTTCACAGTTCTAGAGACTGAGACGTCTCAGATCAAGCCCCCAGTAGCTTGTCTAGTGGAAGTCTCTTCCCTAGCACACAAAAGGCTGCCTTCCTTCTTGCTAGATCCACAGAGACAGAAGGATCAAGGACTGTGTCTAATGGGGTTGTGTGATGGTGGTGGTTCTCTCTCTCTCTCTCTCTCTCTCTCTCTCTCTCTCTCTCTCTCTCTCTCTGTGTGTGTGTGTGTGTGTGTGTGTGTGTGTGTGTGTGTGTGTGTGTGTACCCAGAGGTCTCTCACTAAACCCAGAATTCATCGAGGCTAGACAGCCAACTGAACTCTAAGAATCTACCTGTCCCTGTACCCAGGGCACTGAGGTGACAGACACATGTCAAACCCAGTTTTTAACAGGAGTACTAAAGACATAAGCTCAGGCCCTCAGGTGAGTGTTGTAAGCCCTTTAACAAATGAGCCATCTCCCCAGGTCCTGAAATATCTACTCTTAGGACTATATGGTAGTAACAATAACTCTGCCCTTATTACTTGATCATCTCACACTGGCCTACCTCTTAGTACTGTCACTTTGAAGAGGAACACTTTAAGAATGTTATGAACTGTAGAGGAAAATGCTTGTTTACCGAGGACCTTCAGATTTTTCAGCTTTGCAGCATAATCTAGCTAGCATTTGGCAGAAGGATAGATTGAGCAAAACTATTGCAGAAATATACTGCCCCCATTTGGATGGTATGGCGAACATTTCACACTTACAGACTACACTTTTAAACAAATGTAAGGCATGCTTGCCAGCATTTCAACAGAAGTTAATTAAGTCTGGAAAAGTTAATTAATCTTGGAAAGAACATTGAGGGCAAGGAAAGATTAGTTAGTTGAATTAAGAAGATCTGAGCTCCAGCTAAGCTCTCCCACCCACTTGTTACAGAAGGAGCTACATTGCCACCAGCATCTCCTGATACATACGAACAGGAATGGTTCTGGTGTTTCTGCTGCCAAAGTCATGAAGCACCCCAAGTGCAAACATGGTAGAGAGTTTTTCAACTAACTTTAAAGGCCTTGGTAGCATAATAGTAAGTCACTAACTCAAGAAACAGGCATCTTGCTCAACTTCAAGGAGCATTTATTTCAATTAATACATTGCAGAAAACATAAAAATCTCTGTTCTCAAACCATGTGTCTGTTTTGGGTGGCTTTTTTCTATTGAATTATGCTATTCACAGTATGTATAGCTCTAACTAAATCTCCCCACAATCTCTTACCTACGTCTTTCCCCAATACACTCATTCTCTGTCACTTATGCAAAGACAGCCTTCAAGTGCTTTTAAATTCTAGAAATATGTATGAATCAAGGAATTGTGGGATTTTTAGGAGGAAAAGTAAGTTGAGGTATTTTTACTGTTGTTGTTCTCTGAAGGATTACTTTTCATTTTGAGATGGGGCTCAGAGGGACCTTGAACTTAACAACTTTCTCACACCCCACCCCCATGATCACAGGCACATAGCACCTGGCCCAGTTTTAAGATCTTCTTAAAAGAACACTGTCAAGACTAAACAAAATTTTATCATTCTTTTAAATTGTGTTTTTCTGGGTTGCAAAGTTCAAGGCCAGCACCTCTATGACAAAGCACAGATTGACACGTTTATAGAATGTAAGCTGTGCCTGACATAGAGAACTCCAAAGATGAAGCTTCAAAGACCCAGAGGACAGTATTGTCTTAAAAATTACAAATTTTAAAAACCTTAAGGCAAACCATTGAGGGGTTGGGATAGTCTATCTACACTCAGACTTTGGAGAAAAGCTTAGAAACGATGTATGCCAACTTCATCTCTCCTGAAAAACCAAAGCTCAGATTCCCGGATGCTGCCTGATTACACTGATTAAAAGGTCCACAAAAGGCATCTTTCCAGGGACTGGGAGTAGGATGCTGGTTTCCTGGGCTGGGAATTGGAGCAGGGATTGCTTCAGAAGAGACTGTATATATACAGTATATGTTTCAGGGTGATGCTTCAGAAGAGACTGTATATATACAGTATATGTTTCAGGGTGATGCTTCAGAAGAGACTGTATATATACAGTATATGTTTCAGGGTGATGCTTCAGAAGAGACTGTATATATACAGTATATGTTTCAGGGTGATGCTTCAGAAGAGACTGTATATATACAGTATATGTTTCAGGGTGATGCTTCAGAAGAGACTGTATATATACAGTATGTGTTTCAGGGTGAGTAATCTAGCTGCAGTGGTAGAGCACCTGCCAAGCATTCACAAAGCTAGCACTGGATCTCCAGTATGAAAACCAAGAAACCAAAGAACCAAGAAACCAAGGAACCAAAAGGTCTTATAAGGCTGGTTGTGTATCTCTATAAATGTACTGATTCTTTACAAAGTACATTTACAATAAATGAACTTTATGACTTTGGAAATGAAACTTTAAAAAAATAAATAAATAAAACAACAGCTTGGGGCTGGAGAGATGGTCCAGTGATTACGAGCACTGGCTGTTCTTCCAGAAGTCTTGGGTTCAATCCTAGCAACTACATGGTGGCTCACAATCTGTAATGGGATCTGATGCCCTCTTCTGGTGTGTCTGAAGATAGCAACAGTGTAGTCATCTATTAAAAATAATAATAAAGCTTTATACAAAATTGACAGCTGAGTTTAAAAGAATAAGAAATATTCTAATTCAAAGATGAGAGAAGAAGCATTAGAAATGGTATTAAAGAATTACAAAGAATTATTATAGAATATTATAACCAAGTGTCAACAAACTGGTAACTAGGAGATAACAAATGGGCAAATGTATGTATCTTACTAAGATTGAATTATGAAGAAATAAGAAACTGGGCTGGAGAGATGGCTCGGTGGTTAAGGGGACTGACTGCTCTTTCAGAGGTCCTGAGTTCAATTCCCAGCAATCACATGGTGGCTCACAACCATCTGTAATGGGATCTGATGCCCTCTTCTGATGTGCCTGAAGACAGCTACAGTGTAGATAGATAGATAGATAGATAGATAGATAGATAGATAGATAGAGTAGGTGCATGATAGATAAAACAGAGTTATGTAAAAATCTGTGACAATAAGATGGAGAGGTGGCTTCCTTGTTCAAGAGTTTACCTTGGGAGCATAATAACATGAATTTGATCCCTGAGACCTGAGAGAGAGAATGGGGGGAGGAGGAGAAGGGGAGAGAAGGGGAGAAGAAGAGGGAAAGGGAGAGGGAGAGGGAGAGTGTGAGAGAAAGCTTAATGGGTAACATGCTGCCTTCCAAGACCCAGTACCCATTTGGAAGCCCACCATGGTCATGCATGTCTGCAACCCTAGGCCCTAGGAATGGGGTAGGAAGTGGGAAAAAAAAAAAAAAAAGAGTCAAACTGATGGGTATCAAACTAAAAAGCTGTGGCTCAGTAAAGGACATGAGAATAGGCAATCTCTAGAACGGGAGAAAATATTTGAAAACTACATCTGATGAGTAGTTAACATCAGAATATTTAAAGAATTCAAACAAATATAATAAAAATAAGTAAAAAGATAATACCTAATAATCCTATTGAAATGGCCTAGTTTACAAAGGAACGCATAACAGGTGTATGTAATATACATCCCTAATATTGAAGAAGTGCAAATCCAAACCACAGTGTTATCTCATTTCCAGTGGGAAAAACTCGCGGGGGGCGGGGGGGTCTGGCGGCGGGGACAAAGTCGCGAGGGCCAGCGGGGGGGGGGGTCCTGGGCGGGCTTCCCACACCACCAGCGGAGAGTCCCACATTCACACAGCCGCCTAGGGCTGGCTGGTGGCTGTGTCAGGAAGGTTCAGAGTTCCAAAGGCTGAGAACCTGGCAGGCCCAGGAGACACGTGGAATCCAGTTTTCCAAAGCTTGTATTGTTCATGGTCTCTTGAAAGGGTGTAGATGGTTTGCGCTCCCCCCCCCCCCCCCAAGCCAGGGGATCCTGGCTTCTATAGGGAGGGGGGAGGGGGGGAGTAACTTAATTAGCTACGCCCCCTTTAAATAACTCATTAATATTTTAATCTCTGGAGGTGGAGACCTGTTAATCACGCCCTCTACCTGTGGTCAACCTGACTGAAAGGTGCAGGTTGAATGGAGATTAGACCTGTATCAGGAGCCTGTGTTCTGGAGGCGTGGCCGAACACTCACCACCCAAGAACCAGGATACCCTTCCACGTCCGACAAGAGGGAACAATTATTATCAAAGGTAAGATATCAAGCACTGGCATTACTGGGAATGTCAGAAAAAAGCAGGAGCATCAGTCAGCACTAGGTGGGAAAGCTAGCTGAGGGTGAGCTTGTGGGCAAGCCTTCCTCCATGTTCTCATAGAGCTTGACTGGGCTGCATTAGCCAAATAAACCATTTCCTCCTCGAGTTGTTTGAAACTCCTCTTCAGGAGGAGAACCTTCGAAATTTACCCAGAGACGTTCCAGGAAATACGTGCTTTGAACCCTTTAGGGAGAACGGGTCCAGGCAGAAAGTGTCCCTGGTCGTACCCAAGTCTCTGGGATAACTGCCTCCGACTCCAGCCCTCCCAAACGATGAGCGCCAGGCGAGCGGACGACAGCCGCGCAGGCGCAATCGGTGCTTCTGTCAGCCGCTCCTCCCAGCCTGGAAGTCAGACGGATTCTTGGTCCGCCTGCGCCGAGCGATCGCTCGCAGAAGATCGCCGCGCAGGCGCAGTTGGTTCTGTCTCGTACCTGCTCAACCCCACCAATCTCCGAGCTCCCAAGCGCAGGCTCGCGGACCGGTGCCGCGCACGCGCAGTGCAGTGCTGGCGGCGCCGCTCCGGGGCGTAGGGCGGGCTGCTTGTCAAGTGTGTTTCTCCAGTGCAGACGGGCCGCGGTGGCGGACCCGGGCTTTGGCGACAGCACGGAGGCGCAGGCTGTGTCCGATGCCTCGGGGCCGGGCACCGCCAGTCCCCGGACGGCCCCTCCGGTGACGGTGCTGGTGATGCGGCAGGACGAGGCCGCGGCGGAGAGCGCTCCGAGGCCGGGCCTGGCGGGGAGCGAGGCGGCGGCGGCGGCGGACGCCGAGGACGAGGCAGGGGAGGACGACGCCGACCTACTGGACACATCGGACCCGGCGGGCGGCGGCGAGAGTGCGGCCAGCCCGGAGGAGCTGGAGGACGAGGATGCGGAGGGTGGCGGCGCGGCGCGCAGGCGAGGCTCTAAGACCTGCACCTACGAGGGCTGCCGCGAGACCACCAGCCAGGTAGCCAAGCAGCGCAAGCCCTGGATGTGCAAGAAGCACCGCAACAAGATGTACAAGGACAAGTACAAGAAGAAGAAGAGCGACCAGGCACTGGGCTCTGGCGGCCCCTCCGCGGCTAGCACAGGCAACGTCAAACTGGAGGTATGCGCCTCAGGCCCCGGGCCCAGGGCAGGTGGGTGCCACCCCACTTTGTACACACGCGGTGAGCAGACAGTGAGAGCCCCAGCTGACATTGGCTCTTTGGAGGTGATCCGTTCCTCTTGTCAGTAACTCCTTCCCAGTCTCTACCCTGTGGCATCCTGCGTGTTTACATACCCTCCCTGTGCTTGGTTTTCTGTAACTTTAGTGACCTTTTTTTTTTTTTTTTTTCTTAGATCCCCCCGCCCCAGGCTCCCGAGAAAAGTTGGATTGGCAGTGGGGTAGTAACTCACAGAGCACTTTGGCGTTGCTTGATTCAAGTCAAGCATGGAAGATAGAAGAAGCCAGTGCTCTCTAATTGGGATTCTGCTGCTAGCTGTGTGGGCTTACGTCCGTTATTCCTCTCGCTTAAGTCTTAGCTTCCTCATCTTTTGGCCTTAAAATAATGCCCAATTAGTGTTTCTTCGGATTTATTTTGGTTAGGTGAAAATTATAATTGGTGTGCATTTCAGCTCAAACCCAGCAAAGTCCACCTATAAATATTAGAGCTGTTTAAAAAAAAACAAAAACAAATCCGTAAAAAAGTAGAAAGACTTTACCACAGACGTTTCTTTTGAAGGGGTCCTTCTAACATTTGTGGAGGTTTGGCATTAGATGACCGAAAATTATTTCTACAATAAGCGTCTTTGATTTTTGTGGTATTAACATCATCCTACCTACCCAGCGCAAGGCCTGGAGTTGTGAAGACATAGGGTTCTCTGCGGTCAAGTCAGCTCTAGTGTTCCTTGTGTACGTAAAGAAACAGGCGTATAAATAAGGGTAACTGGGGAGAGCTAGAAGACATTGTCTTTGCTTTTGTGATATTAGAATCCTCCTTTATAGTTTTTAAGATTTTGAGACCTAAAACATGTATGTATGGAAACCTTTTTATAATGAAAGTTTGCTAACATCTCATGATAAAGATGGGAAGGGGATATTTTAATAGACAGCTCAGAAGCCAGTAGATAAAAGGCCAAGACCAATAATAATAATTATTATTATTATTTATATTATTATTTATATTATTATTATTTATATTATTATTATTATTATTATTATTATTTATATAGGCATGGCCTCATGGTAAAGCATTTTGTTTAAGTGCAGCAAGTGCTTTTTCTTTGCTTGGCAGGGCCCTAGATTCAGCCCTTACTCAATCTCTCCCAATTTTGTCATAGTGTGATTTTATTATGGGCTGAACGTTTCACTTAACTTCAGCAACGTTCTATTATGCGAGGAAAAAGTCCAATATTTTCAATTCTTTCATATATGGGATTGAGCATTACTGAATTGAAATGGGCTTCAGTGTCTGAGGGAAAGGTTGCTATTGCAGAACTCTTTCTTCAAGCTGTGGTCTCTGGCCCCTCCCACCCAGGTTACGCTGAAAGCTGTTTGCTTCCCTAAGCAGGATTTTACTGTTGCTCTCTTCTTGTGGATGTGAATCGGGTATGAATCCAGTACTTCATTAGGCTCTGAGTTAATTTATTTTGTCCAAAAGCAGACAGACTGTTTGGACTAAGATTGTTCCATATGAGGAGATTTCAGTGTCACCTGGCATTCTTTTGTAATATTGAAAACAGCTCATAGGTAACTAACTTCCCCTGTGCCCAGTAGCTTCAGTTTGAGACCTTACAAGAGACTGGTGGTCCTCGATGGGAGAGCCTGTAGGGAGGGGGAGAGATGGGAGAGCCTGTAGGGAGGGGAGAGATGGGAGAGCCTGTAGGGAGGGGAGAGATGGGAGAGCCTGTAGGGAGGGGGAGAGATGGGAGAGCCTGTAGGATGGGGAAAGATGGGAGAGCCTGTAGAGAGGGGAGTTTTACTTGGAACTAATTACCAGCACCTGTGACTACCTAGAGCCTTTTCTAAAGTTCCTCGGAAACTGAACAGAAAGGAGAAAGATCAAAGAGATGTTCATTTCACTGAAATACCTGCTGTTGTGGATTACAATACTGTATTAAATGTTCTGTCATTGATCCCAGGAAAGCACAGACAACATACTCTGCATTGTCAAACAGAGAACAGGATCCTTTGGGGATCGCCCTGCAAGACCTACTCTTTTAGAGCAAGTGTTAAATCAGAAAAGACTGGTAAGTGCTCGTCAGATCTGTTAGTGAAAACTGCTTTTTTTCAATCAACTGTTTTTCCTTTGTAAGACGTTAGAAGTAGTTGACTGGCCATCAGAACTGCATAGTGCCTTTTCACTGGACACAGGGACATCCCCCTTCCAGGACTGCAGTGGGAGGAACACCTTTAGCTGTTTTCTTTTCTTTTCTTTTTTTTTTTTTTTTTTTTGGTTGTTTTTTGAGACAGGGTTTCTCTGTGTAGCCCTGGCTGTCCTGGAACTCACTCTGTAGACCAGGTTGGCCTTGAACTCAGAAATCCGCCTGCCTCTGCCTCCCAAATGCTGGGATTAAAGGCGTGCGCCACCACCGCCTGGCTAGCTCTGTTTTCTTCACTGACTGACCTTTGACTAAGCAAGATGAGTTTTTTAAAACATACTCTAAGTATATGGAATAGTACTGTAAAGACATTGAGATATAATTACTAATATTTAATAAGGGTGTCTGACACACAACTGATAGAAATTACCAGATGTCAATCAGGAAAGGGACGATTATTTGATAAGATATTGAAATATTTGGATAGTAATTTGAAGGAGGGAGAGACTAACTCATGATATACTTTCTATGTAAGTTTTTGGTAGACTATTAGAAATATTTTTGAAAATGAATTTAGATTTTATCTCAAACTTCTACAATGAGGTTTTACAATATTAAAAGAATTACAAAGAAAAAATTTTAAACTTGACAATATAGAATTAGACAAAGACAGTCTAACTGTAAACTGCTGCATGACATAGGAAAAATAAGTACATCAGATATAAAAGACTGGTCTGCATGGTTGACACTTTGTTATAAAAACATGTCAACACTTGAAAGACTCGGGCTAGCAGCATTGCTTTGAGTTCAAAGCCATCTTGGCTACCGTGTGAAACAAAAAATGGATAATTCTATTAATAACCCTTTTTCCTCTTTTCTCTTTAAGTCGTTACTAAGAAGTCCGGAAGTTGTCCAGTTTTTGCAGAAACAGCAGCAGCTACTAAATCAACAGGTTTTGGAGCAAAGACAGCAGCAGTTCCCTGGAGCGTCGGTATGAGGGCTTAGGAAGTTTGCTGTGCTTTACCATGCTGTAATGGATGAGTGTGCTTTTAGACTAAGACGATGCCCTGATAATCAGGCATTGATGGTATACATGTGGAATCCCTGAACTTGGAAAACTGAGCCAAGAGGATCCCAAGTTCAAAGCCAGCCTGGGCTACATAGCAAGTTCCTTTCTCAAAAAAGAGAAAGAGAGAGAGAAATAGAAAAGCTACTTTCCTGTAAATATGCGTGTGTATTTGAGGATAAATAAGTATTAATTTTTTGCATTTAATTGTTTCATATCACTATGAGTTTGAAAAAAATCACCTTTATAGTTTTTAATGTTTTTCTTCAGTTATCCTTACTGAAGTTAATGAGGCAGTTACTTTCTGTGGAAGTCATAAAAGTAATAGTAATATCAAATCACCTAGTGCTGTGATCCTCATCAAGCAGCACTGTAAAGGACTGGTATGTTTGGGGTTATCACAATGGCCTTGTACTAGCTAGGCTGTAGTGAGAGGGGCCAGGAATCTTAGCGCTCTGCAGCGTCTGTGGTATTCCACCAGCTAAATGTTACTTTGCCGTTAATGCACCTCAGGTGCATTGATAACCCAGGCCAGCACAAGGTCAGGTGCTCGTAGTAACCTTTCTGTATAGTTCAAGTGGAGCTCTGAAAGCTAAGCATGTCTATACCGTGAGGGAAGTGGTCACTGAGGTCTTCAGTGACTAGAGAGAGAGGGTCCATTAAAGTTGGTGCCTCTGTGGTTGGGGAGTCACTCTCCTTTTAAGCAGGTCGAATTGTGAACAATTCAGATATACTCAGCCCAGCAAGGCCAGGACAGAGTTGGTTTTCTTATAGTCATTCTTAATGTTCTTCATAAAGGAGATCCTGAAGGTAGATTAACACTCACTTATTGTCAGTGCTTTTCAAAATTGAGCACTTATTCCTAGCTACTGTTAAAGGAATGATGCATTATCTGGATACTTTTATTTTTGTACTTTTTCCTAGGAAAACTTTAAAGAGGCAAAAATATCATAAGATACAGAACCAGATGTCAAGAGAGTATATCCAGGAGGAAGTTAATAAGTGAGTCAAGGCGAAATGTGTCAGTTGGTTGATTCCTAAACCCTGAGATATCTACGATGTTAAACTTCTAGCTCTGATAAGAACTCCCAGGGCTATGGATGCAGGCCTTACTGCGCTGCCTAGCATGTGCAAGCGCTCAGCCCACTCCTACCCTCACCACCACAATGAACAGATGTAAGGAAAAGAATGATTTTCTTCATTTTTATTCTATACTTGTGTATCTGAAAAAGACCCTTTTGCCAAAATTATTCAATAAAGGCCAGCTGTTGAACTTCTGAGTTGTCTGTCGTACTTATTTCTTTAGTTGCTCCACCCTGGCTATGGAGGAATTTACTCACTGTTTGATACTGTACGTACAGTACTGGGAGCCTTGTTGTCTCTGGGCCTGCATGCCTTTCCACTCTGCAGCCCCTGAGCCACACGTGTCCCAGCGTGACTATAAGTTTTCCCAATACATTTGTAGTGACAGTGTCATGTTGCAGTATCAAAGTGTTGGAACTTTTGTAGCAGAATAGCCCAGCCTAGACTGCTTCAGACAGAACGTAGGAACGTGTGTCGTGAACAGAGAAAAGTGAAAGGGGATTAGGTTTGTGTTTAAGGACCTGGAGATAGCTTAAATACTTGTTAAGTCCTAAAGGAGATCACCAAGGGGCTGAGAGTCTTTCTCTAGGGTATTAAGAATGAAGTAGAGATACCCATTCATGAAGTTAGATAGGAATTGGGATCGTTTTCAGTACAACTTAATTATTGCCTGTCACACTGGAAATGCCTGTCCCCTTAAAGCCTGCTGGGTTTTTGCTTTAGATGGATTGTAGTTTGTCCACTTTCCTATTCTATATATTTCCTATTCTATATTGATGGCTTTTGATAGGCAACTGTAGCTTCTTCCATCATGAGATTTTTATTTACCCATCTCTTAATTCAGGATTCACTGACATGGGACTTGTTTTGGCCAGTATAGAGCAGAAGAAATAATGGTGTGCCAGCCTTAAGACAAACCAGTTACCATAGTAATAAGCCCAGCCTAGCCTGCACAATAATGTCGGGATAATCTCCTGTGCACTGCGCGGAAGCATCATCTGTCTGTCAATAAAATGCTGTTGGCCTGTTAGCTTAGTCAGGAATTGGGAAAGTGGAAGTTCCAGGAGGGAGAGAGGATTCTGGGATAGAGTCCAGAGTGGGAGATTCCCCACACCCCAACTCTGAGGAAGATGGTCACATGAAACTAAGGAGAGGTAGCCAACCACACATGGCAGGATTTAGAATAAATGGTATAAGCTAGTCAGGGAACAAGCCCAAGCTTATGGCCTAAGCATTCATAATTAAGTCTCAGAGTCATTATTTTGTGAACCTGGGTCCAGGTGGCAAAGCTTTCAGTTCCTCAATAAATCTTAGTAAATCAAAGGTACATGGTCTCTCTCTTGTACCATCTGGTAGCCTGACACATGTCAGTGAGACTGATATAAACTAGCCATCCCAGATAAGTTTGATGCCAGCCTAGCCCAGCTAAGCCTTGCTTAGATGTGCAAAACCACCCTGTAGATCTGTCAATTGGAAAATAGCTACTAAAGGCTTAGCATTGAAGGACATAGAGCTGGGGCTCTCGAGTCAGCAGAGCTGGGGCGCTCGAGTCAGCAGAGCTGGGGCGCTCGAGTCAGCAGAGCTGGGGCGCTCGAGTCAGTATTTCTGGTACAGTGAGTAACTGGTACACTTAGTAAAGTCATTTTCACTGGATGGCAAGTTTTAAAACTCGATCAGAGAAGACAGTGAAGGCAATACATAGTAAGCTCCTACCCTGCACGAAGTGGATGTGGTTATAGAGGGGCAGGAAGGGAAATAACCCAGCCCCCAATGATCTAGAAAAGGAAAATGCATTTTCCTCTAGCGCCTCCAGAATTAGCAGCCAGCACCTTAACATTGGTACAGGGAGACTAATTGAAATTAGTCTGAAGACTTGTAGTTTTTGTAACTACATTGATGGTACATTTTTTTAACAGCAGCAAAGTGGTAAGTCTCAGCTCATCAGGTTACATACACAGCATGCTGGACACGATGTTCTGGTTTGTCTTCTGGTAGAATACTAGCTTATACCAAGCCACTACACAACCTAAAATACTTACAGCTGTACAAGGATGGATTACTCAGGTTAAAATGCATCCCCCAGTATCCTAGAGCAGAACACTGATTGTACGTTATGTAGACTCTGCCCCTCTCTGAGGCTTTCCGAACCCCAGTCAACCCGAAGCCTTAGGATCAGTGGGGCAACTTGGGGCCGAGGAAACACAGCAGCTTGTAAACACTTCACAGTCATTTGCAATTTCACAAGCTTCTCTTAGAAAACATTTTAATCAGTTAAACATATTTCATGGCATATGAAAAATAAATGATTTTTAGTGAAAGTGTCCTTATATATCGAGGTGTTTTAAGCATCACATGCTGGTCATCTTAATAAACACACGTTCCTTGGTGGACATGGTTGTTAAGTTGCTCAGGTAGGATGCTCAAATGACAATGTGTATTCAATTCATTTTTAATACAATAGCTTCACCATACAAAGGCTTTGAGTTGTGTGTCCTGACGCTAAGCTGGGGAGTAGCAGCTAAACACCTCTAAAAGTTCTGCAAAGTATCACTAAAGTTACAATATTCCAAGGTGTCTTCTTTTTATAGTGCCACCAAAGTTTTTACAGCATGAAGAATTCTTGAAAATTCCATTCTCTAAGCAGAACAGTTGATGGCTAAGCATCTTAAGGAACCACAGATCATACACATAGAAGTATTTCCTAGCGTTTGAAAGAAAAATAAGCCAAAGGGTCTATCACAGACTGCCAGATGCAGGTGTATGGCATTCCAGGACAGAAGGCTAGGCTGCTGGGTATCAAAGACTACTCTTGGCAGTCAGTTTTATATTCATATGAACTTATGTGAACATATGTGAGGGTTACCTAGCCTTGCACGGTTCGGCTCTTGACTCCTAGCAGGTAAGACAATGTGGAATGCATGCTATATCTGAATTAAATACATACATGAAATATCTGGAACATATTCAGAGTTAAGCAGGAGCTTGAAGTCCAGCAAGCAATGTTTATAAAATGCTTTTGCTACTCTTCATACTGTTGTCATAACTCCATCCTTAGAACACAACGAAAAGAATATTCTAAACGCCAGAGAGTTTGCCACTTGTGCTGGCTGTACAACACAACACCAAAGTGTGTATGTTAAAAAGGTGCTGTCTTCTTAGTTCGGAAGCAGCTGTTATCATTTAGCTGAAACAAACTGATCATGTCTCACTTTTGTTAAGACTCACAAATGCTGACTTGTACACAGTGATAAACATTCTGGATCCTGTGGGCAGGCCAAACTGATACAGTTCTCCATTGCGTGACCCTGCCTGGGGTAACTGGAGGCACACTTGCAGTGTGTAAAGGCCTGCTGCCCACTTTCCCCTTTATCTTGTGAAACAACACATGCAGCAGAGTTTTGCTTGTCAGTTTCATGGAATGATTGCCATGTGGTCAGGGGAGTCTAAGTCAAGGATTATATTACAATATTTTTAGATCTCTTAGCAGCCAAGGGGGAGAAAAATCATTAAAATGTGACTATGTTATATGAGCATAGGACATCCATCTCTTCAATGCTAAATTCTCTGATAATATACATATGAACCTATGTCATAATTCCTTTCTCAATATTTTGTCTGATTTCTTAACACTGCAAGGAAATCCAAGTAGTTTATTTGGTTTTTTAGTTTTGTTTTTAAGCTTCTACTTCTGTTTTGTTTTACTTTCTTTCTTTTGAGACAGGGTCTCAATGTAGAGCCCTGACTGTCCTGTAACACCTTCTATAGACCAGGTCAGGCCTGAATTCACAGGGATCCACCTGCCTCTGTTTCCCTACTGCTGAGATTAAAGGCAGGCACCACCACACTTGGAAGCTCCTAGTTCTGAATAGTCCTTAAAGCCACACATTGCCAAAGATTGTTGGCCACTTGTGAGGAGATCAAGAGTCATTAGAAATCTGGACAAATGCTTTGCTCCTTGGATGGGTACTCAGAGAAGATCTGCCATATACATGGCTTTTCCAAGGAAGAAGCCAGGAGAAATATCAGAAAAATAGGTATTCCAGGAGGTGAGGTGGCTAGGAATGAATGTAGTTATGCAAAGATAAATTACCTCATCGTTCTGAGGCAATGTAAAATTCCAATATAGTAATTGTTAAGAACTCGATTATATTATCTTTCAAGCCCAAGAAAATTCACATGTGTGGGTTTTCAAAGTTCTGAGACCCGATGTCCGTGTGAACGGCTTACGGTTAGATGTCCAGCATGATGGCGGCGGCGACTGCCTCTAGTGTGCATTGGAGTCCACAGCACCTGACACTGTACCCAGGACACACAAATGCACACGGCACACTTAAAGAATCAACATGCTTGGGTTTTTTATGCACTCTGAGTGGTAGTTTGAGACGAAATGAGTGTCTTCTGATATATATGAATGATAGGTTTTATAGATAGAGTAGGCATTGTGAGTCCTACCTTAAATACAATTAAATGGGAAACAAAAAAATGTACATTGATGCTAGGAAGACTGGATTAAACGAAGGCAACTCGGATTATGGAAGCTCTATCCTTGAAACTGTAAATGCCATCCTAAATAATGTGCTTCTAAAGGGCCTGAAGTAAACGTAGAAGCAATGGGGTGATTAATGGGTGTCATGTACCTTGAAGTCTGGAGGGTATTTCCCTTTATCATCAACGGAGGAAGTAGCAAGCTGTAATACATGCGTGCTGATATGTGCATGTATGTATATATACATAAAGTGTTTTTCAAGATGCTTTATTATTCACTACCATTATTTCCTCAAAAAAAAAAAAATGTAGCTTTAGAAGAGGCTGCACAGATGTAACCAGCTCATAACTTAACACAGGTGCCAGGTTGAGAAACGCATAGATATGATCCAGTGATGCCTCTAGCTTCCCCCAGGGCTTTGCTGTTGCTTGAATCATCTGTAACTAACTGATATTTGTCAGCAGGAGGCAAAATGAGGCAAAGGAGGCCCTGCCTCATAGGCTTCAGTAGGGGCATGCAGGAAACTGCAGGTAGCCATGGGACTTCCCACCCAACCTCCCAGTCTACAGCTCCATCTCTGCACAGGGTTTGCAGTGTACCCAGGGCAGACAGCCATCTGCAAGGTCAGACAGGAGGAAATGGAAGGCTGGAAGCTGACTTCCAGAGTGGAAGCAGGAGCCCCCTGTGCTCCTAGGCCTGAATTCTGGGCTAACCCTGCTCTTAGGATCATGGCTGGTCTCAGGCCATTTTCCCATATGAGCCTTGGTTTTGCTTGCTTGCTTGCTTGCTTGCTTGCTTGCTTGCTTGCTTGCTTGCTTGCTTGCTTGTTTTAACAGTGGTAGGTTAAGGCAACCTGACTCTAAGCTTCACAGTTTCCTCCCTTTCTGATCACAGTTTAGATCTGGTTAAATGTACCTGACATCAGTACAGTACCCGGCTATGCATATTTCAACTTCAGAGATAAAAGTTTCTGTGGCTTATCTCACAGATCACTGGACAAGCTTGTTTTGTTTGTTTGTTTGTTTGTTTTTTCTTGCCATTCACATTGCAAGTGAGGTCTGTTACAGCTCTGTGGGGTTGACTGATTTTGCTCCTATTATTTTTCTATGTGAGCAGCTTTGTGTCTTCTGCATGGGGCACCACCTTCTGTAGAGGGACGAGCTGACTCAGTGGCCTTGGGTTCTGCCAGCACCTTCATATCCTGTTTCCCTCTCAGAAAAGACTTGGCCTCTAATCAGAGCACTAGCCTGGAAAACATGCTTCTTCAACCACACAGCATTAACCCCCTTAAGTAGGGAGTACAAAACAAATGGTGATAAAAATATGACTCATGGGCATCATACATATTTACATCTGCATCCAGAACCCTGTATTAGCTGCGAGTTGCAATGATGGAAGCCCCTGCCTGCATCTACTCTGTGGAAAGGTAGCTGACGACATGACTTAAGACACTGAAGAAATAGGGTTATGTGGGGAGCCCATCTGAGTTAGCACCTTGTCCAACCACTGCAGTGGTCCATGAAGATGAATCTCAATCCAGCAGGGGGTGCTTGTGACATCTTGGCGATGATACTCAGCTCCCCAACCCTGCAAAGAAAGAAAAGAGCCCAGACTGAATTGTAGCTTTTCGCTAGATGCCACCAGGCAGTGCACAGAGAAGAATGCAGGGTCCCAGACTTCCTGTGAGAAGTCAATGCCTCGATGGAACAGATGCCTCAGAGTGGTCCAGGTCAGGCAGGGAGGTCTCTGTTAGCTCATTTACAGCCAGTCACTCATCTAGTGGTGCCTGGGGCTCCACACACCACACAGGAGAGGCTGGAAGCCATCTCCCCATTACCAGGAAAGAGGCTCAACCTCATGCAGAAGCCAAAACTACTACTCACTAAAGACCAGAGATTGGGTCTGAAAGCTGCAAAGATCAGCAACTCTTGATTTTGAGAGTGCAATGTCAGAGCTTAGAGCTTATTTCTTGTATGTCTCAGGCTCCCCCAGAAATTTCCCACTTCTCCAATTAGTAGGAGAGACAGTTACTAAAATGACAGGTATATGATAGATAAATAGGTAACTAGATAGATATATAGTGATTGATAGGTGATAGATATAGACACAGAGATGGTAGGTGATAGATAGATAAATAGATAGATAGATAGATAGATAGATGGATGGATGGATCATAAATGGGAGATAAATACAAATTGATTGGTAGATGATCGATACAGTTATATAGATGGTGGATGTTCATATTTATTTCAAATATGCTGTTCACCAATGGAAAGTTATGTAAGCAGTAAGGGGGGATTTCAGATTGTTTATTCTTAATAACCATGATTCTCCAGAGTTGTCTAAAACCTTTCGTGCAGTGGCTGGAAAGAAGCCTCAGTGGTTAGAGCACTGGCTACTCTTAGAGAACCAGGGTTTGCGTCCCACCAACCGCGTGGCAACTCACAACCGTCTGTAAGTCCACTTCCAGGGGATTCCGAGCCCTCTTTCTGGCCCCTGAGGGCACCAGAGCTCAGTACACAGACATGCATGCATGCAAACACATACACATAAAAACATGTCTCTTTTTAATCATTATTCATCATAACAACACTGCCTGGCCACTTATGACCACCACCCTCCGTGTGCTTGTGGTAGCTCCTGGAGCTGTCTAGTCCCTGGGGCTCTTTCCTTTCTGATTCTTCCATTTCTGATTTTCCCAGAAACAGGAGCCTCTAACCCTCTAATTTTCAACTTGACCTTGTCACCATCAAAATTTACACTCAAGAGCCACACAATTGAACCACAGAGCCAGGGAAATCTTACAACGTTTTAAGTAGATCATATTCATAGCTGTCCTCAGCTTGCATACAGCCAAAAGGCAGTGGCTTAGACATGCCTGCATCTAAAAATGAAACTACCAGAGACAAAAAATATCACCCATACCTGCACCCACTTATACAGCCACAGATTATCCTTCTACACAGCTCCGCCCACTGATGCATTCATGGGCCTTCCCTTGGGCTTGCATGGTGGCTACTTTTCTCTTCCCTGGACTCTAATGTCCATTCTGGAGCTCAGTTCTAGGATCACAGCCCTCTGTGCTTAAATTCAAACCTGTGGTCTCACCCAGACACATGTAGCTACATATCGTCCAAATAAGGACCATTCCCAACTTATATCTCCAGTTCTGGCCACTCTCTCCAAACAGACTCTCCAGTCTCTGCCACCTCAGCATCTTCTTGTGAATGTGACTGGGGGACCTTGACAGCTGCTGTGACTTAACACTGAACCCTGAGCCTTATTTGCATGCCACACCCACTTGCATCTGTTCCATCTTGCTAGACGAGTCATTTCTATCTCTCCTCCTCAAACCTGACTGGGAGTCCTCCACTTCCCCCAGCTCTGCGGGTGTTCTCATGGTAGAAGTGACCCCCATTTCCCACTGTTTTATTTTATTTGTATGGGTGTTTTTGCTTGCACGGATATAGAAGCACTATGTGTGTGCAGTGCCTGTAGAAAGCCAGAAGAGGGCGCCAGATACCCCTGAAACTGGGGTTGCAGATGGCTGTAAGCCAACACATGGATGTTGGGAATCGAACCCAGGTCCTCCGAAATAGCTTCTTGCCAGCCTCTTCCTTTCCACCTCACCTGCAGCATAGCATGCCTTTTCTCCACTTAGCAGCCAGAATGACACTTTAAAGACAGGACGAAGCTGGTTGTGGTGGTACATGCCTGTAACCCCAGCAGGAGAGAGAACGGAGCAGGAAGACACAGAGAGTTCCGGGCCAGTTTGAGCTACACAGAGCGATCCTTTCCCAAAACAAAGGGAGGAACAAGTCAGAACATGAAACTTCTCTGTTCAAAGCCGCAGAGCGTCAGAGAGTGCTAAGCTCTACTTTCTCTCAGGAAGTGCTTCCATCTTATTACCCCCACCCCTCACCCTGCCACAGAAGGAAGGCTGCAGTCACCCAGCCCCGCTTCCTTCCATAGCCAGGCTCATAGCTGCCACAGGCTTTTCTCTCAGACTCTACTGCTTTCTGCACAGCGGACCCCTGTCCTCCAGGCCTCTGGGGCACACCCTGCTTCAGTGATGCTGCCCCTGCTGTAACCTCTCTCCTTTCCTTTGCCCATTCCACTCACTTACTGCTTACTGCCTGTCTTGCTACCAGTTCACTGGTTTCTTAAGGCAGAAATAACCAACAGTCCATCATCCCGACGCCCACGGCAGCTCCTGGTCCAACTATTTGCTGGCAGCTGCTCAATAAATACTTGTTAACTGGCTAAAAGAAGGAGAGCTATGACCAGTAAAATCAGAGCTGAAAAACATCTTAAAGATGGGCTGGTCTTTCACTTACAACGGTCACCACCCATGTCTAGTCGTTTGAAAGAACTTAATCATTGACAGTTTGTAATTTTGTTTCAGTCCTTGCAGGACTGGCAATGAATCTCGGTGCTAAAGTGCTTGCCTAGCCCGTGCAAGGACCTGAGTTTCTTCCCTATCATCACAGGGAGGAGCTGGTAGGTCGGGGATTGGGGGAGCCCATACTAGCAGTAGCCGCCTGGATCCTGTGAATTACATTTTGTAGCTCTACACATTTGTTGTGTATCTGAGAAATGCTGAGTTGCTGTTGGGAAATGCTCACATGTCTATGCATGCTTGTTCTGCAGTAATTACCAAGGAGATACCAACAGCTCAGCCTCATTAAAAAAAAAAAAAACAAAAAAAACAAAAAAACATGGTCCCGGGAAATAGAACTGTCCCATTAATGGTCAGTTCACGAACTGCAAGGTAGTGCCCCCTGCTGGCTGCGAAGTAACAGTGCATGTGGAAATTTTCCAGGGCTTTTCTTTCTGCTTTGAATGTCAAAGATAGAAGAAAGCAGTTTTGTCAGCATGAGAGAGGTGTCTTTAAGAAGACATCTTTAAATTGAAAACTTCACATGTTCATCCTTTTTAAAAAAAAAATAATTATTAAAATTATCAATATTAGAAAATATAATTTGCATGTAGAAAAATAGAACATTCATTGATCAAGGTAACTAACTTTAAGTGGCTAATAAAACTTACTTCAAGGCCAGGAATACAGCTCAGTAGACGGCACCTACCTAACTCACCCACGAAGCCCTGGGTTTCATCCCAGCTTTTAAAAGGGGAAATGGAACCTGGAGAGACGGCTCAGCGATTGACAGCACTGGCTGTTCTTGCAGAGGACCTGGGGTCCCAGCACCCATGTGGCAGCTCACAACCATCTGGAATTCCAGTTCCAGGGGAATTGGTGCCCTCTTCTGGCATTTTTGGGGCACTGCATGCACGTGGTACACATACATGCACACAAAATACCCATAAGCATAAAATAAAAATAAATTTAAAAGAAAACATAAGAGCCATCCTCCTCCTCTGGGTGGGGTTTGTGAAAACTTATATACAGCACAGAGTCTGATGAACAAGTGCAGGTTTTTAAATATGAGGGTGATTTCCCTGAATCATTCATATCTGCTGTAAGATTTCCACCCCACTTTGTGCCAACACCGGTTAGTGCTATCTTCGAGTAGAGACAGTTCTTATCGGTAATTTAGCTGTAAATGTATTCCCTACATTTGTCTGGCAGCTTTCCCAACTAAGAGGATGGTCTTATTCTTTCGCTGGGGGACAGCAGTGCCTGGCGTCTGGGAGAGAGACAGGAAATCTCTGCAGCATTCGATCCCGTCCTTCAGGCAAAAACAATCACACTGCTACTTAATAAGGTAAAATGCAAAACTCCAGATAATTGTTTTCAGTTTATATCTCTACCTCCCTATAAACTTAATAACATTTTCCTCAAAGGTCTGTTGCTTGCTGTAGTGGTACGTCCGGCCTGACACGAGGTCTAATCTCCATTCCACCTTCACCCTTCAGTCATGTGCACAGGTGAACAGGCCCTAGAGAGATTTACATACTAATGAGGTACCTGAAGGCCAGAGGTGGAGCCGATTCCTCCCCCCCCCCCCTTTTTTTAACTCAGGTCCACCCTGGATTTTAGAGGGTATGCATCCAGATCCATCCACCATCTGCCATGTCAATAAACCGGTTTTGGAAACCCAAGGACTTCCTTGTGTGTTGGGGCCACGCTGCCATGAGGAACTGTGAGGAGACCGGGAGAGGCCTTTAGTTAATGAGCAGCCAGGCCTAACTTCCAGCTGGAGGAACCTAGAGCGTTCCCAGCTGACTACCCACAGCATGGCGGGAGGAACCCTGGGATCCCCAGTCATATTTTTTCCTACAGTGGTACACACCTTTAATTCCAGAATGCAGGTGGATCTCTGTGAGCTTTTAGTTTGCCTGGTGTGTACAGTAAGAGAGAGAGAGATAGACAGACAGACAGACAGACAGACAGACGGACAGATATGAGGTACTAGAGAGCCAGGCAGATTTTACACACACACACACACACACACACACACACACACACACACACACACACGGTACTAGAGAGCTAGTCAATATTCTAATATACAGCAGGAAGAAGGTTCATAAATCCCTTACCCCTAACTGAAGACAGTTGATGGGTTTTGGGGAGAGTCAGTTTTATAAAAGGTTGTTTCCCCTTTTAGTAGGCTTTTAGAGTACACTGACCTTAACTACTCTAGTTCCCTTGGGTGACCCTACACGCAGGAATATATGGGCAGTGGAAGTTTAAATAATTTTTAAAAGAAGAAGACAAGATCCAATAAACCTTTTAGAAAGAAAAAAACCGAATCTGTTATCCACCTGAACTGGCCGAGCAAATGTTGAGCCAAGCCAAGAGCGTCTTGTGCGTTCTTCCCGTTTCCCTCATTGTAACCCCAACGCCAACACTCTTACCTTCACAAAGCTCATCCGAATCGTGCACATCTTCGTCAGCTCATACACAACTTCAAAGCCGTGGTGCACTGACTGGGCGAGCAGCTGGGCGAAGAGCTGGTTGTTGAAGACCTTGAGGCTGCAGCCACTGGGGATCTTGCAGACAGTAGCCGGGTGGAAACCATGCTGGTAGTTGCAGTTCCGGCTCTGGACAAAGATGCTGCTGTCACTCACGCACTCCGCGTACACCTCGCCCCCAACGTAGTACAAATGCACACCTGTGGGCACAAAACCACGCCCTTTCTTCGCTGCTTCCTTCTCAATGACCCCTAGCACCTCACGCTATGGGACCCTCTACAGTCAGGTTAATCTCTACGTAATCACTGGTCATAAAAGAGAAGGTGCGCCTGCCCCGAATACCCACTTGTTTTCTTGGACTTTTCCTACAAATCCATTAAAAACCCAACCCGACAGCTGGAGAGATTGCTCAGCTCCTAGCACCCAAACTGAAGCGCACAACCATCTGTGAATTCCAGTTCAGAGGATCTGTCGCCCTCTTCTGGCCTCCATAGGTACTACATACACCCGGTACTCAGGCCAACGTACAAACAGGCAAAACACCCAAAAACATAAAAGTAGAGGGGAAAAAAATTAAACCCGGTCCAGATGTTTGGCCATTCTCAAGAACGAGTCAATAGTCTCCCACTTATGACTGCTCCCATCACTTTTGACCTCGCTCACTTCAAAATTAGCTTCCACGATACTCGACACAAAAGAAACACACGGTGTAAAACCCTACAAAGTCTTTCCTACCTGCATATAAACAAAAGATGGTAACAGGAGACCCAGCTAGTATCGTAGACATGCTACTGAAATCCACACACTACACCCGCTCCAGAGCTTGAAGGATTTTACTTACAGTTATAAATCTATCTCTTTGGCTCACACCTTTAATCCCAGCACTTGGAGGGCAGAAGCAGGTGAGAGCTGCCTGGCCTACATAGTGTTCAGGCCAGCCAGGACTGCACAGTGAGACCCTGACTCAAAACTAAAATATTTCTGTGTAGGGGCTTCAGGGAAATGTCAATCACCCCTATAAATCACACACGTGCCCCTGAGAGACAGGGACATTCTCGACACACTCCCACATGCAGCCCTGTGTAAACACAAACAACGAGTAGCTTTTATCTGTTTAACCTAACACTCCTGCCTGGGATTGCATTTCAAAAGGGACATCCTGAATAAATAAAGTGTGGTGCACACACACACACACACACACAACAGATTTTATTCAGTTGTAAGAAGCATGCATGGAACTGGAGAGTGTCCGAAATAAATCAGACTCAAACAAAATCCTCCCTTCCCCTCCCCCAATACCCTCTACCGCTACCCCTCCTTTCTCCTTCTCTCCCTTTAATTGCCCTCAGCTTTCTTCTCTGTTTTCTTCCATGATGGGCATCAGGCCTGACCCCAACGACTCAGGCACTAGTGACCATGAGGAAGTGGAAGGATGTCTCTGATTGGCTGGACTCTCACAAACAAAGCCAGGGAGGGCTGCCTCCCCAGCCATGCAATGTGGATGTGTGTGTGACCGTGATGGGACACTCAGTTGTGTAGTCGAGCTCAAAGCAGCCTGTTCATCACTGTCCAGAGCTCCAAACACTTGATAATTAGGCAGCTTTTAAAACGCTCTGCAGAGGAGAAGGCAGCAGAGGCCCGGGCAATGCCAAGTGCGAGCTCCAGGGAGGGGTGAGCTGTGTCAGTGGCTGAGGATTTACTCCAGGGACAGTGGGGAGGGACAGCAGGGTTCTCTGGGCTGCAGTGGCATCCTGGGCTCGGCCTTTCATGCTGGCTCCTCCATGTGTATTCCCTGCTCTGTAGAGCAGTGGGGTACACTGCCATCTCTGCCTTCCAACAGCCGCTCTCCAGCGTGTGCTATCTGCCATTACAGAAGAGGACCACAGAGACCCGCTTGCAGGATGTCCCCCAGACCACAAAGCTGGTAGTAACAGCCAGAGTAGGGCTACTGCAGGCTTAGTGGGTATTTGAACCAAATGACCTTCAAGCGCATAATCCTCCCGGAACCTGCTGCATACAATAGCTAAGATTTTTGTCATCCGAACCTGGTCTGTGAGTGTTTGGGGGGTGGTTTCCATTCAAGTTGAAGCCTTATCTGCAAACCCAGCACAAGCTGGCACAGGAGAGAAGGGGGAGGCAAAAGCCAGTGGAGCCCAAGACTGAACTCTGAATATCAGGATAGACAGGTGACTCTCCAGGAGTCACGTGGTCACGTGGTCACGTGGTTTCATTTGGCCCACCATGTAACCAACATAATGGCTTTGAATCCCTTGTCAGTGTCAAGATCCCCTGGGGTAGATCTGTTCTCCAGGTTGCTTGGCAGGGTGCTGGGACATCTGAACACAGCATTCAGGCAGCCACTGCCTAATGGGGGAGCAATATGCATTTTCCTACATATAAATGCTGCCCTACTGCTTCAGCTTGGACAACCACAAGTGAGGAGCTATGTGGCAGTGTAGCCCCTTGGCATTGCCCGGGCCTCTGCTGCCTTCTCCTCTGCAGAGCGTTTTAAAAGCTGCCTAATTATCAAGTGTTTGGAGCTCTGGACAGTAATGAACTGGCTGCTCAATTAGACAGCTGAATGTCCCGTCACTGTCAATCACAGAGTTGGTTCCTCCCCCTGATCTGTACCACACCACTCTCATTATTGCCTCAGATATCCAAAGCCCTGCACCATCCTCACACGTGAAAGGAGCCCACCAGAGGAAACTCATCAGATACAGACAGGCTGTCTGGCTTCCTGGTGGCCTAGCATGCCTGAGGTCCTGGGTTCTTAGTACAGCATAAAAGAGCAGCAATAAAAAACACAGAAAAAAGTCAACCATAAACCCACTACCCAGAAATAATCACAGGTAACCTTGGCTATTGTTGGGAGCCGACTTTAGTAGAAAGCGGCTAGATCAACTTTGCAGCCATCTGGAACCATATACCCTGATGAAAGACTTGGTTGTCAAAAGCCTATAACAGCTGAAGCACACTCTGATAAATATATTGTTTATCCCACATAGCTTGTTTTGCTGTTTAGTGACCTCAGCTGTATGGTGCACGTGGTAAAATGTTTTCACCTGTGTTCTCTTGTTTGTGTATATAAATACCTCAGAATTCCCTTCAAAAGAGGAGACTTGAGAAAATAGAAGAGACTGAATCACACCCTGTCTTGTCTCCATTCTTCGAGTCGCTTGCCCCAAGAGCCCCATTCTCTCTCTTGACCAGAGCACTTAGCCCCAAAAGTGTTGAGGCAAAGTGTTGAGGCAGAGTGTGGGGCTCAACAGGCTATATATCTTTAAGTCTTATGCATTTATTTTGTATTTATTAAGTCATGGTCTCATGTAGCTCAGGCTAGCCTCAAGTTTTCTGTGTAGATGAGGATGACCTCAAACTTCCAACGCTCTGGTTTCTCCTGCCCAAGTGTTAGGATCACAGGCATGTACCACCAAGCCTGGCTTTAAGGGCTGTTTTTTATTTTTTATTTTTAAAATATATAAATAAGAATCTATCCTGCAAGATGTTTTGAGGCCTTTTTCTATCAGTAATGTACTGTGAATATTTATTTTCTCAGGATATGGCATGTTCTGCAGTGTCAAAAAAATCAATGTCTTTTTTCACAAGATAATACCCTCCTGTGCTGTTTTTGTTTTTAGAATTTACGTTTTTAAAAGAAAAGATGTTGGCCCAGCAGTGGTGGTGCATGCCTTTAATCCCAGCACTTGGGAGGCAGAGGCAGGTGGATTTCTGAGTTGGAGGCCAGCCTGGTCTACAGAGTGAGTTCCAGGACAGCCAGGGCTATACAGAGAAGCCCTGTCTCAAAAAACAAAAAAAAAAAAACAAAAAAAAAAAAAAACAAAAAAACAAAAACAGAAAGAAAAGAGAAAGAAAGAAAGAAAGAAAGAAAGAACGAAAGAAAGAAAGAAAGAAAGAAAAGATGCCTTACAAGGGGCTGGGATGAAGGCTCGACAGTTATGAGCACTGGCTGCTTTTGCAGAGGACCTGGGTTCAGTTCTCAGTACCCACACAGTGGCTCACAACCATCTGTAACTCCAGTCTCAGGGGGGTCTGATATATATATATATATATATATATATATATATATATATATATATATATGCTCACACATACATATAAAACTAAAATAAATCTTAAAATACACATAATAATAATAATAATAATAATAATAATAATAATAAACAAATAATAATAATAATCACTTCCATTGAATAACTTCTTCATCCTGCCTTCATATTTACTGTGGGATTTATTTGTTGATTTCTGTAGACAGGCCCTTCTATATCTCAGGCTGGTTAGTCTCCTGCCTGAACCTTTCTAGTGCTGGGATTACAGGGCTGTGCCATGACACTTGGCCCTTCATGATATCTTGTCTTCACAGTACTCACCCCAAGCCATCCCTGAAGATAGTTTACTGACTTTAGAGGCAGAGAGATCCCGAGAGAGCACATGTCCCCATCCAGGGGTGACACTGTGCCTGGGGTTCTTCCCACAGGACTCCTACAGGACCACTGGCTTCTATGAGATCAGAAGCAGCAGTGGAGACATGCAGCTGGTTCTCACCCTTTCCAATGTGCCTCCTGGTGTTTTCTATCGTCGAGTTTCTGTTTACATTTGAAAGAAGCCCAAGACAGAACCTGTTCCTGTTATTAGAGGGGTCTGTGAAGCCGTCTATAAGCACGCTCCGGGAGGACGCCTGGAAAGTCTCTCCGACCCGGTTGTTTAGTTCATAGTAGGCAACAGAACACCAGTGCTGGGGTTCCTCGTAGCAAACTGGCCGGAAGTCTGGAAGAAAACAGAGAGAAGGGGCCACACCACTGTCACCTCTGAGCTCCGAAGCTCATGATTCCAAAAGGAAGCAGAGACGATTGCTTAAACCAGAATGTTAACTCTAGGACCTTTGCAGTCCTTCAGAGTTGAGTGTTTGAGGGAAGCTGTCTTGGGCTAGCTCACTTTTTTTTTTTTAATTGCATCCATGAGTTTAAGGCCATGGTCCATGCTAATTTCCACAACGACGGCATCTGTAAACATTCTTGTTTACAGGTATAATGATAGGAGGGGCCTGAGAAAGACAGCATGGACAGGTTGTTGTAAAATGTTGCCAGTCCCAGAGAAAACACAGCTAAGAGAGAGGTGGCAGGTCGCCTGTCTAGAGAAAAAGACGGCATCCTGTTGTTACAGAGCTGAACTGCATCCCAGTGTCAAAAGCTGTAATTCTGCAATAAAGTAATGACAAAAAAAAAAAAATAGCTTGAATATGATAACAAACCAAATTGAAAGCACTAAATGAATTATATTCAAGGGAAAAATATCTATTTAGAGAGGATTGCATTCTCTGTGTGATACACAGATATTTATTTACATATAATGTAAGTATATTTTAAGGAGAGCTGGCTTCCCAGCTTGGCTAGGGTCTGTCCATGGATAGGAAGAGAACAACGAACACCCTCCTGTTAGTGTAACCCGGTGGAATCCAGCCAGTACAGGTGAGCTTTTACAGGGCAGGCGTGTGTTATGCAAATATGTAACTTGCAGTATAATTATCCTGTCCTTTAGCCACTGGCCCCGATGCAATGTTTCAAAGACATCCAGGGGAATTCTCTATGCAATAAGTAATGACTGAGCAGGCTTTTCAGGCTCTTGGCTGGACACAGAGGAGAGAGTGACATAATACAAGGCATACTTGTAAATGGTATACAAGGACCTTGCTAAGAGAAAACACTAAAGACACTTTGAAGGAAGATGTTCCTCCTTATAGCAGCACATCTTATAAGTTCTTTGAGAGGAAGAAACAAACTTGTTCATCTCTTAATTCTGTCTCAGCAACCGCAGGCAAGGATTGCATATAGTGAGAGTTTGTGAATACCCATTAAGAGGATTTATGAATAAAACGGTGAGGCAAACTGTAACTGTGGGCTCCAGCTGTGCGTCCGCAGGTCTTAGACTATAACTGTGGGCTCCAGCTGTGTGTCTGCAGGTCTTAGATTATAACTGTGGGCTCCAGGTGTGTGTCTGCAGGTCTTAGACTATAACTGTGGGCTCCAGCTGTGTGTCTGCAGGTCTTAGGTTGTAACTTTGGGTGCCAGCTGTATGTATGCAGGCCTTTGGGTACTTTTAGCTTCGGATATTACTAATCTCACATTAAAGAGGCTCCTATAATTCTTTTCTTCATGCCTCTTCTTTGACCAACTTCACAGATGCCATAGCACATACATCAGAGGGCAGTGGTCCCCAACCTTCCTAATACTGTTACCTTTTAATACAGTTCCTCATGTTGTGGTGATCCCCCCTCCCCCATCACCTCCATGAAATTATTTTGCAGCGACTTCCTAACTGTAATTTACTACATTATGAATTGAAATGTAAACATCTGATATGCAGGCTATCTGATATGTGAGCCCTAAAGAGGCAGCTGAGACTCGCACTAGAGTGCCCTTCCTCTTACGGATGCTTTTTCAATCTAGCACAACGCTTCTGAAGAAACTTCGGCTGCTGTCTTGGCTTCAGAGCAGAGAAAGAGAATGTATTAGTTAGAGTTGGGGCCTAGTTTTGCATTTCCCTGAGTTTGTGAGCATGGCTTTTGGAGTAAAAGACACCTTTTGATTGTTCAAAGAGACAAGCAAACAAAGGTCTAAACTTGGTTCTCTTATGGGCTGCTTGCTCTCAGACCAAAACTCATTCAGTTAGTTAATTAGTTAGTTAACTAGTTAGTTGTTTTGTTAATTAGTCAGTTAACTAGTTAGTTAGTTAGTTGTTTGGTTGGTTGTTGTGTGTACATGATGTGCATGTGGAGATCAGAAGACACCTCTGTGGGGTCCATGTATTCTCTCTCCTCCTTTACGTAAGTTCTGAGGATATAACTCAGGTTGGCAGACTTACGTAGCAAGTGCTTTCACCTGCTGAGTTATCAAGCCGGCACTTTATTTTAGTATTTAAATGTTTACATTTTTATTTGTGATACAACAACATGTTAATCTTACTTCTACACTCAGCAAAGTGGCATGCACCTGGAACTCAAGCATTGGGGAAACTGAGGCAAGAGAATGGTGGGTTCTAGACCAGCCTGTGTAAAAGCAGGACCGCGTTTGAAAACATACCAACTAATAACCACGTGTTTTGGAAATGCCCGGGGATGACATTCAATTCTATTTAGTATCTGAAAGAGGACTAACTGGATCCAAAAATATGTATCTGCAGTTCTACTCCAAAATGGGTCCACTGCTAGTCATTCTGGAGAGTTAGACATCACAGGCCCACAGATCGCTCTGTAAACCAAAACCATAGATGTGAAAGGCATTGTAGACGTGCGAGACGAGACAACCACACTTACGATCATCCACATGCATCGCGTTTCCCACGGACTGACCTGAGTGTTGATAGGGACTGTCTGAGTCGGAAGGACTTCCGGGAGAGTGTGGGTAGCTGGTGGGGCATGGAGACTGCGGGAACCCGTGGCCTGGCGAGGAGGGCGGTGCTGGACAGAGAGACTGCTGGAAAGAGTCAGGGTAGGTGGCATTGTGCGGCATGAGGGGTTCGCTGTGCAGCGAGGCACTTCGGAACTTGGCCAGGAGGCTGAGTTGAGGGTTGTACTCGCTGTGTCTTGGTACCAGCACTGGAGGCAGAACTAGGAGCAAAGACAAGGACAGATGGCTCACTAAGTTTGGCCCGCGATGGATTGGGACAGCGGATGTTGTCCCTTAGCCATTTGTGATAGGGCTGGTTTCCTCCACCAGCCCCCTCTCCACACCTGTGTTCACGGAAAGCCCCGCACAAAAGTCATCTCTACCCAGAAGAGACTGTGGGCTATGCTGGTCACCAACCCTCCTGCTTGCCACCTGCATCTTAAGCAGACCGTCACAGTTACTAAGTTCAGGAGGCTTCATCTTTTTTCCACCTTTCCTCAACCCTGCCAATAAAGTCCTTTTTAAAAGAGGCATAGTTGGTTCCAAATGCTTGCAATAAAACCCTAGGTGAGGCCCAAAATATTTTCCATCAGAGGCCACTTTGAATTATTTAGCTGATTGGCCTCAAGTTCAGATTCCTTGCTACTGATGAACTATTCGATGGCCGTACCACAATGACCTAACAGCAAGAGGCCAAAGCCATCAAGTAAAATAGAAGCGGTAAATGAAGAAATGAAGTACAGATCAGAGACAGCATGAAAATCTATCAGTTAAATGTGTCCAGGTCAGCAGGTCCCGTCTGGCCTTCCTCCACCTTCCCAGTACTAGAGGTGAAACCCATGGGCTTCACACAGGCTAGGCAAGTGCTCTACCACCTGAGCCACACCCAGCCCTCTTTTTTACCAAACTATAAGGTCTCACTAAATTACCCAGCCGACCTTCAACCTAGTGTGTAAGCCAGGCAGGCACTGACAATGCTTCTTCTTGCCTCAGTCTCTGAATAGATGGGGTTACAGGCCTGAGACAGCCTGGGTTCCACTCGTTAAAATGAACGTGAGTGACAGCTACTTACAGATTACTATTATTATTATTATTATTATTATTATTATTATTATTATTATTAGTGTTATTGGTGGTGGTGGTGGTAGTTTTTCAAGGCAGAGGTTCTCTGTTTAGCCCTGGCTGTCCTGGACCTTACTCTGTAGACCAGGCTGGCCTTGAACTCAGAAATCCACCTGCCTCTGCCTCACCAGCTTTGGGATTAAAGGCATGCACTGCCCAGCCCAAATTATTTTATTAACAAGACTAAGAACCTGAAAGAGGGGACCCAAGTTTTCCTGGTAACATGAGAGGACCACATTGGACCCTGAAAACATCCTGAGGGTGGGGTTCTGACCATCGTGACAACTTGAAGTTCTAGAGGGCTGTCAAATCAGACAGCTGATGGTTATCCCTGGGATATAAGTGCCACAGTTGTACCCTTGAGGACATCTTGCCAGGCTGCTCATTGCCATGGTCCATAGCTTTACAGCTAGGTAGGACCAGTTTTCCTCTGTAGAAGCTTGCGTAACTCTTCAGACACTGAGAACCAGCCCTCAGGGAGGAGGCTTCCAGGTCAGTTTCAGTTCGATTCTTGTAAGGAAAATCACCTCGTTCTATTAAAAAGTTGTTAGGAGTGGGGGGAAAAAAAACCCTGTAGCTTAAATATTATTTTAAATTAATCTTATAAATTAAATATTATAATATTATAAATTAAATATATTAATGTAAATAATACGTTTATATAATATAAAATATATTAATATAAATAATGCATATTATTAATATTATAAATTAAATTATATAATCTTGGCTCATCCTTTTAGAAATTTAAACCTAAAACTAATGCCACAAAAGCTATCTACATATGTAAAATATTCAGACATTTATCTTAAGAGAATCTTAAGCTCAAGTGAAAACTCCAAAAAGCTCTATACAATTTGGCTTTTGAGTGAGTACCTAAAAAGAAAACAAAGTGTATCTTTACACACATCTTAAATGATTACATTTTAGAACTGTTACTCGGAAATTATTCTTGAAAGATTTATTCTCTAAGTATGTGTGGAGGCAGATATCTGCAGATGATCACAAAGGGAGATGGATCCCCTAGATCTGGAGTTACAGCCAACATTGTAATGTGCTTGGAACCAAAGTGGGGTCCTTTGCAAGAGCAACGTGTATGATCTTACCAGCTGGGCCGTCTCTCCAGCCCCAGAAAGAATTTCTTAAGGAACATTTTCCCATTCAGATATGTGTTTTTGAGGTCTAGTATAACCCAAACCTTCAAACCATTTTTTATATAAATTCAGATTTTGTTAATGGGATTTTGTTTTGTTCAGGATCCTGGTATGTGATGACGACTGTCCTCAAATGGTGAAGATCAAACCATGGGCGCTTTCAGATGCCTGGTGTGTAAAGAGAGTCCAGAGGGAAGAAGGGAAGGCAAGATGGCATTTGGAACAAACTCATCAGGTTTGCTAAGAGAGTGGAACCTTCCAATCACCTTCCCAGACAGGATCCCAGTCCCAAAAAGCAAGCCCCAAACAGGGAGATGTGATGGTCTTGACAGCAAGACGGCAAGTTTGGGGAATTTGAGGCCTGTCGACGAGCCTCTGATGTGCACACTACAGGAGAATACTTGGACTTCCATTCAGACAGCACAGTGGGATGGGGTGATCTCCCCAAGTTCCTGGAACTAGGCAGTTAGTCAACCAAACAGAGAAGGTGCCCATTAAAAAAGCTTCCTCCTGGAAGGCCACAGGAACACTCACTCCCCAAAAGAAGGACAGGAAACTGCTACAGTGGAGATAAGAGCAGACCTCTTCCAAAGGCGGGGAGCTTTATAGATGGACAAGCATGCTCAAGCAGGTGTGTGAAGAGTTTGGAAATGTAATTTTCTGTATTTAAAATATAAAATCTTAAGCATTTTGAAGGGCTGTGACTACAGGTCAGTGGAGGAGTGCTCACACATGGTGTGTGAAGTCCCGGGTTTACTCCCACCAAAGGGGAAAAGGGGAACTAAGGGGTTTTTCAGTGAAAGAGCACTATCTCACACATGTGAAGCCCGGAAGTTACCCCAGCAAAAAAACGTATTTAGGAACAATGGCCTACCTTCCCCAGCCCCTTATTTCAGTCCTGGACTCTTTCAGCAATTCCCTTTGACTGTTTCAGATGGAGACGGGACACCTTCCGTGTAATGGAGATTAAGCAAGGTAGAGCCTACACCCAGTCTTCAGTTTAACCTTAATGGTCATTGCTTTCAGTCTGCATGAGGGAGAACAGGCTTCCTTAGTTCTCCTAAATCCACTCAAATAAAACCCCATTTTCCAAAACCCTACCAACCTTACAAGCCTTTTCATATAAGAGTATGATTTTCTGACTGTATGATTTTGGAGCTATTTCTTCAGTGTCCTTCTACCTCACATGTTCATTGCCTGAGTATGGGGGTCATTTTCCTGAGGATGTGCCATCACCATGGTGATCTTGACCTCCAAGCAAACAAGGAACCCTGGAAGCACCCACCTGGGGTCTCCACTCTGCGGTAATGGTATGGGTTGATGCAGACCTCCTTCTGCTTAGAGCCGAATGGGAACTCACAGCATTCCAAGGGCTTCAGCTCATGATGGGATTGCAGGTCTGGCCAGCGCCACACGCGGCAGTAGATGACGTGGGGCAGCCCCTTTCGGTGGGACACCTGGAGGCGTCCATCTAGGGATCGTGGGATGGTGACACATTTGCTAGGCTGGCCTGGGCAGCTCAGCGCCCTCTCCAGTTCATCCATGGCGCCTTTCTTCTTCTTCAACTTCTTCACCAAAGAGTCCACCGCCTTCTCCGCCCACTTCTCCTCTTCATCTCCCTGCTTCCAGCCCAGCAGCCTCTTCACTGCGGGGCTGGTGAAGGAGAAGAGGGAGCTGATGGGGGTGCTGGGGTGCATAGGAGGCAGACCTCAGGCTCCTGCACGGGGAAAGAGGATGAGACCTTTCAAGGCTTCCAGGGCCCTGGGCAAGTCAGCGGCAAGTACCTGTCCGCGGTTGTCATAGGAACAAGCTTGCCTTTCCTTCTGGAAGCGGTGGGGACCGATTCAAATTGGGAGATGGATTGGCTTCTTCCAAAGTCCTTGAAAGGTAAGGCCAGCTGACGCTGACTCTGAAAGACAGAACAAGACTTCGTGAGCCGTCTGGGTCATTTTCAGACTAGGTGAGGACAGACTGAGGGGATAAAGTACCCTCTAGTGTTTTAAGTTGAGAACTCCAAGGCACTGCTGAGCCTGCCTTCCCCATCCTGCTCCCAGCCAGATCTCAGTCACCACCTTGCAAATCTCTACATGCAGTTTCTCTCTTCCTCTCCATCTACCCAGAACTGAGTGCAGCCTGCCCAAGCATGACTGCGGTCCCAGTGTGGCGTCTCTCCTTACACTCTCTCCCATTCCGATCTCTCTCCTCACAAACACAATCCATGCAAGTCATTTTCCTGTCAAAAATGGTGCAGATCCCTCAACTACCAAATGTAAATGTGTCTGTTGAGTGGCAGGAAGACCTCAATGAGACTGGTCATATCACTGTGAAACAAACCCCTTGGGTCTCAGAATCAGCATCGGGCAAAAACCTCCTACAGCTGCTTGTTTAACCTGCCTTTTTTCTTTTTTTCTTTTTTCTTTTCTTTCTTTCATTTTTTTTTTTTTTTTTTTTCTTTTTGGTTTTTTCGAGACAGGGTTTCTCTGTGTAGCCCTGGCTGTCCTGGAACTCACTCTGTAGAACAGGCTGGCCTCGATCCACCTGTCTCTGTCTCCTAAGTGCTGGATCAAAGGCATGTGCCACCACTGCCCGGCTGTTTAACATGCTACAAGTATCAATTTCTCCTTTGCTTCCCCGAGGGAAAGGTACCATATTTTTTTTTTTTTTTGGAGTGTTTGTTTTGTTTTTATTTTGCAGTACAAGGCCGGAGCATGCTAGGCCATCACTGAGTTTTGCTCTAGACCTTGAACTTCTTTGGAATAAACTTTCCTTGATCCCCCTGCTCCTGTGGCCAGGATCAGCACCTCCAAAAAGCACTAAGGTTAGGCCAACTGGATAACGTCCCATACATGGAAGGCAATGCTCGCACGCTCCCCTCCTCATGAGGACCTTATTAGGATGGTCCGGAACAAACTGTGCTGGAGGAGGCCAGCAAAGGGCTCCAAAGCTGTTCTTTTTCACTGGGCGGTTTGACTTACTCTCAAGTTTTTTTTTTTTTTTTTCTTGAAAGCCTGATTTTGTGGCTTAACGGTTGTGAATTTATAAAGTATAGTGAAGTCACCATGTATGAGTTCTGTTTACTCAATCTAGACAGGCTGCCTTGAAGCAATGGTCGGTGTGGTCAGAAGCTTTCAGGAGAAAGAGAACACGAGCCTAGGAGCTCTTAGGATTCTGCTTAGTTTTATGTGGGATTTGTTATTAGTAAGTTATCACATAAATCTTCACTCATAGTTCAGTGGTAAAGAAAGCCTTTCATAAAACATGTTCAGCAGAATTCAACTAAATTCACGTAAAATAAAACAACTAAAGCCCACCTCTCTGCTCCAAGGAACAAATGACAATTTTTTTCAATGGGGGTGGTATGGATTTTTGTTTTTAACTGTGAGATCCTACCTAATGGAATCAATTTATTGAAACAAAGTAACTGATATGAAACAAACAAACAAACAAGTAGACTATATTGTAAGGCGTCTAAGACAGAAAAAGTAAGCTCTATCATGTGGTTAATAAGATGATTAAAACCTTTCCCTCTTAGCTATGTGTCTGGGAGCTGGACGCACCAGCAATATAAACTTCATATTTTCAATTATGCTTTAAGTCAATTGCTCCTAAACTATGTTTCTCCAAAACCATCTGAAATTTACCAAGAGAGTAGTCCTCGGGGACTAGCATCCTTCTCTGATAAACTGAGGGTCTGAAAAGTCTTATTCTTCAAGTCTGGCCTCACTGTGGATTGTCAGTAACCACAGAGGTCACACAGTGACTCCGGAGCCAGATTTTAAGGCGGCAATCCAGGCTTTAGTCTAATGAGCAGAGACACTCACGCTGAGGGAGCCCCTGAAGTATGAAATACAGAACCTCATGATGATAAACAGCAAATTCACGACCATGACCACCATATAAAGAGGCAAAATAGAAACTGCCTAAAAGTTAAAATTTAAATCAGGCTGGCTGAAGGATACGCAGATGTTCAATCATAATTCTCTCTGCTTGCCTGTTTGCCTGATGTCTTGTTACTGGGAAATGTGTTAAAACTTAATCAAGCTTAGAAACTCATGAATGCTAAGGTTCTCACCTAACAGTTTGTGTTTTCCCCAGAGAAGCAGCCTGGAGTCTGTTAAGTGACCCCATTCCGCATTTCAGATGGGAAAGGAACTAAGGGATCCTTCCTTGTTCATCAGGAGCTGTCCATCATAGGAACATCCACAGTGCAGTCCCCTCTGCCTGTGTGAGTTCAACAAGGGCCAGCCTGACTCCCTACAGCTGTTGGAGAATCTAAATCTCCACTGACCATGCCCTCCAACCACCGACTGCCTGGTGGCACCAATGCCCAGCCTGCCTGAATACAGCACCCCGCTGTGGTCATTTGTACAAACTAACAATACAATAGAATCAGTGGAAGGGTACGTAGTGTTGTTTGTAGCTTATTTTTACGATACGCAAAGAACACAGCAAACAAATGAAACAGCAGAATTTAGATTTGTTTCAGGAATCTTTCTGGAATAAACTCTCTGATGCCAATGAGGCTGAAAGAGAGATGTCACCACTGGACTAAAGCCAGGACCCTGAGTGGCTTCAGTTCCCCATCCCACTATGTCCTAGCTGGTCTGGAACTTGCTATGTAGACCAAGCTGGCATGGAACTTAAGAGAACTGCCTGTCAGGTTGGAGAGATGGTTCAGTGGTTAAGAACACTGACTGCTTTTCCAGAGTTCCTGAGTTCAATTCCCAGCAGCCACATGGTGGCTCACAACCATCTGTAATGGGATCAGATGCCCTCTTCTGGTGTGTCTGAAGACAGCAATGGTGTACTCACATAAAATAAATAAGTGAATCTTTTTTTAAAAAAAGAGAGAGAACTTCCTGTCTCTGCTTCCTGAATCCCGGGATTAAAAGTGTGCACCACCATGCCTGCCCAATTACTGACTATTTATTTCAACTAACTGGGTCTCCTTGGGAGAGTCTGTCTTTTAATTCTGAAGAAATGGAAATCTCAAAATCCTGAGACAGATCTGTCAGACTGCTGCTCCAGGTCATCCCAACGTACCCAGTAAGTGAAACCCTTGAGAAACCCTTCCTCAAGGACACAATGTCACTCCGGGCACCACTGTTCATTTCAAAGGAAGTTTAAACATGCCCCTTTAGACTGTCTACTCGGCCAGTGCTGAGTGAGTGTTAACAAGCCCTCTTCTACAATGCTAATTTACACAGCAATAAGAAGTGCTTTCAGGCTGGCCACGGTTGTCCACATGGGTAGAACGGACAAGAACAGATTAGGTATGAAAAGTTATAAGACAGTGCTGTGTAGCACTGTCCTGAGGAATTCTTCATCACGAGTGCATCCCTGCCATGGGACCCAGGCTTTTGCTACAGCGACAGATTTCTTTTCCCAAAAGTAATGGGATAAAAACCATAAAGGACACCTCAGGAGAAGCTGACAGAGCAAAAGACCTGCACCCAAGGCTGGGCCTGAACTAGACTGAAACAGAAGTCTAAGTAGAAAGGATCCTGGCTGAAGGAGGAGAAGACCCTCTGATGGCTCAGTCTCCACAAGCTGTCACTCTAAGGAGACATGGGACACCACAGGATAGGCTCAAAAGAAGTAGCAAAGCAGAGAGTGAAACTATATGTCAACTCTCATTCAGTCATTCATTTGTCTCAATATACGCTATTCTGAAAGTCTACTGAATGCCCAGCACACATGCCCTTGGGCTTCCAGAGCTTAGACATTTGACATTTGAATAATATTGTCAAATCATACTGTGCAGAAAAGCACAGTGGTCTTGAGAAATGTACAGGGACCCACTGATGGTCACACCAACAGCAAACAAGCCAAAAAGATAAGCACAGAAGGCAAGAGTCCTAAGAATGTGGCACAGGGGTGTATCGACTTGTTCCATTTTGTAGATAAAGAAAAGTCTGAAGAGTGAGCAAGGGAGTTTCTGGAGACACCCCAGGCTGGGGCATAAGAGCAACTTATAGAAAATAGACTAACTGTCAGTATGAAGAACTATTGAGCTGATTTAAAAGGCAAAGAAAAGTGTCCTGTCTTAAGTCTGAGTTAAGTGGTCCCCAGGACGGTGATGTGGAGATGGACAGGACAGGACAGAAACAGAGAGTGACCTGTAGAGCTGCAGAGGAAGATTTGGAGGTCTCAGCAGGGCAGCAGCCACTAGCAGGAGGGACTCATGCCTGTGCCTTGTTTTCAAGAATGGCTTTGATAGGACATCATAGAGACATGGAGGAATGACAATCGAAAGGAGTGCTTCATAAAAACAGTGGGGTTTTGTAGATTACCAGCCTTTGTCTAGATGGAGGCAGGAGACTAGGGCATTTGAGGGCATCCTTGGGCATGTAAAAAGTCTGAGGCCAGCCTTAGCTATATGAGACCCTGTTCTCAAAAAATAAACGGGGTGATTCATTTTGCAAGAAAATGAAGAGAGGGAGAATGGGAACAGAGAAGAGAAACTAATGGGAATAAATGCAGGCCACGTGTCCTGGTATCAACTCGACACAAACTAGAGTCATTAGCTATTCATCAGAGAAGAGGGAACCTCAACAGAGGAAACGCCTCCATGAGATCCAGCTGTAAGGCATTTTCCTAATTAGTGATCAATGTGGGCGGGCCCATTGTGGGTGGGGCCATCCCTGGGCTGGTGGTTCTGGGTTCTATAAGAAAGCAGGCTGGGCAAACCATGGGAGCAAGCCAATAAGCAGCACCCCTCGGTGGCCTCTGCATCAGCTCCTGCCTCCAGGCTCCTGCCCTGCTTGACTTTCTGCCCTCACTGCTTTTGATAATGAGCTGTTGTTACATGGAAGTGTGAGTGAAACAACCCTTTTCCTCCCCAGGCTGCTTTTGGTCATGGCGTTTCATCTTCACAGCAATACTAACCCCGCCTAAGACAGCAGGTTTACACACCTGGTCACAGCAAGACTCTAAAGTCAATGAAGCCAGTGAAACTGGGAGGGGGTAAGAAATTTGAGAGGGATGGAAAGAAAGCTGGGAAGTAGGGATAGATGAAGAACAGGGTGTATTCTGGAAGGAGACTCCTACAGGGCCTCTCATCCACATAGCTGAGGGCATAAAAAGTCACAGTGAGGCTGGGAGGCTGGGAGACTGGGGAAGATGGGGCTGGGGGGCTGGAGAGTCTAAGGGCTGAGGGACTTGGGGCTGGGAGGCTGAGAAGGCTGTGGAGGCTGGGGGCTGGAGAGGCTGAGAGGGTGTGAGGGCTGGGGGTTGGGGAAGCTGGTGGCTAGGGAGGTGGAGAGGGGGCCTGGGGCCTGGAAGGTTGGAGAGGCTGTGGAGCCTGAGGGCTGGGAGGCTGGGGAGGCTGATGGGGGTTGAAGAGGTTGGGGGCTGGGGAGGAAGAGGCTGGGGAAGCTGGGGGCTAGGAAAGCTAGGATATAAACCTCAGGCAGGCAGGTACTCAAAACGAGCCTCAAAAACATTCTATCAAAATATAAACCTGCCACTTTTCCTCCTCAAGCAGGCTCAAGTGGGAAAGATTAAAGCAAGTCTTGACTGTTTGGGGGCTGAGCCCACCACTCAGCATTTGTTCATTAAGTTCCCTGAAGAAGTCAGGAAGGGCAATGGGGCAGCCTGACAATGGGACAGCAGGAGAGAGGGCCTGGGTGTTCCTAGCCATGGGGAGGGAAGGAAGCTAGGGAGAAGGGAGCTAGCCGGCTTTACACCCTGCATGTTCAATTAGCTGGGAAATAACTCCCAGCTTGGAAAAACCCCAAAGAAACTGAGGCGTGCAGAAGACTGGGGGAATGCTTTGACCTTGGTTTCTCAAAGCACTGATTGAGCTTCAGAAGAAAATCCTTGAACCTCTCCTGAATAGGCTTTTTACTAATCAACATTGATTCTTGCCCTCCCTCCCCTGCACTTCCTGAAGTGGTGGCATCCGATTAGTCACTCTGAGGCACCCAGGGAGCTCAATACAGCTCTGGTTAAGACTACAGAGATGAACTGGGCATAGTCAGTGGAACTGGTAAGCACTGGCTTAGCTTGGCTGTGGCCCTAGATTTGATCCCCAGCATGACGGTTTAAGCAGAGTGAGGAGTGGAGAGAGGCTTGTGGGTAAAGTACTCACTGCAAGCATGACTACCACCTCAGACCAATCCCCGCCACTCATATAATACCTGGAAGGGCAGCATGTACCTGTGATCCCAATACTGGGGAAGCAGAGACGAAAGGATCCCATCCCAGTCTGGCCAGGCAGTGATGTCCAGATTAACTGAGGAACCCTGTCTCAAAGAAAGAGCCAAGGAAGATACCAGATGTTCACCTGAAGCTTCCACAAACACACAGGTATATGTGCACACTCCCCAACACAGGCATACACACATGAACATATAGACACGTACGAAAAAGAAAACCTATAAGACTAGATTTCTCAAATCTTTAAATTATACACACATACACATACGCTACTTTATAAAAAATGAGGCTTCGTGCTTATTTCTTTCCCAAGATAAGACTTGTGGAGCCCTGGAGCCCAAAATAGGTAGTGACCATCTTATGCATAGAGTCACCCCATATGTAACTGTAACTCCAATCCCAGGATATATGATGCTCTCTTTTGGCCTCCACAGGCACTAGTCGTTCACAGAGGCACATATATACATAAAGGCAGGACACTTGCACATATACAATTAAAAAAAATAAGGCAGACACCAAATAAGACCTCTGATCTCCACATGTATATATATATACACATACCAGAGACAGACAGACAGAGACAAACAGAGACAGAGAAAGAGAAAGATAGAGACAGACAGACAGACAGACAGACAGACAGAGACAGAGAGACAGAGAATGAATATAATTGTTTTGGTGAAATAGCACAAACTCAGCAGAAGACTAATATAACTCATCACAAAACCCAAATGTGGCCTCCTAACCCAGACCTGATTCAAAAGTGCTTCTTGGTTTATGTTAGAATATGCTGATGGAAATTTCCCATGCACGTGAATTTATATCTTCACATTCCATACAATGCAGGTCTTTCTCTCCACTGGCATATCCATAACTCTTAACATGTTTAGAAAACATCCCACGTTCTCAAGGGCAGTAAGCATCCAGGCCAAGTATTTCTACATGAATGATCGATGAATCGCAAATTCAAGGTCCTTAGAAATCTATTTTTACTGCATTGTTTATAAACTTGTGAATAACTATCGCCCTTAAAAAAAAACTCTGGACCTTAGCAACCCCGAAAAGAATAAACTAGATCTTGCGCAACAGAAGGTATCTTGGCTCCAAGCAAATCTAACCCATGAAAATCTGGGCTCACCACAAATATAAACTTGGAAAAGCTTATTTATCTTACAAAGTGAGTAATAATGAATGTAAAAGCATAATTCCATCTCCCCAAACCTGTTTCACATTCAGCTTTTTGAGAGATATGTAGCCTTCCATTCAACAAATGCTTACTAAGGCCTTTCCTTATTGCCATTTGAGACAACACTACACTTCATACATTTAACTGCTAAAGGTATATCTAATTTTTTTGGTTGGTACCAGTGCAGGCCTGATAGCAGAACTGAGAGATCTCATTGCTTTCAAAATATAATTTTAACCTTAAAAATACACAGCTTCTATCTTATCTCCTGGATATTGTTGTTGGGCCCTGAAGGAGCATTGTTAGCAAACTGCAGAATGAATCAAATTAGCGTTGGAGACACTTTATAATATAAACTCTTGGCCCACCAAAACACCACCAATCTTAATAACTTTGGGAATTTTACAACTGTTCCAGCTTTTTTTTAAGCAGGCAGTATTATTTCACAGCTGAAGTCAGTGAGCCCCTTGCCCCCCCCCAAAAAAAAATGTTGCCAACACAACCTTCAGAAACAAGATAAACTATATTGTTCTAAATATCAGGCAATACCCATGTAGAGTAAGTATCTCAGCTCGAACATGGGTAGTGGTCCCACAATACAGAGGACAGAGACTTAAAAAAAGACATTAAACATTCTCTGTTTTTTATTCAGGACCTTATTTCTGTTAAAACAGAAGTCATGTTTACGTGTTAAATTTTTACATCATTTCTTTCCTACTTTGGTCCTCTAAGAAACTGAAGTAGCCCGAAGAATGAGTACCCATTTTGCCCGATACTGGTGCCATCAAAAACATCCTAACTGGAGAGGTGGCTCAGCAGTGCATAGCATTGGATACTCTTGCTGAGGACACAGTTTTAGTTCCCAGCACCCACATGTCAGCTCACAACCATCTGCAACTTGAGTTCCATGGGATCTTATGCCCTCTTCTGGCTATTGTGAGCACTACATGCACATGTTACACATACATGCATGTAGGCACACACTCATAAACATAAAAATTTTTAAAACCAAAACCAAACTGCTATTTGTTAAAATCCATTTACACAATCTCTGAAGCCTTTTGAAGGAATTCCCAACACTTCATTTATTCTCTGAGTTAGTCATGGTGACTCTCTCTTGGTGGCCCCACTAAGCACTAGGTATCATGCCTACAGCTCTGATGCCACCAGCTTGCTTCAAATATTGAGTCTTACAAAGGTAATAAAAGACACTAGGGTCTACTTCTGGCCTTATTAAATGGTTTGCTGGTGGAGAAGGGACATGTTGTTTGGTTCAACCTTTATTTTTTATTTGAAATATAGGTGGCAAAAGCATCTGAGATGACTAATCTTGATTCTCAACTTGAACGAACTGAAATGTGCCTGGGAGATCAGTAAAGCACATGCTTTGGCATGTCTGTGAGGGTGTTTTCAGAGGGAATTGGCAAAGCAAGGGACTCTCACCCTGAGCAGGTGGCACCATTCCAGGTTGGGGCACAGACGGAATGGAAGAAGAGAAAAGAGGCACTCTCTAGCTGAGGAATTGTCTCCCTCTGTGCTCTGGGGGGCCACAATGTGAGGAGCTGTGATGCACCACACTCCTTCTGCCTTCATGGACTAGAACATCAGATAGTACCAGCCCTGTAACCTCTCCTTCTGTAGAGTTTTCTCAGGTGTTAGTCACAGTGAGGAGAATCTGACTAACTCCAAGTCCTCTGTGCCAGCTCCATAGCAATGGCTTTTCCTCACCGTCCCCAGCCTGTGGAAAGCCACAATCTATAGCAGGCTCACAAAGGACAGCTTTCCTGACTCCCCAGACCTGAGCTGGGATCCCGAAGAATGAATGTGAGCATCTCCAGGCTGCCAGTTTTCTCCAAGTATATCTCTCTGGGAGTACCAGTGTAGCTAAGATGGCACCAACTATCATGCTAATGGTAACTTCATCCTCACCTGCTTTTCCTTCACCCACCACAATTCTGCCCCACAAACAACTACCTCTTGACACATTCTCGTTTGGCAAAGAATTCCAGAAAATAAATAGCAAAACAAAACAAAAAGGAGGCAGTGAATCTGTACTACAATAAGTGAGTTCAGTAAATGTTCAAGCAAGATGAGCACACTGAGGAGGACAGGGTGCAAAGCAGGCTGGGAATGTTTCTGTTGATAATGATGATGATAGTACTGTTGAAATGCACACACACACACACACACACACACACACACACACACACACAGGGATAATGAGGATTAATTGTACCACTTACTTGAAGGGTTTTAACTCTTGTTAGAACCAGTGCAAGGGAGGACAGCTACCTTTCAAAATAAGACATGGCTAACGGGAGGGCATCCATGAATCCAGGACATCCAGGAAGTTCGTAGGCATGCAGAAAGAACAGTCCTTCTTATGTAGCCCCGTCACCAAATGAACTCTAGACTTTTACATGTTAACAGCCAGAAGAACAGCAAAAATCAAGAGGAGTCATGGCAGCACATAGAGAGTGCCAGCTAAGATTCTCTCAAGCTTAAAAATAATGGTGAGGGGACATACTGATCGGGGGCAGAAGATGGGGAGGGGAACAGAGAGAGGGCCAGCTGTAACTAAGGATACATGTAAAAGCCACAAGGGATATTCCTGTTAGGTAAGCTAATTAATAAATATTTTTAAAGCTTTTAGAGTTGGCTGCAGAAAAGGTTTAGCAGTTAGGAGCACTGGCTCCTCTTGAAGAGGACCTGGGTTCCTTCACTTCCTACCACCCACATGGCAGCTCACAACTGTCCTTATCTCCAGTTCTAAGAGGTACGATGCCCTATTCTGACTTCTCTGAGCACCAGGCCTGTATGCAGTGCATGTAGACATACATGCAGGCAAAACTGACACACATACACACACACACACGCACACGCACACACACATACACACACACAAATAAAGAATTTTTAAAATTCAAGTTCAAACTGCAGTACCCTACAGGAATTTTTATGCTGCCCCAGAAGACATCCAATACTAAGTAACAAACTAGATGCCCAGGGTGGGCCACTTCCCTACAGATCACTGGTCAAGGACCCCCAAGGCTCACAAAACAACACGGGCTATTACTACTACAATTGTTGCCCAACAGAAGTAGATGATTAGAACATATTGCTGAAAGCATCACATACTGTAGGTATAAGATGATATAGGACCACTCTGACCAAAAGCAACTTGGGGAGGAGAGGGTCTTTGGCTTACAGGTTACAGTCTATCAGGGGAGGTCAGGGCAAGAGCTTGGAGCAGAAACCATGAAGGAACACGATTATATATTGTCTTGCTCAGCTACCTTTTATATACAGTCCAGGCCTACTGCTATCATAAAAGACCATGACCAGAGAAACCCACAGAAGAGAGTTTATTTGGGCTTATGTTTCCAGAGGAATAAGAATCTGTGATGACAGAGAGGAGGCATGGTAGCCTGGGCAGGAGGCTGAGAGCTCACATCTTTAATCGCAAGTGCAAATAGGGAGAAAACTGGGAGTAATGAGAGGCCTTGTGTCCTCAAAGCCCACCCCTGGTGATGGTGACATTCTTCCCCCAGCAAGGCCAACCTCCTAAACCTTCCCAGATAGTGCCACCAGCTGGGGACCAAGTGTTCAAAAGTATTCACCAATGGAGGACATTCTCAATTGAACCACTACACACACACACACACACACACACACACACACACTTGCTTTCTCCAAAGGATGACCAGCACAACACACATTTGACCTTACTTTGCTCAAACTATACCAAAGAGGAATCATCCTTTTTTTTTTTAAGAACAATTCAATCAAATCTGGTACATTCACAATGCTACATGGCCATCACCTCTCACCAGCTCAAAAACTCAACTTGTCACACTAAAACAAAACGCAACTCCTACTTGGCAGCTTCTTCCCTGTCTCTCTCTCACAACATGTACTCTTTGTCTATAGGCTGGACCTTTTACTGCTAATCAGGTACACGAAGACATTTATAAATGCATACATGTATCCATAAACATAGACACATGGATGGCAATCTGTTCATTCAGCCGCATAGATGACATACAGGTTGCTTCCACCTTCAGGTTACAGTGAACATGATGATATGAATCTGTGGGTGCAGGCATGTGTTTGAGAGATGATGATCAATTATTTGGGGCATAGACCTGGGAGGGAAGCTGCTGTGAGCCATATGGAGTTTGTATTTAACTTTGTTAGACATTGCTCAATTGTTTTCTGTAGCAGCCAAAATATTTCACAGTTCCAGCTTTGTTTTGCATTGATTTTTAAGATGGAGTGTGAGTATGCAGCTGGGGCACACCTTGCTTTACAATCGTCCTACCTCACACCCTAAGTGTTGGGATTATAGGTGCAGACTACCATACCTCGTGGGTTATTTTGTTGCTGCACTGTAAAGCCCTTTATTGATTTTGATTATGTAGATCCATGTATTTGTATGTGTGTGTGTGTGTGTGTGTGTTGTGTGTGCATGTGCGCAGATATCATCCTGAATGTTGCCTTTAAACTTTTGTGATAAAATTTTTCAATGCACCGGGCAGTGGTGGCGCACCCCTTTAATCCCAGCACTTGGGAGGCAGAGGCAGACGGATTTCTGAGTTCAAGGCCAGCCTGGTCTACAGAGTGAGTTCCAGGACAGCCAGGGCTACACAGAGAAACCCTGTCTCGAAAAACAAAAAACAAAAACAAAAAAACCCAAAAAACAACAACAACAATAAAAAAAAACAAAAAAAAAAAACAAAAAACCACAGTGAAGCAGAGTAAAAAGCACTTCATTGTTTTCCCTAAGCCGAGAAACTCCAGCTTGCTTCTAATCTTTGAGTGTGGCCATAGCCTTTAGTGTATATAAATAATCCTCTCGACAAGCGAGTACACTTACGCAGTTATATCAGAAAACAGGCAAGTACTATCATGATGTTTGGAAAAAAACAAACCCTCCGAACAAAAGTCTTCAGTAAACACGTTCATCAGTTTTAGCTGAATTAGATACCCAGGCAGGGACAGCAGCCAGACTGAGCGCGGCTGTTGCTCAAGGGGACAGACTGGGGTTAGAAAATGGCCGCGGCTGCCTGGGGCGCACTGTAAAAATATTCGTTTGCAATTTTTATGCATTTATTTTTCAATGCAGAATATTCCAAATGTAAGTATTTCAGGCAGTATGACGTGTCATTATTATATGTAAACCGCCACTGAGTAAATATAAGGATGGATATATATATATATATATATATATATATATATATACACACACACACACACACACACACACACACACATATAATACTGCTGCTGTGACATTAAGCAATCTATTGCCACTCCATAAATTGAGCCATATAGTCCCATCTGGGTCTAAGTTCCATTACAGCAGAGCTACTTTGAATCAATAAAGAAGTTGCTAACCAGAGGTGCAAATGTGTCTTTTACTGTCTAACCTGGTGGTTATGGGGGCCTACTCTGCACCTCAGAGCCGTGATGACGATGTCAAACCACACGTGAAGTATACAAATAGTCTAGTCTCTAAAGTTGCACTGTTCTGGGATTACCCGGCACTAATTGCTCTACTTAAGCCTGGGGGGGGGGGTGGTGTATAGCCACCCTATGAGATCACAGCAGCTTTAAGCTGGGGACTGAGTCCCCCGTGCACAGATGAGAGCCTAGAGAGTTTAGCTTCAAGCTTGATTTTCCACTCAACAACTAAATGTCAATGAGGGTCTGCAGAGCCCACTGCACGGAGCATCCTTCAAAGCCAGCTCAGGTATCAGGCCCTCTGTGGCATCCAGAGATGTTGTGTATCTCACACCTATTTCCGTATCATTTCTTTATTGGAGGGCAAAGCTTTTACAGACAGCGATTCTCTTACTCACGTCTGTATCGTTCATCCATGTGAAATATCATTGGTGTGATGCTGACACCAGCTGTTGGTGTCAGCATACAGCAGGTGCTCAACAGTACTAACTGCCGTATTAGTTATCGCATCCTCTCCTGAGGAGCCCCTTGTTTGGACAGCATTGTCGCCTCCTGCTCTGAGAACCCAGATCCTCTAACCACACATATCTTGGTTCCTAATGAGGAAGGGCAAGGTTAGTTTTTGCCTGTGAGGGGACAGTAGGCAACGTCTGAAGTCATCTTGGTTGCCACAGCTAAGGGAGGAAGATGCCATTGGGATCTACTGGTTAGAAGCCAGGGATACTGTTAGATGCCCCGTGATGCAGAAGATGGCCTCTAACCAGTGATCCAGGTCTAACTGCCAATATGGTTGTTGAGGAAGCCCTCCTAGAGTCTTATCCTCAACAGCAGCTCGCTCAGCCTCGTTCCTGTCGCCCCTCCATGTGAACTTATTCTTCTTAAAAAAAAAAAAAATCATTATTCCTGCTAATGGTCTCCTATCTAATATGTCTTGTACTTATTTTTTTATTTTTTTATTTTTTTTACTATTTTGGATTTTGGGTGTTTACAGTTGGACTTTTAGAAAAACTACCCAATGCATCAATACTTCAAAAACAGAAATGAAACCAGGTCTTAAAAGCGTCTTGCTACTAATTGGCCTGCTTTAGAATATGTTTTGGATGTAATTTTGAATGAGGAGGAAAAAGCTATGGGAAAAAAGCAAAGACTTGGGAGATGACAGCTGCTCATCCTCATTGATAGAAGTTCCCAGGACTTTGAAAGCCAAATGTCTGTCCCCATTGCCACCTGAAGAGCAGGCACTATCTTACCAGTGTGGAGCCACAGTGACTATCACCCGTTCTCTGAGGCTTTTAATCTAGCCTCAATTTGCCTAAAGACTGTTCAGAGTAAAGATCAGGAAATTTAAAATTTAAAATTTTTGAATTTTGTATTTACATGTCATTTGCTATTAAATTCTATAGAAGTAATGCTCTTAAGGTTATATATTACATATATAACATATGCAATACACAAAAGGGGGAATATACGAAATTTGTTTAGAATGGACCATATTCTGCACAATTCATATATCTGTTACAGAATCACCATCAAGAATAAAGTCCTATAACTCTACAACAACAAAGCCATTGCAAAGTGAGAAAGCATAAATTGTGTTACTTCACTCCTGTAACTCTGGTGAGAGTAAATAGGAGGATGAGGCAGAAGGATTTCCATGAATTTGAACTACATAGAAGACCTTGTCTTTAAAAACAAAACAAACAAACAAACAAAAAAAAAATCCAGGACCTGAGAGTAGTATCACCTGCCTTTAATCCCCAGAACCTGGAACTCAAACTAAGTGAGTTTGAAGCCAGCCTGGTCTACATAGTGAGATTTTGGACAGCCAAGCACACATAGACCTAATTTCACAAAAAGAAAAACAAAATGGAGGGAGAAAACACTTAATTACACATCTTTTTCTCTCCCTTCTCTACTCCCTTTCTTCTTCCCTCCCTTCTTTTCTTCTCTTGAGTTAGAGTCTTGTTCATTGATCAGGCTTGTCTTTTTAAGATTTATATATTTATTTTATGTATATGATGCTCTCTCTGTAGACCCACCTGCATGCCAGAAGAGGGCATCAGGTCCTGGTACATATGGTTGTGAGCCCCTTTGCGGTTGCTGGGAATTGAACCCTGGACCTTTGGAAGAACAGACAGTGCTCCTAACCGCTGAGCCATCTCTTCAGCCTTATCAGGCTTGTTTTAAACGTACAGATTTAAATCTCCCATCAGCCTCTCAGGGAATTGAAGCTCAGCAGGTCCCTACTCTCATCTCACCTAGCATTAAATACTCATTTCTTCAAGGAAGATACAAAAGTGACAAGCCCATGACCCACCACAACCGTATCACTGGGGACACAAATCAAAACACAAAGGGGTGTGGCTTCCCTGTATTAAAAGGGCCACCACTAGCAAAACAGAGAGCACCTGAGCTCTGCCCTGTGGGTGGCTATGGAAAACAGCTTGGCCACCATGGACACATTTCTGTGAACACATGTTCACAGAGTTACAGTTCAACAAACAATCCTAGGTATGCACCCCAAATTAAAAACAAACGATCAGTAGTGTGGTATCCATGGCAGTTTGATTCTCCATAGCTGTGAGGCAGAGGCCAACTAACGTCCATCAACAGAAGAATGGATAAACAGAGGTGTGACACACACACCTGAGGTATCTATTTTCCAGTCACAAGAAGAGAAAGGGCAAGCCTCGGGAACACTGTTTAGTGATGTAAAGCAGACACTAAGGATACACGGTGAGGATTCATCCGGTGTAGAATATCCAGAGCGACATAAAGACGGTACGCAGAATGGAGGGGACCAGAGTGGGCCGGACGGAGAAACAGGGACCACCGCTCAAAAGGCATCGCATGTCGATCTGAGAGGATGAAAGCTCTGAGACGGGCAGGGAAGATGGATTCACTGCATGAAAGTGCTTAATTCCCTCAAGGTTAAACTCAACAGCGGCGGTTAAAACAGTAAACACATTTTTTTACATGATAAAGATTTCATTCCAGGTGTCAAATGCTGTGCTCTGTTATCCTTCAAGGGAGCTCTCCTCTTCCCTCTGCCAGAGTTAAAGATGTTTTTAATAAATATTAATTCTTGTAAAATAACGTATCAAGTCTGAATGGCTGCTGAAGTAAAATGCTGGGGAATCTTTCAGATAGCCACCCCTGTAGGCTGGTCCCTTCCAAAGCTGCTCTCTGAGGGAGGGCTCAGGCTTGAGCCTTGGCGCACGGCCTGCCCTTCCTCTCGGTAAATGCAGATTCATGTAAACATATCAATTTCCTCTGATGGCCGTGGTTTGGGGTTTAGAGCAAAGTGCCATTTTAAAAATAACATTTGCTTCAACATCGAGGGAAAGAGGAATTGTGGACGAAACCCCAGAGAGATTCGGTTTTTTGTTTTTTGTTTTTTTTTAATGAGATCTGCTTTCTACCTCAGAACCAACCGACAGCAACTTTATACAGCCTTAATCAATACCGCTCAGCTTTATTTCTCTTTTTTCTATATCAGTTTGTCTTATGATGTAAACTCTTAAGTTCTTCAACCAGTGTTGGGGCGGGGGAGGGAGGGAGGGGGAGGGAGAGATCTCTCAAAGAAGACTTAGGTTTGACAGCACTCACACGGCTGTTCATACTATCCCAGACTCCAGTTCCAGCGAAGCCAACGCCCTCTTCTGGCCTCCAGAGGAATTGCATGCACACGGTGCAGGCCAACAGTCATGTACATAAAACAAGTAAATCTTTAAAAATGTTCTCTAACTAAAACATCATATTACAAACATTCCTAAGGCAACTATAATTATTCTGGGGACAAGGGGGAAAATCAGATAGAGTGATAGTCACAGTTGCCAGTACTTCAGAACCTCTAAGACATCAACCAGATGGGAAGAGCCACACAACCTGAACTTCACTCTTTCCAAACCGAAACAGGAGCATGAGAGAGCTGACCAAGTGAAAATATTACGGGTCCAACCACATTTACATCACACTACACAATTAAATACTAAAATATTTGAAGTTCATTTAAAATATACTTTAAAATTTTTTTTATTTATTTCTATTTTCATGTGTATGAGTGTTTTGCCTGCATGCATGTATACGCACCACTTGTATCCGGTACCTTCAGAGGTCAGAAGAGGATGCTGTATCCCCCAAGGCCAGTTAGCTTGCCTCAATGTAGTAGTAAAAAAAAAAATCAAAAACAAAACCAATGAAATTCATCTCAGAAATCCACCTGATGTCAGGGCTGAAGCAAGAAAGTTTCATAAAATAGCCATTATTTTAATGCTCAGTTTAAGAACGTTGGTAGGTGACAACCCAGCTTTTCAGCCAGCAGACTGGGAGAAGAGACTCTTGCAAACAGCAGCAGGGGAAGCAAGCTGCTGAGCTGATGCTCCAGCTTGACTGCTTGTACCAGGAGCTGGGCTGGCAGGCATGGAGCCAGCACTTTGCCACTCTTGTGAAATGCACAAGGTCTTCTTTTCCTCAACCCCACAATCCAAAGAGAGGGCACCAAATCCTGATGCCCAGGCGACTGCTCCTGTATGCTCCTTCTGTTGGGACCCTTCAGCAGATTTTATTCCTACTCCACATGTCAGATCCAGCTAGAGCCCATGTGACACTGTGCTGTGGCTCGCAACACAATGGGAATCACCGTTGTCTCTGTAGGTTGGGATTAAAAATACTGCATTTGCACTGATCGCCACTCCTCAATTCTCACTCTATGTAGTTTATGTATTTTCATGTGAGGCAGGCATGTGTGTACTCCTGTTTTTAGCTTTAAAAGCTCTTCACCTCCTGACCTTACCTGTATTTCCAGCTGCCTCTGCTCCTCCTTTAGGAAGCGGACTTCTTGGAAACCCTCCCCAGGGGCCTCTAAGCAGCAGCGGCGGCGGCGGCGGCAGCGGCAGCGGCAGCAGCAGCAGCTAGCATCTCTCCTGCACACTGAGGTCCCACAGCATCAAATGAAAGTCTTCACCTCTGTATTTGTTAAAAGCTGAGAGTCGCCCCAAAGCCCTTAACCATGCCACCTGGCATGCAGACACCATCAAGAAATGGAGAATGAGTCAAGGGCCAAGTGCGGTTTTATCAGTGACATAAACTGTCACTTTGTTAAATGTCATGTGATTGGTCCACCCTCCAGTCTAAAACTCACTTCTTTGCTAGTGTCATATAATAAATGTTGTTAAAAGGCAGAGTTACACAATACATACTTCTGGCCATTTAATAGTTTACCTGCTTTAAATGGTCTTATACAGAATACTAACGTAAATGTGAATCCCTGGAAAGGCTTAAATGGCTATAAATAATAATGTTTTAAACAGATGTGTGTGTGTGTGTGTGTGTGTGTGTGTGTGTGTGTGTGTGTGTTGGGAGTGGCTGAGTTCCTGGCTGCCTGAGGAGCAGAGGAATCACTAATAACTCAAATGCATGTGCCTATAATTCTAGCACTTGGGAGGCTGAAGCAGAAAGATGGCCAACCTAGCATCATAGTGACATATTGTCTCAAACAAACAAACAGTTCCCTAGTAAACCATGTTATGGTTGCTGTCTAGGGAAGGCCAGAAGTGATGGTGCCTTAGCCAACCTTGAGACGGGGTTTCTTTGCATAGCCCTAGATGTTCTGGAACTGTTACTGTAGCTCTGGCTGGCCTTGAACTCTCAGAGATCTATCTGCCTCTGCCTCTGCCTCCTGAGTGCTGGGATTAAAGACGTGTCCCACTATGCCTGGATAATATTTTTGTAAATATTTATTTATTTTTACTTTATGTGCACGAGTGTGTGCCTTGCATGTATATCTGTACATCACATGCATGTGAGGTACAGAAGCCAGAGAGGGCATCATATCCCCTGAAACTGGAGTTACAGATGGTTGTGAGCTGCCAGATGAGTGCTGGGAATTGAACCTAGGTCCTTTGCAAGAGCAGCCAGAACTCTTAACTACTGAGCTGTCTCTCCAGCCATGATACTATCCTTAATTTTTTTCTTTATTCTTGAAATTTTCATACACATAAACAAAGGAATATGATCACATATGCCCCCTGTTTCCCATGCCCAACACCCCCATAACATTCTAATCTATCCCCTTTCCAACTTCATGTCTGTCTTTCTTTAATGCCCCATGTGATCCTGCTAGTACTGGCCACATGTGCATGTGGGTGGGGCCATCGCTGGAGGATGGGAATCCCATCAGCTGCCATAATCTCAAAAATGGATACTTCTTCCCTCCGCTCTTTAATAAGGGGTGGGAGGACAGAAACCATCTATCCTATCTATTCGGGAACTTCAGTGAGCTTGACCTTATGCATATAAGCCCGGACGCAATGAGCTGGAGGCAGATAGCCATGCTGTCCAGAAAACAAGGCCTTCACAGCCCACTGCCCCATCCCATGATCTTACATTTTCATGATGCTCCCGGAGCCTTGCTCGGGGAGCACAGGGGGTCAGCTACAGACATCCTGCTCAATCTCTTATCCTCAGCACTCTGGCAACTCATGTATCTCTACACTGACTGCTGGCCCCTGGGGGGAAATCTCTGACCAAGGCTGAGCGTATAAGGGTAGCCCAGGTCCTACATTGACACAGGTCCCCACCCTGAGTCCACAGCTTCCCTAGGATGCTACCCTGATACCTGCCTTTCTGATCTCCTTCACTCTCTGTGAACTTGTCTCTAGAGTCCAGGGTATTATTTTTTATATTGTTTCTCATTTTGTGGAGTACCCCCCTCTACAGCCTGGTTTGGGGCCTAATAAGTAATTCAGATGCGGTGGTTATAGAATGTAAAAGAGAGGTGGAAAAAAAGGAAAAGTACCATCCCCCACCCCTCATGCTAACACTCTGACACTGCACCTACAATAGCATCACATTTAAAACTCAGCACAATATTTCAAAAAAAACAAAACCTGTTCACACAGAATGTTTCACCAGCAGTTGAGAGGGAATCACAATAGAAAGCAAAGGGAATGCCACATCTCTAAAATGACATCAGTCCACCAGCTGTCATTGTTTGCAAACACAGCCAGCACCTAATGGCCCCACTGGTACAAGCACGTAATTAGTCAATAAGCCATAGGGAAGTATCCAAGTACACAAAGCTTTAGATATGGCCAACTTCTGATCCAGCTCACACTCCTGAGAAGGAAGCTCGGCTGCCCCTGGAAAACAGAGAAGGGCTGGAGGGCGGGCCCTGAAATCTTCTCCACAGGGGGCATTTTCTCTAAGTCCTTGTTCACTGCCACCGGTTTTGGGTTTTGGCTTCACAGGCCTCTCCTCCCACTGTCAATCATCACTGGTCACTGGCGGTCTCGGTTTTGTTTTGTTTGGTTTTTTTTTTTTTTCATATCATGTTTGGTAACCCATTTGCAAATAAAAATTCCTTTTCCCACAGACAAGATGGCTGTTAAGGTATTTCCTCTGCAAAGACAGTCATGTGGCTTAGGGTCCTTGTACTCTGCTAATGACAGGTCAAATAGACACTGCCTCCTGGGGACAGCTGGCAATCCGCTTTCTACTGCACTCTCCTCTCTACCCTTTCAAGCCTCACACCATCCCTCCAGCACTAACTGGATAGCTTTAAAATGACCTGCCCTTTTCTCTGCTCCTCAAAACGGCCAACTCTGTCCTCTCTGATTCTCAGAAAACCAAAAGACGAACCCATTAATTAATAATGAAGCATGAATGACAAGAGAGGTCAACTGTTCTGCCACAAAGCAGAAAATAGGTAGGCTCTTTGCGTCCTTTCCCTGGTTGTCATCATTTTCTGAAAGACGGTATTGCCAAGGCCGGCAATGTTAGCTCCGAAAGTTTAAGAAAACAATACTTCAGCTGAACACTCATCAAGCTTGCCTTCAGAAAGATCTGCACATTCATGGGGCTCAAAACACATGCACACTCACCCCAACAGGCTTCTAAGGGATGACAGTGGAAAGCACAGGCCCTGCAGAGGGACACAGGCTACAGATTGAAGCTGGGTTTGAGGACAGAAAATCTGCCCTGTCTAGAAGATCTCTCTGAGTCATGGAGTTGAAGCTCTTGTTCGAGTGTGCACATAACCACCATCTCCAAACCTTCTGCAAACAATCACTGCAACTTACCATCTTATAAGTGGTTGGATATTAACCGAATTTCAGTTGTACCTGGTGGCACATGACTGTAATCTCGCACTTGAGAGGCTGAGGCAGGAGGATCACTGTAAATGCAGCCAGCCTGGGATACATAGCAAGACCCTACCTTAAAAAAAAAAATGGAGAAGAGAGGTGGACATGAAGTTCCACCTCAGCCAGTCAGTTTTCTTTATAGGTGTGGCCTTCTATAGGTCAACCAACCCCAGCAGAAGGCCATACTTCCAAGAGTATATGGGCAGCACAAACTGGAAATGATGGGTTACAAACAACAACAGAGACAACACGAATTTGGGCAAGTAGAGATGTGAGGATGAACCTGAGAGGAGCTGGAGGAGGGATGAGTATGATCTAGTGACATGTATGACATTCTCAAATAACTAAGAAAGAGGGAGAGAGGGGGAGGAAATGGGAGGGAGGGATGTAGGAGGGAGAAGGCTGGAGGGATGGGAGAGGGAATGGGGAAGAAGGGAGAAAGGAGGGAGGGAGGAGAAGGAAGGGAAGGGAGGAAATGGAAGGAAAGGCGGGGGGAGGGGAAGGGAGCAGAGATACCAAAACAAAGACAGAGGCAGAAAAGAGAAAGCAGAAAGATAGGCAGAGAATGAGGCAGAGAGAGAACAAGAAGAAAAAGGAAATAGAGGAAGGGACTGGATAGTGGAGAACAGAGGTGAACAGAGGGTCAGAGAGAGAGAATTTCATAGTTAATATTTTTTAAGAACAGCTCAAACATTGATTAGAAAAACCACAGAGCTATGTAAGTCTCCTTGACATTTATTTCATGGGTTACACTTGTTCCCTTTAACTTCAATATGGGCTTCAGAAGAAGGGCAGAAAACCAGACAGCTCTTAGCACAGCGGCCTCCGAGGCTGCAGTCTTGCCCTGTGCACATGTACAACCTGTCTCTTAATGTTCATGCACTTTGTTTTATGGATTTAAAATTTTAAATGCAGCCTCTCTGATCCTTAGGAAGTTGACTGGGAATTAGAGCTTCCCAATTAAAACCATGCCATCAAATGTATCTTCTAGGCCTGATATTTACCCAGATTCTAGTTTTTACTCTGCCACACATTAATTCCATCTTAGGTAGTTGAGCAGCCCTTGGTGCACAGAAAGGAGCCTTGGGCACCCAGCTCAAGCCAAGTAAAAGCTCAGATCAGGAGTCTAAACACACACACACACACACACACACACACACACACACACACCCCTACATTGTCAATTTTAAGGGGGGGACCAGTGGATTGTGCTAATCATTTTTTTGTTACAATCATATTAGAGTTTTATCATGGTGGCTATATTGTATTAAAATCTGGATTTTTCTAAAAAGCTTCTGTTGTGTATATAGTGAATCTGATATGGAATTTTTCTATTGCAATAACAGTTGTCACTGAACTTTCCTGACTGTACTGCTCAGCCACAGTGTTCCCAGGGGAGGCCCACCTGGGGTAGCTTAAACTTAGGATGCTATCCCCTCTGGGCTGACACCAGCTCCTCACTTCTGCACAAGTCCTCAGCTCACTTGCACACTGGCTTTGAAAGATGGACTTTTAAGACCTAGTCTATGGGTGAAATGCTTTTATAGATTTTTATGCAGAAGGGACCCTGGTTTAATAAAGAGAGTTTTTCATTTAATTGATATTTATTGACTGAGTCCTGAGTAAAGGGGATTTAAAGGGGTGGGGGGTGTAGATGAAGCTCAGTTCCCTCTCGTCCATGTAGGAATCACCTGAGAGGAAGAAATAAGCAAGCATCTGAGCAAATTATGCAAAGCAACACAGGAGATTCAAAGGGCTCACAGAAGGACGAAGGTTATCTGAGAAAATTCTGTGACGATTAGCACGGTTAGCACTTGGGCAGAGTCAACCAAATGAAGCATTGTCCAGCAAATGCAGGGATCTGGTGGGAGGTGAGGCCAAAGGGAGAGATACTCTGAGACTGACTCAAGGAAATAGGGCCATAAGAGGAAAGTCTGGGTGTGCATGAGAAGCTGAAACTTACTCTTGTAACCCTAATGGGAGGCGTGGGAAAGTAAGCCTGACAGAGGACACCCTGTGTGGGGCAGACCGGGAGACCTGGGGCTCAACTGCTAGCAGGGCAAAGACACATCAAGTCGAGCACCCAGTTTTCATGGTCCTGATAACATTTAATGCCGGCATCGTTCTTAAAATCCTAATGACTTTAGTTGGCACAGACATAATTTACAGGAATATTTGCTTTTAATGGTTAGTTCATTGCCAGGGAATATTTGTTTATTTTACTATGTTCCTGTTCTTACACAAACCTTCATCAGGTTAACACAGCACCCTACTGCCTGCTCACGGCATCAAAATGAAATTTAGGCAACTCTACAAATCACTAACAACAGTAACGAAGGCAATAGAAACCCAACAGTACAAAATTACAACAATTTGAGGAGATCCGTGCTTTTAACCTACACCCAGCTTACTGGTTTATTCTGGATACACCCATTTCTGAATTCCTCAGTACGCACAAGAATAAACAGAAGTCTACATTAAGCTCTGTCAAAACACTGGGATTTAATGCCATGTTTCAAAAAAAAAATAAATAAATAAAACCCAAGAATATTTATATTATAACCCTGACCCTCCCACCACTGAAGCACGCCCCTGGGTAAGTATGATTTGGGTCATATTAAAGCAAGATGATGAAATCGTTTTCTTGTGCTAGGGAGGGAAGGTCAGATATAATCAGCTGCCTTAATGCGGCAGTGACCATCTCTCTCCAGCTCAGCAAAGTACACCCCACTCTCATCCGTCAGAATTCAATTATTTGTATAACTGATATTGAATTCTTTTATTTATATGAAAGAATAATTTCTTGTTTTTTTTTCCTCCTCCAATTTGACCACATGACCAGAAAAGATACACAAATTTATCATTTATTCAGTGCTTACATATCCGTGGTGACGTTTCCTATAATGGAAATATTTCTTTTCTTTCTTCCTACAGCTCAGGTTATCAGAGATACTGATAAATATTTTCTGATTTGCTCATTAACTGAGGAATATGTCAGTAAAAGAAAAAAAGTATTTGATAAAGAAAACACCAAGTGTCTTGTGCTGACTTTAAAAGACTTGACAAGTTAGTTCTTAAGGTTAACTTTAATTTGTTTCTGATTTTTAGAAAACACCACTGGTAAGTGAGCTGGCTGGATACAGACTACACAAGCATTCTCCAAAGCACAGTTCAAACTGGGTGGGAGGGGTAGGGGGTGAGAGGAGAAGAGGGGAGCACCCTGACAAAGCCAGCCACTCAAGCATAAAAGTGGGGACCTCAGTATCAGGACAGACTCAGCAAAGGCTGGCTTGCAGGAAGCTGCCTTGCTATCAAGTAGCCTTACAACTCTGTTTTCAGAAATATTGGACGCTTTGATAATCTTATCATATTTTAAAGGTTCCTTATTTATAAACCACCATGCCAGTTTCTTAACTGTGATGTCCTTAGATAACCAATTACAGACTTGAAAGTGACCCAGAATCATGTTCCTGACTTTCTAAAGGCAGAGCATCGAATCCTGGTCATTTGCTGGAGAGTGTACTTGGGCTGTATTTTGACTTCCTTTTTAAATATAGATGAATAGTTTTTAAGTGTAAACATCCGAAGGCATTCCCTCTCATTGACAGGCATGCTAGCACATTGCACAACCACAACTATTCCCAAGGAATAGCCCCAGGAAGTGGCATGATTTAAAGGGCTGGAGACTACCGTTATTCTCCACTCTCCTCTCTTTGCTAATTACATTTTTACAGAATGTTAGCGAGCCACTGAACGGGTCATCATAAAAGTAAAAGTGATTCCTAGTGTTCTGTGGCCGCGCATTTGACGGAATTACATACAATTTGCTTCCAAAAGGAGATCCACTTCATTTGTAGGTTATTTCTCAGGCATACTGATTCCAGCCCAGAATAGAGGACCTCAAAACTATCATTTTCTATTGCCATGGTCGAGGGAGGGGAGGGGGAGGGAGTAAGAAGTGCAGCGATTAGCCACCCATAAGAAGGTTCCCCACACTCCTCCTTCCACAAGGCCGGCGTCAGTCAGTCGCCTGCATCTGTCCCCACCTCGCCCCCTCCTGTCTGCGCAGCGCTGGCACCCAATGGTAGGCCCAGAAGACAAACACAACCCAAGTGCTAGCTACAGACACTTAACATTCCTAACTTTTTTTCCTCTGTTTCTCACTGTGTGTGCCTCAAAGGTAAGCAGAGAAGAAGAAAAAAAAATTACAGGAATATGAAATAAGCCTTCGTAGCCCAGGGTGTCCTGGAACTTTAAAATCTCCCCCAGAGTCACAATGACTACCTTACACACACTCACGCTAGTCTCTCTACTGTCACGCTCCCCAGCAAAGGGCTACTTCCCTGAGCTGAGCTCCAGGGCGCCTGTCCCTAGGTGCAGGACAGTGTGCATCCTTCTGCACTCGGCCCATTCGCTTCCCGCATCCCTGCCCACGCCCCGGGCCACGCGTCGCTCAATGGGTCCCAGGTGCCAGGATGCTACGGAGCGCTTGCACATTACACACACCACCCAGGCTCCGAGGAGAGCCAAGCCCCACGCCCGAGGACCTCAGGGGCCTCTCGAGTGCCCACGCCCGCGGCATGGCAGCGCTTACCTGTCCGCGCGGTGCCACGCGTGCCCCCGTGCACTCCGGTTGCGCGGTAGCTGCAGGGCTGGCCGGGCGGCGGCGGGACCGAGACAGCGGCTCCAGAGGCGTCAGTCAGGCTGGAGCCTCCTCCTCGGCCGCCCGCGTGAGTGCGCCGCGCTGGAAGGGCGCCAGGCGGCCGTGCGCGCAGCCCCAGCCAGGAGGGGCCAAGTGCCCTGGCTGCGCCATGCTCCCCCGCCCCGCCGCGCACCCGCCCGCCCTGCACATCGTGCCTGCAGATAGCCTTCAGGGACAGAGAAGTCTCCGGGTCATCCCCAGAAGTCTCCTTCCCATCTGGAAGGATTGCAGGCAGCAGAGGGAGGGGGGCTGCCCATCCCCCCCCCCCCCCCGCCCCCAGGCAGACAGGACCACCAACCGTGCAGTCTCCTGAACTGCAGAGTCCCGAACCGGTCCCTGGAGACCACGCTTACTGGCTGTCTGTTCCTCTGAGGCATGACTTGCCCTGGCATCAGCCCAAGAACGTCTAAACGAGCTAAGTGGCAAGCAGAGTTTCAAACTAGTCCTGTAATATGTAGGTTGTGATTTCTTATCCAGTGTATAATACACGCTACAAATGTACGCATGATATACATCATGGGCACAAGGAACCTTCCTGCCCAGTGGCCTGGCTGTCTCCTAGGTTGCCTGCCTCTGAAATGCCGCTTGGAAAGTGGCACCAGTGTGCCAAAGGTCTTTGATTCCCCACCAAATGTTACAGGTCTTCCAATAGGAAGAGGATGGTACAGGGCCACCTCTGTCAGCCCCAGAGCACAAACATCCTCCAAGAGGCCAAGGCACCTTTGAAATGCAAATGAAAGTCCTTCAGTTGAACTTCTTTTCCTAATCCCCCAACCACCGCTTTCTGGAACACGGTATTTTTTTTTTTTTTTTTTTTTTTTTTTGCATCATCATCCAAGTGTAGCCCAGGAGGGCCTTGCTTATAAAGACCTATCACAGAAGGTTTAACTTCAAATCCAAAGTGTTTTTCTACACCTGGCTTATATACCCTGCTGCAACCGCGGCATGATAGGTTTGTGATTGACCTGGGAGAGGAAGAAACCCCAGAAGAAATATTGTCCAGTGGCGGGAACGTTGAAAGCCATGGGCTGGCTGAGGGCTGTGCTTTGCGTGCAGTTTGAGGCAAGTAAACTAACTAGGTTCTCTGAATTGGTGATACCTTGTGACTCAGGGATCCCCCCCCACCCCCCAAATGATACTAAAGAAATGGTTCAATCGGTTCCCTCCTTCCATGGGAGCACATCACATTAGAAGACCTCTCTGCAAGGCAGGTTCAAGCTTCTGCAACAGAGGCTGTGAATTCACAGAAGTCTCCTAGGGGTGGGGGTGGGACAGGCCTTTGTGTGTACTCTGTCCTTTCTGGACTTTACTCCCTAAAGTTTAGGGAGATAAAACAGTAAGACCTGGTGGGATTCAAGAAAGAGCAAATACCAGCCCTGGGGAAGAACACTCATACTGACAGATTCTTTTGACGCTCATCTCAAATCTATCTTCTTCTGCTATATATATATTTTGATCATTTAATAGAAACATCATTCTCTTCCACCAAAACACTGTGTTATACAAATGCACAGGAAACCAGCAGTTGTGTTGTGGTGGTAATTCCCTTATAATTTTGGTTAGGGACCTGAAAAACCACAGCTAAAATTTCCTTTTTCTGAGAGAGTATACCTATTGGGCAGACTGTGAGTATCCTTGCTGTCCCCTCCTCTGCCCACATCTGTTACATGCACAGTGCTACAGCTGGGCTCTGAAGCATCCTGCCAATCTGTGTATGAAATGCCTGGGCTCCACTGTGTGGCATGTTTGGGAAGTGGTTTGTTAGAGAAGTCTAGCTTATTGGTAACATAAAACTGAAGAGGATATAGGTACCCTGGCTCCTTCTCTGGATGGTCATGAAGTGACCACATCCTCCTTTGTCACATGCTCTCTCACCATGGGCCCAAATAGAGCCAAACCTCAGAGCCAAATAAGCTTTTCCTCTGCGTCAGTTATCAGAGGTGTTCTGTCACAGTGATGGAAAGCTGCTGGCTTACAGTTAGCATGGTCATCAGTTGATGTCTACCCTAGGCTTTGCATACATCTCTCGTATGTTGTATTTGGTCCAGCTTTGGAGTGGTTCTGCTCACAGTTGTAACTGTACCCTGTTTGCATTACTTCTATACATGGTGACCAAAAATGCAACAGCAGTGACATCAGGGAGGGGAGATTTATTTCCACTCTTGATCTGAGAGGGTGCAGTCCATCGAGGTGGAAAAGCACTGTGTTGAGTATTGGAAGCAGCTTGTAGCTATGCAGCTGGAGCAGGAGGTGGCTGGTTTCACTGCCCTGGCAGGAAGATGAGTGGCCTAGAACTCTCAACCCCTCTGTACATCTGACAACTATATCCCATTCCTAGGTACTTTCTGTTGCTATAATAAAACAGACCCAACCCAACCTGAGGATGAACCAGTTTATTTCATCTCATAGCTCACAGTCCACCATGAAGGGCAGTCAGGGAGGATCTTGGAGCAGGACCTGAAGCAGAGGTCATGGAGGAAGGTTGCTTACTGGCTCACTCCCCTTGGCATGCTGAGCCTGCTTTCTCTCTAACCCTGGAGGACTATCTGCTCAGAGGTGGCACCACCCACAGTGATCTGGGCCCTCCCACATCAATCATAAATTAAGAAAATGCCCCAAGGACTTGCCAGCAGGTTAATCTAATGGAAGCATTGTGTAAACTGAGATTCTCTCTTCCCAGATGATCCTAGTTTGTGTCAAGTTGAAAGAAAAAAAACAAAAACCAACTAACCAACCAACCAACCAAACAAACAAACAAACAAAAAAACCTGACTGGCACCACTCAAAACTGGGCAACCTGCTAGAGACCAAGTGTTTGAGCATGAGGCTATGGGGACATTTCATAGTCAAACCAGAGAAGATAGACTCCGCCCCCCCCCACACACACACATTTCATCTGTAACTGTCCTAACTTTATGCCTTTCCTGCCTTGCCCAGAACTTTACTTCAAAGTCATCATTTGCTCCATAACTAGTACTGCTAACTTCCCTGAGCACCTGGTATTATGGGGACACAGAGCACTGGTCTTGTGTGGCCTCCATCTAATAGGAGAAGCACATATTCTTCAAGACTAGCACACAAACACAGGTGTCACAGTAGGGAGAGGACATGGGAAGGATGTGACAGAGATGAAATCCCAGCGACCTCGAGAAGCATGAATGTCTGCATGCTGTCCCTCCCCACCTCTATGGGTACAGCCCTGTAGTGGCTGGCCTGGTGACACCATGTCCCTCTTCCAGGCATTGAGATAGAACTCATAAAGACTGTCCAGAATGCCTAGGGTATGTAGAACCTACTGGACTTTTGAGAATAGAAACCTCATCTTTCAAACTAGTTGCATACATAGGATAAAGAATGTGTGAGAGCTTGCTCACCTCGGAGAAATAGGAAGGGACTGAGATGAGCAAAGGAGAGACAGTCTTGGTTTAGCAATGAAGGGCAGACAAGGGTCTACCATGCAAGCCCCTGACCCAGAACTTACCTTGTGCTGCACAGACACCCTCTGCTTCCATCCACACATCTTGCAAGGTAGTTCTGTCTTACAGCTGAAGATCCTGGGACACAAATCAGCCAGTACACAGTTCAGTTCAAACCCCAGGCTAAAAAGCAGCACACCTCCTGGCCCTGCCAGAGTTCAATCAGAACTGTAAAGTGTGTGAACAAAATGTGACACCATGTCTTAGTTAGGGTTTTACTGCTGTGAACAGACACCATGACCAAGGCAAGTCTTATAAAAGGCAACATTTAATTGGGGCTGGCTTACAGGTTCAGAGGTTCAGTCCATTATCATCAAGGCAGGAACATGGCAGTGAAGACCCCCAAACTCGGGAGACCCTTACTCAAGTCTCAGGAAATCACGGCCACCCAAAAATCACAAGACACCGTACCTGGATGCAATCAGCAGAGGTTTATTGGGGAGAGTTGGCTAGCCAACGGTCAAACTGCTCGTCCACGAAGGAACAAAATTTGACAAAAGGCTAGCAAGCTGAGGGGCTTTTCTTTATAGCATGGGGTGGGGAGAGGGAGGAATTTTTTCACGGTTACACATGATTGGTTGTTTTACAAATTTTGAACATCAGCAGGCTGTAACACTGGGAAGACCTCAAGGGGGGGAGGGGTAACCAAGAACAGTGGAAAGTTAGCTAGTTCTTGGAACCACCCAGATGACTTGCATCTTTCTCTGTGGTCAGGAATGTGTCTTTTTGCTTTGGGCCTTCCCCACCCTGAGGCTTGAGGAATGTTGCTCTTCCCTGAATGTATCCTGGGGCAGTGAAGGCCTGAAATCTTACATCCAGTTCTGCTTTCTGGAACCTGAACTCTTTTTGCTCAGGTCTAAGGGCAAAGAAAAAGCCTGCATATATTTCACAAAATGGTCTTTATAATTTTTCAGGCAGGCATGGTACAGGAGGAGCTGAGGGTTCTACATCTTCATCCAAAGGAAGCCAGGAACAGACTGGACATCCTCAGGCAGCAAGGAGGAAGCTCTCCAAGCCCACCCCCATAGTGACACACTTCCTCCAACAGGGCCACACCTCCTAACAGTGCCACTCCCTGGGATGGGCCTATGCAAATCATCACACACCAGGTGTTCCCTGATCAGGCAGGGGAGGCAGATGTGTCCTCACTTGCTCATCTGGGGTATGGGGAGGACCATGAACTCACATTCCTTCTACAGGGAGTTGGAGGAGACAGTCTGTTAAGAACTGAGGTGTGGCCAGGCAGTGGTTGTGCACGCCTTTAATCCTAGCGCTTGGGAGGGGGAGGCAGAGGCAGGCGGATTTCTGAGTTGGAGGCCAGCCTGGTCTAGAGTGAGTACAGGACAGGCAGGACTACACAGAAAAACCCTGTCTCGAAAAAAAACAAAAATAAATAAATAAATAAATAAATATAAATAAATAAAATAAGAACTGGGGTGTGTTTGCAGGAGATAACATCTGTAACTGTATGGAAAGATGGCTTCGCTGAGAAAAGCACTTACATACAATTGATAGCTGAGTTTCATCCTAGAACCCACTCAAGTTGTCTTGTAACCTCTGGGTGTGAGCTGGGCCACCTATACTCTCAAACTCTACTCAAGTCATATACAGAGCCCCAGCCTTAATGCCAGAGAGAAGGCTGAGGGTACCATGCATGAACCTGATGAGGCTGTGACCTTACCAGAGCAATGCCAGAGAAAACTTACAGAACAAGACTTCTAAATTTTTAATCTCTGGAGGGTGGGTGGTGTCTTGGTTAGGGTTTTATTGCTGTGCAGAGACACCATGACCATAACAACTCTTAGAAAGGAAACATTTTACTGGGGCTGGCTTACAGTTCAAACATTTAGTCCATTATTGTCATGGTGGCACACAGGCAGACATGGTGCTGGAGAAGGAGCTGAGAGTTCTATATCTTGATCCGAAGGCAGCAGGAGGCATGCTCCACACTGGGCATAGCTTGAGCACAGGAGATCTCAAAGCCCAACCCCACAGTGACACACTTCCAACAAGACCACACCTACTCAAACAAGACCACACCTCCTAATAGTGCCACTTGCTGTGGGCCAAGCATTCAAACACACGAGTCCATGGGGGCCATTCCTATTCAAACCACCACATTCCATTTCCTGGCCCCCACAGGCCTGTAGGCATAAATAACATAATGTAAAATGCTTTTAGTTCAACTTCAGAAGTCCCCATAGTCTATCACAGTCTCAACAATGTTTAAACGTCCAAAGTTCAAAGTCTCTTCTGAAATTCAATCTCTCAAGTGTAATCCCCTATATCAAAATCAAAAACAGATTACATACTTCCAACATAAAGTGGTACAGGATATACATTATGGTTCCAAAACATAGGGAAGAGAGCACAGTTAGAAAATACTGAACCAAGGCAAGAGCAAAAGCCAGCTGGGCAAACTCCAAACTCTGCATCTCCAGGTCTGATGTCAAAATGCTCTTCAGATCTCCAGCTCCTTTCAGCTTTGTTGACTTCATTCTCTCGGGCTGATTCCACTCCCTGTCAGCAGCTCTCCTCAGCAGCTGTCCCACAGCTCTGGTATTTCTAACCTCTTAGATCTCCAAGATCTCCAAGGCTTCACCTTCAGTTTCCCACAATGGCTTCTCTGGGCCTCCATGTAGGCTCACCCACCACACACCTGGCTCAGCAGCTTTCCTTAGTCACAGAGGAAGAGTCTATAACCCCTTTCTTCTATTCTTGACTTTAAAGTCAAAACCACATGCTCAAGTTAGCAAGTTCTGCTGCTTGCTGGGCCTGGGACATGGCCCCCTTGTTCACTTAGATCTTCACCAGCTGTTTTTCATGGCTTCCTTCATTGCCTAAGCTTGGCTGTCCTGGATCTTTCTCTGTGGACCAGGCTGACCTTAAACCCAGATAACTGCATGCCTCTGTCTCCTAAGTGCTGGGATTTAAAGTTGTATATCACCATGCCCAGACCTAAACTGCTCTTAGATTCCCTATGACGTCAGAAATCATTTAATTCTGTTTTATTATTTTTTATAATTTACTGGCTTTCACAGTATCTCAAATTCTGGTGTTAAATAAATACACTTATCATTCCTTAGCTACTATTTTTTTGATAAAGGGTTCCCAAGGGTTGAGAACAGTCTTGTCTGAATTGCCAAGAATGTTCGATGCCAGCAATGAAAAGTAAGGGAAAAGATGAAGAGCAAACAGACTTTGCACAGAGCGTAAATCCCAAAGGTTCCCCTTTGGCTGTGGGGTGGGACGGCACAGCATACACAGGCAAAGTAGGAGATGAACGGGACAGCAAGGGAGTGAACACCTTCAGCACAGAGATGCATTCACATCTTTATTACAATTTCCTAGCATTCTGAGTCACAAATAAAGTCTCTTTGACAACAGGGAAACCCATATTTAAACTCATAGCCGACTTTCATTTTTAAATGACTGTTAAAGGATTGTGATTTAATCACGATTATAAAAAAACTGTGCAGGTACCTTTAAAAAAAAAAATTGCTTCTGTCTTTGGTCTCCAAGTGTCCGTCTCAGAACCTTAAGTGACAGGAGCCAAAATACAGACTGCTAAATAAAAGAAAATCTAACTGATGACACAAATATTTAAAAAAAGACATCACGTGGTTTCCTCGTAGCAGTTAATTCTTAAGAACATACAAAGGCAGATAGTGAGAACAGGTCCATCGAAGTTTTATTGAAAATCTTGATTTCAAGTAAAATTGCGTGAGACTGTAGGATAAGAATGCAGTCCAGCCCTGCCAGCAAACTAACTCACTTTCCTTGTTTGCTCGAGCCTCCAGGCACCTGTCAGATACCGAAGTCGGATAAAAAGCAGGTCTTTGCCCATTTGTAGCCAGCTCCAAAATGGAACTAACTTAGAACCTGCAATTAAAAATAAGTTATATTAAACTGGGAGAAATGTACAGTAGTTTAGAGCTGTAACCTACAAGTCAGGCTGGGGCTGGGGCTGGGGCTGGGGCTGGGGCTGAAAGGTAGAGCAGTTTTCTACACATGTGAATACCTGGGCGTGCATGCCCTCACACACACTCTCTCTCTCTTTCACACACACACACACACACACACACACACACACACACACACATACACACACACTCATACACGTGTGAGACGTTGCATGTGGTGGGAGAGTCACTGACCTTTTGCGAGCATCTAGCATTTTAAATATTTAATTTTCTTTTTTAATTATAAACTGAAGTCGTTCTCCTCCCAAATAAAGCCAGGTCTGTGAGGGTGAAGAGACACAGGCGACTCTCAAGTGTGAAAGTCTCAGAGGTCACGGGGAGAAGGGACTGTGCACAGACAGTGCACTAGGAACTGAGTGGCAGCTCCTTCTGGACGGCTTAGCTCCACACAGTGCTTTGTTAGTACTCAGCCTGAGGACCTCACTACTGGAAACGTGGGTCAGGAAGAGGCCCACTGAAGACTCAGAGAAGAGTCTGGAGAAACAGCAGGAGGGAATCTAACGGACCGCAGAGGAGGGCTGGATGAGGGAGAGGGGTGAACACAAGCCAGCAGACTCAGACAACAACAGCACTGCCTGGTTAAGGACCAGCTGTAAACAGTACACTCACCCTCAATTTCTGTCCAGTTGACAGCAACTTCTGCTATTGGGATTTGAAGAAACTGTGCTATGTACAACAGTTCTACATCAAATGCCCTAAAACAGAAAATATATTGATCTTTATTTTTAAAAAGACAAGTGGGGGCACCAATCAGGGCAGGTTTTGAGGCTTCCCAGACATATGCAAAGCTTCTATGTAAAACTGAAGGCCAAACCCACAGAGGGTCAAGTAACTGACAGTGAGTGGACCAGAAGCTTCAGGGAGAACAAGATGTTCAGTGTGTGGTCACGCAACGTCTAAATGAGAATGCTGACCCTCAGCCAAGGTCAGAAACCCTCAGATGAAATCGGCCTTGTGTGCTCACATAGACTCCAAGACAGCCACTTTCTTCTCGGCTTTACCCACATCACCATAGCCAGGGAGCCTGGTTTCTATTCTGATTCAGGGAACTTGTCCCCTCCCTGTGCTACCTGGAACAGGGTGGGTCCTGGCAGCTGTGGAAGCCTAGACTGGAAGGCTCTGGTTGTGACAGGTATACCCACAGGGGTTACTCTGTCCCAGCACACATCGTTACAGCCATGCCTTGCTTGGATCCCTCCTTTCACCCAGAACTAGATCTGCAGATCCAACACATTCATCATGAAAACAAAACCAGGTATCGAGAGCCAAGGAGACTTGGCCACAGGCAGGGTCAGGGATTCAGAAGGCTGGGTCAGCCTTTGGGAACTGAGAGTCACAGTACAGGACCCGATGGCAGACACCTGCAACAGAAGATCACCTACTTCATACCTCACCTATGTTAATCTACGAAGTAAAGATTTTAAAACACACAGACATACACACACACACACATATTTTAAATTTGAAGCTACAGTGTAAGAGAATTTTTTGTAGTTTCTCTGAAATCTATTTCTAGAGAAGATGACAGACCTTTGAAAACAGATATACAAAAGTGACAGAGACATCAAACATGGGCATATATTACACAATTATGCAGCTACCTACCAGAAACAAGTCACACAGAACTTGTGACTAGCACCCAGGAAGAACCTTCTAGCAGTTCTTGGGCACTGACAATGCTCCAGGGACTCGTAGTAGAACAGGTTAATGAGTCAAGTAGGATGGATTCCTTCTCCCCCAGAGCTCCCCAGCCCACCTCTCAATGCTAGAGATGAAGTCCAGGGCCTCATGCATGCAAGAACCCTTGCAACTAAGTGACAGGCCCAGGCCTTCAAGAGCATACGCTTGATAGAAAGAAACCTGAATAAGTAATGGCCCAGAGGAGAGAGAACCACAGTTGTGATGCCACTGTAACAGTGCATGGGTGGGGAAGGGGAGGAGACATGGAAGGTCATGGAAGCCTCTGCACGGTTTGCAGCAGAGGGGCGAGTGTTGCTACAAAGACCCCTGGGACTGCATGGAGGTGGTGAAGATAGAGAGAAACTAACAGGTTGGCCACAGCTGGACACATGCAGGCCCGAATCAATGTCAGCACTAATTCAGGAGGCAGGAATGACACTGAAACATTTGTGATGAAAGAGGGACAAGATGGGGGAAGATAAAGTAGCCACAGTGGAGGGGGCGGATGGGGCTGGGGCTAAAGCATAGGCAGGGTCAGTGGACAGGATTTGAAGGAAGATAGGAAGGGTGAACACAGGAGAGAAAAGAAATGGAAAAGGCTAGGTTTGAAGATGGGAGGACACAGAGAGAGAGACAGACAGACACAGAGAGAGAACACTCAGCAATCAATGGTCAGGCTGCAGAGAAAGACCTACCTCTGGAAGGGAGTGTGAAGGTGAAGGAGGATTGAGGAGACAGGGTGCACTCTAGCCTAGGCTTAGATGAACATGTAACAGATGTGTCAATCTGGCTCCATCTGGATATTCATCATGTGACGACAAGCCTGTCTCCAGTTGTTTGGATACCCACTGGGGAGGCAACATGATACCTTCCAGTCAGAAACCTACCATCGTTCAATGTGCAGAGATGAGAAGGTCCTGGCCGCTGCTTCTCGGGTCAGTAATTTGAACCCGCACTGTGTGTCCCTGATTCCTTTGACACAGAGGAACCACACCAGGAAATGGAATCCATACATAAGAAGAGTCCGGAAGTAAGAACGCTAAAACAAAGGCAGAGGAGAAACGATTTACTGGAGACACTGAGGACAGCACTTAAAACATGCAGCTGGCTCAATGCACCTCCAGTGTGGACGGCATGGGGGCAAAGGCACTTGGAACAGAATGCTGCTTCAGAAGCCGAGCACTATGGGAGTTGTTACTGATTCCTGGGGCCTGGGTCTGAGAGCACAAGGTCAGGAACGTTTGAGCCGGGGGGTGGCGGGGTGGGGGGAGGACAAGCACTGCAGTTGTCTGTTTTTAAATCATCATCAAACTGGGCTGACCATAAGGACAGTGCTCACTGAGCAGGCTTGAGTCCTGGCTCCTAGGCTGATTAGCATGACGACGCCCGAGTAAGCTACAGCAACTGTCTCCTCAGCTAGAGAAGGCACCTACCCTTCAGAGTTCTGAGGAGAGCAGAACAGAACTATGGCACAGCTACAAGCCATGTGCTTGGCCAGAGAGTACCAGGAACTCAGTAACAGTTTTACAGAGAAGGCTGTGGGCTTTACTTTCGCCACAGGGCCCCTTTTGAGATCGGAGCCCTCCTCTGATGCTGCCACCTGCAACCACATGTTCTGAAGCAGGTGGGGGTGGGAAAGCTCATCTTAAAGACACTTTGGGAAGCTCACATTGCATACTCAGCACCTTCTACATAAACCCCGAGGGGAACTAAACTCCCAAAAGAATGATCACACTAAAGAAAGAGGCCAGACAGAAATGCAAAGACAGGAAAGTGAAGGCCAACAGTGATAAACAGAACCCACCAACTGCTGTGCTTGATCACTGTCAGTGTGACCTACAAAGGAACAGCCTCCACCCAGAAGCTTTGGAGACTTGTGTCTTTCTAACACAGACAGTCATGAGCCTGACAATCTTCAGCTAAGTATTTTCCTTAGAGACATGAAACAAGAAATATTTAAACTCTGAACAAAATTCAAACTATACTCTGAATAGAACCTACCATAAAAACCTGAGACCAGGAATGTTTCAGGGTTTGTGCTTTTTTTTCTTATTTTGAAATATTCACACACATTCTCTCACACACACACACACACACACAGACTGAATTTCACAATTTTAGAAAATATTTTTTGTTTAAAAAAAAAGCATGGTTTAGAAAAGTTTGCCATGACTGAACAATACTCTGTGTCTTAAACACGACTCTAAGAGTGCTTACGTCCAGAGGGGAGGTCTCTACCCATCCTGTGCACACTTAAAGAAACCAACTCTGAAATGTGCTAATTATTCATACACTCAATGAAGTTGAAGGGAAGCTCATTTTTGAGAGAAAACATAGGGACCCATTTCTTGTCAAATGTGTACGTGTTAGTAAAAAGAGATTAAATGTCCATAGCTTGGGAAAGCCTCACCTGAGCAATTGATTCTTTCTCCAGATGAGCTCGAGAGCCACATGCGATGGCCATTTGCTCCTGAGGAAAAAGTGACAGTGTTGTTCTCTTCAACATTTAAATATCACATATAAACACATCCATTTCAACATAAACATCTCACCTTCACAGAAACTTTGAAAAAATAAGATTATATTTATAAAGCTTATTGAAGGGTTCAGAATACGCATAGTTGGAGACAGCTAGTCACACTTATTAAGGAGGACTCTGCTGGGCATGGCTGGACACACCTTTAGTGTCTGCACTTGGGAGGCAGAGGCAGGTGGGTCTCTGTGAGTGCAAGGCCAGCCTGCTGTACATACACAGACCCTAGGTAGGACAAGAAGAAAGGAAATTCATCTTGAGGTAGATTCTGTCAGTCTGCTCCCCGGCCCTGCACTCCTGGGTATCACCCCCAGCATGCTCTTAGACTCACAGGCCATGGCTGTAGATCACTCAGCCCCTTTTCTAATTTCTCAACATCTGGAAACTTTGTGGCTCCGTCAGCATCTGCCATGAGGATCTTCTCTCCTCGAGAACTGAATACACCCTGTGTTCAAAAATTCCAGGTGAAAGAAAACTGCTTAGAGTTATGTTCAAAATCAATGGTCCTTCAGTTCATTCTACCAAAGATATCCAAGATGGCAGCAGGAGGACAAAGTTCATTGCTAAGAGGATAAGATGTCCTGACCCGTACCTACTGTCCATTTCATTGTTGTGGAAGTTTTACACTCTTCCTCCTAAGCTGACACCCATCACACCATTCTGTGTGCTCCGTGCTATGTAGTCATGCTGCTCACATGACTTCAGAGGCCACTTGAGCAACACATAAAAGAACCTGTCCTCAGGCAAAAAGAGATAACACATATGCTCTGGGCATACGGCTCTACGCATAGGATTTCAAGCCTGAAACCTCATACTCTTGTGACGTGCAGGGTAAGAAGTTAGTTTTCTTTATTATGGTGCCTTAAGTATTTTAAGTTGCTGCTGACCAGGGCAGAGGAGGTGGCACTAACGTCAGGTCCAGGTGCCTTTATGGTACCCGACACCTGGTGAGATCAGGTTTGGTTATTACTGCAAAGCATACTGTAAGTGCGTGTTTCATGACGACATGAACTGCGGATGAACTCCAATCTCTGTTGTGTGCTAGAGTGAGCAGCACAGCATCCCGGTCAGACCGCACGCTCCTCTACACGGGCACAGAACGCTACCACCAATCCTCAGCCTGAGCCGGCCTCCTCAGCAGGTCTCCCTCAGACACACCTCCATTGACTAGACATCTCCCATGAATCTTCCCTCTTTCAAATGAACTAAACCTCATTTGATACGACACTGGCTCACAGCTGATGACACGTCTCAAGTCTTATGCTTGGTTAAGTCTAAAGGCACTGAGGAACAGTGGAGGAGTGAGGAAAACAAGAGGGGACAGCGTGTGAGTGTGAGTGTGTGTGTGTGTGTGTGTAGGGGTTGACTGTGATTAACTTACATCTCCATGTATGAAAATGTCTAATAAAACACATGATTTTCTACAACATGTGCTATTTTTAAAAAGATTTAATTTTATGTGTATAGGTGTTTTATCCTATATGTATGGATATGCACCATGTACATATAGTGCCTACAGAGGCCAGAAGAGGTGCTGGAGCCCCTGGGATTGGAGTTACAGATGGTTGTAAGCCACCATGTGGGTACTGGGAACCTGGGTCCTCTGCAAGAGCAGCCAATACTCTTACCTGCTGGGCCACCTTTCCAGGTTAAATGTTTTCCTTAAGTATGAATGAATGAATGAATGAATGAATGAATGAATTAGTGAGTGCTCCCTGCCCAAGGCTTGTGATCTGACCCTCACCATCCTCCCATGGCAGACACTGCTAGTCACCTGCCCGAGAACCTCACTTCACATCTAAAGTCTTTCTCCTTTCAGAAAGAACACTGATCTTGTCAAGGATGAAAATGTTAAAAGAAAAGTGATCAGCAGGCATGGTGACACAAGTTTGTAATCTCGGCACTTGGGAGGCAGTGCTGAGGCAGAAGGATTGCTCTGAGTCAAGGCCAGTCTGAGTTTCAGAGGAAGTCACTATCTAAACAATGATAAAACAGGAAAAAGGAAAAGCCCAAACTAAGGGAACCAATCCTCCTTCTCCCTAGGAATCAGATGGCCTTGTGACACTGTCCTGGCCCTGAGACGTGAGGGAACCCCAGGTGGGGTGCTGGGAACGTTCACCATTTCCCCGTGCTCTCCCGTGTGCATGGAACGTGGAGGTGAGCCACTTTGTGTTCAGAAGGAAAAGGAAATGAAAGGTGAGAGTGAGGGCCTCTGCTGACAACTGGACAGTTGTCCCTACCACTAAGGCACTTAGGGAGTGTTATCTGGATTTCTTTTATGTGCATTTATTTATTTATTTATTTATTTATTTATTTATTTATTTATTTTTGGTCTGTTTTTCAGGTTAATTTGTTTTCTATCTGACCGTCCTTGGCTGAAAACAACTACTGTGGCCTAGGCCTTATGGGGTCTCAGCATAGCCTCTCCCCCGTCTACACCACATTCACTCCACTGGTGCAGGTGTCTGTTTCTCCTGTTCTGCAGTGCACCATATCAGCCAACCCAGGATTCACCTAAGTTCATTCCCTGCGGCTCCTTCACATAAGAAAGCTCAACACACAAGAGCATGCTGTCCTACTGTGAGCTCAGTCGTTCTAGCCACAGCAAAGACAACATGGAACTCGGCACAAGCACAACTGCTTTCTGAGTCATCTCATCTATTATAGACAGAGTATGATACTTGACTTCATTAAATCAAACATATAGCTACTAAAGGTGTCGATAACTTGAAATACTGTTTGATATGCGGCATTATAGGCAGAAAAGGTTATTAAATACCTTTATATTTTAAATAAAAATGTGAATTATTACCATCCGAACGGCACCACCTTTCCCGCGGTTCTGCACCAGTGTTATCACTCGTACTTTGTCACTTCCATATTTCTGGCAGTATTTTAAAGCGACCTGTCCGTGACATAAAAATCAGAATACAGTTAGCTTAGAGAACTGGTGTCAAAGATATGGGTTATCCTGATGTGATCACAACATGTTACATGCATGTACTAAAACGCCACATTGTGCCCCATAAACGTGTGCAATCACTGTCTGTCGGTGAAGATACACATAATCAAGTATAAACTGAAACGTGAGCAGTAATTCAGATCCCACAAGTCACACAGACTGGGCTGCCACTCTCAGCCCACCCTTCTGCGACCAGAGTCTTAATGGGAATTATGTAGATCAGGTTGGTCTTTGGCATTTCCATGGGGGACTGTCTTGACTGCTGACACTGGACGGTAGGGTCCACTGTGGGTGGCCCCATTCTTTAGGCCAGGACCTGAATGCTATAGGACTGAAGAAAGTTGGCAAGTAAACAGGCATTATGGGTGCATTTGGTTCTCTCTGCTCTTGGTTGTGGATACAATGTGAACCAGCTGACTCCCACCTGTGACTTCCCTGCAGTGATAAACTGGAACCTGTCAGCCAAATAAACCCCTTCGTCCTGCTTTTTTAGGTCAGGGCGTTTTACTAGGAACAGAAGTAAAAATGGGGCAGAAAGTAATGACCCCAGCTTTGGTTCTTTCATCAAGTGGAAAGAAGCCACATGGACTAAACGACTCCAGGTTTTCTATCAAGCAGCTGTTGTAAAAGCACACAGTTTACCTTCGATGTCTGGTCCTCACTGCCATCGTCAACCACGATCAGCTCGTAAGTGAATGTGCAATCACGTTTCTGCAGGGACAAAAGGATCACATCATCGTCTGGCCAAACACGATAGAGATGAGTAAACTTGTAAGTAGTGCTTAATTTTCCTTTATCTTTGTGTGAGCATGCATACACGGATGGGGGCAGCTGTGCTGCACATATGGAGGTCAGAGTACAACTTGTAGGGGATTGTTTATGAGGAAAGGTCGGCCTCCGGACTCCGTATATGCACCAGCTTCTACAGGGTGGGTCGCAGGGACCAACTTAAGTGGTCGGGTTTGGGAGCAGGGCCCTTGCCAGCTTGTAAAACTGTAACTTAAAAAATATTTTTCTTTCAAATTTACTACTACTACGTGTATGCCCACACATTATTATTATCATTATTACTACTATTATTTGTGTGTGTGTGTGTGTGTGTGTGTATACATGTGGGCCCATGTGTGCACACATGGAACATGCAGGATGGTCAGAGGACAACTTGTGGGAGTTGGCTCTCTCCTTGACTATGGGTTCTCAGGAACTGTGTGCATGTCAGCAGGCTTGCCCGACAAGCTCCTTTACCAGCTGAGACAACTTGCTAGCCCCCTCCCCAAAACTTGTAATTTAAGCAACAGACGTTCTAGTGTTGCTAGGGACAAATACAAACAGTAGTACAGAACCACATGAAATCGAAAGGCTCAGAAGGAGCAGGACACATGGTGGGTAGAACAGAACTGAAGGCAGGCCGCGCAACACTGACTGAGAGCTCCGTGTTCAGTGCCCTCCTCTGCCCTGACCATATGCATGGAAGCAGCAGTGTGCGTGCACCTGTGATGCTAAGGAAGGCTAGGAAAGAGAATCTCGTGTGGGAAAGAAGCCTGTAGGTCTGAGGTCAGAGGAAGGTTCCACATGGCTGCTCCACTCCGCAACCTTGTAGGAGGAGCTCACATCACTTCCCATTTAAGTTCTGAGCCTGTTAACAGTCCCTCTCTGCCTCAAAACCCAAGGCAAAGTAAATCAAAACAAGGAATTTTCTAGACAGAGAGACAGAAAGAGACCCAGCTATAAAGCCCACTTCATCTTTAACTGTTCTTAGACATCGCCAAAGAGAGCTGTGAACTACTGTGTTTCTGAGTATAAAAAGTACAAGCATTTAAAAATATACATCTTTTCTGGCTGGATATGTAGCCCCTGTACTGTGTCCTCCTAGCAAGAATGAGTGCCTGCACATATGTTTAGATATAAATGAACCCAATAATGGTGACTGTTTCTGAGGAAAGGTTGTACTAAAATATTTCATTTTTGTAGAATTAGTTTTTAATTTAAAATTTTTTAGGACTGTAATTTTGTATTATTTAATCAATGTGAATTCATCTGAGAAACAAAGTTTAACAGACTATGTAATAAAGCCTCCAATGGATCTTTTTCTCTCTCTATATGGCTATATACCTACACATTTACCTATTCTTAAAGACATCGCAGAAGTAAGTCTGCACACATTCACTGGCGTGTCATTTATATAATATGTCACCAAGCAAGAGAGAATTAAAAGTTGAGGGAAGGGACATGAGAGAAATGCCAGCTTCCGGTTTGTCTGCTGTTAGAGGTAGCACACTGCCTACTGGGCCTGCTTGCTGACAGCCAGCAGTGGGCTGAGCCACACGTGGCCCAATGCTGAGCCATGACTCCCATGGTGAAGCCTAGCTTGGGGGTCTGTAACTGGTGACCTGATGTAGTTCTGGTTGGAGACATGACACGGAAAGAGAGGTGTGATACCTGTCTCTTTTCTAGGTAGTTCAGGGCTTCATCCATCATCACAGGCACTAAACGGAAAAATATTTTATAGATTACTTTTGAAAATGAGTTAGCTAGCCCCAGCACACTCCACTTACACAGGGAAAAGGTGCCTGTCATCTACCAAGCCCCTGTGGGTGTCACCCAGGCCATTCTCTCCTGGAATGTCTCTGGCCCTCATCAGGTTAGTCTCTAAGAACTTCAATCCTGCTGTCTCCATGTTCCCTCTTCCCAGTCACAGCTACAACTCTGCAGTCCTCGGAGAGGGCAGACACTGCACGACTCCTCCTCTTCCCAAATGGCCCATTAGCAAACAAACTCAAATAGAACTTACACCGTTTTTCTTCATTGTAGGAAGGCACGACAACAGACAGCTGTTTCGTAGGTGAGTCCCAGATGCTGGGTAGAGCTTCCTTCTGGCCTTTAGCATTGAGGAAGAATTTCTCTTCCTCATGTCGGTGACATGGTGGCATTTTTGTAGCAGTTATAAACGCCACAACAGAAACCTAAAGGCAGACATGAGAAACAGCTTACACTGTTCTAGTATTTGTTTTAAAACATTATTTGCAAAATTTGGGGTGGAGGGGATATGCAGTCTCAGGTTTGATTCTTTAACAGTTCTGGGGGTGATTCTGCTGTTACATGGCAGCCAGCCCCCAAACAGCCCCTTATGAACTGACGACTGTCCTTGTCCCCATTGGTAACATACTAATGCTTCAGGAGACCTTGTTTCTACCTCTCATTCCTTGAGCCTCTGCTATGCCAGATCTAAGAGTCAGCCTACTCCTACAAATGAACAAGCTACCACTTCCTGCCTGGATCATGTATGTGAGAGGACAAATCTCCATGGCAGCGGTAACACGGAAGGACCTAACAGACTCAGCCTGTGAAGGAAAGGTTCCTTGGAGCCCATAGCAGGGACCATAATGCTTAAGAATGTATTCTGATACTTAGCCTTAATTTGAATGAGGACACAGCATCTTCTGGAGTAACATATAAGACCAGCAGGCTCCTGGGGCTGGAGAGTTGCTTCAGCAGTTAAGAGCGCTGGCTCTTCTTGCAGGGAACTCAGGTTTGATTCCCAGCACCCACATGGCTGCTCACACATCCATAACCCCAGTTCCAAGGCATCCGGCACCCTTCTCTGGCCTCTGGGGACTTGAGGCATGCACACATTGCACACAACTATATACATTCATGCAAAGCACTAATGCATAGAAAATAAAAATAAATACTAAGAAACAAATTCATGGGTGCCTTTTCCATGCACTTGGGAAGCTGGTTTTGGAAACGAGCCATAATTTATATCACTGTTTTCACTGGCGAACTTTAAAAACAAGCTACACCTGTGTGTAATTCTACTCATAGTACTTTGATGACTCTCTCTAGTCCCACTGTGTGTGTATGGGGGAGCATCCATAATGGAAATTAAGAGTATAAGGGCTCAGTGGTTGAGAGCACTGGCTGCTCTTGCAGGGGACCCAGTTAAGGTCCCTGTATCCAGTGTAGTGGCTCTCAACTGACTGCTTGAAAGTACAGCCCCAGGGAATCTAATATCTCTGGCTTCTCAACTCATATGCATGCATACACACACATGCACACTTAGAAATAATAAAAAATGTCTGGCAGTGGGCTCTACTGTCCAGATTGTGACTTTTGAATCCAGTTTTCCAGGGAGGCACCAATGCTCCTAAGAAAACGATTAATCTGGATCTGGGGTGGGAAGGTGGATGTCAACACAGCGTATCATACAGAAAGCAAAACCCATCTGTAACCACGAGGGCTGCATGAAAGGGCACAGATTGGGGGGGGGGGGTGTCACTTGAGGACAAGTAGGTGAGTCACTTGAAGGTGTTTCCAGGCCTGTGAGAAAGAAACTGCAGCATCAAAAGACTAATCACTGCAATGAAATGTAGAAAAACTTAAGTCTGTAATAATGCAAACATAAAAGCTGGGTACCCTTTTAAGACATCAAGGAAACATCTCGTCATCTTGAACACTTTGCTTCTATATGTAAGGGTTTTTTAGGTGACTAGGCACCTGAGAACTTCTCTTTTAAAAAAAAAAAAAGAACACCCCAAAACCCATCAAAAAAAAACTCACATGCACTTAATTAAATCTCCATATCCTACAAGAAATTTGGAAGGCAAAGTTAAAGATGCTTGAAAGGCCTTCTGTGAAATCCATACTGGTAAACTCAGAATATTTAAATTTACGAGGTATTTGGAACCACAAAAATAATAGGTTTTTAAAGCCAGTTGGCATTATCTTATTGTAGTAAAGTTTTAAAAAGAGGTCCTTATAGAAATAAATGCAGATGATTTAGAGATGAAAAGTTATTTGGAATTGTTTTTAAATTATTTTAAAAAGTGGGACACGGTGGGGAGAAAGAATGCCAGCAGGCGGATGGAAAGTAGATTTCAAGATGCAACACACTGCACACCAAGTACAACATGCATTCAGTAAAATAAAGGCTACCTCTACCAATTCCAGCCAGTGGGATCTAGTACAGTCCACACAACCTCATCGTACATGCAGTCAGCTAAGCCTGTGTTACGGGTTCAAAGTAAGGTGGCCACAACCCGGTCACTGCCAACAAAGTTCAGATTTGTTCCAAGGCTTTAAAGAAGGCATTTTAGTAGGAGAGGGCGCCTGGCTCACCCAGACACACAGCAATAGTCATCTGGCTACACCACTCCAAGACTGTGCAAGTACATAATATGGCAAGGTGGCAGAGGCCTTGCTGGTCATCTGTCTAGCTAGGCAGCTAGATCCAATACAAGAAAGCTTTTCAAAATCTGCTTTCTGAATGAGTTACAGGCTCCTTTACACACTATGTGGCAGAGTTCAGTTGGCAAATATGTCCTCTTCTACATATCAGCGGGGGTCTGCCACGTTTCTATGGCAATAGCAAAGAAAATGCCAGGGTGCCTGATTCTGGAGCAAAAAAACGACCCCTGGCCAAAATGTACAGATTGCGGTCTGGGCCTGTCTTTTGCTCACCCGTCGTCCCTAGTCTTACGGATCCACTATTCTCTTTCCAGCTGCAGTACAAACGGGAGGCCCAGAAAGAAGGCAGGGGAGTGGGGTGAGGGGTGACAGGCGGGGGTTCAGGGGCAGGAGCCCGGAGAAGCTGGGCGGAGGCTTTGGGCACTCAGATAAGGTTACAAAGGGGAAACAAAGGTTCAAGGATTTCAGGGAATCAGAGGCCAAAGGGGCCAAGCCCAAGAGGGAAGCGCGGAGGGGACACCGGGAGCACGGGACTCCATCACGGTCTCACCAGAATGAGCGCGGCAGCCACCAGCGCCACGCCGAGCCCCACCAGCTGCAGTAGCAGCGTAGCCATCCCGCAGCTCCACACTTGCGGAAGCGCCTTGCGGTGCAGCGCCCCGCCCCGCAGGAGAGGCCGGGCTGGCCCGCGCCCGCCGCCCGCAGCGCCCCCGCCTGGCTGCGCCACGCCACGGCAGGAAGCCGACGCCTGCCGCAGCGCCCCCGCGCGGCTCCGCTGAGGATTGCAGGCCGGTCACCGAGTGCGGCGAGTAAAGCACTGGACTCGTGCGAACTGACGGCGCTACCGGCCTCACCCACACGCCGTGCAGCGCAGCCATCTAAGGATGCCTGGCGCCGTGTGGTGTTTTAATTAGAGTCACCCCTTTTCATGCCGCGCGCCTGCGTGAGTGTGTTTGTGCACGAGCGCGCAGGCCCGTGGGGACTGGGGCGTGGGACCCCGGGGGGTTGGCGTCGCAGGCGGTTGTGAACACTACCGACCCCGGCGCTCCCTCACAGGCCTGGTTCTAACTGGGTGCTAGCGGGACGCTCGGGGTGGCCAGAGCTGATGTTCATGCCCCGTGAGCGGGAAAACGGCCGTCTCCCACATTACTTGTCTAACCCAGGATTCCTCCGGCTTGTGCCTTGGGCTGGAGGCACGCCTAGCAAGGGGAGGGCGCAGGCGCGGAGCGCTGCGCAGGCGCAGCGCGGGCAGGAAAATGGCGGCGGGGTTCAAGTGAGTGGCAGCGCGCGAAAAAAGGCCCGGGTGTGGCGCGTGGCGGCGGGCGGGGGACCCCGAGGACTCGTGGGGCCGCGGGAGGGCTCTGCCCACTCGAGACCCTGAGGGACAGCGTGCCCAGGACGATCCCGACCTCTTAACCGAGCGCCACACAGCTCTCCACGCAGTGCCGCCTTCGGAGGGGACTGTGAAAGCTTTGGGGGCGCTCTGATTAAACCCAATGCAGCCCGCGCGTGCAAACTGCAAACTCGTGTCTGCGGTGCGCACCTATACTTGCTGTAACTTTTGGCCGCGTGTAGTTGATGAGGCTAAACGTAGCTACTGTAACTGTAAAAATACACTCTTCCGTGGTAAAGTTGCAGGTACTGGCTAATGAGGCTTTTACTGCGTGAAGTCACGCCGAGTTCCCTGCTTTGGCAACGGTCATGTGACTGACACCCAGGTTAACCCTCTTCTAAGTGTGCCAAAGGCCAGTTAAGGTCACTGCTGAAAACTGGTTGCTACTATATGGCTTTTATAAATACGGTTAACACAGTTTCAAAAACTTGAGCTTGGCGAGATTGATGCGTCAAACACCACACTCTGGGTTTATGCTTTGGGATGCACTGACTTAGACACATTTTAAACATGTTTCAGAACTGTGGAACCGCTGGAGTATTACAGGAGATTTCTGGTGAGTAAAGGTGATTTTGCACATTAGAGTTTTTGGTAGAAACACCATGCTTCAGTTCATTTAAATGAGTGAGGCTTAATGTGTTTTCTGCTGCGTAAGTGAAATACATATATAATCTATTATCTTATAAACATTTAGAAAGAAAACTGCCGTCCTGATGGAAGAGAACTTGGTGAATTCAGAACCACAACTGTCAACATAGGTGAAGATAAACTTCATTTCAGTTGGGTGGGACAGCCCCCATCTTTATCCTTGGTGCCACATAGTTTTTCAGCCAGCTCTACTATGTCTAAGGCATTTGGTGATGTTAAGAGATTTTTGTCATCACACCAACCTTGTAGTTGATCTAAACGTTAGTTCACATTGGAAGACTGAGAAAAAGATTAAAAATGCAGTAATACCATTTTCAAGTCACTGACCTGAACCTGTCAAAAACTCCAGAGGCAACTGAAAAGATTTAAACTACTTTTTAGGAAACTGTAGTTATTTTCATTTTTTTTTTTTTCTTTTTTAAATGCTTACCTTTCCAGGTTCCATCAGTACGGCGGATGGCTCTGCTCTAGTCAAGCTGGGAAACACCACAGTCATTTGTGGAGTTAAGGCAGTAGGTGTTCTGTCTGTCTGTAATGTCTGAATTCCAGATTAGCTTCATGTGAGTGAGGTTGTACTTAATCAGGGGCTGGTATTTAGAATGATATTTCAGCACTTCATACTTTAGGATTTCGGCAGTATCATTTTTGAAATTAAGAGTGTTCCTGTGGTACCTCTTAGCCATTGCTAGCTCTGTCAGTCATAGGAATAGTAACTTGCCTGCTGGCCTTTTTAGGTGTTTCACAGTTACCAGTCTCTGCCTCTGAGTAGAAGCAGGCAGAGGCTAATGACAAAGTCTGAGCTTTCTCTGCTACACTGAGCAGCTCTCCTCGTTTAGGTCTGTGGTCAAGCTGAAGTGGTAACTGTCAGAACACACACTTCTTGCCAGGTTTATACCCAGGACTTAATGGCACCGTCTTCCTTGGGCCCCTGGGAGTAGGCAGGTACTGTTTATCTGTCCCTGTGACAGCAGAGGGACGTGAACGATGAGTAACTTTCCCCAGGTCTCGAAGTCTTTTGTGTGGACCTACAGCTGCACTGGGCTGTTATTGCTGTATACCTCACTTCTGGCCACTACTGGCTCCCCAGCCTGGTCATGTCAGTGTCATTTGGGGAGTAAATTCAGATTTTGGCTGCTGAACAGGTCACAGGGTGGGCGTAATCCCACTGATCCTCGTTGATGAGCAGCACAGTTTGATTACACTGCCCTTTAACTTCCCTGGGAGCCACTGGGAAGGCAGTGCCAGCATCCTTAGGGCCCCTGCCATAAGTCCCCATGTACTGTAGATGCTAAACATAGGCCAGTTGGCTGAAATGGTCTTTGGTACAGTCTCTGTGAATGGCTAGAATGTCATCTTGTTGAGTGGCTTCTCTTACTGGCATACATGGTTTGCTTTTGTAGGAATTTGCAGCACCACCAGTAGATGCCCCTGACCGAGGATATGTCGGTGAGTTAAATAGTCTTATAATTTTAACAAATAATCGAGTAAGTTGAAAGCTAACCCTTGTAGTGAAGTCCTAGTAATTGAGGTAGATAGCAATTCCCAATGTTCAGAAATAGAATAGCCCCACCCAGCCTCCCACACAAAGGTTTCTCCATATTAGAACAGAGAGGGGACATCACATGAACTTCACTTTGCCAACCCTGTATGGACAGTTTTTATTTACATACTCAGTTGTCCTTATTCAAAAAGCCATTATTGCAGATTAAATCCTGTCTACACTATTTTTAAAGTACTATTTTTGGTCTTGGATTATCTTTTCCATGAGGAGGGAAGCAACATTTAAAACTTTACTAGTTGGGTGTGAGCAGAGGACTCTGTTCTAACACTGCCATGTCCGTGTCTTCCCCCCCCCCCCCCCAGAGTCTACCCGTGGGCAGTCCCGTGCTGTGGAGCAGTCCCTTTACTAGTCACCCCAGCTGTCAGGGGTACAATTTAGTTCACAGCTGCAGTGTTTCTTTCAGTCCCCAATGTGGATCTACCACCGCTGTGTTCATCGAGGTTTCGGACTGGACCCCCTGGGGAAGAGGCTCAAGTAACCAGCCAGTTCATTGCTGATGTCATTGAGAAGTAAGACTGTTAGGGTAAAGTGTGACTACCATTCATTATCCCGTGTTTTGCCTTCCCATTTATTGTGTTCTTTGTCATTAAATCAAGCTCACAGATAATTAAGAAAGAGGACTTATGCATCTCTCCAGGCAAGGTAAGAACAGACTGAGCTTTTATAAACTCTGATGTGGCTGTGTGGCCTACCGTTGGTAGTGGGGATTAAACAGCCTTAAACCCTGAGATTTTAGAGTTTAGAAGGAATTCTGTAAAAGTTCATTTTACTCTGTATTTGTCTAAATAAACAATTGTTTCATAAATCCTTTCCAGCTAGGTTTTATTTAGTTTAATGAGATGTCATATCCAAGCTGCTCTTTACCTCCTCCTCCCCCAACCTACCAAATGCTGGGATTACAGGTGTGTGCCATCATATCCAGTTAACAAATAACATGTTACTGTCTGGGGAGCTAACTTTGAAGCTAAGGTCACACACACACACACACACACACACACACACACACACTTTCTAATAAAAAATGCTTTTATCCCTTAGAACAAATCAGGTTTTGCTCAAGCTGCTATTCATGGATAGTACATAGTACGTTCCCACATTGGTTTCCCTTGTGAATTTATAGTGCTATTACTGTAAAGTCTTCATTACACAGTAGAGACTGCATATTACAGCTGGGCCTTTCTTGCTAACATAGCAGCAAGAATAAAACTTCCTCATTGCACCTGCAGCTCTATTTAGGGGAGTAGGCACGGTTGTCTCTTGTCGGTTTGCTAGTCAAAGCCCAGCTTCCCTAACCTGACCATTTTGACTTTCTACTTTTTAAAGGTTTAAGGGGGAAAAAAGATCTTAGGCTTTCATCAAGTCTATTTTGTTTTGTCTAACCAATAAATAGTTCTGTAATTCTTAGGACTGAGGAAAAAACACTATGCTGTTATCAGGTCTAATTTCTTCTGTCAATTACTTTAGCTGGCTTGGGTTCTATACTGTGACCTCATTTGTCTAGACTACGATGGGAACATCTTGGACGCCTGCACGTTTGCTTTGCTAGCAGCTTTAAAGAATGGTAAGCAGCCCTAATACAGACAGCATTCTTGCTAATACAGTCAGAGTCCAGCAGGTTAAACCTTTTAAGGGTTTTTCTGGAGATTTACTTATCATTCACATGATTTTTGATTTGTGAGAGAGTACACCACAGCCCAGGGTGGCCTTGAACTCTCGATCCTTCTGCCTCAGCCTCCCAAAGGCTGGTAATATTGCTAAGTATGAACTACCTTGCCAAGGTTATGCGCCTAAGTTAGTCAACTCTACAGGGTTTTCTAAAAATGTACTTCTGCATTTTATATTCTTTTCATTCTGTAGCCTTTTAGAATTGCTTTGATCTCTACCAGTAGTCATGGGGGCAGCAGTCCTTCCCAGAATCCACTGACTTGGATAGAGGATTCTCACTTGTAATTCAGTCAGCTTGTGCCACCTCAGATAGTGATGCTTCCTAGTAAGGGCCCAGGGAGCTTGATGTCTTAGATTCTCACTTGTGTATAGTCCCGGTCATTCTACGTTGTTGAATTGATAAAACTAAGCCAGGCATGGCTGCATGCTTGTAGTCACTACATGGGAGGAGAGGGGGATGACAGTTTTGAGGCCAGTTAGAATACAAAACAGGGTACTCTCAATATAACATCCAGCTAATTCAGAGTGGAAGATGTAGTTAATAGTGAATTAGTGTAGTCCTAAGTAAAAATTAATCCAGCCTGCTTGCTTCCTTTGTAACAAAATAGTGCCAAAGAGCAGCACTTACTACTTTAGGAGTGTGGATGACCAAATGAGTGGTAGTAAATAGGAGATACTTCAAGTCTGCACACCTTTAATCCCAGCACTCAGGAGGCAGAGGCAGGAGGATCTGAGTCCCAGATCGAGTTTCAAAGTTCCAGGACAGCCCAGGAGGACACAGAGAAACTCTGTCTTAGGGAAAATAAAACAAAACACGTCATTTTGGCTGGATCATAAGATGTTCTGAAAAGCAGTTTTCCTCTTCCGTATTTACATCAATTGTTATGACATACACAAAACTCTCCTAACACTAGGTGAGTAGCACACAACTCTTATCCCAGAGTGAGTGTCTAAGCCAGATGGACTACATAGTGAGATCCTGTCAAAGCAATCAATTACTGTTATGGATAAGCTAAACTGAGGTAAAGTTAAGAAAGCATAGAAACCAAGCTATGTACCAGACCCACTTACATGTTTACTTGCCTTTCTCTAGTACAGTTGCCTGAAGTCACTATAAACGAAGAGACTGCTTTAGCAGAAGTCAATTTAAAGAAGAAAAGTTATTTGAATGTTAGAACAAACCCAGTTGCTACTTCCTTTGCTGTATTTGATGAGTAAGTTAACCAAATTTAACATTCTAGGATCTAAGTTAAGGCCTTGTTTTTAGCGGTCTTTGTAAGAACCGTCCTCCACAAGCCCTAATTTGTGGTGATTGGAGCCCTGCAGCTCCTCTGGTCAGACCTTCCACTTGCACAGCATCCTGATGTATACAGGACCAGTTGTGTTTGCCTTACTTGCCCCTAGGTTTCCTTGTGCCTTTTTCCTAGTGGCGAGGGGAATGTATGTTCATACTAGGCACGTGCGCCACTGCTGAGCATAACTGTTGTGTAATCTTCTGAAACTCTTCAGTATCTGCTCAGGAACTTAAGATGTTTTGTTCCCAAGCTGAACAGCAAATGTTTACAGGTACTGGACTGGCCTGGCGGGGTGCTGCTGCTGCTCTGGCCTCCTCCCGTCCTATATTAGCACTTCCAGGATAAAGCAAGCATGGCTTTTAGTACTGTTTGAAATTAGTCTGTTCCTAGAATTGATGCCTACTCCCCACCCCACACTTTTTGAATGTAGCACTTTACTGATAGTTGATCCTACTGGAGAGGAGGAACACCTGTCAACAGGAACCTTAACAGTAGTGATGGACGAGGAAGGCAAGCTGTGCTGTCTTCACAAGCCAGGTATGTGCTCCCCACTGCAGCTTAAAAACACTGTGGTGAAGAGTAGATGGGGTGCCGAGTGCAATGTGGGGTGTTTGACTGTTTAGCTAAGAAAAGTTTATGGGCTTCTTTGCTATTTTAAGTGTTGTGTATCATTCTTAACATTAGGACATATCTGTCCTCTGTAGGTCTTCCTAATAAAACTAACCTGCAGATCTTGAGACCAGAGCAATATAGATGATCTGTTTGATTTAAAAACAAAAACCATTTGCCATGATTTTTAATTTTCACAAAATGATGAGAACACCAAACACTGGCTGATTTTTCAGGTGGGAGTGGGCTGACTGGAGCTAAACTTCAGGACTGCATGAGTCGAGCAGTGACCAGACACAAAGAAGTGAGCAAGCTACTGGATGAAGTAATTCAGAGCATGAAACACAAATGAACAGACACCACAATTGCAAAACAGCTGTAAAAATTGTATTTGTTACACTGTGCACAGGCTTTTTATACTAAATAAATACCTAATTACATTCTTTGAAAGATATTTCTAGTACTTCTTATGTTATTTCTGTAATTTTTATGTACAGGAAGACATTTAATTATGTTTCCATGTAAGAATCACAGGGTTGTGCTTCTGTATAAAGTGTGCACACACATCAATGTAAAATACTGACATCTCAGGGGAAAATGAAGTAGAAATACAATTTTTTTTCATTCAATGGTCTTGTGTTTGTTAAAAAAAATTGCTCAGAATTTTGGAGTAGTTGGCATGCCTCTCTTCATTTTACTCTTTGACTGGCTGCCTGCGTGCCGGTGACGATGTAGCTGGGCTGTTTGTGCGGCGGCTGCTGCCATAGCCATTTGGTGCTGCAAGAATCGCAGCTGCTGCAAAAGGGAGGGGGAAAAAGAGATCAGTTATGCTACACGTACAGGTGTGGCAAGGCGCTTCCCCAGGAGTGACGAAAACAGCTGGAGGAGAAAGCAGAGTAACTAAGGGACTGCCCCAGACTGGAACAGTGCAGGAGCCTGCTAAGGGCTTGAAAGCATTACATTATCTGTTACTTAGCCCTGACAGTCCATACTGCAGTAATGCAGCAACTTCAGTTACCATTTTGTTGTACAGTAATTCATAACAAAAGCAACACTCAAAAGTTGATCACAGTATGCTGACATACTTTCCTAAAACAGTAGGAACATTTTTCTGAACATGTATGACACTAACAGGAATACTTCCACAGTACAGAATTATAAAGTTAATATTTGGCACTCAAAACTCTCAAGATACAATGCATATTAAAAGGATGTGTAGAATGTGCCGCCAAGACCTTTAAAAAGGATTTAAAATATACTTGTTATAAAACACACTCAGTGCTCCAACTGACTGGCATTTAACATGTCAGACATCTAAATAAAATTGACTTAAGTTACTGACCAATTGCTTCAGCCTTAACAGACAGGAAAGTAGCCCTATAGAAAGGCAGTGTACAGTACTTTTGGAGCTCAGTGTCTTAATTAACCAGAGTGAAGCTGCTGGATTACTTGTAGCTGCTGCTGCTGCTGCTGAAAGGCAGAGGAGAGCTGGAGTCTCTGCTGAGGAAGGCTTTGCTCAGGTCTGTTCTCGGCAGAGCCAAGCTGAGACAACACTACAGAGGGAGAAGGGAAAGCAGGCCAGTCAAAAAGTTTGAAGGCAACCAAAGCTAGAAAAGGACAACACAGAAAAACTAGAAGCAGTATAATTAACCTTAGTATCAAATCTTAAAAGATTTCAGAATAAATCTAGTCTACTAATTAATTAAAGGTATCACTGATTCCAGGACATTCTAGCCATACAGAGGGAAGGGAGTTCACAAACTAAGGTACTGTATTCCCTCATCTATGTCTATTTTTGTTGACAGTCTTATCTCAGGCTGGCCTCTCAAACTCACTATATAGAAGAGGTGGACTATGAATTCCTGACTCTTTCCTTAGGTATATCCAGCGCTCTGCAGTGCTGAAGTACTCTAGCACCTCAGCTACACCCTGCCTCCCTCCACAGCATCCTCTTTCATCACCATGGAACTTGATACTGGACTTGGTCCAGAAGCCGCCCTTATATGGCATAAAGTGATACTTTTAAATACGACTTCCAGCGAGCCAGCAGAGGTAAACTGGAATGGGCAGCTGACAGGGCCATCCCAATCAGTCCACATCCTCAATGCAGGGGATAGGCTGAAGACCTGGCCGACGGGACTCAATTTTTCTGAACCACACACAATTTCACGATCTATCTACAATTCTCTTCACAAATCATACTATGGCAATTTTAGAAGCATTCTAACTTGTGTGGCAAAGGTGCCTTACTTACACATCTGCATTTGGAAGTTCACTAGTTCTAAATCACAACTCTAATAAGAATTATTTCCAAAACACAGATGTTGATAACGCCTACTAAGGGACACGTACATTTGGAAGCCGGGTCACAGACATCTAAAGGCACTGTCAGCAGACAGGGACAATCCACTGACTGATGCTCAAATTCCATTGTAGCTTTGTTAACTTTTTTTTATACAAAATTCTATCATGTGGCTTATTCAAATATGAATTCAATTAAATACAATATTATTTTTGTTTATTAAGTGGGAGCATTCAAGTTAGTTTCACTTTTATAAACAAGCAGCTCACAGAGGTTTTGCTAATTATGAAGATTTAAATCATGTAACTACAAACAGAAAAATTATGCAATCCAGGAAAATGAAGTCTCAGGTAATTAAGAAAACAGAATTAACAACTTACAGTACAAGCCCTGAAAACTGCTTTGACAGCTTTCTAGAAATTCAGAAAAATATGTAAGTTTGCCAGTTAACCACTGTAAAGAAAACAGGCATGTGAGTCCGAGCTCTTGTGATCGACTGCCAAATTATTAAAGAAAAAGCTCTTGGACAACTATTAAATACTTGACAGATTAAATACTTCAGTTTTTTTTTTTTTTTTTTTCTGATTACTGCTTGCAAGGCGGGAAAGGTAAATAATTTACACAATGAGATGTCAACAGGAAGTCAGGATGATACCTACCAGCTGCCTGTGACTGGGTAAAGCCTCCTACTCCAGTAAGATTAATAACAGCAGCTTGCTGAGCAGTTAAGGCCTGTTCTTGAGCTGCTAACCCTTGTTCAGAACTCTGAGAGGAGAGAAAAAAAAAAAAAAAAGCAAATGACTTGTGCAAAATGGACGAAACTTTTTCTGAGCCAGTGAAAAGACAGCTTTTTCGTTCATGTACAAGGAAGAATAAAGAAGATCCTGCTTGGATCAAATGCAGGAGTATGCAGCTAGCCTGGGCTACACAGTAAGGACCTGTTGCAAAACGATCATAACACACACACACACACAAAACACTCTCTCTCTCTAAAAATAGGTTAAAACAACTCAAAGATAAACTTAATTTCAGGGCCTTCAGCAAAACAACTAAACAAACAGGATTATAGGAGTTAAAATAATTCAGGCTGGAGAGAGAGTTCAGCCATTAAGAGCACTTCTAGTACCCACATGGTGTCACAGTAAGAGACACAAAAGGACACATGGACTAAGAACCCACCTCCCTGAATGTTGCACTCAGGATGGTTAAGATCAGAAACAGCATGCACTATGGTGGCTACCAGTGTTTGAGCTGAGGAAGTTACCAGCTTTTTATAAAGTTTCAGTTTAGCTGGGTGGTGGCACATATGCCTCGCCAGAGCTAGGGAGGCAGAGGCAGTGGATCTGAGTTTGAGACCAGCCTAGTCTACAGAGTGAATTCAGGACAGCCAGGGCTGTTATACAGACAAAACCCTGTTGCAAACAAAACGTTTCAATTTTGCAAGATAAAAAATTCTTTGTGTAATAATGTGAATGTACTCAATACTACTAAACAGTGAACTTAAGTAGGCAAACAGCAGGCAGGTTCACACCTAGGTGCTGGGAGGAGAATGACTGCTGCCTTCAAAGCTATGTTGCAATACAGAGTAAGAGGATGCCTCAAAAACAACAGTTAGCAACAAATAGTTCCAACAGTAAACTTCCATCCAGTGAAGTCACTTGTCCCCAAGGTTGACCCCAGAACCCAAGAGTGGAAGAAGGACAGAACCTCTTCCCACCAGTCCTCTGACCTCACATACACTAGCATCCATACACGGACAGAGAGAAAAGAAACACTTGTTTTTAAAGTGAAGCAAACTCCTTAGTGTGCTAAGTATACAGGAAAAGTTCTCAACATGTCTTCTCTGAGAAACCTACTAGAGGATGAGTGTCATCCACTGAAGACCTGAAGGAGTGCTAGGCAAGAGGGAGTCTGGGTAGTTTTCAGCATCAGCTGAGACACTCAAGGTGGGACCCAGGAATAAGTATGCTCAATTTCCCAAATGATTCTACAGCATATTCAAGGCCCAGGCACACTTCTCTGTGTCTCTCCAGACTTCAATTTACTGCCACTCCTATTTAACTACATCCTGACTGGCACTGTGCATAGTCTCTCCTGTTGTCTGTTCCCACTGCCCACCACTTCCCAGCAACACAGACAGATCTATTACAACAGCAATACATTTCTACAAACAGAAGATAATAGGCTGGTCAGAAAAGACACTGTGAGGTGGGGTCACCTGCTACTGCCATTCACTGTCTGGCTGTGTGACACTTGGCAAGATGGACACCTCCATTCAAGACAGCTGTGATTAGAATAACTGGCAGCAACCGATGTTGATAAAGAGAAACAACTCTGGAACTATTTCTTCCAACAAATTGAAGCAGCAGAAATATGAAAAGTTCTAAGTTCTATAGTGAAAACACACAATACAAATACACTACATACACACACAGGCTAAAAAACCCCATACCTGCTCCTCTGGCTGTTGGGAACCTGAAGCTGTAGGCTGCTGAGGTGGTTGTATAAAGTGAGAGAGCTGTGGTGGCTGCGGTTGCTGTTGCTGCTGCGGCTGCTGCGGCTGCTGGGTGTTAAAAATGAGTGAACCACCAGGAAGCTATTCAGAATTTAAACAAGAATTAGCTGCCTTTCCATTGTTTTCATGTGAAGTATTTAAATTTCCTTAAACATTCATGGGTGGTTTACTAGGAGTCAGGCACTCTTAGGCTCTGAAGAAACAGATGAAGACAGAGCAAGAGAAGGCACAGAGCTGGAACTCAGCAGGTGCTGGGTCAGCCTGTACTACCTCCACAGAAACACGACAAAACAAGCTGCCTGCTCTTCATCAGACTACACCCAGAAATGATTATTAAGTCCTACTGCTTTTGGTGTATATTTTCAAACACAAATCTTCCTGATTCAAGTTACTAGTTAGCTATCCAAATTCACAGCTTATTAAACATTTATCACTTCTTATGAATCAGCACAAAAGATCACTGCATGTGCTATGAACTGAACAAACTAACAGGACATAAGGACACACTGTGGTGCTAGTATGCCTAGCACTTGGCAGGCTGAGGCAAGAGAAGACAGAGTTCAAAGCCAACCTGAACTTCACAAGCTGTCCCTGTCTTAAAAGTTAAAAGGGTGTGATTCAGAAATGTGTGTAAGACAACCCAGTCCCCAAATTTGTTCTAGTCTTGCCAACGGCCCTAAAATTACCATTTGATAAAATAGGACAAGACATTCTAGGGTTGATAAGAAAGAGCCTTTACTGTGGAGATTAAATTGTTCTTATTCTGAATCCAAGTTAAATTTAAAAACAACAATCCTCTGGTTAAGAAAACTAAACCTACTAAATCTGACATAGTCCAGGCTCAGGATTTCTTCACTAGTAGACAAGGTGGCTTTGTCCTCATTTCTTTTTATCTCTGTCATAAAAGACTTCTTAAGGCACATGTTAACACAACATGAAGAATAGTATTTCTAATTAAAACAATGCTATCTCTAGCTGTGTGCACATTATCAGTGATGGCTATGCAATTGGTCTGCAGGTACTCACAGGTTATTTATACCAGGTACAGAAATAATTTTAGTTCATAGCAGACTTCCCAATCAGTTACGAGGCTAGCTGATGTACTGGGCATTGCTATTTCTCAATAACCCACAGCTCTGCATTATCATTAGATCTTCATCTTCAGATCTACCTTTAAGTTCTCTGTAGACAACTCTATTTTCCAAATTACTAGCTTAAAGGACCTTGGAGAAGAGGGTAAAGCAAGTTGAGAGTGCAAAAGAACTAGCAAACATCTAATAGTATGTAGAGTTCACATTTTAGATAGTCGAGCCCAGGCTCAAAGTAGAGGGGGGCACTACGTGAAGGAAGAACGAGGACCAGCATGGAAGGAGCAGGTTTGGAAGAGGGATGAATGGAAAAGAACACGTGTTAAAACATCATAATGAAGCTCATTATTTTACATGCTAACTAAAAAGAATTACATATAAAGAAGGGGATGTGGGACAAGACAGGGTAATCGGGTAAGTAACGAGGAGCAGATGGAGGGCCCAGGAAGTAAAGAGCTAGATGGGACCCAGCATATTCACTCTGTTAAGTTCTCCTTTCTTGTGTGCACTGCGAGGCCTTCAATCGAAGGCCTGACCCATGGAAAACAGGCTCATTTTCTGTTGCTTTATGGATATGGTGACATAGTAATGTAAACATGGGAAGGCCTCATCATCAGGTATATATTAGACCCAACACACATTTACAGAATGATAAGTAGTTATCCGTCACTGTATTAAGGAAGCATAATTGTCCTTTGAGGAAAATAATGCATTCCCACATTTTGAAGCCCTCGAGCACAAAAAAATGCATGGTGAGCCAAGAGGACACATGTCTCCCAGTGTTCCTGCTGCCACTTTTGTAGGCAGGTGCCTTCCCAGGAACTCCCTTGGGGCAGCTAGCTCTTGACTAGTCAGCAAGTAAAGACAATGAAGCTTCATCTATAGAACACCCTTTATTATTATTTTGCACATAACCACATAAAGGTAGCACTACATATAACCTTAGAAGATTCCAGATAAACTTTAAAAGCTGACATGTATAAATATACATTGTTTTTTAAAAATCAAAATATAAAAATTTCAATCAAAAGTATTGTTTAATGTTTACCTGGAGTAGATTTAAAGGCCTGAGACTTGAAGTATTTTTTAAACCAAACGGGATACCTGTTAAATAAAACTAATGGTTATAATGGAACTGAAAGTATTACAAATAAAAATTTATACTTCAGCGTGTAAAAATACATTACTGTCCTTTCTCCAAATAATTTACACTAATTTACACATAATTTTAATTTACACATAACTTGTAACAAAAGAACCATTTTACTAATTGTCAATATTGCCATTGTATTAAAAGATGTGAGGCATTACATATAAAGTATATTCTACATTTTAAAGACTTCTTCCCTTCTCTTACTATTGAAAAGTCACCTAGGATTATATATACACCATGATGGTAACAAAACTACCACCACAGTGCAAGCACATTAACTGTCACTTGTTTACTTTCCTCAGCTACATATAAAAATGCTTAACTTTGCATACAAAATACCAATTACCAAAATGTTAAAAGAACACACCCTTTTGTGTGCCTTTGAAGGTAAAAAACAACCTTAGGATATAATGGCCTATTAATTCTGAATTTAAAGAAAAACAAAATAGCAGGTAATAGCACTTGCTACCTGAGTGACTTGAGTGCAACCCCTGGAGCCACTTGGTGAAGGACTGATGAGATACCTGGAGGCTGTCCTGACTCTGACGTGAGCCACCTATACTCACACATACAAACACCATTACTGGCAGGCTGGACAGCTACAGTTTGTTGCCCTTGATCTCAAAGTATGTGCAAATTAGTCACTATGGTGGTGCAAGCCTTTCACCCCAGCACTCAGGAGGCAGAGGAAGTGGATCTCTGAGTTCAAGGCCAGCCTGATGTGAGTTCTAAAACAGCCAAAGCTACAAAAACAGACCCTGTCTCAAAAGCCCCTACCTGGCCTCTTCAAAAAAAAAAAAAAAAAAAAAAAGTGAAATTTTTGTCTACATCAGTCTGAATACAGATTAAATAATAAAGTGGCTTGTGCCTATAATCACAAGATTTGGGAGGAAGAAGTAGGAAATCTCATAAACAAAAATATATGTAACATACATAGTCTTCTGTTAGATGTTATTTACAGAAAGAGATGTAGAAAAATTTATATGTGATGTCATCAAAGGCTTTTACAAGAAACTGAAAAAGCCTCAGGTGTGTCCCATTTAGGCATGAGTCCCTGAGGAGAAAGGGTTTGAGATTCCACTGCTGTACAACTGTGTTTCAGGTCCTAGCATCCACGTAGTATGTCACTGTGGCAGAGCTTACAAAGGAGCATGACCTCTGCATGTGGCTTTCCAGCTCAACAAAGGCACAGGTAGACTCCCCTTTCTCCTAAGGACCACACAGTCATGCAGAGGAGATGGGCTGAGGCAGATTAAGTGGCTTCTCTAAGAATAGCCCTGGAGCCACGTAAACCTGGTACATGAGGTTCCTTTCATGTAAACCTAAGCATCTAAAATTCAAGATATGACTTTAATTTCTCCTTCTCATTAAAATAAGCACAACTAGAATTAGAAAATAACATTTTACATTATACTTTCTAGGTTTTCCATATCTGAGAAGGTTAAGAAAAGGAATCAGTCCCAAGCATTACAACACAATCATTATTGTAGGCATCATAACGGGCACTCCTGTTGCCTCTGATTTTAGCCACATGGTAATAACTACCCAAGAATAGCAACACTGAACACACCTTTTGGCCCAGCTACAGTGTAAATATCTCACTGACCTATATCCATTCTCCCATGAGACAGATTATTATTACTATCACTACTTTATTTCTGGGGGAAAATGACAGAAAAAAGAAACTTCCAAAGATTACAGAAATAAAAATCTATGCTTTTAGCTGCCATGCTATATTGCTTCGAGAAGAATATATATTTGTATTGTTTTCTCTGGAGTATTACCACACAGACAAGAATAAGGTAACTAAAACTAATTTCATCACTTATTGTTCTAAAGCAGAAGACAAAATGTGCATAGACATAGATTTAACAGGTTTCTTCCTAGAAGCTGTTTGCTAGGTGGTTATCTGATACCAGAACTACAAAAGGCTTTTCAAGCATCTAAGAAATAAAACTTTATGAAAAGTAACACTTAATGCTTTTAGCAATGTCCTTAAGTAATGATCTTTATGGCTGGGTATGGGGACACACACTAGTCATCTCAGTGGGGTGGAAGCAGGAGGTCACCTTCAGCACAGAGCAAGGGGGAAACCAGCTACGTGAGACCCTGTCTTTAAAAATGCATCAAAAAACCAGACAAGATAAAGCAAAGCCTTTCTTTCACATGGACTTTATTCTAACCTGCTTGAGGAGTTGCCTGCATGGCACTGGGCAATGTGTTTGCTAAGAGACCTCCTGATGGCAGAAGGCCGCTGCACAGGCTTTTTCCTGCAGGAGTTATGGCCCCAGTGTCACAGCCCAGCATGGAGTTTGAGCCACTCTTCAGAGCCTGGGCTCCACTGCAGGGTAAGGGACAGAGTGTTACATACTGTGAAAGCAAATACCAGACTCACAATTCTTCAGATTAAAAACAACAACAGAAAGCTATAACGACAAGTTTCATCACTTCTGAATTAAAAGTTAACTTCTAGGGCAGGTGAGATGGCTCACAGGCACTTGCCACTAAGCTTGAAAATGCACAAGGTGGAAGGAAAAAAATCCAAAATATGTAAGTCACCCTCCGACCAACCTCTTACATATACTGTGGTGCATACACCCCAAAATAAATACAATTTTTTAAAATTTTCATTTTCTAGGCCAAGTTTTATCTTAATGCTTAAGTGTGACAAAGTTGGCTGAGGTATTGAGCACATCCTTAGCTACTTCAGAATACAGAGAAGCAAAGTCCTGCCCAAGTGATTCAAAGACAGTAACAGGCAAATGACAAAGTCTGGCCAACTGGGAAATATAACTTTGTACAGGTAATAGATTTGTTACTAAACTCTATCATTCATATGAAGTAGCTCCTGACCATATCAAAAACTATCTTTCAGTATAATATGCAATTTGTTTTCATCCCACAAATAAAACTGTCTTTAACACTGTCAACTTACCCAGCAGAGCTCACTACACTGATGGAGTTAAGCCCAGCAGAGTCTGCCATGACCGGGGAGACCATGCTTCCTGTTGTTATAGATGTTACCATGGTAGAAAGAGGAATGGTTGTCACAGGCATTGCCTGGCTCAGAGCCCTTTGCTGCTGAGCAAACTGAGTTAACAAAGTGGGCTGAGGGGTGAAGCCTGAATCTTGGGGAGATGGGGTGGCTGAAGGGGTACTAGGAGCTGAGTTCTGAGCATCAGGAGGGTGTGGGGCCGATGAAGGGGTTGGTGTAGGAGTAGATGGCTTAGGAGTTCCAGATCCTGCTCATTGAGAAAAATAAAAATTGCTAGTTTGTTATAAATGGCTGGTCCTTTGAAAATAAGGTTAATGGAATCTTACTTAGCACTGATAGATAAATTTGTTCCAAGTTTTTAAAAGCAGTTAACTGCAAGTGTTAACTCTCTGCACGATCCACGAGTGTTGCTACACTCAATTACAATTAAGGATGCAGTATATCACCTAAAAACCCCACTCTGGATCACAGTTAACAGTGGAAATACACTTACACTCTACCACAACACCCAATAAAAAGTTAATCTCCTAATGCTGTTTTTTGCCTACAAAGTTGAGAATGAATTTAAGTTAATTTTTTGTTATTTGTGATTTCACTAATTCAAGACTTCTTTAAAAAAAAAATACTGCTTATTTTAGTTTAACTGTCAGAGATAAACTGTCAACATATTTAGTAAGCTACACAAGACTATCATTTATGTCACTGAGATATACATGTTTAATTCCCAACATATCAAGTTTACCCTGACAAAGAAATTTACAAAGAATAAAGCAGGTACTTTATAGATAATACTGCATCTTTAACAGTAACTGTGTACTTCTGTTTAAATGTAGAATGTATAGAAAATCTGTTGTGAATGAAGTATGCACAGTTTTATCAACTTAAAAAATTTTAAAAAAATGAAACCAAAAAAGTAAAGCAAAAGCTCTTGAGGTGTTTCCTTTTTAGCTTTCATGTCCTGCAGAAAGAAAGGAGAGAGATGTGAATGTCCAGAAGCCGTCACTCCACCCTGACCTAACACAACAACTGTGTGCAGCAGATCACCACAATCCATACCCACAACATGAGAAGTGTGAAGAAGACGTTCAGAAAATTTATTTATTTTTCTTTGTGCAAAACAAGAAGGCAGAAAAATTACACCTTTTGAGCTATCGGGATGCAGATGTTAATATCTAGACCATCTTAGCACTGTGCAGTACACTGACAGCACACACTAGCCACCAAGCCAAAAAGAAAAAGAAAAAAGAAAAAAGAAAAAAAGAAAAAAGCTAAAAAACTGGACTCCCCACAAATTAGTACCTAATGTATTCAAATATTCACTTGAAGAAATTATCCCAAATTTAACCTAACATTCCTGTCTCTACTTGCTGTTAAAAAAGGGAATCCAGAAGTGAGAATTCTATTTCTCTATGTTCAGATTATCACATTTAATGACCGCTTACAGAAGTGTAGGCATGCTTTCAAATACTACTTTTCCATTTATTGCATATATCCTTGGAACCAGCTGGTGTCTTACATATACAAAGATAAAGATAGTACCTTCAGTAATTCATTCTCACATTATCTTTTTAGTATTAGCCACAGCTTATATAGTAAGAAAAAAAGATGCTAGGGTACATTGTAAGTAATAATTTGCAATCTTATTGCCAGGTAATTTTTTAAGATGCTTAGGCAACAAGTCTAAAAGAAAGGTATACACAAAGTGCATACACAGATACAGAAAAGCAAATACAATTACAGTAAACACGAAATACATACAGCCAACAAGAAGTCTACTTGGAGTTTCATGCAACTGATACATTTTGGGTACACAGTACATTCAGATTTCACTATTCACAGATTGAATAAAAGCTGCCTCAAGAAACACCAATGCAAAAACTTAGGAGAATTTGAGCAAGAGTTTAAATCATGACTCACTCTGGGATGAGCTGGCAGGTGACAGGGCAGCAGGAGACAGCATGCTAACTTGACTGAGATCCACAGATGACTTCCGAGACAGGCTCGGCTTAGATGACGGAGGAGGAGTTGGCGATTTAAGGAAGCTACTGGCCTGCTGTGCTGTGAAATAGTTACCTGGAAGAATACAAATTATTCCCTAAGGCTGGAGAGATGGTGCAGTAAATATAAGAGCACTTAAGCAATCATTCAGACCAGAGCTCTGATCCCACCACCCACCCAGATCTGCTACCTCCAGGAGCAAGGGTATACACATAGGCACACACTCATGAATACACAGAAAAACATGAAAGTCTCTTCCCTATTCATAATTCACAATTCTGTGAATTGTGACAGTAAAACTGAGTAACATTTTAAGAAAGTGATGATTATTAGGTCACAGAGATGAGGATTTCGCTAATACCTGAGGAATTATTTCCTGAGCTTGAGGGAAGTTTGATGGGTGGGGGTCGATGTTTTACTCCTTTTCCCAAAACTGAAGACTGAATGGACGAGTTCTCTGGCTGTTGAGGAGTGACATTAAACACAACTGTTAAGATTAAACTATTATCATTAATAATTCCTACATAAGACTGCTAACTGTGCTCAGAATCAGACACCCACAGACTGCAGCATCCACAGTGAGGTGAGTCCCAGGGAAGGGCAGAGAGTGAAGGAAGCCTTGCCAGCCTTCTCAACCAGCCTTTAACAGGCACAACACTATATATCTATCACTGAGAACTTCAGAAGCTTTAAACATAAAGCAGAATAATAAAAAGCTAAAAGTGAAAGCAAGATTACAACTACTGTGCCCTTCCTGTCTCTGAGACTCCTTGACAAACAATGGGTACAAGGCAGGAACCCTGTGAACATACTTCTGCCTCCTCCCCTGGATTGAGACTGGCTGAACCACTAGAGCTGTGTGACATCTTCACCGGGCATTTGGCTTCATTCTGGACCAACTCCTGGTACTGATTAACTACCCTGAAATGTTAGGAAAAAACAGGTAAGGATTGGCCAAATCTGTCTTAAACACAAATCATACAGGAAATAAGTAATGCTATTATAGGAAAAGAAGTCCCCCCAGATTTAACAGAAAAATCACAATGTAACAAGTGCTAAGACATAAACCTGGAGCCTCATGGTGAATTCTCATCAACCACATAACACAAGCCGATTGTTCCCCAGCAGAAAGGCAGACAGCCTGGTCAGGAGACCAAGACTAGATTGAGCTACATGAGGAAATCCGTCTTAAAAAGTGTACTCTGTGCTGAGGTGATGGACAAAGGTACTGTCCTCCAAGCCTGACAACCTATGTACGTATACTCCCCTGAAACCATGTGGAGGAGGGAGGACTAACTCTCACATGCTACCCAACTTTGAGGGACAATATAGACACACACCCTAAATGAATGTCATAAAAAGAAGCATACTCTAATCTTTCCAATGACAAAGTAAAGTTTAAATCTTCTCTGCTAACCATGATAAATGAATGCTCCTAAAGTTATACTTTTAAGATCTTATTTTAGAAATGATAAGGTCATCCTTGATTACAATATAATTAAACCAATAGACAACAAAATGTCTCATTCCTTTTCCCTTCCTCCTCCGTAAAATCATCTGTCTCACGTACCTAAGTTCTCTTACCTAAAACAATATGTATTTTATACAGTGTTTACTAATGCCATTAAAATATCAAGAAAATATACCTCAGAGATTTTATTATTAAGTGATTTAATATCTAAGACAGTAATGATGATGTAATGTTCAGTTAAATATGTAGCAAAATCAACACCTGTGACTCAAATATGGAATTTTCTATCCTATAAAAATACATATTTACATCCAATCTGACCAAAGATAAAGAAGAAAATGCACTTTACCTCTCTGCGTCCGTCTTTGACCCAATAATAAACCTAAAATGTACCAAGAAAGAGAAGTCTCAGGTAAGAGTGTCTTAAAACATCTTGGGTTAATCTTTAGTCTTTCATATTTAGTCACAGCAATATATTACAAATTCATTTAAAAATCTACCAATGTATCATTACATTAAAAATTTAATTAAACATGAGAAATAATGCTCAAGTTGTACATTTATCATAAGAGAATCAATTTGGCTAGTTTACCTCAGGAGAAATTTATTTTAATGTTTATTTATTTATAATTTACACAATCTGGAATAAAACAACCAAGAACCACTGTACAAGTTTACAAACATTGTCCCTTTAGTAAAATTACTCAACTACTGAGAGGCCTGTGGCTTTTCATTCATTTAATTCAATTCTTGAAGTCATTCTTAAGCTTATTTTAGACAAGAATAAAAGCTTATTGCCAACTCAAACAAAAATCTTGTCTAAAAGAAATTTAAAAAGAAATCTTTTCCAAGCTTTTTAGACTTTTGACATCATAACATATTAAAACAAATGAATCTTATTTTTTAATTACCAATTTGAATGATCATCAGCAGAGGAGCTGAAATACAAATGAAAAGAAGCACTCAGTTAAGGCAAGCCAAACTTAAGCCTCATAGCTCTTAGGTTCTGAACATGGAAGAATGAGGAACAGCCCAGATCCTGCTGAATAATGGCAGGGGCATCAGCTGTCTCCCAGAAGCAATCCCATGGCCATGGGAACTGCATCTTCACAAAGGAGCAGCTACTGTGTGTGCCCTTATACTGCAGCCATGCTGGCATACTCACAATGGTGAATGAGGGGAGAATTTCAGAGATATGCATAATCAAACCAGCTGATGGCTGTTAACCTAGAAATTGCTGCTAGCTCTTTGTGTTCACTTTTACTTAGGTATGGGTGAAGTAACTCTAAAACCCGTCAATCTTCCAAATTTTGGTAAAGGTTGTAACAATAATTTAACATACAACTGAACTCTACATTTTTTTTTCAATTTGGTGCTTTGTTTAAAAAAAAAAAAGAAAGAAAGAAAGAAAGTAAAAAAGAAAGAAAGAAAAAGAAAACAAATACTAAAGTAACCATACAATCAAAATTACCCTAGCACTCAGAAGGCAGAGACAAAAGCAGGCTGATCTCAGACCAGCCTAGTCTCCATAGCATGTTCCAGGCCACGGGGATTCACAGACCCTGCCTACACTCCCCAACTACTCCCAAATTAAAACTGATAATTAGTACCCTGTACTAATGATGTACCATTTTAGAAAATCAACTACATAAATTGCTAATAATATAAATATGTCAACAACAACAAAATCCCAAGGCCACCAAGAAAATAACTATCTGCAATTTAGAAACTAATTCTAAGTAACTTAGAGAATTTGGCAACTGCGTTCAACCTTACACACACTATCAAAACACACTGGTATGTATCAAGTACTAAATCCCCAGAGGGAAATGTAGCTGGCAGCTCCTTGGTGGCCCTGTCTATTACACAGACTCATCAGAACTCACTGGGATGGAGACATGTGGCTGTCACTTTCTTCGTCTGCTTTCCATGGCTGTATTTTTCCATAGTAAAGTGGATCACCAAGAGACTGCAGGATGGTCAGCTTTGTTCTCTGATACTGAGTGCCACCTTCACATTCAAATACATAATCGTCTTTTACATCCTGAAAAGAACACAGAGTCCCATGTAATTTCTTCTTAAGCAGCAAAATCATCATCAACAACAAATACTAAAATAAAAACTGACTTCTGTCTGGTATACACATGGCACTGAAGGAATGTTTAAGGCCATATATGATTGTGCATGATATTGAGTCATTTATTAAGAAAGTGTTATACATTTCTACATACAATGAAAATTATAAAAAAACATTTACTGAATATTGTCACAGCACTTAATAAGTAGTATCTCATCCAACTGTCAAACAAAACCCATGGCTGGTGTGGCCATTTCCACTTTATAGGAAAATGAAGTGGTCAGGTGTGGTGGCATGTGTCTTTAACTCCAGCACTTGGAAGGCAGAGGTAAGCTGATCTCTTTCAAGACTAGCCTGGTATATACAATAAGTTCTAAGCCAGCTAGAACTATATCATAAGACCCTGCCTCACAAATAATAAACAAATAAATAAATGTAATGGAATGTAACAACCTAAACCCTCATAGAGAACTATATGTAAAGAGAACTTTCTTTACAGTCCTTTATGATAAGTGTTCCAATGTTGCATCTCTTCAAGCCAGAGAGACATAAACAGAGCTTCATACATTGTACATACAACTGTAATATTTAACAATCTGAATATAAGGTTTGAAAGTGGAAATATCTTTGTCATAGGCTATTCATACAAACATTCTTAAGATGTCTATAAATCTTATTATTTGGTGCCTAGAATCCATCCAAAATATTATTCCAATTTCTACCTTTAAGAAACTATTACAATGAGAAAATCAGATCATTTCCATTCAGAGCTGTCTTTAAGCCAGGCACTGTGGCATACGCCTGTGACCCCAGCACTCAGGAGGCAGAGGCAGCAGAACGGCAAAAGTGTGAGAGCAGCTGTAAAAACAGCAAAGTCCCAGGTAAGCCTAGGCCACAAAGAAAACCCCTGCTCAAGCAAAGACATCTTTAAAAGAATACACTAACTTGAAACAAAAGGCAAGTGAGACCCACCAACATGCAGCCAGAACAAAACAATGCACTAGTTTTCTGTAAGAGTCTCACTACATAGCCCAGGATGATCTCAAAGACATCTTTTCCCAGCAGCAGTTTCCCTAGTTCTGGACTTACAGTTATGTACCATTGGGCTAGACTCTTAATTTGGTTTTTGAATAGCTCCCTATGAGGCTCAGACTGGCCTTCGAGTTGGGAGCTTCCTGCCTTGTCTCCAAGAGCTGAGATTATAGGCATGGGCTCCCATGCCCCACATAAAAAAGTAGTGCTATATTAAAACTGCTCTGTAAAATGGAAAACTCAGGGTTATTATATTTTCCTGAAGCCCACAAAAGCTACAAATGCACCTTTTAAAAAAGTGATACATTAAAAGTCGTTTTTTGTTTAATAACTTCAGAGCCCAGCTTACAAACAACACTCTTTACAAATACGGCAGAGGCACATCTGGCACTTGGGCAATGAAAGCAAGAGGATCAGTCTGTTCGAGGTCAGCCTTGACTACATTGCAAGTTTGAGGCCAGTTTGGGCCAAAAGAGACACTGTCTCAAAACCAAAAATACACAGGCAAACTGGATCATTGGTCAGAGGGACTGGAATTGATGACTTACATGAGCTGGCCACACAGTTGGCTGTGAGTCATCAGATTTGATGGATTTCTCCACTTTAGCGTATTTCTCCACCTAAACAATGAAGACGTTGAATAAAATGTCAGCAGTATTGGAACAAAGACAAGAACCTGAACAATTCAAGAAACAATGTGGGCACAAGGGTTCCAAGCACCTCTATCAGCAGCACTTGTGTTTAAGAAGCTGAAGACCCTCCTGCTCTGTTGAATGAAGTGTAGTATGTGGGACTGCAGGTCATTAAGTGGTTAAAGCACAGGCTTCCTGGAAGCCACTTATGCAACAAAAAGATACTATGGCTTGCTTTCTTGGTTTGTAGACCAAGTCTATAGACAAGATGTCTTTCTTTGGCTTTGTGTTTTAACTGTTAAAACAGCAAGAACTGTTAGAATTGTTATGAAAATTCTTAAAATAGTGAATATTTTTGAAAAAATTATCATAAAGAATTAAGTAAACTGGCAAGATTGCTTAGCAGGTAAAGGTTCTTGCTGCTGAAACTTGAAGAACTGAGTCCAGAAACAACATGGTAGAAAGAATCATCCCTCAACAGTTGTCCTGTGGTCTTCCACATGTTATGGTCTGCACATGCACTCATACACACACACACCACATACAAAACAAATACATATCTAAAAAATACACGCTAAAAGAAACAAGAAATGAAATATAAAATAGTCCTTCATAACGCCTTTCTGATCACTTAGCATTCATGTGTCTTATGAATTATTAGTAAAGAATACTATTGGGAGTTCTTAACATTATTTCTGCTTCTAACACAGAACTCTATTCAAATTTATGCCCTTAAGTAACCGAGACTAGATCGGTGGCCCAACAAGCTTACACGACTGATATACACAAACTCTTAAAATGAGAACTTAAAAACCAAACCAAAACAAAACAAAACAAAAAAAACCAAGTTGTTCTTTCTTTCCTTCCTTTCCTCACAGCATTAACTTCCTGACACTGACCTTTGGCCCTGTGCTAGAGAGCAGCAGCTCATGAACTTACGTCTACTTCAGAAGGCACAGCCAAGTTACAGGGGCTCCGCTTCCACATGTCTACACACTACAAAGTCAAAAACAGTACAATTACACAAACAAACCTAGAGCAAAGTCAGCCTCGTAGTACCTTGAGCACCTTAACAACTACTTACATTTCCTGCTTTGGAAATTTTGAGGTCATAATGCTGACCTGCTTTCCTTTCCTTCCGCTTTTGTAAGAAATCAAGTAATCTCAGCTGAGGGGGAGGAGGACAGTGAGAGAGGTCCTGCTGCCGGTTCAGGGAGGACCTGGAGTACCTCTTCAAACACCTACAATATATTGAAAGCAATGAAGCAACAACTTGTAACACACATGGGAAAGAAGGAGCATGCACTGATTACAAGTCAATCACAAACAACACACACGCACATCTATAAGTACAACTTTCACACCAGCAAGCTTTTAGCACAGGTGAAAGGAAAAGAACAAGACAAAATACTCATGACCATGGAGCCACAGTAATTTGAATCCAAAACTAGAGAGACAGTCATTATAAACCAATCTCTAAAATTGTGATTGTATTCTCTCAAAATTATTAAGTTACACATTGTTTCCTTGTTAACTGTTTCCAATTAATGTTGAGAAGCAATTAAGCAACTATCCTTCTGTTCTTATCTGGTCTTTTTATAGCCTCACAACCATTTTGGGGAACAGACCATAAACTTATAGAAGTTCCTTCTTTAAAAGACTGAAGAAAATATCACTTCACGATAATGCAGAAAATATTTTTTAAAAAAGTCGTCACACAAATCCACAATACAAGGCCATTAAAAATCCCATTTTTGAACTTAGAAATCCAGCACTCACATGCTGAGGGAAAGGTATGGTGGCTAGCAACAGTGTCAAACTTAAGAGCCTGTGCCACACAAGTGGTGGCGATTACCGTTTCATTGGGCGAGTGTTCATCTTTTGCCGGTTGTAGAGCAGCCTATTTGCAGTACATGCTACTGCCACAGATGGGTCAAGGCACAGTGGTTCTGCTGTAGCGAGAATCAGCTGGCTTTCAAGCAAAAGTTTGTCTTCCTGAAATAAACAATAGCATGTCAGCCTCAGATGCATTTTTGATAATGTAAACATACATCATTTAACCCAGAAATAGTCCCAGGAAGTTTGCTAAAGACTAAAGTAAATGAGTAACTCAAGTCTGAACATTAACATGTAAATCTGACAAGATAAAGAAATGGAAACTGAGTTATTTGCATGTTGTATAAAATAGTCAAATCCAGAGTGGATATTTATTTGGCTGTTTAAAATACAGAATGGCAGAATAACTGAGGATAGTTATGGTGTATCTCTCCTTTACCAGTCCTCAGCTTAAGAAAATGATGCTTTCAAGTTTGTCTCTAACGAAGAACTTTCAACCTTATAGATAGGAAAATAACAGCCCAGGTTAAACGTCCTCACTTACGAGTTACAGATACACTGAATCTTAGTTCACAAGCACATTTCACAGAGGGTAATTTCACATCACTGACATTTTCTCTCCAAAGCAACAGGTAAACACGAGCTAGAACTGGAGGATCAATTAGCTGATGTCAGCACTACCAAGTCCTGTTAGACCAGGTGTGGCGCTACAGGTGGCGAAGGCAGCAGATCTCAAGTCCCAAGTCAGCCTAGGCTAGAGATCCTACCTCAAAAAGAGAAAGAACAGAAGAAAGGGAGGGAGGATGGGAGGATAAAAGCTAGGCTTCCTGTAGAATTAGAGAATCCTCTAATTAGAGAAAGAAACATCGCCATCTGTTTGTATTCAATAGTAAGACTGAAGCTCTGGCGGGAGAGGCTAGAGCCAGTTTTCACGTAGGCTTCAGTGGTTATCTCCAGTTTATCAGCAAGGCTGGAAACAACTGGGACTGGGTTACAAACAGTTCCTTGAGCAATTTCTAAATATGCAGAGAGTAAGATCCTAAAGCTCATAAGGGAATCCGATATAATACACCACTGTAATGTCAGTAAAAGGAAGCTTCTAACTGATGCGTCACACTGTGTATGGCCTACTTGGGATTAGAGAGAGAACTAACCTGGGTCCATTTATGGTTGTCACTTGTTATAGAATGGACATCACAGACTAAAGTCTAGAAAAAACAAAACATTTAAAAAACATGTATGTTCTTACAAAATAATGCACATTTAATAAAAATCCAACTAAAACAAACAAAAAACAAGCACTTTCTAATTAAACATTCCATACCTGCATTGTTGGGCGTAAGAGAATGTGCCTACTTTGGTAACCAGGAGACTTCATATTACTGGACTGCCTATAGTCACGTATTTCTGCTATCACACATCCACAATGAAAAATATTAACCTGTTTTAAGTAAAAAAATGTTCAGGTAAATGTGATTTTTCAAATGATATACAAGCTTTCAAATAATAAATGAGCTTACCAAAATAAGCAAGCATGTAGTAAATGGTTCACGTTCTTTAAATTCTATACATTCAATGGGTATCTTTACTAGATGTACCATTATATAAACTGCTAAAGAGGGTTATTTCTTTCTTTCTATGTTCATCGTTATAAAAAGCATTTTAAAACAAATTGCACCCACTGACATCCAGGATGACTCTGGCATCCATCTATAAGGGAGGTTACAGCAGTTCTGGGACTGAGGTTCTTGTGAAGCTCACTGGCTCATCATTTCACTCTGCTAGCTTCCTATTTGTATTGTAGTTTGTCACTGTTATAGACTGTCAATAAACTGTACCTGAATTTCAGCCTCTAGATCTAACATCACTATTTGCTTTCCTAAAATTTCTAGACTTTTAGAGTGTATTAATAAGAGGGAACTAGCCACAAAGTTGACTCTAAACTATGTTGTATTGCAAGTTTAAGAAACCTTAGCACTTCCTCATAGCTGCCTGCGAGGTGCCTGTCATCTCTTTTGTGACATTATGGCTGCCCTCTGGCCTCTGGTGAAGCCCAAGATCATCAAAAAGAGGACTAAGAAGTTCATCAGGCTTGTGTGATGAACTTGTGAAGTGTGAAAATGAAGCAAAACTGGCGGAAACCCAGAGGCGTTGACAACAGGGTGCAGAGATTCAAGGGCCAGATCCTAATGCCCAACATTGGTTATGGGAGCAACAAGAAAACCAAGCATATGCTTCCTAGCGGCTTCTGGAAGCTTCTGGTCCGAAATGTCAAGAAGCTGGAAGTGCTGCTGATGTGCAACAAATCTAACTGTGCTGAGATTGCTCACAATATGTCCTCTAAGAACCGAAAAGCCATCACTGAAAGAGCAGCACAGCTGGTTATCAGTGTCACCAATCCCAACGGCAGGCTACGCAGCCAAGAAAATAGATGGCTTGCGTGCATGTTTTCTGTTTAAATAAAACCACAAAAACTGGCCAAAAAAAAAAAAAAGAAAAAAAAAAAAAAGAAAAGAAAAAGAAAAAAGAAAGAAAAAAGAAAAAAAGAAAGAAAGAAAAGAAAAAAGAAACCTTAGCACTCTTTGCTACAACTCACCTACTATCCATCCCTCACGTATGTATGTTCAGGTACTTTACGCCATTACAGCTATTTGTACTCAACTACAAATCGATAATACTATAGTAGTCATTACCTTTAAGTAACCAGACCCAATCCTAAAAGTTAATCTAGGGGTTGTGAACACTACCGTGCTTCCTTATGTGCATGCTTTCTTTAAAGAACTACTATTTCTGTTCAGGATCTATTCATCACAATCTTGACAATGACTAAATTGTTAGGTTAAGCCAACACTGTACCTTTTACCACTCTACTGTTAACCACTGGGAGCTTAGTATACCAATACCTACACCCTCCTAGTTATTTTAATCACTACTGCCCTTAGAGCTCCATACAGCACATAATCTGCTACCTAAGGCCAACCACTAGCTATTTCTCTAGCTGAGATTAATAAGAGCAACCCTCTTTATATCAATTCAGTTAAACATCTGGCTATCTTTGTCCATCCAATAAATATCCCTCAAACAACCACACCTGTGTAACTGTTCTCCCTGTAATCACTTTTGTATTTACTTATCAAGTGAACATGAAACCGAAGATGGCCTTGAACTTCTGACTTTCCCCAATGCTGGGATGAATGTTATGTACCATTACACCTGTATCCTGACCTTTACTTAGACTAACTAAGATTCAAACAGAAAAGTGACTAATAATGTCACACCAAAAAGTTAGGGTCTTGGTAGAATCAGCTAAGAAATGCTGGATAGGTGAACAAAGAAAGTATGATAAAAAGGAGATTACAGACAAGCTTCAGAGTGGTTTTGAAGTGATAAGAACTCTAAATCAACAGCTGAAAAAACGATGAGGTCAGGAGAGGTTTTCACGTTGAGAACACAGCATGTTTAAAATTATGGTTCAGAGAAGGGAAACATTTAAAATGAAAATGGGGAGCAGGCCTTAGGAATAGATTCACCATGATAACAGGAAAGCAAAGAAAAAATGTGGAGAGAGATGCAAGAATGCTGGTCCACTGGTACCACTAACCACTGGTGCCAGGAAGGGATGGGAGTCAGGGCAAGACAGCAAGAAGAGCAAGGCAAGTAAGTTACCTCCAGGTTACTTTTTAAAGTACCTCATTTCTGATGTGCACGCAAGCTTCATAAACAGCGAAATCAGATTCTTTCATAATTTCTTAATGTTAACCTTGAGACATTTCCAGGCTGACTTATTACGGCAATTTTAGAAGTACTAAAGCTGCACATGGCAGTGCAGCAAACAAGTAAGGCACAATAAATATTTTAAATGGCTCTGCAGCAGCGTCTCACGCTATGCCTTAAACAGTACTGAGAATACTAGTGTGTGTGGCAGCTCAGTCTATGATGGTAGCATTCAAGGGGCTGAAGCAAGAATATCACCAGTTCTAAGCCATCAAGGCTACAAATAAGTTCATGTCTCACAAAACAAAACCATACACAAAGGATATGTACCTACTAAAACCTAACACACATGCACATGATATATACCATACAAAACATTTTTTTCTGGAGATTGGATATAGTTTAGTTATAAACTGATAGCCTAACATATATGAGGCCTTAATTCACTATCCAGTGCCACAAAAGGGATAAAAAAATATATCTCATTTTTGCACATACGTGTATGTGAGTATACGCGCACGCGCACAGTTTTTAGAAATGGAGCGTTGTCCAGGCTGGCCTCAAACTTCCTTAAGATGCACGTGTTTCAGCCTTCTAAGTAGCTATGGTGGCAATGCTACTATACACAGGTTACATTTAAAACAGCATTTTGTCTTGTTTTCTTACCTGTGATTTCTCAAGGAGATCAACCAAAATAGGCGGTAACTCTTCTGCATCTAAGTACTCAAGCAGCTCCCCTTCCTCATAGGGCAGTCGGATGGTCTCAGAGTCTCAATTTTAAAACAAAGTTTATAAAAACCAGCTCATAGCAAAGTTAAGATTATAATTTAAATTACTTTTAGAAATAGAATACACTAGGCTAAAGAGGTGGCTCAGTGATTAATAGCACTTGCCATTCTTGCAGAGGACCTGGGTTCTGAACCTAGTACCCACAGGGCAGCTTACAAGTAACTGGAACTGTCACCTCTGAGGACACCTGCATTCATGTGTACATACTCATACAAACATATATATACACATACACATAATTAAAAATAATAAAAGTAAATCTTAAAAACACAGCTCAAAGACTAAGTCTTGTAAGTCAATCACATTGTAGTGCTGAAAAACTTGTTTAGTATATAACATTTTAAACAAGAACGGGAAAATAAACACATCCTCTTTCTGCCTCTACATTACAGGTCAGGGAAACCACATTGAGTTTATACAGTGCCAGGGACTAAACTCCAAGCTCTGTGCATGTTAGGCAAGTATTCTACCAACTGAGCTATAGTCCTATCCCCATAAAGAAAATTCTTCACTAGCTAAGTTCCTTGCAGTGTTCACATTATTAAATTCTGAGGTGCCTCCTTATATCAAATCTAAAAATATTTATGTTTTAATGCTCTTCACATCCACAGTATTAGAAATCTTCCCAATGTTTACTATTTTTTGATGTCTCAATAAAAATTACTTAAAAGGAAATGAATGTTCTGCAAGTTTTTAAACTCAGTGTACAAAATGCAGCTAAAATACCTTAAAATATAGATAGCAATAAAAGAAGTATTAATTCTTAAAAATCACCTGTTCTACTAACTACAAAGACATAAGCAGGTTAGCAAGATGGTTCGGTAGATAAAGCACCTGGAGCTAAGCTTGAACACCCGAGTGCTCTCACTGGGACCTACTACACAAGTGCCTTCCTTCCTCTCTCCCTCCCTCCTCCAACTAAATAAAATAAAATATAAAACGGGATAGGGAGTAAAGAGATGGCTCAGGAGTTAAGAGCTCCGGCCGCTCTTCTAGAGGCCCTGGGTTCAGTTCCCAGCACCAACATGGTGGCTCAAAAACATCTGTTAGTTTGTTTCAGTGTATCCAACCTCTTCTTCTGGACCCTGAAGATACCAGGCACACATGTGGTGCACAGATATAAAGAGAGGCAAAACATCCATTCACATAAAACAAAAGTAAATTAATCTAAAGTTTTAAAGATAGAATAAATGACAATACTTTTCTAATGCAAGCTCAGGAAGAATAATCTACACATTACAACAATGTCAAACATTCTCGCAAAAGTCAAGAGGAAAAGAAGTATGGAATAAGAATTTGTCTTTTAACCAGGACAAATCTGACCAAAGGTCAACAGCTAACTTTTAAAAGTAGAGGTATTTTGTGGCAGACATACTTTAGAAGGTCTTACCTGATCCGTTTTTCCCCCTGAGCATCAGAGAATACCCTTCATTTCCTGGGTACAGATTGACCACTAAACACGACAGAGTCTCCTGCATAACAAGCTTCTCTAACAAGTTCACATTTCTTCTTAATTTCTGCTTTAAAAAGAAGTAAAGTTCATGAAAACAGTATATACCTGTTGGTGACCCTTCCATACTACAATCCTCAATCCCTGGGAACTGTCACAGTAATGTCACTAGCATGCTTTATGCAAAATAACTCACACCATAAACTTACTATGCATGAATGTGTACCTGTAAATCTCAGCACTCAGAAGAGACCAAAGCAAAAAGACAGGTTCCAGGCCAGTCTGGATCTCATTACATAGCAACACTAGCTTTTAGACCAGTGGTTCTCAATCTGTGGGTCACAACCCCTCTGGGGGGGGGGGGTCTAATAACCTTTCACAGGGGTTGCCTAAGACCACCAGAAAACAGATATTTACGTTATGATCAGTTATGAAGTAAATTACAGTTATGAAGTAGCAACACAAGCCATTTTATAGTTGGGGATCACAGCATAAGGAACTGTGTTAAAGAGCTGCAGCATTAGGAAGGTTGAGAAACAAGTGTTTTAAACAAACAACAACAAAAAGCATGGCAGCCAACGGCTATAAGGCCAGCACATGGCAGGCTGAGGCAAAAGAATCATCATCGTACTTGAAGGCCAACTGGGGTCTCAAAGGGAAGACAGAAACAAAAAGAACGGAAACAGAGAGAAAAGAGATGCAATCTATGAATGAAGAGTGGGGGATCTCTTTAATTGCACAGTGATAAGGCCAAATTTCTTAACAACTCATTATCTACTTAGATGTGAAGTTGTTCAGCAAGTCAAATCAGCTGAAATGCTGAGCCTGAAAAGAGCTAACTGGTGAAAGAAAATAGACAGTTTTCTATAATTCATTTATTTATAATATTTTTAAATATTATACCATATGTTCCATATGTTTTACTCAAGTATGAGATAACACCTGAATTTTTAACATATCTAGAAACATGCACACATATCAAAATCTACAATTTTATAATATGTGGTTTTGCATGAAACCAACTTAAAGATTAAACTCATTTCATCTATTTTAGGAAAAACATGAAATTTTTTTTTCAGTATTTAAAACCACAAATCTGTTTTGAGTACCTTATATTAATGTCTAACTTTAAACTCATCACTGTGTGTCAGGTGGGGCACACCCATGCCACAGGCTTCATGTGGATGTCAGAGAACAATCTGTAGAGGTCAGTTCTCTCCTTCCACCATGCAGATCCTGGGAATCCTCTCAGGCTTCATAGCAAGTACTTTTATCTGCTGAACTATCTCACTGGCCCCAAGAGTCATACATTTTTGATCAATATCAAAACAAAATGGAAACACTATGCAATCTGAAAATACATACTTTAATGTATTTCAAAACAAAACAAAACCAGAAAACAATTAGTAGCAGCAACAAAAAAACCTATTGTCTGGAAATGTCTTTAAATGGGCACATAGCTTCTTTTCTCCAGAGCCCACTGACTGCTCAGCTCTGCCTCTGTATCTTAAAAACAGGTAGACAATCTATACATCATGCTGGGCTTGCAGACTCCCATTAGATTCTTTAGGACCTCTCGCTCTCAGTTTTAGTTTCTAAAATGATGGATATAGAAATTATGCAAATTGTTATGACTTTACAGATGCATACAAGTTTTATACAAACCTTAAAAAACCCATATGCTTTAAACATGCAATCTGTTAGGTAATACTTGAATAAAACTTATGGAAAGTATACCATAATAGTTACTTATAAATTTAAGGGGTTTTCCCCCTAAGATAGAGATTTTAAAAATCAGACAGTACTGGAATGCACCTAAAGAAATGTTCAGCATCCTTAGTCATCAGGGAAATGCAAATCAAAACAACCCCGAGAGTCCACCTCACACCAGTCAGATCAAAAACTCAGGTGATAGCAGATGCTGGTGAGGATGTGGAGACAGAGGAACACTCCTCCATTGTTGGTGGGATTGCAAGCTGGTACAACCACTCTGGAAATCAGTCTGGTGGTTCCTCAGAAAATTGGACATAGCATTACCTGAGGACCCAGCTATAACACTCCTGGGCACATACCCAGAAGAAGCTCCAACATATAACAAGAACACATGCTCCACTATGTTCATAGCAGCCCTATTTATAATAGCCAGAAGCTGGAAAGAACCCAGATGTCCTTCAACAGAGGAATGGATACAGAAAATGTGGTACATTTACACAATGGAGTTTTACTCAGCTATTAAAAACAATGAATTTGAGAAATTCTTAGGCAAAAGGATGGAACTAGAAAATATCATCCTGAGTGAGGTAACCCAATCACAAAAGAACACACATGGTATGCACTTACTGCTAATTGGATATTAGCCCAAAAGCTCACACTACCCAAGATAGAACTCACAGACCACATGAGGCTCATGAAGAAGGAAGACCAAGTGTGGATGCCTCAGTCCTCCTTAGAAAGAGTAACAAAATACTCAAGAGAGCAAATATAGAGACAAAGTGTGGGACAGAAACTGAAGGAGGGGCCGTCTGGAGACTGCTCCACCTGGGTATCCATCCCATGTGAAGTCACCAAAGGCAGACGCTGATGTGAATGCCAGGAAGAGTTTGCTGACAGGAGCCTGATATAGCTGTCTCCTTAGAGGTCTGCCAGAGCCTGACATATACAGAGGCAGATGCTCACAGCTAACCATTGAACTGATCATGGAGTTCCCAATGGAGGAGTGAGAGAGAAGACTGAAGGAGCTCAAAGGGTTTACAGCCCCATAGGGAGAGCAACAATACCAACCAACCAGAGCTCCCAGGGTCTAAACCACCAGCCTGGGAGCACATAGGGAGGGACCCATGGCTCCAGCTATAAATGTAGGGGAGGATGGCCTTGTTGGGCATAGGTGGGAGAGGAGGTCCTTGGTCCAGTGAAGGCTGGATGCCCCAGTGTGGGGGAATTTGAGGGTGGGGAGGTGGGTGTGGATGGGTGGGTGAAGGCACATCCTCATAGAAGCAGGAGGAGGGGGGATAGGATAGGGGGTTTCTGGGTGGGGGGAATGGAGGAAGGGGATAACATCTGAAATGTAAATAAAATATCTTAAAAATAAAGATAAATAAAATTTTAAAAATGGCATTTAAAGTGAAAAAAAATCAGACAGTGCTGGAATGCTAATTGTTTTTTGTGGGGAAGGGTGTTTGGTTAATTGCTTAAATGTCATTCATTTTTAAATTAAAGGTAAAATAGAAGTTCACAAAGCCCCTAAAACACTTTTAACCTGAGAGTTTAAAATATTTCAAGAAGTTAAATTTCTGGTGACTCGTGAACTGCTCAATGCCGGTGTTTAAGTCCATATACATTTTTTTTCTTAAAGCTGTGTGTGGTAGTACACACAATCCCAACACTCTGGGGGCTCTCCATGAGTTCTATGCCAGCATAGTAAAACCCACACCTCAAACAAACCACACACAAAAAAACCTTTTTTATAATATATTGTAACTTTGCTTAAAAGAAAAAGTCAATTTCTATTGATTATAATTAGATACCGTTATGCTGAATAAAAAAATGAATTAAACTGGCCACAAGCTTATTCTTGATAAAATTCATTTTTACTAGCACATTTGAATCCTTCCCATATGTACAGGCAAATCTCTGCAATGGGTTACTGAGAACCTAGCGAAAGTCTGTAAAACCAGGTCTCACAGGAAGTCAACAGAAGGCACTGTGGCTTTGCTTATGATGACCTATTACTTAGTGTACAGTAATAACTTCTTCTCCACTAGCTCAGATGAGCTAGGGAGTGTAACTGCTCAGCTATGGAACTGACTACAGTCTGGTTGAAAAAGACATTCAACCACAAACATATACATCACTAGCTGCTTCAAACAAGATTCTAAAAAACTTCTCCATTATACCACAACTCCAAAGCCCAGTACTATAAAGAATTTGTATTTACCTTAACCTCGGGTTCCTTTTCACATTCTTCAACATATAAGTCATAAAGTTTTTGAAATATAGATTTTCTAGGAAAAAAAAGCAAGGAATGTTCAACATGAAGACTCTGTTTGCTTTTCAGTATTTTAAATATTTTAATTCTATAACCAAACCTTGTAAGATAAGACTGTAATTAATATGGTACATTACACTGTACACATTACAAGACATTGACTTCAATGTTTCTACATCAACATGTCTGTTAATTTCTGTACAATTCCAAATTCAACAATGTGTTACATTGCCCGACTCAATTTAATAATTCATAATGCAGTCTGAGCATCTCTGGACTATTTAAAATGCTTTATATCTGTACTGTTTTGGACTTCCTTAGTTCCTGAAATTTGAGGCCATAGTGCAGGGTCACATACAACTACAGAAAGACATGTAAGACAATTATATACCACCTTTTACTGTGCAGCATTCTAACTTATCTGTCACATAAGTTAGACATGAAAACATCCATTTACAACATTCCATCAAGATTCACAAGCTCCATATTGTGGAGTATCTTACATTTCCATATCTGGGATACTCAACCCGTCCATACAAAGAACTGACAACATTTGAAATGTCTGCAGTAAGTGGTAGTCATCTTATTTCATTGACTTAGACGTTAGCAATTAAGCAGTCATACCTTCCACTAGACAGGTATTTCCTTTTAGGAGGTCTCTGCTGAGCACTTTCAACGATATACTGAAACAGAAAAAGTTGGTCAAAGAGCTTGTACTCTGCTTTTCTATGAGTAAGTAGTAGGCATGCTACACGCGTGCAGCAGGACAGACAGACAGAGAGGCCCATTTAGTCACCTAGGCTCTGACAAGCCTGAACCTAGGCCTTGCACACAGGCCATAAACAAATGAAACAGAGTCCACTAAGACTCAGCCCAGTGTCTTAGTGCTATAAAGAGCAATTCCACAGGATGAATATATTCTAAAAGTTTTATTTATTTTAAAATTGCACATCTGAGTGCAATAACCCATATTTTAAGGTATTTTAGAGAAACTCAACAGGATAGAAAAGCAACTTTAGAAATTCTACAGTCGAACTTGGGAGGCAGAAGCAGGCGGATTTCTGAGTTCGAGGCCAGCCTGGTCTACAGAGTAAGTTCCAGGACAGCCAGGGCTACACAGAGAAACCCTGTCTCGAAAAACCAGAAAAAAAAAAAAAAAAAAAAAAAAAAAAAGAAAGAAAGAAAGAAAGAAAGGAAGAAAGAAAGAAAGAAATTCTACAGTCTTGTTTAAAATACTATGTTCTCTTAAGATTATCAAAATGTCTTATTATGGAATTTCTGTTGGTTACAAACATCACTATTTCAACATTTAATCAGTCAGGTCTCACCTCTGCACGATCCAAAGCTTGTTCTAGAGCTTGTTGCTGTAAAAAGCAAATAGCACATTTGTCAATATTAATTATTTTCAGAAAAATAATAATACTCGACACTCTTAATTACGTGCTTGTTGCATCTTCTGAAACAGGGGCAATACATTTCTCCTCTCCTCTATCCTCCAACACATTACTAAGAGATTTTTTTTAATGACTGGGCACTTGATCATGAGTTCATAAGAAATGCTAAAAAAGCATCTGCAGTCAGGATCTGGAAGCCAGACATGCTTGTATCATGTATCCACTACTCCCCTCAGGTACTTTGGTATATCATTTAATATGTACACATAAAAGGTAAGAATCCCACAGTGACAAGTCCTGTTATTTCTAACAAAGTAGAAATAAACAGGCAAGCCCTCCAGAGCAGGAAGATGACACATATCTTCTAAACCTGACTCTAAGCCCATTCCCACCAGCCCCTGAACTTTAGTAATAGCTTGTCCTTTGGGCTCCACTGTTGGTATTTCTGCACTAAAGTATGTAGGGGAAGGATGGGAGGAGGGGAATTGGAGGGAGAAGAGACAGGGTTTAGAGACTCTGTAGCCTATGCTGGCTGGAGCTCTCGTTCTAGCCCAGGCTGGCCTCCAACTCACAGGGATCCTTTGACCTGAGTGCCCCAAGTACCAGAATTACATCTGTGCCAAACTAAACCTGCCTACATTTATTAATATTAAAGCATGCAAGTGAAGGAGTTTGGGAAAACAGTTCAGTCCACGAGCCTGCCACACAATCATGAATAACTGAGCTCAGTCTCCAGAATCCATAGAAGAAAGCTAGATGGGACGGGGTGGGGGGTTGGGGCAGGGGTGGGGGGGTGGGGGGGAGGGAAGAAGCAGGGGTCCCAGTGATGGTGAAATACATCTCACGGGCCAGCCTGGCCTACTCAGCTAGTTCTAGACCTAAGGGACTGTCTCAAAATAAAAGGTGGACAGGGCTGGAGGAGGAGCAGTGACATTATTATTTCTCTACAAATATATAGACCCACATGTATAGAACAAACATACATAAAAAGATATGAGGAAACTTAAAATATGAGAACTCCCCCCAATAATCTGCATTTATATCAACGTCTTTCCCAAAGACTCAGAAAAACAGCAAAGCAGAATAAACTTTTAATACATTAAGGATCTATGTAATTTAGATGTCCTACCACTGAATTGACGAGATATGAGTCAGATATTTCTTAGAGAAAATTCTGACATGACCGCTAAATTATCTGAGTGTTTCTATCCACTATTATTTTTATGGAGCTAACGGAAGAAAACAGTATAGAATATCCATTGTAACATGCTATGATCACAGCTTACCATTGTAGCATAAGATAAGGACCCAAAAAAGAAGATACAACTTAGACGTGCTGTGGAAGTGAGGTAGAAACCATGTCTTCTTACATGCTGCAGGAAAAAAACAAGTAGAACCTGTTAGCATAAGACTGCAAAAATAAAGACTGTCATTATCAGGAAAAGTACTCAAGGCACAAACATTTCTAACATATCTTTAAAACAAACTTTTACAAGAGAATGTATTAGACCCACCAACACACAGATGAAAAGTGGCTCTCACGGAGTAGGGCAAAACAGTCTGAGAATTCAAATCATTACCTTGAACTGCCCAAAAGTAACACAAGACTGAGAAAACACTGGCTTCTAAATTTGTTTTCCAGCATCACTGCCTTTCCTGCAGATTCTACAACCTGCCCACTGGCTTTGACAGCCATGTAGGGTCACTTTAAAATTCAGTTTTTAATCACACTGATGGCAAAACCAGAAAACCTTTATTTACCCAAATGTCCCAGGCTACAGTGTTCTAATCCTTAAGAAAATGAGAAACACCTTTGAAAAACTTTTTCTATAATGCAGGGGGTTCTCATCCTGGCGTAAAAACAAAGTAACCTACCCAGCTTTAAGATGGATGCCCATGTTCCATTCCCTGAATTCTGGTTAAAGTCTAGACTAGAGTGGGGATCCAGAAATAAGGAACCACCACAGTGGAAGCCCACTGTTCTCTTTCTGCCTACCAGAGATGATACACTCTGCTCTGAAGACACTAAATTGTTTTACTACAATTCTTCACCTATGAATTTGTACTGATTGCCACAGAAACCACACAACACCATTATAAAGTACAAATTCTAGGGACAGAAACCACATTTCCTATGCAAAACTCTTTCAGAGGGAAGGACCCCTATAGCTTAAGCTTAGTGTTAGTTTTTAAAAGCCAAAAACTAATTTTTTTTTTTTTTTTTTGGTTGTTTGAGACAGGGTTTCTCTGTGTAACCCTGGCTGTCCTGGAACTCACTCTGTAGACAAGGCTGGCCTCGAACTCAGAAATCCACCTGCCTCTGTCTCCCAAGTGCTGGGATTAAAGATTAAAGGCGTGCACCAACACCGCCCGGCAAAACTAATCTTTTTAAGAATGGCATTGTGTCTTTGAATTACTAGAGGAAGGATAAGCCAAAATTCGGTGAATTTTTTTTTTGACCATTGAACCTAAATAACAAGACTTAAAAATCCAATGTGGTAACTTAAATTACAGTTACTTTTTATTAAATTTGAAGGGAGGGGTATTTTTAAAACTATTTTATTGCACAAAAGAACGAACATATAACTTTGTGTTATCTCTTATATTCGGCTTGTATATATAATTTATGAGAACCGAGAACCCATGTGAAACTATTATAAACATTATTGACATCTCTATTTTACAGAGAACTCAATGCAAGCGACTCACCCAGTATCACAGTCCTATTTAGGCATTCTGTCCCTTAACAGTTTGTAACCTGAGGTTCTATCATTCCAACCTTCAGCCTACTCAAACCTGTACCCATGGCTCCTTTCTTCTTCTTTCCTTAAGCAAAGCATTACGAACTGACTTGACGAGAGCACTCTTAATTTCGATGTTAAGTTTATGTCATAGTACTGTGTACTCAATCTAAGTCTATGCACATCGCTTTTGCACTTCGCGTCCTAACTAGGGACTCAGATGGCGATAAAAGATGGCTCCCAGGGCAGGCATCAGCTGAAATGATTTCCCTGGTGAACTTGGGTCTCAATTGCAGATTTTTTTTTTTAACCCAGGCTTTACCCTTAGAACGCCAACTCCACAGAGAAGCAATCGGCCTTGATTCAATAGTCACACAGGACTCCGCCCTGAAAAAGCATTCTGCCAACCCAGCAGCGAATTTTCAGAAATACCTGTAGCGGAGCCCAAAGGACAAGCTATTACTAAAAGTGCAGGCGAACGGGGCCGCGAAGTGCTGAGGGGCGTTCACCCAGAATGGCCGCCGATGTGCCCGCCCAAGCCCGGGATCTCTGAGATGCAGATCGACCTCCTCACTTCTGACTCGGGCCGCTCCAAGATGCAAGACCTACACCCCCTAGCCAGCCCGCCCACCCACCTAAGTCACCCACTACCTCCAGCCACAGAACTCACCTAATGCCTGCTGTAACGCCCACCCACACCTCCAACCGCCACTTCCGGCAGCAGCGCTTCCGATTGGCGCGTTGCTAGTGGAAGGGGCGGGTCTTGAGGCCGTGCAAGGCCCTACTCAACGCTCACTTATAGCTCCAACAACGAGTTCCGGCGGCCGCTCTTCTGATTGGCGGACTGGGCGGGGGCCCTGGGCGGGGCCTTAGGCGGGGCCCTGGGCGGGGTTGGAGGTGGGGCCGTGGCTGGACGTTTTAGAAGGGGCTAGTATAGCAGGGGCGGCTGTACCCTGGTTTTCTAGTGCTTTAGAGTAGGTTCAGGTGTGGGCAGAGCGCTGGAGCAAGTTGTCCGGCCGGTTTGCGGTTTGCGTGGCGCGGGAAAGCGTGGCCGTTAACTTTCGGGGACTTGGAAATGGTTGAACTTCCAAACTTTGTGAGACATCTTTACCAAAGTTAACGAGTTCAGAGCTTAGAGCTTGCTTGCGGTATGTCAGGTGCCAGCGAATTCCTTAAGTCCTTTTTACACCTATTTGTTTTGTGTATATATGTATACAGCGCATTTGGAGGTCACAGGACAATTTGTGCGAGTCGGTTCTCTCCTTCACGATCCTAGGGTTCAGACTCAGTAAGAGTTGGCGGCAAAGCAATCTGTCTCCCAACACCGATTCAGCTTTGTTTTAACCACCCCAGAGTTGAGTTATAAAAATCTAAAAAGAGGCACGATCGGAGCACAATAAAGTATTTGGTGGTAATTCTGCACCTTTAAAGTACATTGAGTCATTGAGGATTTTTTAAATTGATGTAACAAGCACACAGCAATAGATGAGTTGTTTTTAAATATTCACAGGCACTTTAAGTATTTCAATATGACACCACATTTCCTTTCAGAACATCTCCGTGACTTCAGCTTATAGTGTAACAAGGAATTAGAAACTTTAGGGGGACCAACGAGATGATGCATGATGGTGCTTGCTGTCTGGCTTGGCGATCCGAGTTTGATCCTGTAAATCACACAGTGGTAATAGAGAACCGACCCTTGCAAGTTGTCTCCTGACCTACACACACATACACACAAATAAATGCAATTCAAAAATTAGAAGCTGTGTTTACTAAAAGCGGTGACAGTTACTTGGGCCTGCAAATGTTAAGTGGGTCGTGATTGAGTTTGGCATCTGTCTCGACCTGCCTCAATCTCCTTCTTTTTTTCACCATTACATTGTGGGGACCCCCTCCCCAGAATTGGGCCTCTGCCTTAGGGCTCAACTACCAGTAAAATGTACCCACACTTAATTTAATTTTGTGGCTAAGATTCTGATGTGTGTGTGTATGTATGTATGTATGTATATATATATATATATATATATTATAATTTTATCCACCATCTGTTGGTGGGCATTTGGGTTGTTTTCTACCTTCATGCTGTTGTGTTCTAACTGCTGGAAACACTGGTGTACAAGTATTTGAGTCTACACTACTGGAGCCAAATGTTTGGCTCAGCAGAATTGGTAGGAGAGTTTTATTCAAAGCCAGCCCTTGGCTGTCATGGTGGCTCATGCCTGCAATCCCAGCACTCTGGAGGACAGACACAAATCTAAGGTTTGTATTTTATGCAGTGACTTGCAGGCTGAACTTACAGTGCAAAACTCTGCCTCAGACAAACCAACAACAACAACAACAAAAAAAAAAAAAAAAAAAAAAAAAAAAAAAAAAAAAAAAAAAAAAAAAAAAAAAAAAAAAAACCATTCCTGAAGACGTATCTCTGACTCTAGGTGAGCATTGGTCTTGTGTCAGAAATCAAACAGCCTAGATCTGAAGCAGAAGTCATGAGAGTACAACAGACAACCTCCTAGACAGAGTAGCTGGCAATGGAGATGCTGGCAGACTATCACAGTGGTAGATTAACCATAACACACATGCAGATTTCATTCTGTAAGGATTTGATAGTCTTTTTTTTTTTTTCTGGTCCTTATGGCACTTTGCTCATATTTCACAGTGTACCTATGTTCCACCTGGACTGAGCTAGCTTTGCAATAAAAATAGAGCAAGGCTCCAGCATAGGTCCTGGTATTATTATTATTATTATTATTATTATTATTGCTCTGGCTGACTTGAAACTTGGTATAAAGACTGGCTTTGAACCCACAGAAACTGATCTGCCTCTGTCTCCTGAGTGCTGAGATTAAAAGTATAGACTACCACACCCAATTCCACATTGCATTCTTAAACACCAATATCTTAACAGTATCAGATGGAAAGCTGTTCCAACAGAGGCCCACCCTCTCTGGCCCTGAGGGTGCTCATGATGAGAGTCACTGTCAGGGATCTTGTCCTGAGTGCCCCCACATTAGTGTGTCTTAGTTTTGTAGATGAAGGCTTGCCTTCCCAGCTCTCATCTGGGTACATGCTATTTTGAGTTTCATTTCTCTACCCTGCTCCCTAAGTCTTGCCTCTTTGTTGCCAGTCCTTATTATTGAACTTAGCCCATTCAGTGTGAAGGTAAGGCTGGAAGAGGGTGGTTACAGTACTACCTGCATGTGTCAAGGCCTAGACTGGATTGAAGACTGCCTAGAGGCATTTTTTCCCCTCTCCTAGGCAGGGTCGTACAGCCAAGGCCTATGGACTGTCACCAGGGCCTGAGATAGTCCAGAAACTGGCATGTGGCCCCCACTCCATATGTGTGTGGGCAAATGTTCCAGGCACTGAGATGTAAATTTTAAAATTTTAAAATCAACAAGTTCAATTAGTTTCACAGTTATTTCATTGATTGCTTCACATTAGGAAAGTTACAATGTCACCATTCCACCTTCAGTGTAGGACGGCCCCAATTCAAAGGATCATTAAAATTCCTCTTGCCTTTTGCATTGATTTATGTCTCTGTGTGGTTCACTCAGGGGGGTCTCCAGTAAGCTAAGGCTCCCCAAGAGTCTTCCATTTGGTGCATGGGCCGGGAAGGAATTGACCCCCTGTGAGACTGCACCGGGAGGCAGTAGATCGGAGGTCTCCAGAGCATGTACCGTGGTTTATTTGTCTGTCTTTTGTCTGCTGTTTGTCAAAAGTCTGAACTTTCCATTTGCTTGCCAGCGTCTGGGGGGTGGGGCTCAAAGATCCCCAAGGTGTTTGGGGCAGTCAAGAGCTAAGGGCAGACTGTCGTGACTGCAGGGAGCCTTGAGGACAGAGGCTTCAGGTCCCCTGGAGGGGGTCGGGAGGACCACCCCCTCCCCGCTCCTTTTGTAACCTGTTAGATTTGGTCCTACGTAAGTCAGCCAAATCATCTGAACCTGTTAGATTTGATCCAGTGTAAGCTGGCCAAGTCGCCTGGTTACTGGATTCTTCCGCCAGTGGTTTTCCTATGTCTTGATTGTCTGTATGAACTGGTGTCTGTGTCACCCGTGGCAGGGGCAAGAACTGTCTGTGTAACCTGGTTTATGCTCCCCGTGACAGGGGTGAGCTGTCTGTGTTGTCTTTCTTGGTTTTCTTGACAAACTGTCTGTGTGTTGGTTGTCGTTTTCTATGTTCTTGGACTTTGACTGATGTTATTTTGGACGGAACCTACCACGTTAAACATCCTAATTAACTACTACAGGGAAGTTAGGGAAAGAGGTAACATGGCCGGCAGCAGTGAAGGGAGGAGGAGAAACAGCACAGTGGCTGCAGCTCCCACTCTGCGCTCTCTGTGGCCGGTGCTGAGGAATCCTAGGGCATCTGCAAAAAGATAGGCTGGGCCCAGGTGGTTAAGAACTTGGCAGAGGAGAAGGGCAACTTCCATGAGCCATGGCAGTGGGCCAACACAGCCCTGGGAGGATTCCTACCTTCTTCTTGCAGGGTCGGTCCAGGTAGTGCTACGGCTTTTCAAATTATCACCTGTTTCAGGTGGCGCACCAATTTCAGGCAAAAATTCACTAGAAATTTAAGATTATTCACCTGAGAGTTATAGTTATATATTTTTATTTAAAAAAAAAAACAAAAAAACAAAAAAAAAAAAACGAGAGTAGCACTGAGACAAGTCACGTGACTCCTTCGCAGGCCCTCTGAGACAAACTGCTTGCAGGCAGGTCACCTGCTGTGAAAAATTACAGGCTGCCCTGAGTCAGTGAGCCAAAAGAATAGGCCTCTGTTTTGGTGCAAATACTGACTTGTAGTAAAGAAGGGCAAGTTAGTTACTCTCTGCTTCTCCGAATGGCCCACCTTCGGAGTAGGGTAGTCACCCGTAGGGACCTTCCTACAGGTGATCAAAGCAGTAGAGGAAACAGTCTTTAGGCCAGGATCCCTCGGGCACCCAGACCAAGTGCCCTATACAGTTACCTGGATGAATCTAGTAGAGGACCCTCCCACCCCCAAAAAAGCCTTTCTTCCCCAAGACCCTTGTAAGTTCTGGCCATCAGGAGTGCTCTTCTGTTGCCCTATACAGTTACCTGGATGAATCTAGTAGAGGACCCTCCCACCCCCAAAAAAGCCTTTCTTCCCCAAGACCCTTGTAAGTTCTGGCCATCAGGAGTGCTCTTCAAAACAGAAGAGCAAGAGAGGATACCAGAAAGAAAGAATGTTCCCTCAGACATGGGGGCACCATCAATTGACCAGGCTGTGGTCAATGGTGGGTTTCTTCTGACCAGATCTGACTGAACTTTGAAGGTAAGGGGCACTTAAAAGCCAGAATCCATTGGCAGGTCTTAAGAGGGCCACATGAGGCCCCACCAATTTTGACCAAGGCATGTGAGGTTAAGCAGGGATCAGATGAATTGCCCACAGCCTTTCTAGAATGGCTTATAGAGGCATTCTGTCAGTACACACTGTGGCCTTTATAGACCAGGCTAGTAGATATCAGGAGAAAGCTTCAGAGGGACTGCAGGAAAAGTCATTAAAAGATTTAGTGTAGGTTGCTGAGGAAGTCTACCATAACAGGGAGAAAGAAAAAGAGCAGAGAAAGAGAAAGGAAGAAGATGAAAGAGAGATGAGAAAAAGAAAGGTGACAGGAAAGGAATTTACAGAGAATCTTGGCTATAGTGGTTAAGGGAAAGCAGAGAAGGGAGATTCCAATCGAAGGGAGATAGAAAACTCCTTGAAAAGGACCAGTGTACACACTGCAAGTAAAGGAGCCAGCTGCTGAGTCAAGAGTGCCCTGACAAATGGAAGCCCAGGTCAGGAAATCCCAGGCCTTGGGAAAAACACCCCAAAATGGCGAAGGTATTAGCTCTGAATGAAGACAGTGATTGGGGTAGATGGGGCTTGGACCCACTCAACTCTTGGTGGACACAGGGGCTCAACACTTGTTCTTCCTCCAAGCCAATGGCCTTGTTTCCAAGAAAAGATCTTGGTTCCAAGGAGTCACTGGCACCAAGTATTCATCGACTACCTGAAGAATGGTGGACCAAGGGATGGGCTGGGTATCCCATTCATTTATGATCATCCCAGACTGTCCCTACCCTCTGTTGGGGCGAGCCTTACTCTCCAGGATGAGGGCCCAGATATACTTCCTGCCCGATGGGCTGCAACTAACTAGCCCAAAAGTAGAACCCACAGGTGGAGGAAAGACTTCTCCTACTGACCCCTATTGGGAGCCAAGGCAACCCGCTTTACAAGACGGAAGCAGTTTTCTCCATGCTGGTCAGAGACAAGCTGATGCTGCTTTGGTGGATAGCACAAATGACATCTGGGCTGAACTTCTATTCCCCACCCTGGGCACGTTGGAGCAGAAAGCAGCCTTGCAACTTGAGGCTGGCAAAAAAATTAACATCTACATGGACAGCAGGTATGCCTTTGCCACAGCCCATGTCCACAGGGCTATATACCAAGAGAGGACTGCTCGAATCAGAAGAAATCTTGGATCTCTTGGATGCCCTGATGAAGTCAGCAATTGTGAGTACTATCCGTTGCCCAGGACACCAGAAGGGAGGAGACTCAGTGGCCCGAGGCAATGAACAGGCAGATCAAGTGGCTCGAGAAGTAGCTATGCAGGAGCCTATCCTGGTTATGGCCTGCAAGAGACACCCACTAGGGAATGGGACTAGATTAAGGGATGGCCTCACTTAAAACACACAGAAGAAGAAAGCACTCAGATTGCTAGCCACCCTACCAACTATTACCTAGAGAAAAAAGGGCAATGGTGCACACAAGAAGGGAGAACTATACTCTCCAGAAAGCAAGCAAAAGACTTAGTAGGCCAAATGCACAGATGGACTCTTGAGAGCTAAGCGCATCCAAGCAGTCAAGGGATCTAAGATGTATAATGGACCTCAGGTTTTGGGCCAGAGAGATAGTAGGACAGTGTAAGGTATGCCAGCAAGCAAAGGCTTATGAGGCCAAGAGTAAACAGGGAAAAATACCTAGGGAAGAACAGCCTAGAGTATATTGGGAGATCAATTTTGCAGAAGTTAAGCCAGAAAAATATGGATACCCTCTAGTATTTGTAGATACTATCTCTAGATGGGTTGGGGTTTTCCCCACCAAGCAGGAAACAGGTACTGTGGTAACCAAGAAGATATTAGAAGAAATCTTCCCAAGGTTTCCAGTGCCCGAGGTAATTGGATGAGGTAACGGTCTTGCTTTTGTTTCTAAGGTAAGTCAGGAATTGTCAGAGATATTGGGGACCAATTGGAAGCTTCATTGTTTGTACTGTCCCCAGAGCTCAGGGCAGGTAGAAAGAATGAACAGGACTCTAAAAAGAGACCTTAATTAAATTGCCCTTGGAAACTGGTGTTGGTTGGGTGGTGCCCCTTGTCCTGGCCTTGTTCCGAGCCTGGAACGCCCCTCTTGTGTGGGACCCCTGAACCCTTGACCCCAGCTCTTGACTCCCCCAGCTCTTGACTCCCCCCCCCCAATGACTTTTCAGGCTAATAAGGATATTATGGCTCGATTGTAAGCTTTCCAGATCAGACACCAGAAACTGTGGTCTACACTTAGTGATCTGTATAACGCAGGTACCCCAGAGGTTCCACATGAGTAAACCAAGTAAAAGAGGCTGTTCCTGGTGCTGTTGACCATCCCGACCTCCACTGAAGTAGATAGAGTAACTGCCTGACTTCACATAACTCAGACCAGCACCTGCACCTGATGCCAACTGGAGAACAGCCAGACATCTGAGCAATCCTCTCAAGCTCAAGATCATCTGCTGTTCTGCAAAGCCAAAGAAACCATTAAATGGCTACAGTGTATCCCCACACAACCTTACCAAAGTGACTTGGCAAGTACTCTGGAAATGTGGCTTGGTCCACTACAGTGGAACACCTGCCTTGTGCCTGGCTGCCAGACTTTGTCTTCTATCTCTGTAAGTTAGCAGCAGGCCTTGACTCCTGGGATATCCCCACCCTAGAGACACAGGGGTGGAGATTACCCAAATGTTGGGGACAAGGGACTTTTGAATCTAAACCATGTCCCAGAAGCAGCCTTAGAGGGTGGGGCTTAGGGCACATACACACAAAGTTGAGAAGTGTCCTTCGAGAAACCCCATACATGTGTGCTCCCGAGATGAGAGAAGCCATCAGCAGGCCCATCAGTGTGTGTGTGTGTGTGTGTGTGTGTGTGTGTGTGTGTGTGTGTGTGTGTGTGTGTGTGTGTATGTGTAGGGACAGCTACTTTTTTCTGTGTTACCTAAGGGTGTAGAAAATTGAGAAGTACATACAGGAGACCATCCAGAATGTGGGAGGAAGATAGTTAAAGATTCAATGGCAAAGGTATGGGAGGGACTAGCCAAGAGAGAGAGAGAAAGCAAGCCCAAAGATAGTTTGAGTCTTGGTTTAACTTCTAACTCCCCTTAGTTTACTACCTTGATTTCTACATTGTTAAAACCACTAATATTTTTGTTCCTGCCTCTGACTTTGGACTCTTGCATTTTAAATCAGCTTAGTTGCTTTTATTAAAGATTACATGGGTGCAGTACAGTTGATGGGCCTGAGACAAAGATATCAAGAGCTAGGTACAGAGGACCAGAGATATAAGCTGCATAACTAACCAATAGCTTCAAGATTGAAGCATGCACAAAGAGAAAAGGGGGGAATGAAGAGGAACTTTGGAACACTTGGCCCTGCCCCCATGGGAGAGACTAACATTCCTTAGTCAGAAGACACTTGCTGGATTAACATTCAGAGGAGGAAAGGAGAGGCTTATTAACATTCCTCAGACCACAAGGAAAGAAACCCACCTGTGGGTGGGGAAGGCCAGAGCATGTAGACATTCTGCAGGATGGACCAACCCTTGCCACTTACAGACAAAGGAGGTCCTTGTCACTTCATTCCCCAAAGACCAATCAGTTTAAAAGTCACACTGTTCTGCTAATAATATTGTGTGTAATCACTGCTTCTCTAGTCCACCCCTTAAACTGTATAAAAACTGACCAAATGGGCTGCCTGGGGTCACCACTCCACCTTTGGTGTAGGACGGCTCCAATGCATTGGATCATTAAAATTCCTCTTGCTTTTTGCATTAAAAAAAAAAAAAAAAAAGGAAAGTTACAATGTCATTTTCTCATTGTGACATTGAAATTATTTAGTAAATTGGTTATTCTGTGTAGCCACTAGAGGTCAGGACTTCACTGAAAAATAAGTATTGCACTGGTTTTTATAACATTAACTTTTGGCTTGTGAAGGGTTGACACAAATATTGCTTTTTGATAGTTTCGTTTATTTGCCGGGGTTCTCTAGAGTAAAAGAATGTATAGAATGAACCCCCCTTTCTCCTCTTTCTCTATAGATAGATAGACAGGAAGATAGATTAGATAGACAGGAAGATAGATTATAGATAGATAGATAGATAGATAGATAGATAGATAGATAGATAGCTGGCTAATCCAACAATGGCTGCCTATGAATGGGAGGTTCAAGAATCCAGTAGTTACCAAGTCCATGAAGCTGGATGTCTCAGCTGGCTTGCTTTTTCCCAGCTCAAATGATCTGAATTAAAAGTTGTAGTCAAGTGGACAACCAAGAATAGCCAACCCATTCTGAGGATTGCACCTAGGGTCTCACACATGCTAAGCAAGTGCTCTACAATGGTTTGTATTCCAGCCCTACTTAAATTGATCTGAGATGGGGTCTTGCCCAGTTAACCAAGCTGGCTTTGACTTTATTCTTTAATGTAGGCAGTCTGTGAAGTTTTGCTCTTCCTGATTCAGTCTCCCAGTAACTGGGACCGGAGGCCTGTACCACACTGGCCATCTTTCATCAGACTTAAAATCCTGATCATCTTTCCCCAACCTCCAGAATATACGGAGCTGCAGATGTGGATACTGCCTTATCTGACTCCCTGCCGATGTGTGTGCAGTCTTACCTGGCTCCAGAGGCACTCTTATAAATTATGGGTTTTGGTTAGGACATAGTGGCACATACTTATAATCCCAGCACTTAGGGGTTGAAGGTAGGAGGATTAGGAGTTCAAGGAAGTACAACGCAGCAACTTCCAGGCCAGTCTGTATAACAGGAGAGGCCCTATCTCAAAGCTCAAGAAAAAAATCTTATATTTTGTTTGTTTGTTGTTTGTTTTCCAGTACTGAAAATTGATTGAACCTAGGACCTACTTCATATAAGCAGATCTATCACTGAGCTATAGCCATGCCATTTTAAAAGTAATTTTTGTGACAGAGTGTCTTTATAGTTTAGGCTAGCCCAGACTTCATGAGCCTGCAGTTTCAGCCTTGTAAGTCCTGGAATTAAACAGGCTCACCCACTCATCTGCCTCCTTTGGTCTAATTAGTTGATGACAAATAATCTAACATCACAATTTGTTAAATAAATAATTTATTTAAACATAAAAACATCTACTGGGATAGTTAATGAATTATCAATGATTTTCTACCTCTTTTGCTAGTTTCTCTATCTTCCAAAATAAAATTTAATATTTTCTCTTTCAGTCACTTTCCAGAGAAAGCTCAAAATTCTAGAATGAGGTATTGCATATAAATATAAAGTTTACAGAGCATTAGAGGTTGGGTTTGTTTTGCTTTTTGAGACAGTCTTGGTATGAATTGTAAGATAGTCTCAAACCCAGGACCTTGTCTCCTCAGTCTCATAGAGCTGCTATTACAAGCCCACACCACTACACTAGGCTTAGGCAGAGTTAAGTGTTCCAACAGGAATCTGTTAATTTTGTTTCTATAATTTCTATTTGATGACCATGTATACAGCACTAGAAATCATCTTGCAGAGCTGAAGATGAAAGGTGGACTTCAGCACTCAGGACATAGAGGCAGGAGGATCTCTGAGTTGACGGCAGTCTGGTCTACACAGTGAGTTCCAGACCAGCCAGATCTACATGGTGAGACCCTGTTTCAAAGTAAAAATCAGAATAAGGAAGGAAAAAATGAAGAAAGGAAGAAAGAACTTGCAATGTTTGTATTTTGCCAGTGGTGAGAGAACATTCACACACAAAAGAAAACCTTCGCTCTCATTTAATAGGGTATTAAAGGGGAATTACTAAGAGTAAACTACAGTGGGAAGCAAACTAGCCCGTCAAGAGCACTTGGAGTGACTGACGAATAAACACACTGGCATGTTTGTATTGGGCAGGGGAATATTTTAAGCACCTAGATTTTAGTTAATCCTGTTTCCCAAAGCAGTCATGTTCTCTATATTAGCATAGCAACCCAAGGAAGCCAAACAAAGATGGACTGCCAACAACAGAGGCTGAGTCAGATGTGTGTGTGTGTGTGTGTGTGTGTGTGTGTGTGTGTGTGTAGTTTCAGATTAAACAACTGTATTGAGGTTTAAACAACATATATTTCCTCTTTCATTTCACCTGCACACAAAGAGCTAATATGACCATGGGAAATAAACTGAAAGTTATAAAATATACCAAGGTGAGCTGTGTAAGAAAAGGGAGCTTTTTCAGGGTGAATAAGGCTATCAAATGATAGAACTGACTACTAAAATGTTCTTCTAATAAAACTCTGAAGCTTGCTACACAGGCCTGTATAAGACAGCCTCTAGCTTTCTTAAAAAGTTGACAATTGCTATCCAATCAACCCCCTGGTTCTTGAGGTCACTACCTCATGCCAGGAAATTGCCACCAGCACTTCCATGTCTTGTGTCCACACGTTCTTCTTAGGTTGCAATCACTCTCCTGTTCTCTGTATAATTTCATGTATGTTTACAGGCCCAGTAAAAGGTTCCTTTCCTTCACAGAGTGTTCAAGCAGATTAAAGTCTTGAGAGACATTCTTTCCTCGGGCATACATTTACAGAGTTTTGGTATATTTTAGAAGCATGCATGCCTCATTGATTAGTTAGTAAACATCTGAAGGCACAGCCCAAGCCAGATCTTTTTTTCCCTGCCAGGTTTAGAGAAATCTGACATTCTGACACAAGGAGTATCCTTTATCTAGAGGTAGGTCTTGGGGCCAGGTAGAGATGAGGTTTCCCTGGGTAGCCCTGGCTGGCCTAGAACTCACTATGTAGGCCAGGCCAACCTTACTCTTACAAAGATCAGCCTTCTTTACTTGCACAGTTCTGGGATTAAAGGCACTTGTCACCATGTCTGTCTCTCGCATATGTTTTGGTTCAGTTCTTACTGTGATTCCTAGGGTTAGCATGTTATATTAATATCATATAACTCTATAAAGACCAGAGAGACTAAATGGTTGGTGATGATGGATGTGAGAAAGAAAGTGATTACTCTGACCGCTTCTCTGAGCCATTAACGTTAAAGCTGCTTTATAAAATCTTGACACAGTGGGTGTAATGGTTAACGTTGATTGTTGATTGTCAGTTTGTCGGGATCTAGCATCACCTGGGAGCTAAGCCCCTTGGCACACCTTTGAGAAATCATCTGAATTAGGTTAGCCGAGGTGGGGAGACCCACCCTAAATGTGAAGGATACCTTTCCATGGGTTTGGGGCCTATACTGCATACAAAGGAGAAACCCAGCTAAGCACAAGCAGTCTGACCTCCGATGAACCATGACTAGCTGCTTCAAGCTCCGGCCACATCCCTGCTGTGATGAACCGAACTTCAGACCAGGCCAAAGCAAACTCCACCTTTGTTAAGTTTCTTTTGTCAGAATATTTTATCACAGCAATAGAAATGTAACCAATGAAGTAGGGCCATAGGGTCAGTATCCAGCAATATAAAATGCTGTCACTATCTTCATCCTTTCTCTCCAACAGGCCTGATGGGTTTGGGTTTCGTTTGCTTGGTCACTGTATTACCTACAGCAGTGTTTCCCATGAATATTCCACAGTGTCTATATAGTAAACAAGCAAGACTGCAAATGCCTCTAGGTCAGGTTTTAATTGGTAGCATGAAAAGATAATCCCATTTACATAGATTATGAGGTCAAACTATTTGCCTATTGATGAATTCACACACCAAGTAGTTGACTTATAAATTGTCCTCAAGCTCTTTCTTGCTCTTACCTTCTTGTTCCCACTCTGTCCTCTCACCCCTTCTCCCCTCTCTGTCCACATGCTCATGGCCTGCCTCTACTCCTCTATTCCTCCTCTCACTCTCTCCCTTCCTCCCTTCCTTCCCCCCTTTCCCCCCCCTTTCTCTGTCTCTACTACCTTCTCAACTCCCCTCCCCCTACCCTGAATAAACTCTACTCTATACTATACTGTTGTGTGGCTGGTCCCTTAGGTGGAAGGGATGCCTCAGCATGCGTCTGCTGAAGGCACCCTGTCCCCCATACCTGATTACACCTCTACCAAAACATATTCCTCCTCTTTTTGTCTTTTTGCAAACACATCATAAAAAATAAATTGTCAAGATTTAACCTTTTTAGTTTTTTTTTTTTAATGGAGAGTTGCTGTGTTGATATAGTTGTCTCAAGAAGACTGAATCCTAGTTCATAGCATGTGGTCGAGTCAAACCTAGTAGGATGCGTATGTTTAGGGCTATCTTGGGGCCAGGATCTAGCAAATGTTTTCTAGGTTTCCTGTCCAACATAAATTACCTATTCCGTGAGCTTGAAAGATGTTAAGCTTGGAAGTGTAGAATGAATCTTGTAGTTGACTGACTCATTGATAACTGCTGATTTTCTGTTTTGCTTCTTTTAGTGTTCAGAGAGAATTTAGACATTAACTGCAATCTATTTGATTTTTCTGTTGGGGGCTTCTATTCCTTCTGCCTACATTTCAATTATCTTTTTTGTCCAACATTTACAGATTTAGCTGAATATTCTCTGTTGGCCTGTGTTTAAGTCACTTCATTTGTGCACAGAAATGAAGTCCCTCTCACATGGAAGCATTTAGTGCATTATTTAATCAGTTGGAGCGACAAATCCTAGAAAGCATTTTTATAAAAATTTTTGAGCCACATAATTTTCTTCTCTTATCATAAAATCTCTCACAGGAGTTACACTACAACAATATGATTTCTTTCCTTATTTAACTCATTTATTTTGAGATGTGGTCACACTGTGTAAGTCAAGCTGTCCTGGAACTCCAGATCCCCCTGAGTTCTGGCATTTCAGGGGCTGCTAACACAAACACACTTTCATGAAAGAACAAGAAAAATGATGTTTATGTGCTGGTGGAGTATTTCTATAATCCCAGAACACGGGATGTAGATGAAGTGGAGGATCAGGAGTTAGGCAGACTTAGCTACCTGGTATTCTGAGGCAGCCCTTGTTAGAGAGGACCTTGTCTCAAGTAAACAAGGCAAAACCTAAGCAACCTGATGAGAAACACCTGAAGACACAAGGTGACCTTGGCTCAGTATTGGAACCGGGCCACACATCTCTATCTCCATAACTTTCCAATTATTTGAAGACACAGTACTATACCCACCTCCAGTGTTAAATATGACACTGGAGACTGCATCCATGCAGAGCCCTGTGTATACTAGGTATGCATTCTGCTGTTGAGCCATGTCCCCCAATTTTTTTTTTTTCTTAAAATTTTTGCTTAGAGCCAGACCCTTGTTAGGTTTCCTACACTGGCCTTGAATTTCTTTTGTAGCCCAGTTGAATCTTGATCCTGCAGTGTTCTGTCTAGGCCTGCCCTACTGTCACAGCTAGCTTAGCCCTTGATTGGCATGTGCTTAGAGCCTAGGTTCAACTCCCAAGCCTCCAATTAAAACATCAACAAAATGTAAAAGACCACAACATTTTGCTAATTGGAAATCCTGTTGAAGTTATTTAGTTATAAGAAGGGTATAGGGAGGGAGGGAGGGAAGGAAGGAAGGAAGGAAGGAAGGAAGGAAGGAAGGAAGGTTGGTCCCCTTCTCCTAAAGTGACTGAAGAATCAATGTGTGGGAAGGGAGATAGATTGGTTAGGACTCCTTACCATAGGTGATGGCTAATTTGAAATGGTTCATGCAAAAAAAGAATTTACTGGTTTATGTAAATGAAAAGCCCAGGATTTTAGCTTCAGAGATGACCCTTCCCAGACACTAAAATGGTGTCAACAGTGATTTGGTCTTTCCTGTTCCATCTATAGACTCTTATTTTTGTGGGCTTTATTTTTCTGTCTGGCTCCCTTTCAAATGATGGCAACGATGGTTTACGTATATCAAGACTAAAAAATTGCCTTATAATTCTACTCAGGCATCAGTCTATCTCTCTCAAAAATAATACATCTCTAACTAGTCTTGGTTATTAAATGAGCTTATCTTGGAGCAATCACCTAGTCACCAAAGCTGAGGAGAGGCTGACTGGCAGGTCTAGTCTTGTGCCTGTTGTTAGGATAGGAGGGTTCTCATCTGATGATGCCAGTCCCTTTGAATCACATGGGATGAAGTGAATAGGGCTCTTGAAGAAGGGAAAGGCTAACCTCAACAACAAGAGAGCTTTGAGTTTCTGGTAGTATGGGGGTAGGTAGAAGATGGAAGAAGAGAGGATCTTATTAATTCTAACAGAGAGAACTTGGGAAAGATTCAGGACCACTAAGGACTGAGTCAAAGCTTTAAGAAAGGTCAAAGTCTAGTTTTGTAATTTCCCTGGACAGTAGGTGCAGACAGGAGGTTCTCAGGGAAGATCAGAGGTCAGAGTAGTTGTAAAGTTATTGTTTATTTAGCTCTGTGTCCAGAATCCCTGTACCTGATCCTAAGAGACAAAACATCTGGCTAGTAAGATGTGGGTACTGGGACTTGAACTCATATAATTTGCAAGAGCAGTACTCACTCTTAACCACAGAGGTATCCTTCCTGCCCAAGACTTTGTCTTGTATGGATCCTCAAATTGACCTAGAACTTGCAGCCTTCCTGTCTTGGCCATACACCATGCCTGACTTATATCTATTAATATATTATTTGTTTTCTGATTTTGATCAAATATAAAGGATAAGAAGAGCTCAAGACTGAATTTGAGGGCAAACAAAAAAGACCCAGAAGAGAGAAAGAAGCCAGCAGAAGGAATGGCCAGAAACACAGGAGAAGAGACAGGTTACTTCCCAGAATCTTTGAGTCAAGTACATTTCCATCAGAAAGACTTGAAATGGAAGAAATATGGATCACCAAATACTATAGATTCTGTACTTTCTTGATGAAGATTGTGTGTTAAACTGGGCTTGGTGGCCATAATTTATAATTTCAGTACTCCAGAGGTGCAGAGAGGAGGTTCAGGAGTTCAAAACCAGCCTGGGCTGCATAGTGAGACTCTGTTTCAGGAAAGAAGAAAAAAAAAGTATTATGTGTTCCACCTTAATTAGCAACATTATCTACAAGGGAACCATGTCTTCCTTTTTCTCAAGTACCCACTGGTCATAAAGTGGAAACTAATACCCAAGAGGTATCCAAGTGGGAGCAAGCTTTTGCTCTCTTTAATCATTGTCTTTGAAGGGCTGTAGCATGCAAATCTGGTGCTAACAGGTTTTACCTTTCACCCTTCTCCCCAATGCTGAACATCATTAGATTATGTAAATGATGTTATATCCTAGCTACCCTGTATAAAAGACAGAATCCTGTCATTTTATTTAGAAGCTGTAAACCTAGATTGGGCAGGTTCTAATCTATTCTAGCTTACATATTCTAACAGCCATATGTCCCTTGTTACTTGTTTGAGTGTTACCCAAGCTGTTTTTTGTTCCATCAGCTTGTCCTCAGAATGAATGTCTCCTGGCCATGTGGTCATGGTCCATGAGGCTGAATGGCAGCCTCCTCCTCCCTCAGTCTCCTTGCTACTTTTCCCCTGTGGTCTCTCTTGAGATCCCTAATTCAGGCCCCACCGTTCTCTCTCTACTGCCCAATCACAGGCTCTAGTCTCTTAGTTATTAACCAACAGCTTTACTTTGGGGAGCAAGGTTTACACAACAAAGGCCTGTATACATGAGAATTAATTTATCTGGGGGCAAGTAGATCTTAGGGTTCAGAATTTACCATTTGTGTATATAAAGCACCAGACTACCCCCGCCCCCACAAGATTACATTCCTAAAGCTAGCCCCCTAGGTCCATTCTCAAATTTGGCCACTGACTCATTCCTGAGACAAAACACCAAGGTCCAACAATCAAAATTCATTATTTGGCTACCATGTCCAATTGTTAGAGAATGACACCACCAACAGTGGACAAGTCTACAGTTAACAAAATTAAGATGATCCCAACATGGGCTGGAGAGATGGCTCAGAGGTTAAGAACACTGGCTGTTCTTCCAGAGGTCCTGAGTTCAATTCCCAGCAACCACATGATGGTTCACAACCATCTATAATGAGATCTGGTTCCCTTTTCTGGCCTGCAGGTGTACATTCAGACAGAACACTGTCTACAAAATAAATAAATAAATCTTAAAAAAAAGATGATCCCAGCAATCCCTGGCTCATGTCCAGAGACCCATCTCCCAGATAATTCTTGAGTCTTTCAAGTTGACAATGCCAAGCAACATACACAATTCTTGCCCATTTCCCCCCAGAAGTGCATGCCTTGACTTGTCTGCTATAACTTGCACTACTCTTTGGGGGAGGTAAAGTGTATAACTCAACCTTTGATATTTTCACTTCCTTGTCCCTCTTCTTTCTCTACTCCCATCCCTAACCACTCTCTCCTTAACTCTCTCTCTCCCCTCCCTTCCTTCCACCCTCCTCTCACCTCTTCTCTCTTGATTATCCACCATTTTCTCTGTCTTGAATAATAACTTCAGCTTCATCTAACATCACATCAATACCAAGTTAGAATAAATATTGACACAGCACTTTAAGGATTCTGAATGTTAAGAGGGGTATTTACAATGTCATTTCAGATGAAGAAGATTAAAGAAATGTACAGTTTTATCTACAATCCTCTAGCGTTGTAACCTATAACAAGACAGTGTAACTGCAAGGCTTACTCAAAGGTTTGTCGTGGAAAATTGTCTTAGCTCACTAAAGTTATAGATTTTATCTGCCATGGAAAATTGCATTTTCTCACCAGCCTTGTGATAATTAACCTCTGACTTTGTCCTCGTCGATCCTTCTTTAAACTCGACCTTATCCATAGTTAAGCTGTAAATTCTCCAGGTGGGAAACCATCTTGCATTCTTAGTCTAGAGACTTCTTTTTGTTGGTAGCATAGTTCATTTCCAAGATGGAGATCCCATCTGGTTTTCCTCCCAACAACAGGGCTACATTCTGATCCCCATCTAAGCCCTGAACCCTTCTGTCTTTTTGGTGGGAGATGAAGTTCACACTGTCATTCATGCTCATTCATGAGTCCTACTCCAGCCCCTTTCCTACAAAACTTCGGTGACTCTGAGTCTGGGGAGGAGGGGGATGGTAAAAGAAGAAAGTGAATTCTAGTGTAAGTTATACATTCATGTGGGAACAAAGCATTTGGTAGCAAATGACGAGGAGATGAATAACTGCCCAATTCTAATACAGGAAGTTACCAACATTTCAGAAAATAAACGTGCTTCTCAAGGAGCTGCATGAGCTTTATAACCTTATAAAGCCATCTAGTCCCATGAGTCTTGTACTTCCACGCACCTCGATTCTTCATTATTTATAACTGTTCATTCAGAGACGGAATGTCCTATGCCTCGTTGATCATGCTCCTTGTTTTGATTAAACTGTTCAGGTCTTAAAGGCCACATGGCCTTATGCTCACTCATCTTTGCATAGATGCCACCTTCTAGAAGTTTCCCCAGACATTTCTTTTCCTATATTCCCAAACTTCATTTAGTGTCTTGTCTGAGCTTTCTGCTTCTATTAATAGAACATGTGTCTCTACATAAGTTACTACAGTACAATTAGAATGTACAAAAGGGGGGTTCTGCTTTTGTTTAATAGATGCTGAGTTCCTTGGGTGTAAGAAAGATGACTGGCCTGCCTGTCTCCCTTCTTTCCTTCTTCCCCTCCTTTTTCCCTTCCTTCCTTCCTTCCTTCCTTCCTTCCTTCCTTCCTTCCTTCCTTCCTTCCTTTTTTCCTTCCTTCCTCCCTCCTTCCCTCCCTCCCTCCCTTCCTTCCTTCCTCCCTTTCTTTTGACAGGATGTTGCTAAATTTTCTAGGCTGATCTCAAATTTAGCATCTTTACCCCTCCTGAAGAGCCTGGAGTTACAAATGTGAATGACATTTGGCTTTATGTTCAGTTGTTACCTTAGGGATTGGTGTTCGCTCCATGAATGTTAACTAAAAGTAAAGTGAACGAACAGGTAGGTATGGAGCAGCTCCAATTTGTATCTTTATCCTGATCTGATTTTTAAATAATTTCCCTTTACAAAACTGTTCCAGTGTGCATGGTAAATTCTAGATTACCTTATGTAAAAGGACTCGTGGGGGATATGAGTTACTCTTACTTTCATCCAAGAGGATAGTCTTGTTTTACAGAGTCTAAGGAGGGGGACAGAAGCAATGAGTAGTTTTAAATGATCGCAGCAACATTAACTATGATGATTCCTTATTTATAAAATGAAGCTAATGAACACTGGTTCCTCCTCCTCTTCTTTTTTTGTCAGGGTCTCACAAAGTGGCCTCAAACGCCCCGTGTAGCCAAAGATGACCGATCCTTATCTTCCTGACCCCACTTCCCAAGTGCTAGGATCATATGTGTGTGCTATCAGGCTGAGGCAGAAGGATCAGGGCTTTGAGCTCAAGTTCAGCTACACACAGAGCACACACAGCTACATACAGACCAATTTGTGCTAAAAGTGAGATCTTGTCTCCAAATAGAAGCCCCATTGGGTGTAGGGATTCCACATGAATTTAGGGAGGACATACTTTAGTCCATACTATATCTATATGTAAATGCATATATTAATTTATATGTCTACATACATTAACACATACATATGTCATTGTTTAAAAATAACCTGATGAGCCGGGCGGTGGTGGCTTTAATCCCAGCACTTGGGAGGCAGAGGCAGGTGGATTTCTACGTTCTAGGCCAGCCTGGTCTATAGAGTGAGTTTCAGGACAGCCAGGGCTATATAGAGAAACCCTGTCTTGAAAAACCAAAAAAAAAAAAAAAAAAAAACAAAACCAAAACAAACCAAAAATAAATAAATAAATAACCTGATGATTATTTTTTTATTTTTGGACAGAATAATATATAAATGGGTTTTATTGAGTCTTTTACTAGCAGATTGTTTTGTTTTAACTTTTAAAAGGACTTTATTACTCTATAACAGACAAAATTTACTCACTCAAAATAATACCTAAAACTTGTAGACATTGACTTAAGAGGTTCTCCTGGGGACCATGCTTTAGAGGTTCCCCTCAAGCCCTGTTCCTGAGTGAAGTCTCTTTAGAGACAAAAACAATTGGGGGCCACTAGGACCCTGGAAATCCCAGACCAAATATCTTTAAGCCTGACTGCAGAGCCTCTTTAGGCCTCCTGTGCATGTCCATTCTACTGAGCATCATCGAGGCCCAAGTGGTGGTTAAGGGCAGTTGTTCCCTAAGAAGAGGGGCACTAACAGTCTCCTAACTACCATGTTGTGCCTCAGAACTGGAGGAATTCTAGGCTATTATGAGAAAATCTGATTGGCAGTATAGAATAGATACAAATAGAACATATTGTAATTACCAGATTATTGACCTGGCTCTTTACCGTCTGAATAGTTACAGTGATGGTGAAGGTTATCATTTGTACTTTTGCTCCAGGTTCTGCAAGCATTTATATTCAGCACTCATAATTCACCAGTCAGAATGCCTAGTGTCTTTTGTCATTTGGGCCACACAACACCCCACTGATTGTTTCTATTTCTGACGAAATTTTATAACACTGAATCAGGGGACCAAGTCTGTTCAGCGCCTCAGAAGCATAGTTGGCTTGGAGTGGAATTACAGTCCTTGGCCTCCACCCTCTACTCCATGACTGCTTAACAGTGACTAGGACCCTCACTCATTTGGTAGGAAATAAGGACCTCGGTACATTAACCACAAGTGGAGAAGTTGTCTGGAGATAACACCCAATGGGAATCTGCAACAGACTGTTCAAACCCTAAAAAGTTGCCCTTTCTAGACATGAGACTAACTATAAAACCTGCTTGCATTGTTGTGTAATTATCCTGTCATGTGTAGTGGAACTCAACAGTGGGATAGGGGCAGCTCGCTCACATGGACCTTTCCCCAGGTGGTGCCATGTCAGTGAAGGAAACCCACGCAGCACCTGGAGCAGACTCGATCCCTCTGTTTTTCTCATGGAGAATGACAGCCATGCCCAGATGGGTTTCGCTGACCAAAACATGTCCACACATTTAGCATATAAGCAGATGAAGATCATTTTGTATAATTTGCTTTTTTTCAAAAGTGTAATTTTGTTTTTCTTTATTTATAACAGGTGCATACTTGCATTCCTGGCACTCAGGAGCTGAGGCAGAAGGACAGAGAATTTGAGGACAGCCTGGTCTAGAGTGAGATTCCAACTGTAAAAAAAATACAGTGGGAAGTTCTTTTAAAAAAAGTATAAGGAGGTGTGTGTGTGCCTGTGTGCATTCACGCATGTGCAGATCCATCCACACATATGTACACACACATGGTGCCAGTACTACTAGATTATGAAAATCATATGTCTGAATGTCTGTTGTCATCTTGGATAGGGAACAGCACTACACTGGATGCCCCATTATCCTATAGGTCCCATTCTGACTTCAGGGAAGAGTGAAGACAGGAAGTGTCTGTCCTGGCACATCCATGGAATAGCTATGCTTCTGTCTTCCCATTTAGGGTTGAAAGGATACAGATATTATTTTGAAGATTCCTCTTTTTTCCTCATTTAATTTCTGTGTAGTTTATAACATGTCTGGATTTTCCGTTAGTACTTTTCATATTTGGGGACAAGATGTTTTAAGTCCTGTGAGTCTCTTTGCCTAAAACAAGTTTCTAAATGATGTCACATGTTGGAAACTAGAGCTGAGATTTAAAACGTGGCAGTCAAAACTTGGATGCAGTCTGGGTTTCTACTATTCCTTGGAATCGTTCCGCATGACTTCTTGATGGGTGGAGGACCTTTTGTCTTTTTGATAGTTCCTAGGGACTTAAAGTTGGAGGCCAGAGAAACACAGAAGATGACCTGACACATGTGGAAAACATGTGATTTTATTTCTACATAGTTATCCCTATATATTTTAGATGTATGGGTCTGTGTCTACAAGTGTGCCATGAGATGCTATAGGCATATACTAAGAAGACTTTTTCTACATATACAACATGCATACTTTAAAAAATATGATGAGCACCATGGCTATTTCCCTCCGAAGCCTCAAATTTGTGGGCCCCTTGTCTTAGTTTTCCAAACACTTGGGACTACAGCATGTATCACCTCACCCAACTGAGAAGGAGGTAATTTGTTGTAAGTGTAGCTACAAAACAACATCAAGAAATTTGAAATTATTAGTGGTGGTATTAGTGGTACTGGAAGCTGAACCAAGGGCCTATATTGACTTGCCTCATTATGTAGCTCAGGTTATCCTTGAACATGACAGGGCTCCTGAAGGCTGGGATTATAGATATGTGCCACCACATCTAATATGAAATATTTTATTCAAACTATGGAACAAAAGTATCATGTGCTCAGGGTGGTACTGTGGCCTAGTACCTTGGGCCCAATACACTATAGCCTGCCTGGTATGGTACCATGTGCCTATCTTGGTATCACCTGCTGTGTGGTATGGGGCAGTACTTTGGTGGTTTTGAAGCAGGAACAGGTACCCAAGCGTATGAGCTTCACACTATCCCAACATACTTGTCCTTTGCATTTTATCTCAGCTGTAGGCCAGCCACAGCTCTGCTTCTTGAGCCCTTCTGGTCCTGAAGTTCAGCCTTACAGAACATCCTCCCAAGGGATATGCTGTCCTCAGAACAGGAGATGTGGCGGATGCCACATTTCAGTTAACAAAACATATCCATAGTTAGATCCAAAAGACTTGGGGGACAGATCTTTCACAGGCAAGTAGTAACATGTTATATTATTATGAAGGGTCTTCTCATTTCACAGAAGAGGAAACTCATGTGTGTGAAGCTACCCAGGTCTGGTATGTGAAAGAAGCCATGTGACCCACAGTGAGAGGGAATCTGCTGCATTTCCCCATTTGTCTTTTTTGATATCTGCTTCAATTACAGTTTTCTGACTTGACCATATAACCCTTTCTTTGCAATCCTTCAGTGGCTTTAACAAGAGGCCTTGAAACTCAGATGACCTCTGTGTCAAAGAAGTCAGCATTCAACACAATCACAGAGCATGTGCCTTTAGTTAAAAACTTGAATCAAAAAGTAAATTTATTTCTTAACTCGGAAACTAAGTCAGCTTGATAGTACTTTATTAAACGTTTATTACAGACCCCTGTATTTTTCTCTATTAATTGAAGGTGTTGTCTACAGAGAGCCAAATGTGATTTTGAATGGTGGTCCTGTGAACAGGGATTGTTGTGAGTTTCTCCGGATAGGGATCCATGAGCAAAGTGCTGACAGGAACCTGAATTGCTTCTAGTCAGCCTTCCAGTGGGCACTTTGTAGCCCAAGTCAGGGCTACCAACCCTCACAGAACAATCCTCTTTACTTTATCTCTTTGGGACTGCTTCATGTACTAACTCCAGTGATGTATCAGGCTCCATCATCAAGTATTTTTGTGTCAGTGGGCCCTTCTCCTAATCTCAGCAATTAAATACCAACTGTTGCTTTAAACTCAGGTAGAACTTTTCCTTAAACTTCAGCACCCTCCCCATTGTTTGGCCTCAAACCTTTCCTCTCTCTAGCAGATAGGCAGCCAACGTCGGTTTTAGTTGAAATAAATAAAACTTCTTTATTCGTTAAAGTCTTCAGGACAGTGTTTGCATTCATTCATTCATTCATTCATTCATTCAAGAAGTAGTCACTGAATGTTTCCTAACTGCAAACACAGCTGATATGAAGAGATGTCATCGGTGTAGCAGGCCCACCAGAGTCTGGTTACCCTTGTATAAGTCTCACAAGATAGAGCTCGGAACTTTTCGTGGCTCTGTTATTGGATCAATACTGGTTCACATGTCCTTAAAATATTTCATGTGGGCTAGGAATGTAGTACAGGGACAATGTTTTTTTTTGTTTTTTTTGTTTTTTTTGTTTTTTTTTTTTTTTGTTGAAAGTTAATTTTATTCGATATTATTTTTTTAATATTTTATTTACATTTCAGATGCCATCCCCTTTCCCTATTTTCCGTCCCTAGAAAGCCCTATCCCATTCCCCCTCCTCCTTTTTGCTTTTATACATTTTTTAAAAATGTTAGTCAAAGGCTTTATAAGTTTGGTAATGCTCAATCAGAAGTGTAACCCAATACCCAACCTAGATATATAAACTATCTTTGACTGGTGGAGACCTGTGAACATCTGCCTCCATGCCCCCCTTCTCTTTCTCTCTCTTTCTCTCTCTCATCACCTAGCTCCACCCTTCCTGTTAAAATAAAACTTTTCTCTCAAAATGCAATTAGAGCATAGTTATTCCTAATTGTACCGGTGAGGTACAAGATAGTCCTAATACCCAGTCCATCATTTTGTTGACTAACCAGAGCCTCTGTCATCTGTCCTAACTAAAGCACTTATTTTTGAACCTGGCTTTTTTCTTGGCTTTAGAATGAATGTCAGCTGAAAACCGTCCACTCAGATATGTTCTCTCAAAGTAAATAGCCAGGATTGGCTATGAGACTATAGGTCTTCACCCCGTCAGAAATCCAGAATGACTGAGTTAACTGAAATTATGGGAAGCACTAAGCATAGCTTCTAAAACTTAGCCAATTTATAGAGACCGCTGAACACCTGGAAAGCCCCTATACTACTGAACGTTGGAGCATCAAATCTTCAGCCTTCTGGCCCAGAATCATCTGACAGACATTAGTGATGCAGAATTATTAAGGGCTGATTACTCTGTCTAGGCAGATATAATCAGTCGACTATTCTGCATGTGTGTCCTTTTCTGGACAGTAATTTGTCTGTAGATGGAAAGAGGCAATTCTTGCCTAGTGGCTGTCACCTCACAACTGGTGTAACTCCAAGGATGGTCAATTTCTTCTTAGAATCCATGACAGGAAGCTGTCAGGAGCAGACAGGTCTCTAATCAAAATGAACATTAATATAGAAATATTTGTAACGTCAATTCTATGGACTTCTGACGTTTTGAAAACCAACTATCCACGTAAGGTAACCTGGACTGTTGTCTGTTCACTCCTCTCAGCTATTTCTAAATAAAATATAGAAAACACCCTAATAATAAACTCAGAGCCATGAATTTGCTATAGGCCCTTAACTCATAGGCTAACCGAGGGACAGTGTTCTTAACCAGCAGGTTGAAACACACACACACACACACACACACACACACACACACACACACACACACACAGGCACACAGTTTACTAATACCTTCTTAAGCTTTGTTTGTTTGAGGTGGGATTTGATTTGAATCCCAGACAGGCTTATAGAACTCATTATGAGTTGCAGACTAGCCATAAACTCATGACAACCTCTCTGTTTTAACTTCCAGGTACTGGGATTACAGCCACCAGATCCAGCTTTCTTCTCTCTCTCTCTCTCTCTCTCTCTCTCTCTCTCTCTCTCTCTCTCTCTCTCTCTCTCTCCTTCTCATCTGTGGGGTCAAACTGAGGTCGACAGTCTTGTAAGCAAACAGACGGGGTAATCTCACCCCTTATCCACCAGTCCTTTATTTCTGAGTTGCAATCCTAGGTTTTTATTTCCTCTTAGCACAAAATGACCCCAGTAAAGGTAAAATAGCATTTTCTGACTAAGTTCATGATGGCACACGGGTATGATGCAGATTTTGTGGATACTGAGCTTGTAAAAAAATTTTTTGTGCCCCCCTCTTCAAGAAAAATAACAGTAGAAAAAAATGAGAACGAAGCATGGTGTATTTAATTTGAGAACGGAATGGGATGAGTCACTTGATCACTGAAGGCTGACTCCTCCCCCTCAGCTCTCGGGAGGCAATGACTCAAAAGTGCTTGAAATAATTCCTTCCTCTACTTGAAACAATTCCTGACCCCTGACCACTCCAGTACTTACAGGGAACCCTGAAAACTGGGCTAACTTGTCTTCTGCTAAGTCTGTTTCTGTCCTGGAACTCTAAAAACAATGGCCAAATGGCATCAGCTTTAGTGCTGTGACTTTTTAGTTAATTTTCTGGACTTCGGGGAACTTTGTGATTTGGGAGTACTTTGTGTTAAAAATGGTTTTTGAACCATAAGATTTTTCTTCCAAGTGAAAAGAGTTTGGCCTCAGATTTGGGCTGACTGTCCTCACTGGAGAAATCATTTGGCATGATTATAATCTTCTTTTGGAAATATTTAAACAATATATCACATAAATAATGAAAGTCTGACCTTAAATAAACAATGTTGTCACTAAGGGATTTACTGGTTTATGCGGCTCAGCATAGCATTACCCAGAGTCTATCAGTTCACTGTTAAAACATTTTATAAATGGTTCAACTTTATAGAACGATTTAAGTCATTTTCCCAAGTCCAAACTGTTGAAAATTGGTCCTGTCACCCAGCTGGGGATTCTATGTGATGCACTATCCAAAAAGAAACAGCAGGGGGCCACCTTGCAATGCTGTGGCTTTATTTTTATTATCTTTTTTTTTTTTAAACTCATGAAAGGTTCCTTTCTCTCCATTGCTTGGCATCTGTTCACCCATTTTGAGATTTGCATATGTTTATTTGAAGAAAGAAAACATTTTTAGACACCAGCTTTACTATATTGAGAATGTATGGTGTAATTGCAGCCTTAAAATATATTTTTTTTCTCAGTTTAAGTGAAGGAATTAAAATGTTAACAGTTTCTTCTATTTCCTTCCACTGCAGTAGGAAACTGTATGTCCTGTTCTGCTTCTCCTGGCAGGTTGTCGCCTTCTTCACTGAGACCATACAATTATCTAACAGATCACTATAGTACATGCCTGTCAATCATGTCACTTTCCTCAAAGATTGGAATGATTACAAGGTTGTGGATAAGAAACAAGAACATCACACATCTATTTCACCTTGCAGTCCCACCTTCAGGCAAATGTCCCTAAGTTTTAAAATGATGACCTAATATAAACAGAGAAAATGCTGTAGGGTCCATCTTCAGGGCCATCACAAATGAATGGGGTCAAGCATCACCGGCTAATTGAAGCTGCCTAATTACTCTATGGACCCATTTTGTGACATTTAAGAAAAACCACACCTCCAAGTAGGCTCTCAAGTGGCTAGCTGGGCCTAAATTCAAAGTGTGGCCAGTTCTGACTGGGGAATCCACATGCTACTTTTGTTTCTTGAGAAACCACAAACTTAACTATGCTGGGCCTCAAGCCAGGCATGGTCAAGAGCCTCTGGGAATTTCTATTTTGTCATCTCACTAGGACCAATGAACTGTATCCCACAGTCAGCCAATCAGAAAAGAGTGGTACCTACTCGGGGCACCCTCATTTACATATCAAGACTTAGTGTGAACCTAGCTGGATATGTTCTCTGGATATAAGTTGGTCTTTGCTCCTCAGTGCACTTCTGTCTGGAGGTAAACACTCTATCTGCAAATATTTTGGTACACTTGAAATGGAGAATTGGGCTCACTCTGTAACCCAGGCTAGCCTGGAATGCATTACATTGTCCTGGCTGGTCCTGGCAATGTCCTTTCCTCGGGCTCTTGAGATCTGGGATTACGAGTGTGAAATCTCCTGCACAGAAACAGATGAACTGCTTCTGACACTAAGCATCCACTTTCTGCCTTCAGGTTTTGTTGCAGTCCTCTGATGCGTTTGAGTGTCATCAAGACCCATAATGACAAGAGAGTGGCATGAGTGGCAGAGGCAGACTTTGGAATGCACTTCCTCCTCAAGGGGATTAGGCGGGTATTCTTTTCACACCTCTGTCTGGGAAAGTGTCTCTGGCAGAACATGTGTATTTGGGTGGCTCTGGGTTCTGCAGAGCCTTGTGATTTGGGGTGTTAACTTACTTGTTTTTCTGCCTGTCTTCAAAGGGACTTTATACCGCATCCAGCGGCCACCATTCGCTCACACTCCAAGAACATTTTTAAAACTGTGCTTTGAAAAACAATGCTAGTTATCCTTTAGGAAAGAGATGAAAAGTTTTAGTCATAAATTATTACTTAATATCAGGTTTTTGTTTTTTTGACAAGGTCTTGCTATACAGACCTGGCTGGCCTGGAACTGGCTAAATAAACCAAGTTGGCTTTGAACCCATGGAGCTCACTCTGCCTCAATCATCAGATCGCTGTGATGACAGACATGAGCTATCATACCTGGTTCATTTCCAGCTTCCAGAATTCCTAATTTTTTAAAAGTTGAAAAACATTAAGGAACCTAACTCTTTTTAACTTAAAAAAAAAATTATTCTCTTTTATATTACATTCTGACTGAAGTTCCTCCTCCTTCTTCTGCTCCCAGTACCCCACCCACCCCCCACCACCCCAGTCCACTTTTCCTTTGTTTCTCTTCAGGAGAGTACAGGCCTCCCAAGGATATCCACCAAATATGGTATGTAAAGTCCCAATAAGACTAGGCACCCCCCCCCCCCCCCCATTAAGGCTAGATGAGGCAAATCGGTAGGAGGGAAAGGGTCCTACAAACAGGCAAGAGTCAGAGAGCCCCTGTTCCCACTGTTAGGAATCCCACAAGAAGGCCAAGTTACACAACCATGACATATATATGCAGGGGGTCTAGGTCAGACCAGTGCAGGCTCCCTGATTGTCAGTTCAGTCTCTGTGAGCTTCCATGAGCCCTGAGGGTTTTCTTGCAGTGTCCTTGACGCCTCAGGCCCCTACACTCCTAAGGAACTTAACTCTTGTGTTAAGTAAATCCTACATAGAAAAGTTCCAATATTTTATTGTGTGTCGATGACATTCTATGTTAAATATATATGAATCCATACATGTATCTGTATGTATTTTGGAAGAGACGTATTCATTTTTATTTTGTGTGTACATGTGAGTACTTATATGTATATATGTGCACTGCGTATGTGCTCAGTGTCCACAG